>NC_083314.1:167814322-168414322 GCF_963455315.2 Globicephala melas | reverse complement strand
CCCTGTGGGCCAGAGCTGCTGAGATGCAGTGTTGGGGACCCCACACAAACGTGGTAAGAGGGGCTGCCCAGGTTTCCTACGACATCATAGCCATAGGCCCCAATCAGAGGGTCGCGCTGGGACAGGAGATCTGGTGGGGAAATTTAGAAGGTCTGGGCCAAACACTTCATGTGGTAAATGGCCCAGAGAGGATCCCCTGGGCATGTATCAAAACCACTTGGCTGCAGATTCCAGGGTCCCCCCAGAGATTCTGACTCTTCGGGTCTGCAGAGGGGTCCCCTAATCTAATTTAAGGCTCCCAGAGTGAATCTGAGGTGCAGCCAGGTCTGGGCCCTGCTGGCCTGGCACCACTGGGGATCCTTCTGTGGTACCTGATATCCAGGGCCCATCCACCACCCCGGAATCTCATTACTCTTACAGAAGGGGATTCCAGTACCCCCGGGCTGGCAAAATGCTGAGAGGGTCAGCACTGGTGGCCATCTCCCCTCTTTCCCTGGAGTCTTAGAGAGCAAGACCCACGGCTGCCAGTCTTGGTGTCCTTGGAGAACACCTGACGCCTGTTTCACCAAGGATATTTTTGTACCCAAAGATATTTTTGTACCCTTTATCGAGGACAGAAACAAGAGGTAGTGTTTTCTCGGGACACTTTTAAAGGAATGTGTTTTGGGGAATTCTGATGTCTGCCCATCTTATCTGACCTAGTTCAAGTCTCGCCTCCTCTAAAAAAGACTGCCAAATCCTCCAAGTGCTCCAGCCCTCAGCTGGTCTCCACAGCCCTTATTTCGTGAACTGGCCCCCAGGTCACCCTGCGGCCTGGTGCTGAGCTCCTTACTGCTTCCTGCTCTCCCTGTCTTTACCCACTAGTGGTGCTCTGGGGATGCGGAGCCAGCCATCGGTTTATAAAGCACACTGGATATAGTGAATGGAACCCCAAATGGATCTTCTCTAAAGCAAGCCCAGGCCAGTTTCTCAAATATCTGACCGGTCATCCCTCGGGGGATCCCCGAGGGACACAGGAAGCTCAGGGACCAGGTCCCATCCTTCCCTCTTTCGAGATGAGTAGCCGGAGCCCCAAGCAAGACGGCACAGCGCCGAGTCCCCGCCCTTCACCCACACAGATGGCGGCTTCTTGTTCCCTCTGTTCAAGCAAGTGAACGCCGGGCCTCCTTCCCTCCTGAGTGACTATTTCCTGCCCAACAGACACATTTGAGGAGGTTCCACATGGCTTCTGTCTTCCCACAGGGCTGGCTGCTGAGAGTGCGGCCTGGACAGTGCTCCATGCACCTGCCAGTCTTAAGAAAGAACCACGGTATTTCAGAAGAGAATTGTGGTCAGAAAAGTGATTCGGTTTCAATGGTCCTCTTTACTCGATAGAGCTTCTCTCATGTCTCCTAGTCGCATCCGCTTGCCTTCCTGACCTGAGGGCAGGGTCTCCACAGTGTAGGACGTAATGAGCTACCAGCAACAGTGCTTTTCTAGTGACTGTTTATCCTTTACCTCCCCATTCCCGAGACCCTAAAGAGAAGAACAAATCCAAATATCTGATTTCCAGAAAATGTTTTCACCATCTGCCATTAGTCTCATCCTGAAACGGAATAAATCCAACCCTTGCATTAGCTTGCAGAGGATGCCCCTGCTTTGACATTACAGATGATGTCAAAGGCTGGCAAACCCAACAGCTTGCAGCAAAACAACCACAGGGTACAACCTTGCAGACCTCCCTGCTTCCTTCTTCTGGTTTCTCATCCATACTCTTAATTAACTCTGTCCACACTGCACTCTACTGTAGGACATGAGTACTGCAGTGCCAGAGACTCATGACTCAGAACTGCTTTCTCCAGTCTTCCAAATCCCTTCCACTAACCTTTAACTATAGACTTGCCAAAGTAGGTTCAATCACTTGTGACCCCTTCATCCTGCAACAACCATGGGGCAGAATATCACATGGGCCTTGGCACCACATAGACTTTGGTTCTAGTCCTGGCTCTGCCACTCTGTGACCTTGGACAAGTCATATATGCTCCAAGCCTCAGTTTCTGTGTGTGTAAAATGGGAATGATAATGCCAACAGGTTTACTGTAAGGATCTACTGAGATCAAAAGGCTTATCACAGTGCCTGCAAGAAAGTGAGTACAATGAATGTTCTATATTATTATATTTTTTATTTTCCATTTTCCGTATGAGGAAATTGAAGTTCAAGAGAGGGAAAATGGTTTCTCGAGAGACACACAGATACATGAGGAGTCCAGGAGGCAAACACATCTCCTGATTCTACATTCTGGGCCCTTTTTATTCAACAGCAGAGTTCAGCCTTTAGACTGAATTTGAGAACAAAGGCACCTTATGTAGACTCAGAAAAGATCAAATAGGATAAAGTCACAGCAAGAGGACAGCACAGAGGACCCAGGTAAAGATGGAGATCCTCACTGATTCCTACCATGTCTCCTTATTGATGTAGACAAACACAAAAGTGCAAAAGAATGTTAAGGGGGAAAAAAAAGACAGGGATAGGGACATAGAAGGAGAGGAACCTCAGTGTCTAAGGAAGGGAGCTGGAAAATTTAACTCCAAATGTATCACAAATTCACTGCCCCCTTCAATGCTCCTCCCTAGGTCAGATGGGCATCTGGGTCTGGCCCCTTTCTGGATGGAGAAATGGCAGCGACAGAGGCAAAGGATTCAGCCCTGCTGCCAGAGACAACAGAGGCTCCCAAATTCCTGGTGTCTCATCTCTGCCTTGGAACATTCTCGGGCCAAAATAGACGTGAGAACCTGATGGTGGAGTCTTTGAGCTGGAAGAAAATCCAAGATGTCACCCAATGTAGCCCAGTCCTTCCAGGCAAAACCACACCAAAACCATCCCGACAGATGCTAATTGGATGAATGGTTTTAAATTACATAATGGGGGATGGGTGGGGAGAAGGCAGCCAAGGATTATCTGAACAGAAACACAGTCCAGGGCTTCCCTTGTGGCGCAGTGGTTGAGAGTCCGCCTGCCGATGCAGGGGACACGGGTTCGTGCCCCGGTCTGGGAGGATCCCACATGCCACGGAGCGGCTGGGCCCGTGAGCCATGGCCGCTGAGCCTGCGCGTCCGGAGCCTGTGCTCCGCAACGGGAGAGGCCACAACAGTGAGAGGCCCGCGTACTGCAAAAAAAAAAAAAAAGAAAAGAAACACGGTCCAGAGAAAATAGTGGTGACAACAAAGAATGACTTAAGCACACACAAAGGAAGCTGGGATACAGGTAGGGGCCTGTTTCCCCCACAGGGGGCTGAAGGCAAAGATGCAGCCGCAGAGCCTCACAAGCCAGGGAGAGCTTGGGCCTGGGCCCTTCCACTTCTCAGACAGGTTGCTGGTCTCTCCCTACCAGGCCTTCTGTCGATGCTCCTCCAGCCTCATCTCCCTCCTCGCTTTCAGTTCTTGGAATACACTGTGCTTTCCCTTCTCAACCTTTGCAACTGCTGTTCCCTGGGCCTGGAGCACCGTTCCTTCACCCCACTTCCCACCCTGGATGCTAGCTCCCCAGCTCCCATCCTTCCTGGAGGTCCGAGCTTGGTCCTGGGAAGCCATTTACCATGCCCATCCCAAAAAGGCATGGACTCCAAGTGCCTGGGAAACTCCCTGTGCCCACCCACCCCGGCCCAGGGCATGTCACTGAGGCCCCCCACTAGGCTGGAGGCTCCCAGCCAGCAGGGACTGTGGTCACATTTTCACAGCTGTATCTCCCAGATGGAGCCCCAAAGAGTAGACGCTTCATAAATATTCGGTGGATAAAAAAAGACAATGAATGCTAATTTCCCATAGCGTAGCCCACTGTTTCAATTTTTGAGGCTGCAAATAATAAGAAATTGGTATCGAATGTGCCCTAACAGGTCTCTAAATAATAACAAAACAGATATTTATTAAGTGCTTCTAATGTGCTGTGCCCCATGCAGGGTGCTTCACACTCCCTGACTCAGCTAAGTGCACACAACTCCGTAAGCCAGGGGTGGCTGTCATTATCTCTACCTCCAGGACAGAGAAATGAACAGACTGGTTGAGAGTCACAGATCCTTGACTTGACTGTGGGCCTGGTTGACCCCGGAGCCCAAGCAGTTGCCGAGGCACCCCAGCCTCTCCCCTTGAAACCCACCTCAGAAAGCCCCTTGTGTGTAACTCTAAACCGTGCCTGCGGCGAAGTCAGCCCATCTCCTCTTCTCACATCTCAAGCCCAGATGGGGTCTGAGTGACGTTGATCTCATCCCCAGTCACAGAGCTGGAGCCCAGCAGAGCCCTGGGAACATGGAACTCCCCACAGACAGAGAGCAGGAGGAAGTGACCGCTGGCCCGAAGTGGGGCTTGGTCCCCTGGGTCTGATGGTGCCTCTGGCCCCTGCTGCCACATGCCTCGTGTCGGTAAAGCAGGAGTCTCAGAGACAGGGAAAGAAGCCAGTAGCAAGCAGACTGTCATCACAAGGTAGGTGTTCTCCTGTCCGAGGATAACAGGAACTAGCCAAGGCTGCCTCCTCCATGCAGTCTTCCTTGATTTCTTGATTCCACATTTGTGAACAAGTGTTGCTTGAGCCCCCAGATCCCTCTGCTGGTACCTGTACTATGGTCCTGCCCTGACCTTTTGTGTACCTTGTGACCCAGCTACAAGCAGCTTTTAATTGCTCGCCTTACCTCATCTGTAAAATGCGGCTGTTAATATCACCTACCCTTGGGGCTGTTGGAAGGAGTGTGTGTGTATATACTCATATAGATTACTATAGATAATGTGATTACATAGATGACTATATAGATGTATGTGTGAGTGTGTAAATGCTTGGAACAACTCTTGGCATATAGTAAGTGTTTAATAAACATCATCTGTTCTTATTTATGTCAATATGATTATGGAAATAGGCCAGGGAGAGGCATCCTTTGCAATGACAGAGGAAAATGCCTTTTATGAATCAAGCTGAGATTCCCAAACACTGGTCTGTGAAACAGCCTCCAGAGGACCTCCCTGGGGCATTTGTCAGAGACAGAGTCCCAGGTCTTGCTCCTGGACCTACTGACTTTGAGTCTCGGAGGTGGAGCCCAGGAATGTATATTTTTACATTTTTACAACATTGATGATGACAATGGTCAGCCAGGTTTGGGACCCACTGGGCTAGACCAGCTGTTTCTTGAGCAAGTGGAGGCGTGGGCTCTCCTGGGATTCCAAAGTGGGGAGGGGTCTCTCCCTCCCTCCGTGCCTTTTTTCATCAGTATTTTGAGCTTTACTCCAGAAGAACTCCCAGTAGACCTTCTGACCATGTGACCCCTGAGTACACTTAGTCTTGCTTCACACCCACTAAACGTCCTTGAGCAGTTTGTTTTCCATCCCCTGTGCAAATAAAGGTTTGCTACAAATGGGACTTGTGTACACTGGATAGAGGGGGCCATGTCTGATCTACCAGAAAGGTGCCTTGGAGCACTTAACCTCTCTCTTCACAGCTAAGAAGCTGAGACCCAGAGAGCGTATGATTTGTCCAAGGTCACACAGCAAGCAACCAGAGTGCAGACTATAGTCAAGTCTCTGGTCTCTTAGCCACCACCATTTCCATGGTGACAGGCCTCTCTTCCAATCCCACAGGACCACTCATGTGTATACACCAATTAGTAGGGTATGAGTTACAAAGTTTTATCTATTGAATACTCTATGTACCAGGCATAGTGCTAACTGCTTCACGTACATTCTTTCATTTAAGCCCCGTGAAGAGTTCATTATGGGCATTTTATCCTCATTTCACCTCTAGGACAACTAAGCCTCAGCGAGGTAAAGTGACCACTCAAAGCTACACAGCTGGAGTGAGCTGGGATTGCAATCCAGGCAAGTCTGATTCCAGAGACAGGATTCTTGGCTGTGATGCCGGTCACAGAGCTAATGTCTCTCACCTCAAACCCCGCCTTCTCTATCTACTCTGTGATGCGGGCGGGGACTCAGCACACCGCATCTTCTCTGCCAGCTGGCTCTGCCATGAAGGGGATAAAGGGAGACTGCAAGGCTGGAGGAGGAAGGAGGGACCTTCTCCTCCCTGCTCGTTTCCTGCTCCTTCACAGCCCCACTCAGAGACACCAGAACCAGCCTGACCGCACCTCTTCCTTAAGAGTTGGGTCCCGGCCCACGAGGCCCCTCATCTGGTCTCAGAAACACCAACCCCAGCTGAGCTGCAACCCATCCTCAGAGGTCTGTGTTTCCTCTCCACGGAATTGCTCCTCTAAATTCCTGTCTTCATAATTCCAACTTCCTCCTTTTGTTCTCCCATCCCTTCTGCAATACCTCAGTGTTCTTTTTTGACCTTTTCAGTTTCTTAGTTAACAACTTTATACCTGGTTAACAATTCTTTATATTAAACCCTGTCTGTTTAAATAAGTGATGTGGTTTCTGTCTCCTGACTGGACTTGACTGAACCAGGAGTGGTCCCAGGAAACAGATCCCCAAAGATGGAATTTGGAAATTGGTTTTGCTCCTCTGAGGTCATCCTAGCAATGTCCCTTCACCCCGGCAGCAGCAATTCCTTCTGGCAGCAGAAGCTGAATCCACTTTGCAGTTTTTCCAGCAACTGCGGAACCACTTCATTGCCCCCACCTCACCTCCAGATTCCAACACTAGCCAGCCAGTGCCCACCCCCACCCCCAGAGGTCTGGGTCCTAGTCTCCTGGGGCCTATGAGCCCAGAGACACCAGTACCAGCCAGAATGCTCTTGATGGACACAGTCGTCATATTACACTGCATAGTGTAAGTTACTGTAGAGGCTGCAAAAAACAAAAGGACTTGTGTCTATGGGCAGAGGGTATGATCCCAAGGCATCAGTTTGACCTAAGCAGGACTGTCCAGAGAGAGAGAGAGAGAGAGAGACTGCTCTCTTGGGCAGAGAACTAAGCCCAGTGGGTGGACCAGGCCTGCTGTGTGACCAGCACTGCCCATCAAAACTGCCTGGGATGGGAATTCCCTCACGGTCCAGTGGTTAGGGCTCCACGCTTGAGGGGGCACAGGTTTGATCCCTGGTCGGAGAAATAAGATCCTGCATGCCATGCGGTGCCACGCCCCTAAAAAAAAAAAAAAAAACCTGCGTGGGATTTCACCAAAGAGGATAAACAGACAGCAGATCAGCACATGAAAAGATCTTCAACATCATTAACTATTAGGAAAATGCAACTTACAAACCGCAATGAGATACCACTACACACCTATCAGAATGGCCAAAATTTAAAAAAGTGACAACACCAAATGCTGATGAGGATGCAGAGGAGCTGGATCCCTCATACATTGCTGGTAAGAATGTAAAATGGTACAGCTGCTGTGGAAAACAGTTTGGCGGCTTCTTTAAGAACTGAACATGCAATTATCATATGACCCAGCAATTGTACCCCTGGGCATTTATCCCAGAGAAGTGAAAAGTTATACTCACACACAAAAGAGCTGTACCTGAATGTCTATAGCATTTTTACTTGTAACAGCCAAAAACTGGAAACAATCCAGATGTCCTTTAATGGGTAAACAGTTCAACAAACTTCAGTATATTCATACCATGGAATACTATACACCAGTAAAAAGGAAATATTGATACACAATAGTATACATAACGATTGATACAAAAGAATTATTGATACACACGACAACCTGGCTCAATCTCCAGAGAATTATGCTGAGTGAAACAAATCAATCTCAAAAGGTTAAATACTGCATGATTCCATATATGTAATACTCTTGAAACCACAAAGCTATAGACATGGAGAACAGATTTGTGGTGGAGAGGAGGGAAGTGAGTGAGGCTAGAAAAGAGCAGCATGATGTAGCCTTGTGGGGACAGAAATGTTCTGTATCTTAACTGTGTTGATGTCAATAACTGGGTTGTGACTACAGGCACACTTTGGAGAGATTGCGGGTTGGGTTCCAGAGCACTGCAATAAAGCAAATATCGCACTAAGGCGAGTCACACGAATGCTCTGGTTTCCCAGTGCATATAAAAGTGATATTTACTATACTGTACTCTATTAAGTATACAGTAACGCTGTGTCTAAAACAACAACATACATACCTTGATTTTAAAATACCTTATTGCTAAAAAATGTCACCCATCCTCTGACAATGCAGGGTTGCCACAAGCCTTTGATTTATAAAAACCAAAATATCTACAAAGCTCAATAAAGTGAAGAGCAGTAAAGCGAGGTCTGCCTGTACAGTTTTACAAGATGTTACCTTTGGGGGAAACTGGGTGAAGGGTACAGTGGCTCTGTCTTATTTCTTGCAAATGCATGTGAATCTACAGCTCAAAATTAAAAGTTTAATTTAAAAAACAAAAAACACCTGAGACCCCTTTTCAGAGCCCCCATCTGAGCTGGAAGACTGGTTCACACGTGTTTTTTGAGAGTCTCCACAACTCCACGAGAGTTGAAAAGCACACAATTAAATGATTGCTAAAATCCTTTCATCTAAAAATATAACATTTTTATGTGAAAATATATCATAATCCAAACATCTTATGAAGTAAGGCTGGCACTACACCCTCCAACACCACCCCCCTCCCCCAGCCCCGGTCTCCCCAGCAGAAAGGGAGAGGAAGCCCTGAAAGACGGAATCAGGACGCAAGGGAGGGTGACCGGGGAGGGGGCAGCTCTCTCTTTCATGGTCCAAGGACTCCCAACCATGAGACTCTCAATGAAGCAGAGCTAATAGCCACAGTGGCTGAGGGCGGGATTAGAACCCACCTTTCTGGCTCTGCTCCCCGCAGCTCAGCGAGCTCTGGGCAGCCCCCCCTGAATGTGTCAGAACAGTTAGAAATGGTTCCAATTATAACCAGGAAGTTTTTAAGCCTGTGGCTGGAAAGGAATGCCGATTCATGTAATAGCCGTTACCGCGCACAATATCCCCCCACCAAGTGTTCTTGGCGCAGTTTTTGAGGGTGACAAATGGTGTCCCCATTGGCACAGATAGGAGCCTTTATCACAAAGGGGAGAAACCCCCAGTCTCTGGAGAAGAACAATAGTGGGAAAGGTCTTGGGGAGGACAGCACTCTGCGTCCCTGGATGTAACTGGATACCTAGGGGGGAGGGGGGTAGTCCTTCCCCCTTCATAATTAGTCAGCTAATTATCCTCTTCTCCATGCTAATGAGTCACCAATGACTCTTTCAGGAAGAAGCGTAATCAGAGAGGTTTCGCTATCTGGGGCCCCAAAGCCTCCCTCCTCCTTTCTCCCTGGCTCCCACTGGGGTCTCCTCTGCCACCCCGAGCAGAGAGCCAGCCATGAGCTTGTGATCCGGAGCCACTGGGCCTCACAGCTAACATGCAGCGCAGGGGGTTGGGCTGGGCCGCGAGCTCTCGGGGTACTGCTTCAGATGCTATTATCTCCTTCTTCCTGGTGTGTCCAGCAGCTCCTTCAAGTGCCAGCGATGGTGTTACCAATCACGGCAGGAGGCCTGGAAATAGGCGTCTTCATCCACCGTTTCCTAGCTGTCTGACTCTCAGCAAGTCACTTCACCTCTCTGCACCTTCCAGAGTTTCTATCTCCAAGGAACCTTCTTCAGAGAGCTATGGGGGTGGGGGTCAGTGCCTGCCACCCAGAGCCCAGGCAAACGGCGCATGCTCCGTGAACGGTGATGGCCACAGAAGAGAGGGAAATGCTCTACTTCCAACCTCCCAGACTCCACAAGCCCCTTGGTAGGTCCTCTGTGCAGTCCAGCTTTTCCCAGCTTGGACCTCAAAAGGTCTGAAACATCCAACAGCCATTCAAGATTGTGTTCTTGAAGAATATTTAAGGATATGGGGAAAGGCTCCCAAAGACTCCTGAATGATAAGCACAGAGTAGCAAATATATAGGCACCAGGATGACAGTACTGTCACAGGTAGAAAAAAGACTGTAATGAAATCCACCAAAATATTAGCAATGGATTTCCTGGGGTGTGGGGGCACAGCAGGAGATGGTCTTTTCATCATTATACATCTAACATTTATGAAATTTCTACCATGAACATTTAAAACTCATAGAAATACTGTTTTATGTTTATATGCTATATACAATAATTTTACATTATATACAATATAGAAAAGCTACCATTTAAAAAAAAATTAAAACCTTTCAATAGAATTGTTGAGGACGGAGATTGGTTCAAGATGGCAGAGTGGAAGGACGTGCATTCACTCCCTCTCGCAAGAGCGCCAGAATCACAACTAACTGCTGAACAGTCATCGACGGGAAGACACTGGAACTCACCAAAAAAGATACTCCACATCCAAAGACAAAGTGGAAGCCACAATGAGACGGTAGGAGGGGTGCAATCACAATAAAATCAAATCCCATAACTGCTGGGTGGGTGACTCACAAACTGGAGAACACTTATACCACAGAAGTCCACCTACTGGAGTGAAGGTTCTGAGCCCCATATCAGACTTCCCAACCTGGGGGTCCAGCAACGGTAGGAGGAATTACTAGAGAATCTGACTTTGAAGGCTAGCGGGATTTGATTGCAAGACTTCAACAGGACTGGGGGAAACAGAGACTCCACTCTTGGAGGGCACACACAAAGTAGTGTGTGCATCGGGACCCAGGGGAAGGAGCAGTGACCCCATAGGAGACTGAACCAGACCTACCTGCTAGTGTTGGAGGGTCTCCTGCAGAGGCGGGGGGTGGCTGTCGCGCACTGTGGGGACAACGACACTGGCAGCAGAAGTTCTGGGAAGTACTCCTTGGTGTGAGCCCTCCCAGAATCCTCCATTAGCCCGCCAAAAAGCTGGGTAGGCTCCAGTGTTGGGTCGCCTCAGGCCAAACAATCAACAGGGAGGGAACCCAGCCCCACCCATCAGCAGACAAGTGGATTAAAGTTTTACTGAGCTCTGCCCACCAGAGCAACAGCCAGCTCTACCCACTACCAGTCCCTCCCATCAGGAAACTTTCACAAGCCTCTTAGATAACCTCATCCATCAGAGGGCAGACAGCAGAAGCAAGGAGAACTACAATCCTGCAGCCTGTGGAACAAAAACCACATTCACAGAAAGATAGACAAGATGAAAAGGCAGAGGACTATGCACGAGATGAAGGAACAAGATAAAAGCCCAGAAAAACAACTAAATGAAGTGGAGATAGGCAACCTTCCAAAAAAAGAATTCCGAATAATGATAGTGAAGATGATAGAGGACCTCAGAAAAAGAATGGAAGCTGAAGACCGAGAAGATGCAAGAAATGTTTAACAAAGACCTAGAAGAATTAAAGAAAAAACAAACAGAGATGAGCAATACAATAACTGAAATGAAAAATACACTATAAGGAATCAATAGCAGAATAACTGAGGCAGAAGAACAGATAAGTGACCTGGAAGACAGAATGGTGGAATTCACTGCTGTGTAACAGAATAAAGAAAAAAGAATAAAAAGAAATGAAGACAGCCTAAGAGACCTCTGGGATAGCATTAAACGGAATAACATTCTCATTATAGGGGTCCAAGAAGGAGAAGAGAGACAGAAAGGACCTGAGAAAATATTTGAAGAGATTATAGTCGAAAACTTCCCTAACATGGGAAAGGAAATAGCCACCTAAGTCCAGGAAGCACAGACAGTCCCAGGCAGGATAAACCCAAGGAGAAACACACCAAGACACATAGTAATCAAACTGGCAAAAATTAAAGACAAAGAAAAATTATTGAAAGCAGCAATGGAAAAACGACAAATAACATACAAGGGAACTCCCATAAGGTTAGCAGCTTATTTCTCAGCAGAAACTCTATAAACCAGAAAGGAGTGGCATGATATATTTAAAGTGATGAAAGGGAAGAACCTACAACCAAGATTACTCTACCCAGCAAGGATCTCATTCAGATTCCATGGAGAAATCAAAAGCTTTACAGACAAGCAAAAGCTAAGAGAATTCAGCACCACCAAACCAGCTCTACAACAGATGCTAAAGGAATTTCTCTAAGTGGGAGACATAAGAGAAGAAAAGGACCTACAAAAACAAACCCATAACAATTAAGAAAAGGGTAATAGGAACATACATATCGATAATTACCTTAAACGTGAATGGATTAAATGCTCAAACCAAAAGACACAGGCTCGCTGAATGGATACAAAAACAAGACCCATATATATGCTGTCTACAAGACACTTCAGACCTAGGGACACATATAGACTGAAAGTGAGGGGATGGAAAAAGATATTCCATATAAATGGAAATAAAGAGAAAGCTGGAGTAGCAATACTCATATAAGATAAAATAGACTTTAAAATAAAGAATGTTACAAGAGACAAGGAAGGACACTACATAATGATCAATCCAAGAAGAAGATATAACAATTATAAATATATATGCACCCAACATAGGAGCACCTCAATACATAAGGCAACTGCTAACATCTATAAAAGAGGAAATCAACAGTAACACAATAATAGTGGGGGACTTTAACACCTCACTTACACCAAGGGACAGATCACCTCACACCAATGGACAGATCAACCAAACAGAAAATTAATAAGGAAACACAGCTTTAAATGACACAATAGACCACATAGATTTTTTTTTTTTTTTTTTTTGCGGTACGCAGGCCTCTCACTGTTGTGGCCTCTCCCATTGCGGAGCACAGGCTCCAGACGCACAGGCTCAGCCGCCATGACTCATGGGCCCAGCCGCTCCGCGGCATGTGGGATCTTCCCAGACCAGGGCACGAACCCGCATCCCCTGCATCGGCAGGTGGACTCTCAACCACTGTGCCACCAGGGAAGCCCAGACCAGATAGATTTAATTGATATTTATAGGACATTCCATCCAAAAACAGCAGATTACACTTTCTTCTCAAATGCACATGGAATATTCTCCAGGATAGATCACATCATGGTTCACAAATCAAGCCTCGGTAAATTTAAGAAAATTGAAATCATATCAAGCATCTTTTCTGACCACAACACTATGAGATTAGAAATCAATCACAGGGGAAAAAAACACATAAAAAACACAAACACATGGAGGCTAAACCATACGTTACTAAATAACCAGAGATCACTGAAGAAATCAAAGAGGAAATCAAAAAATACCTAGAGACAAATGACAAAGAAAACACAATTATCCAAAACCTATGGGATTCAGAAAAAGCAGTTCTAAGAGGGAAGTTTATAGCAATACAAGCCTACCTCAAGAAACAAGAAAAATCTCAAATAAGCAATATAACTTTACACCTAAAGGAACTACAGAAAGAAGAACAAACAAAACCCAAAGTTAGCAGAAGGAAAGAAATCATAAAGATCAGAGCAGAAATAAATGAAATAGAAACAAAGAAAACAATAGCAAAGATCAGTAAAACTAAAAGCTGGTTCTTTGAGAAGATACACAAAATTGATAAATCATTAGCCAGACTCATCAAGAACAAGAGGGAGAAGACTCAAATCAATAAAATTAGAAATGAAAAAGGAGAAGTTACAACAGACACTGCAGAAATACAAAGAATCCTAAGAGACTACTACAAGCAACTCTATGCCAATAAACTGGACAACCTGGAAGAAATGGAAAAATTCTTAGAAAGGTATAATCTTCCAAGACTGAACCAGGAAGAAATAGAAAATATGAACAGACCAATCACAAGTAATGAAACTGAAACTGTGATTAAAAATCTTCCAACAAGGGGCTTCCCTGGTGGCGCAGTGGTTGAGAGTCTGTCTGCTGAGGCAGGGGACACAGGTTCGTGCCCTGGTCCAGGAAGATCCCACATGCCACGGAGCGGCTGGGCCCCTGAGCCATGGTTGCTGAGCCTGAGCGTCCGGAGCCTGTGCTCTGCAACGGGAGAGGCCATGACAGTGAGAGGCCCACGTACCGCAAAAAAACCCACAAAAAAACAAAAAACTTCCAACAAACAAAAGTCCAGGACCAGATGGCTTCACAGGTGAATTCTATCAAACATTTAGAGAAGAGCTAACACCCATCCTTCTCAAACTCTTCCAAAAAATTGCAGAGGAAGGAACACTCCCAAACTCATTCTATGAGGCCACCATCACCCTGATACCAAAACCAGACAAAGATACTACATAAAAGGAGAATTACAGACCAATATCACTGATGAATATACATGCAAAAATCCTCAACAAAATACTAGCAAACAGAATCCAACAACACATTACAAGGGTCATACACCATGATCAAGTGGGATTTATCCCAGGGATGCAAGGATTCTTCAATATATGCAAATCAATCAATGTGATACACCATATTAACACATTGAAGAAGAAAAACCATATGATCATCTCAATAGATGCAGAAAAAGCTTTTGACAAAATTCAACACCCATTTACGATAAAAACTCTCCAGAAAGTGGGCATAGAGGAAACCTCCCTCAACATAATAAAGGCCATATATGACCAACCCACAGCAAACATCATTCTCAATGATGTAAAACTGAAAGCATTTCTTCTAAGATCAGGAAAAAGACAAGGATGTCCACTCTTGCCACTATTATATCAACATAGTTTTGGAAGTCCTAGCCACAGCAATCAGAGAAGAAAATGAAATAAAAGGAATACAAATTGGAAAAGAAGAAGTAAAATGGCCACTGTTTGCAGATGACATGATACTATACATAGAGAATCCTAAAGATGCCACCAGAAAACTACTAGAGCTAATCAATGAATTTGGTAAAGTTGCAGGATACAAAATGAATGCACAGAAATCTCTTGCATTCCTATACACTAATGATGAAAAATCTGAAAGAGAAATCAAGGAAACACTCCCATTTACCATTGCAACAAAAAGAATAAAATACCTAGGAATAAATCTACCTAGGGAGACAAAAGACCTATATGCAGAAAATTATAAGACACTGATGAAAGAAATTAAAGATGATACAAACAGATGGAGAGATATACCATGTCTTGTATTGGAATAATCAATATTGTGAAAATGACTATACTACCCAAAGCAATCTACAGATTCAATGCAATCCCTATCAAATTACCAATGGCATTTTTTACAGAACCAGAACAAAAAATCTTAAAATTTGTATGGAGACACCAAAGACCCTGAATAGCAAAAGTAGTCTTGAGGAAAAAAAACGGAGCTGGAGGAATCAGACTCCCTGACTTCAGACTATACTACAAAGCTACAGTAATCAAGACAATATGGTACTGGCACAAAAACAGAAATATAAATCAATGGAACAGGATAGAAAGCCCAGAGATAACCCACGCACCTATGGTCAACTAATCTATGACAAAGGAGGCAAGGATATACAATGGAGAAAAGACAGTCTTTTCAATAAGTGGTGCTGGGACAACTGGACAGCTACATGTAAAAGAATGAAATTAGAACACTCCCTAACACCATACACAAAAATAAACTCAAAATGGATTAGAGACCTAAATGTAAGACTGGACACTATAAAACTCTTAGAGGAAAACATAGGAAGAACACTCCTTAATATAAATCACAGCAAGATCTTTTTTGATCCACCTCCTAGAGTAAAGGAAATAAAAACAAATATAAACAAATGGGACCTAATGAAACATAAAAGCTTTTGCAAAGCAAAGGAAACTACAAACAAGACGAAAAGACAACTCTAAGAATGCGAGAAAATATTTGCAAATGAATCGACGTACAGAAAATTAACCTCCAAAATATATAAACATCTCATGCAGCTCAATATTAAAAAACAAACAACCGAATCCAAAAATGGGCAGAAGACCTAAATAGACATTTCTCCAAAGAAGACATACAGATGGCCAAGAAGCACATGAAAAGCTGCTCAACGACACTAATTATTAGAGAACTGCAAATCAAAACTACAGTGAGGTATCAACTCACACCAGTTAGAATGGGCATCATCAGAAAACCTACAAACAACAAATGCTAGAGAGGGTGTGGAGAAAAGAGAACCCTCTTGCACTCTTGGTGGGAATGTAAAAGGATACAGCCACTAAGGAGAACAGTATGGAGGTTCCTTAAAAAACTAAAAATAGAATTACCATATGACCCAGCAATCCCACTACCGGGCATATACGCAGAGAAAACCATAATTCAAAAAGAAACATGCACCCCAATGTTCATTGCAGTACTATTTACAATAGCCAGGTCATGGAAGCAACCTAAATATCCATCGACAGATGAATGGATACAGAAGATGTGGTACATATATACAGTGGAATATTACTCAGCCATAAAAAGGAATGAAATTGGGTCATTTGTAGAGATATGGATGAATCTAGAGACTGTCATACAGAGTGAAGTAAGTCAGAGGAGAAAAACAAATATCGTATATTAACACATATATGTGGAACCTAGAAAAATGGTACAGATGAACTGGTTTGCAGGGCAGAAGTAGAGACACAGATGTAGAGAACAAACGTATAGCCACCAACAGGAGAAAATGGCGGGGAGGTGGAGTGATGAATTGGGAGATTGGGATTGACATATATACACTAATATGTATAAAATGGATAACTAAGAAGAACCTGCTGTATAAAAATATAAATTAAATAAAATTAAAAAATTTAAAAAAAAAAAGAATTGTTGAGAGCAAAAGAGCTGATTTCCCTCTATTTACAATAGCCCGGAGATGGAAACAACCTAAGTGCCCATCATCAGATGAATGGATAAAGAAGATGTGGCACATATATACAATGGAATATTACTAAGCCATAAAAAGAAACAAAATTGAGCTATTTGTAATGCAGTGGATAGACCTAGAGTCTGTCATACAGAGTGAAGTAAGTCAGAAAGAGAAAGACAAATACCATATGCTAACACATATATATGGAACTTAAGAAAAAAAAAATGTCATGAAGAACCTAGGGGTAAGACAGGAATAAAGACACAGACCTACTAGAGAACGGACTTGAGGATATAGGGAGGGGGAAGGGTGAGCTGTGACAAAGCGAGAGAGAGGCATGGACATATATACACTACCAAAGGTAAGGTAGATAGCTAGTGGGAAGCAGCCGCATAGCACAGGGAGATCAGCTCGGTGATTTGTGACCGCCTGGAGGGGTGGGATAGGGAGGGTGGGAGGGAGGGAGATGCAAGAGGGAAGAGATATGGGAACATATGTATATGTATAACTGATTCACTTTGTTATAAAGCAGAAACTAACACACCATTGTAAAGCAATTATACCCCCCCCCAAAAAAAAGAGCTGATTTCCTTTCATTGTGCATTCAGCTAACATTACTCTGGATGCTTCAGGGGGTACAGGGGTGTGAAAGACCCAGGCCCAACCCTCAGGAAGCTTGACAGTCTAACAAACAAGGAAACTCAGGTGTTATTGAAGTCCAGGCAGCAGGGAGATCAAGGAGGGCCACTTAGAAGAGATGCCATCCAGACAGGTTTGGGAAGGATGGAATTGTAGGGTTGAGACACATGGTTATATTTCACCCCACTGTACCCATACCTGGGACATCAGTTGGGGGGTGATGTCCCAGGTATGGGTACAGTTGGGGTGAAATATAGGGGGTGAAAAATAGGTCTCCTGCCCCTTTAATCTTCTACACCTGCACCTCCCTGGACACAGCACAGAAAATGATCCCTCTCTGGGTATCTCACAGAATCACAGGACCATAGTCTGTTGGATATGGAAGGGTCCCTTAGAGATGATGGAGTCAAATATCCTTATTATATATACAAGGATATTGAAGCCCAGTGAGGGGAAGAGTCTTGCCCCCAAGGCCTCTTAATTTTCCATCCAGGGAACCAGCTAGACTCACATCCAAGGACAGACTTGGCTTCTGAAACCACTGCTATGCAGGGTGCATTTTCCAGAAGTAAGTGACAATAGCAGCACCACAACCCCAAGATCCGACTCTGGATGCTACTAATTTCATCTTCCTCGTTGTTTTCCACATCCAACAGCAGTGTGTGATACAAATGGCTTCGGAAGTCCTGAACATGAGCCTTCATCTGCTCAGTCCTGTTCCTTGGAACTCTAAGCTCTGATCATGGATTAGCCTGACCTATTACCCAAATTCATCCTAAGAAAGCTAACAATGGCTTCTACCTGCATATCCCTCCACACACGTAAGAAAGAAGGTGCCCTCTCTTCCGGGCATACCCAACAGTGCCCTCTTTTGGCATAACAAGGAGCATGATGTTAAGGACAAAGGCTTTGCAGCCAGGCAGACCTGGGCTCAAGTCCCTGAGCCACCTCTTTTTTTTTTTTTTTTTTTTTGCGGTACGCGGGCCTCTCACTGTTGTGGCCTCTCCCGTTGCGGAGCACAGGCTCCGGACGCGCAGGCTCAGCGGCCATGGCTCATGGGCCCAGCCGCTCCGTGGCATGTGGGATCTTCCCGGACCGGGACACGAACCCGTGTCCCCTGCATCGGCAGGCGGACCCTCAACCACTGCGCCACCAGGGAAGCCCCCTGATCCACCTCTTAATAGCTGTCTGATCTTGGGTAATTTACATAAATTTTCTGTGCCTTCTTTTCCTAATCGATAAAATGGTTGTATACACCCCGCAGGGTGGTTATGAGGATGAAATTAAATAATGTACATAAGGTGCTTAGCACAGTACTGTAAATTCAAGTCACTGGACTGTGAGCCTCATGAAAGCAGACGGGGTTGAGTCTGCCCTGTCCACCTGAATCCCCAGGACCTAACAAAAAGCCTGGCATTTAACAGAGGCTTAAAAAAATGATTAGTGAATGAATGAATAAACATGCTAGCCCACATTAAAGATTCAATGCTGTGATTATTACATCTGACCATGTCCTCTACTTGCATGTCCAAAAACAATAACATATTAGGAAGAGAAAACCAACCAGAAGCTGATTTCACAGGTTTTCACTAAAAAAAATTGCTGGCAGGGGAAGTGAGGGTCTTGTGTCTCCAGCAGGATGCTGCACTAAACACTATTTAGACCCTCCAACCAAAACCAACCAAACATGCCAGCTAGGGAAAAAAAAAAAAAAAAAAAAGCTTTAATTGCACCAATTAAGTCTTCAAAAGGTAATGCCTATCAGAACCAAAAACTAACTGAACAGTGGAACTCAGAGAGATTAATGTTGTTCCAAAGCTACATGGGGTACAGACTGGGGACAAAACCCAGAGCCCACCCAAGGTAAGGACTCTAAGAGAAAAGCCCCTCAGCATAAAGCCCAAAAAGTTACACATTGGTATCAAGGGGAACTAGACCAAAACCACCCTACCCTCTACTCCCTGGAGACTACAGGCAAATTGCTTGTACTGAACACTGGCAGTGAGTAGAAGAGGGGGGAAAAAATCTCTCTCAGAATTCATAAATACAAGCCAACACCAATAAGAGGGTTTGCAGCCTGAATTCACTCTACTTGGGTGGTCCAAAAAATAACAAGCCAAGAATTTAGTTTAAAATGGTCTCAAGCCGGTAATGACCACAGGCTCCTGGCAGAAGTCAATGCACATCCCCTGTAGGAACCGACCTCCATCACAGTCCCCAAAATTACCCAAAGGTAAAATTCTGATCTATGAGCTCATGGTAGCAATCACAAAACACACAAGGAAACCAAGCATCCTGAACAAGACTCAGCAGAAACAACAGGTAGTAGACTCAGACCCACAAAGACCTCAAACACTGGAATTATCAGACATAGAATTTAAAATAATTTTAACATATTTAAAGACATTTTTAAAAGGGCATTTGAAAATATAAGTAAAGAGCGTCTATAAAAATGACTACATAGATTTATTCATCTTTGGCTGCGTTGGGTCTTTGTTGCTGCGTGCGGCTTTCTCTAGTTGTGGTGAGCGGGGGCTACTCTTCATTGCAGTGCACGGCCTTCTCATTGCAGTGGCTTCTCTTGTTGCAGAGCACGAGCTCTAGGTACATGGGCTTCAGTAGCTGTGGCTCACAGGCTCTAGAGCGCAGGCTCAGTAGTTGTGGCACATGGGCTTAGTTACTCTGTGGCATGTGGGATCTTCCTGGACCAGGGATCGAACCCATGTCCCCTGCATTGGCATGAGGATTCTCAACCACTGTGCCACCAGAGAAGTCCCGACTTCATAGATTTAAAAAAAGAACCTCTAGAAATGAAAAATATAATGACTGAAATTTAAAACTCAGTAATTGTCTTTAACAGTGAGTTAGAACCAGTTGAAGAAGAATAAAACAGAAATTATAGAGGTGGAAATTATCAAAGAGAGATTACGATACATTGAGAATAGTGTGACAATTTGTAACATATACCTAATCATGGTTACAGAACGAGGGCAGAAAAAGAATATGACAGAGGCAATATTTGAAGAGATAATGGCCATTGAATCAAGCATTATCTCTGAGAAGTTTCTATAAATAATGAAGATAAATAGCCACAGATTTAAGAATCTAAAAAGGCCCAAGCAGTGTAAATAAAGGAATTAACACCTAATAGTGTTACCAGATTTAGCAAGTAAAAATACAAGACTCCTAGTTAAGTTTGAATTTCAGATAAACAATGATTTTTTTTTTTAGTATAAGCATGTCCCATGCAATATTTGGAACATAATTATACTAAAAATGTACTTGTTGAGACTTCCCTGGTGGTCCAGTGGGTAAGAGTGCAAGTTCCCAATGCAGGGGGCCCGGGTTTGATTCCTGGTCTGGGAACTAGATCCCACACGCCTGCCGCAACTAAAGATCCTGCGTGCCACAACAAAGATCCCTCATGCTGCAACTAAGACCCAGAGCAGCCAAAATAAATAAATATATTTTTTTAACGTACTTGTTTTTTATCTGAAATTTTAATTTAACTGGGCATCCTGTATTTTTTTTCCAGCAACTCTAACACCTAAACACATCATAATGAAACTGCAAAACACCAAAGAAAAAGAGAAGTTCAGAAAAGCAGCCAGGGGCTTCCCTGGTGGCACAGCGGTTGAGAGTCCTCCTGCCGATGCAGAGAACACGGGTTCGTGCCCCAGTCTGGGAAGATCTCACATGCTGTGGAGTGGCTGGGCCCGTGAGCCATGGCCGCTGAGCCTGCGCGTCCGGAGCCTGTGCTCCACAACGGGAAAGGCCACAACAGTGAGAGGCCCGCGTACTGCAAAAAAAAAAAAAAGCAGCCAAATGGCCTCTAAGTTGATGACAGATGTTCTCTAAGTCGATGAGAGTTAGACTGACAGCTGACTTCTCAACCGCCGCAAGAGATGCCAAAATTCAGTGGAGTAATGTCTTCAATGTACTCAAAAAACATAACTAGAATTTTACATCTAGAGAAAATATCTTTAAATATGAGACTAAAATAAAGATATTTTTAAACAAATAAAAACTAAACAGGTTTGCCATAAACAGATCCTCATTTTTTTTAATGATAAAGGATTTATTCAGTCAGGAGAAAAGTAATACCAGATGGAAGCTTAGAGAAGCAAGAAGGAATGGAAAGCAAGGAGGATGGTGAGTGAATATGTGGGTATTTCTAAGCAACATAGATTGACCAAACCATCAATACCATGCAAGATTTGCAAACTATAAAGTAGAATTAAAATATGTAACAACAGTGGAATTGAAGAGTGGTGGTAGGGACTTCCCTGGTGGTGCAGTGGTTAAAAGTCTGCCTACCAATGCAGGGGACACGGGTTCGATCCCTGGTCCAGGAGGATCCCACGTTCCTTGGAGCAACTAAGCCCGTGTGCCACAACTACTGAGCCTGTGCTCTAGAGCCCACAAGCCACAACTACTTAGCCTGTGAGCCACAACTACTGAGCCTGTGTGCCACAACTACTGAAGCCCCATGCACCACAACTACTGAAGCCCTGTGCACCTAGATCCCATGCTCCCCAACAAGAGAAGCCACTGCAATGGGAAGCCTGTGCACCGTAGCAAAGAGTAGCCTCTGCTCTCCACAACTAGAGAAAGCCTGTGCACAGCAATGAAGACACAACGCAGCCAAAAATAAATAAAATTTTAAAAAATAAAAAGAAGAGTGGTGGTGGAGTTTTAGCTTGCATTTGGGTGAAAAGAATAATGGTAGTTAATTTTAGTATTTGATTATGTAAATGGTATGTTGATATTTCTACAGTAATGACTAAAAGAATAGCAATAAAGTATATAACTTCCAAACAGACGATTAGGATGGAATGCAAAAAAAAAAAAAAAAAAAAATCCCCCTAAAATGGTTAGAAAATACAGGGGGGGAAAACAGAACAGGCAAAAAATAATTTAAAAACAAGCTTTTAAAATAAATCATTGATTACCTAAAATCCCAGTTATCAGGGTGGATTTTTTAAAAATCCAAGTAAGTATCATTTATGAAAGTAAAAACTAAAACATAAGTACCCAAGAGGGTTAAAAGTGAAAGAATGAAAAAAGATATTCTAGGCGAACACTAATTAAATGAGAAAGATAAGGTAGTTATATTAACATCAGAAAAATAGACTTTACTGAAAAATGTATCATTAGAAATAAAGAGTGTCACAAACTAATGACAAAAGGTCCAATTCACCAAGAAGATACAACAATTCTAAACCTGCATGCAACTAATAACATTAAAAATTTTAAGGAAAAATTGACTGAGCGACAGGAGAAATTGACAAATCCACCATATATAAGAGATTGTAACATAGTTGTCTCAGTAACTGACAACACAGAGCAAAAAAAAAATCAGTAAGCATATAGAAAAATTTGACTGACACACTAATTAGCTTGATCTTATGGACATATATAGAACATTGCACTCAGTATACTTTCAAGAGTACATGAATCAATTTTCATGAATATTTCAAAGGCTGGGTGTCACACAGATAACATTCTCTAAGCACAATGCAAATAAGTTAGAAAATCAATAATAAACACATAATGGAGAAGCCCCATATATCTCCAAATTTTAAAACATTACTAAATGACTCATGGATCAAAAAAAAAAAGAACTCACAATGGAAATTAGAAAATATTTAGAATTGAATGATAATGAAAATATTTCGTACCAAAAGTTGTGGGATGCAGCTATAGCAATACCAAGAAGCAGATTTGTAGCCTTTAAAGGTTACATTACAAAGAATGAAGGATGAAAACTGAGTTGAATATTCTATTTAAATAACATCAAAGACAGTAGAATGAAGGAAACAATACAGAGTAGAAATTAATGAAATAGAGAACATACATTTTAGAAGATCAATAAACCCCAAAGTTGATTATTTGAAAAGACCAATAAACTTGAATCTAATCATGAAGAAACAATCAAACAAATCCAAATTTAAGAGTGTATTAGTTTTCTACTGCTGCTGTAACAAATCAACACAAACTTAGTGGCTTAAAACAACACAAATTTATTATTTTACAATTCTGTAAGTCAGTATTCTGATATGGGTCTCAACAGGCTAAAATCAAGTTGTCAGCAGGGCTGCATTCCTTTCTGGAGGCTCTACGGAAGGGTTCATTTTCTTGCTCATTCAGGTTGTTGGCAGAATTAGTTCCCTGTGGTTGCAAGACTGAGATCCCTGTTTCCTTGCTAGCTGTCAGCTTCCATTTCCAGCTTAGGACCATTTCCTGCATTTTTTGGCTCATATCTCTGTCTTCTTTCAAAGCCAGCAATAGCAGGTTGAGTCACTCTCATGTTTTGAATCTCTCCTTTTTCTTCTTTCATCTCATCTCTCTCTGACTCAGTCAATAAACGTTTTCTACTTTTAAGGTTTTATATTCCAGAATAATGAAAAAGAAGGAACACTTCCCAACTCATTTCATTATGCATAACCTTGACTCTAAAACCCATTAAGGACAGTATGAGAAATAAAAATTACATGCCAATGTCACTCATAAACATAGATGAAAAACCCTAAATAAAATACTAGCAAACCAGGGACTTCCCTGGTGGTCCAGTGGGTAAGAATCCACGCTCCCAATGCAGGGGACCTGGGTTTGATCCCTGGTCAGGAACTAGATCTCTAATGCAGGCCACAACTAAGAGTTCGTATGCTGCAACTAAGAAGAAGGCCGCATGCTGCAACGAAGATCCTGCATGCTACAACTAAGACCTGGTGCAGCCAAAATAAATAAATAAATATTTTTAAAAAAATACCAGGAATGAGCAATGAGTAATAAAAAGGGTAATAAATACACCAGAATCAACTTGTATTTATTTCAGGAATCCAAGATTGGCATAACATTAGAAAATCACTTAATATGCTTCATTACTTTAACAGATTAAAGAAGAAAAATAATATGGTTATTTCAGTAATACAGAAAAATCATTTGATATGATTCAACATCCATTTATCATTTTTTTAAGTTAGCAAACTATAAGTAAAAGAGAAATTTCTCAGTTTGTTAAAGAGTATCTGGGAGAGAAAGAAAAAGAGGAAGAGAAGAAATAAACTCACATTATATCGAATATCATACTGAATGGTGAAACACTGAAAGCATTTGCTTTAAGATCATGAGCTAGATAAGGTCTCATTATTGCCCCTCTATCACTATACTGGAGTTCCTCGCAATGCAGTTATGCAAAACATAGGACAAAAATATCCAAAATAGAAAGGAAGAAAAAGAATGCAATTATCATATATAGAAACAAAAAAATTATATAAAAATTATTAGAATTAATAAAAGAGTGTCAAGAACCATTGCAGAATACAGAATCAACCTATAGGATCCAATTGTATTTCTAAACATCAGCAACACAATTTGAGAATGTAAGTTTAAAAATACAATGCAATACAATACAATCAAAATTCGCAATAGCATCAAAATATAAAGTATCCAGGACTGTAATGTACAAAAATTTTGCAAGCCCTTTGCATAAATAAGTGGAGAGGGATACTACCATGGATAGAAAGACACAATTTAAATATATATATATATATATAGAGAGAGAGAGAGAGAGAGAGAGTGTGTGTGTGTGTGTGTGTGTAAGTTTTTCCTCAATTGATCAAGCCCTCAGTAAAATTCTTTTTGTGGAACATACGATCTGATTCTAAAACATATGTGGGGCTTCCCTGGTGGCACAGTGGTTAAGAATCCACCTGCCAATGTGGGGGACACGGGTTTGAGCGCTGGTCCAGGAAGATCCCACATGCCACGAAGCAACTAAGCCTGTGAGCCACAACTACTAAGCCTGTGTTCTAGAGCCCGTGAGCCACAACTACTGAGCCTGTGTGCCACAACTACTGAAGCCCGCGCTCCTAGAGCCCATGCTCCTCAACAAGGGAAGCCACCACAATAAGAAGCCCGCACACCTCAACGAAGAGTAGTCCCTGCTCACTGCAACTAAAGAAAGCCCGCGTGCAACAATGAAGACCCAGCACAGCCAAACATAAATAAATATTTTTTAAAAATGGTGCTGGAACAACTGAACATCCATCTGCAAAAAAAATTAATCTAGACACAGACTTTATACCCTTCACAAAAATTAACTCAAAATGCATCATAGGGCTTTCCTGGTGGCGCAGTGGTTGAGAGTCCGCCTGCCGATGCAGGGGACGCGGGTTCGTGCCCCGGTCCGGGAAGATCCCACATGCCGCGGAGCAGCTGGGCCCGTGAACCACAGCCTCTGAGCCTGCGCATCTGGAGCCCGTGCTCCGCAATGGGAGAGGCCACAGCAGTGAGAGGCTCGCGTACCACAAAAAAAAAAAAAAAAAAAAATGCATCATAGACTTAAGTGTAAAATGTAAAACTATAAAACTCCTAGAAGATAACATAGCAGAAAATCTAACTGACCTTGGGCATAGCATGATCCATGAAAAAAATAACTGACAAGCTGGAGCTCATTAAAATTGAAAACGTCTGCTCTGGAAAAGACTATCAAGAGAATAAGAAGACAAGCCACAGACTGGGAGAAAGTATTTGCAAAAGACACATCTGATAAAGGACTGTTACCCAAAATATACAAAGAATAATAAAAAACCCAATGATAAAAAAACAAATAGGGGCTTCCCTGGTGGCGCAGTGGTTGAGAGTCCGCCTGCCGATGCAGGGGACAGGGGTTCGTGCCCCGGTCCAGGAAGATCCCACATGCCGCGGAGCAGCTGGGCCCGTGGGCAATGGCCGCTGAGCCTGCGCGTCCCGAGCCTGTGCTCTGCAATGGGAGAGGCCACAACAGTGAGAGGCCCGCGTACCGCAAAAATAAAAAAATAAAAAAATAAAAATAAGAAAACAAATGACTTAACTAAAACTGGACAAAAGACCTAAACAGACATCTCACCAAAGAAGATTTATAGATGACAAATAAGCACATGAAAAGATGCTCAACATAATGTGTCATTAGGGAAATGTAAATTAAAACAACAAGATACCACTACACACCTATTCAAATGGCCAAATCCAAAACTCTAACACCACCAAATACTGGCAAGGATGTGGAGCAACAGGAACTCCCATATATTGCTGGTGGGAATGCAAAATGGTGCCGCCACTCTGTGAGACAGTTCAGCAGTTCCTTACAAAACTAAACATGCTCCTACCGTATGATCTAGCAGTCACACTCCTTGGTATTTACTCAAATGAACTGAAGACTTACATTCACACAAAAATCTGAACAGAAATATTTACAGCAACTTTATCCATAATTGCTGAAACTTGGAAGAAACCAACATGTTCTTCAGTAAGTGAAAGAGTCAATAAACTGTGGTACATCCAGACAATGGACCATTAGCACTAAAAAGAAATGATCAAGCCATGAAAGGACATAGTGGAACCTTTAGTATTACTAACTGAAAGAAGCCAATCTGAGAAGGCTATATCCTGTATGATTCCAAATATATGACATTATAGAAAAGGCAAAACTTCAGAGACAGGAAAAGGATCAGTGATTTCCAAGGCTTAGAGGGGAGAGGTGGATGAATAGGTTTAACACAGAAGATTTTTAGGAGAGTGAAACTATTCTGTATTCTGTATGATGCTACAGTAGTGGGTATATGTCATTATACATTTGTTGAAACCATAGACTGCACAACACCAAGAGTAAATCTCAATGTAAATTATGGACTTTGGGTGATAATGATGTCAAGGTAGTTTCATCAACTGTAACAAATGCAGCACTGTGGTGCAGGATGTTGCTAGTCAGGGAGGATGTGTGTATGTGGGGACAGGAGGCATATGGTAAATCTCTGTACCTTCCACTCAATTTTGCTGTGAACCTAAAAGTGCTCTAAAAATATTAAAAACTAAAACCATATTATGACCCATCAAATAAAATAGGAAATCATGATATAAATTAATAAATTGAAATTTTGACAAGGATTGGGATACTTACAGTTTCCAAGTACCTCTCCCCCCCCAAAAAAAATACATATTAATTCCAAGGAGAAAAAGAATAACCTGACAGTGGAGAAGTGGAAAAGTGGCTGACACCACCTGAATCAAGGGTTCAAAGTGCACTTCATCGGTAATGGAAAAAATCCAAATCACACCACCTGACAGGATGCACTGAGAAGAACCCCAGCATTGCTTCTGTGATATTCCGGCTAAATATGCAAAATCTGAGTCTAATCTTGAAGAAACACCAGAAAAAGCCAAACTGAGAGACGGGCTACAAAATAGCTGACCTGCAATCTTCAAAAATGTCAAGGTCGTGAAAATTAAGGAAAGTCTGAGGAATTTTCCAGAATGAAAGAAAAAAAGACATGATACTAAATGATTCTGAATTGTATCCTTTACTATAAAAGATATTGTTGGGACCACTGGGAAAACCTGAATGGAGTCTGAAGACTAGACAGTAGTAACAAGTCAATGTTTATTTCCTGATTTTGATGGTTGTATTGTGGTTCTATAGAACTATCTTGTTTGTAGGAAATACACACTAAAGTATTGGGGGGTAATGGGGTACCATATTGGCAACCTACTCTCAAATGATTACAAGAAAAAGATTTTTTGTACTATTCTTGCAACTTTGACGTTTTTCAAATTTTTTTAATTGAAGTTTATTTCATATGATATCTGCATGCTGTAGAATGAAGTTGGACCCCTACCTTACACCATATACAAAAATTAATTCAAAATGGATCAATGACTTAAATATAAGAGCTAAAACCATAAACTCTTAGAAGGTAACATAGCAGTGAATTTTCATGACCTTAGATTTGGCAATGGATTCTTAGACATGACACCAAAAGAACAGCAGCAAAAATAAAAAGAAAGTGGACTTCATCAAATTTAAAACCCTTGTGTGTCAAAGGACATTACCAAGAGGGTGAAAAGACAACCTACAGAATCGGATAAAATATTTGCAAATTAGATATCTGATAAGGGTCTAGTATCCAGAATATATAAAGAACTGTTGCAAATCAACAATAAAAAGAAAGCCCAAATTTAAATATGGGCAAAATAGTTGAATAGACATTTATTAAAAATATATACAACAGAGATTGTTCCAAAGAAGACATACGAATAGCCAGTAGGCACGTGAAAAACTGATCAACATTGCTAATCATCAGGGAAAGGCAAATCAAAACTAAAATAAGATATCACTTCAAACCTGTTAGAGTGGCTATCATCAAAAAGGCAAGAGATAAGAAGTGTTGGCGAGGATGTGGAGGAAAGGGAACGCTTGTACACTGTTGCTGGGAATATAAATTGGTGCAGCCACCATGGAAAACAGTGTGGTGGTTCCTCAAAAAGTTAAAAAATGGAACTTTATGTTCCAGCAATCCCACTTCTGGGTATATATCCAAAGGAAATGAAAGCAGGACAGAAAAGAGATATGTACACTCCCATGTTCCTTCCAGCATTATTCACAATAGCCAAGATAAGGAAACAACCTAAGTGTCCATCAAAAAAAAAATGGATAAAGAAGATGTGGCATCTATGGAGAACAGTACGGAGGTTCAATTTTGTAAGATGAAAAAGTTCTAGAGATCTGTTGCTCAGCAATGTAAATATACTTAACCCTACTGAATTGTACACTTAGAAATGGTTAAGATGGCAAACTTAATCTATGTGGCTTCACCACAATTTAAAAAATAGAGTGTTCTAAAGCAAAAGTGACAAAATGTTAATATCTGTTCAGAGATGGGTATCCAGTTTATCTTCTTAATTATGTTCTGTAATTTTCTTCATATTTGAAAATTTTAAATCTCAGTCCAGGGTTCTGTGTGTGCAAAGGCCCTGCGGCAGGATGAAGCATAGCCAGTGCGGGCTGGAGATCAGGGAGCAAAGGACAAGGTGGCACAGGATGAGAGAAGTAGGTGGGGACTCAATCACACAGCCACCGGAGACAACGTCCTTCCCACACATTCCAGAGGCTCCCACCTGTGCCAGCCTAGAAGTCAGGTCTGCTCCCTAGCACTAACAGGGCTCCTGAGTCTGCTTCCCAAATCACGTAGTGCCAGCCCCGGCCCAGCCCACAGCTCTGCCCTGAACAGGACAAGCTCATGTTTCCCCATCCCTCCTAGGCTGTTTTTCCCCACAAGAGACAGTTCTGAGCCAACAGGTTTCTGTGGGCGGATGCTGCAGGGCAGGGTTCACACAAAGACGCGACTGTCTCGGGCACCATCCTGGCCCTGCAGAGCAGGATCCTCACCTGATCCTCCAGCCTCCACGTCAAAGAGGAGACATCTAAACCCCCACTAGCCGCCCACAGCACTCAGCCCAGCCCTGGTCCCGGGTGGCTCTCTTGGGGCACTTTTCACCCCTCAGAGAGGAAGAGGGAAGTTGAGGCAGGACACGACAGTAGCGGGTTGGCACTTCTGTGCCCAAAAGAAGAGTCAAGCCATGGAGCGCAGCATCTTCCATGCGCGTGGCGCTTTACAGTGCTCGGTGCACCGTGAAGGAGGCACGGTGGGCACTGGCATGCTTGTGAGAGGTCACGAAAAGGAATCGACTGTGCTGAAGTCACAGCTGGCCAGAGGGTCCAGACCCTCCAGCTCCCAAGAGCACAGGAGGTTTCCACCCCAGGAGTGACAGTCTGACAGCGAAGACACTGGGCGAGGCCTCCCAACGGCACCGCTTAGTAGCTGGGATCTTGGGCAGACCTCCTGATCGTGACCTCCCTAGGGTGCCAAGTGCAGTGCCTGGCATGTCGTAAATATTCAGCAGTCGGTGGCTCTTCTAACCGTGATGAAACAACCCACTAGAGAGCTGTCACTAACAACCAACTCATCTACTCCAGAGGCCATCGCATGGGCTGAAATAGGAGGAGGGGTGAGGGCACGCGGGGGCAGAGCACCTGCCTGCCAGATAGACCCCCTGCCCCACACCCAGGCTCACCTGCTTTGCTGAGATTAAAGGCAATCAGAGTCACAGAAGAGGCAGTGGGAACCAGGAGACCTGAGGGGGTCCAGTCCCCACACTGATCATAATGTGCTGTGTTACTCTTGGCAAGTCACTTCCTCTCTGAGCCTCATGGTTTTTTTTCATCAGTAAAATGAAGAGTCTGGACATCAAGAAAGGCCCCTCAAAACTAAGGTCCTGTGAATGTATTTTATTTCCAAATTCCTTCTAAAATGGATAGGTAGATAAACATGGATGGATGGGTGTGCGGATTGGGGAGGTGGATGAAAGATAAGTAAAAACTGGTTGGTTATTATCTTCTTTTAAGGCTGACTCAAGAAAGGAAGAAAGGAAAGAAGGGAAGGAAGAAGGAAGGGAGGGAGGAAGGAAGGGAGGGAGGAAGGAAGGGAGGGAGGAAGGAAGGGGAGAGAAAGAAGGAGAGAGAAAGAGGGGGCAAGGGAACTAGCTACTGCTCACTGCGCCCTCCCACATGCCATGTGTTGTTCAAAGCACTTACATGGGGCTCTCCTGCCTCTTCGAGATGGTGGCAAGTGAAGAAACTCTTCAGAAATGATGAGGAGAAAAGGTCCAAAATTACTGCCAGAAACCAGCTATATCAATCAAGGTTCTCCAGAGAAACAGAACCAATAGGATGGATGGATGGATGGATGGATGGATGGATGGGTAGGTGGGTGGAAGGATGGGTGGATGGATGGGTAAATGGATGGGTGGATGGATGGATGGATGGATGAATGGATGGGCAAGTGGATGGATGGGTGGATGGATGGATTTATCTTAAGGAATTGGATTACACAACTGTGAAGACCAGCAAGTCCAAAATCCTGTAAGCAGCAGGCTGAAATCTTCCAGCAGCTGGAAACTCAGGCAGAAGTTGATGTAACAGCCTTGAAGTAGAATTTCTTCTCTTGGAAACAGTTTTTGCTCTTAAGGCCTTCAATTGATTGGATGGGGCCCACCCACGGTATCAAGGGTAACCTCCTTTACTTAAAGGCAACTGATTGTAGGTGTCAACTACAGTCCCTTCAGAGCAACACCTAGATTAGCGTTTGATTAAACAACTAGGTACTATAGGCTAGCCAAGTGGACACATAGCATTGACCACCACCCCAGCTGACCCAGCCTCAACCGTGCTTCCCTTAACCTCTCTCCTATTTCCCCAACCCAGCCGAACCCGACTTCCCATCCTTATCTCAAAGAATTATCTTCCAGTCTGTGGCATTTCCACAGTCAAGATCTCCAGGGGCCTCACCCAGTAGGGTACTGTATTGGGATGGGAGCTGAACAGAACCAGAAAGATATTTCTATCAGGAACCTGGAACAAGAGACACAGACTTGGCCAAATCAGCCAAAAGAACCCGAAAAAGAAAAGAAAAAACCTGCCCCCCAGATCAGCTGATCTCTCTCTGGGTCCTCGGTTTTTCCTGCTCCATGATTCCTTGGTATTCACTGTCTCGCATAAACATATTTCTGTGATATATACTGTAAATCTGCTTCATTTGAAATTCACAGTTAATGACCTGTTCCCTCGGATTCAGGAGACAGAGTAAGGTTCCGGCTTTTAAAGGCCAGGCGTTTACTAGCGAGAATGTGACAAGTGTTACAAAGTATAGGCCTGCTCTAAAAGCACTTAAGAAACAGTCTCCATCAGAAATTTCAAGAATACCTTCAAATAACATCATTTATCTGCCAAAAGGCCAAGGGGGTGGGAAGCGACGGTGGGCAGGGAGTAAACGAGTATTTGATCAAATCCATACTCTCAGCTCCCTGAGGAGGGGGATAGATATTTACTAACCCTTCTCGCTCTGGCAAGGTCTGCGTGCACACTTGTGAGGGCCGGGGGTCTGCAGGGCTGCAGATGGGTGCACACGTGGGCACCAAAGGCCCTTCCAGCCACCAGCCCCCACGGCTGACAAAGCAAACTCCACCACGATCTGAACTCTATGACAAAGAGGTAATTTAATAGAATGAGTCTCCCCGTTTTCGGGTCGGCCCACTTAACTGAAATCCAAAGCCAGCTCCGGAGTCAAGTGGGCTGCGGACGCATTGATCAGGCCCATCCACACTTTCTCATTTTCAAGAGAGTCAGGGCTTAACCAGGTTAATTTCTGTTAAACACATTACCCAGGTACTCTCCTCTTACCAGCCCAGTGATTTTGTGTCAGGCCTGAAGGATTGTGATTGCAATCCAGTGAGACGCCAACTCAACAGGGTGATTTACTGAGGCCCACGGAGCCCAGGCCAGCCTCCTACCTGCTGGCCACTGGACGGGAACTTTCTTCCTTGAGTCTTGTCATGATTAACGGCTGAGGGCCCGGAACGAGGTGTCACGTGGGAGGCTGTCCCTGGGGAGAACAGGATGCTGCTTCTTTTGGACACGCACTCCGTGCTTCTCTCCAAGCCTGGGGAGGGGGAGGGGGGAATTGGCACGAGGGCCTCTTCGTTCCATGGAGCGGGAGGGGCTGGGCTTCCGGAACTGGTCATTCCAAGTCATGCCCGTTCCTCGGTGGAGTGTGACCCTCCTGTCATACAAGGAACATTCCCAACCGTACTTTCCAGTCTCCTCTGGACCACAGGCCTCAGCGGGACAGGCCCAGTGCTCCCACCTCAGACCCCACCTTCTCCCAGCTTCTGTCCCCTCTGCTCTCTTTGGGACCGACTCCCACGTGCTCCCATCCTGCTTTGTGATCACTTCACCTGTGGCCTGAGCCACTCGCCTCACGTGTCCACTTCCCAGGCCCCTCAACTGGGGCGTGACGAGGACACCTGCTTGTAGGGTCATGGAGACAAAGCCCGGGGAGCAGTCCGCCTGGCGCCTGGTGCACGGTGAGCCTTCCGTCAATGTCAGGTGCTGTCATTTCCCTTAAGAAGAGAAGCTGGAGGGCTTCCCTGGTGGCGCAGTGGTTGAGAGTCCGCCTGCCGATGCCGGGGACGTGGGTCCGTGCCCCGGTCCGGGAAGATCCCACATGCCGCGGAGCGGCTGGGCCCGTGAGCCATGGCCGCTGAGCCTGCTTGTCCGCTGGAAAGGACAGACGAGAACCTGCGCTGGTGAGGACGGGGAGAAACTGGAGCCCTCCCCCCGCGCTGATGGGAATGTAAATGGTGCGGCCCCCGCGGAAACAGTTTGTCAGTTTCCTAAAAAGTGACATGTGCACTTATCATATGACCCAGCAATGTTCACTCCTAGGTTTTTTTCACTCCCGAGAGGAATGAAAACAGGTGTCCACACAAAGACTTGTGCACAAATGATCACAACAGCTTCATTCGTAATACCACAAAATTGGGAACAACCCAGATGCCCATCAGCAGATGAATGGATAAACTTGAGTGCGGTCTATCCACACAGCGGAGCGTTATTCCGCCATAAAAAGGAATGAAGAACTGAGACCTGCTACGACATGGATAAGCCACAAAATCATTATGCCAACTGGAAAAAGGTACACACAAAAGACCACCTAGTGTATGATTCCACACATAGGAAATGTCCAGAAAAGGCAAATCTATAGAGACAGAAATTAGATTAGTGGTTGCCCGGAGCTCAGAAGTAGAGCAAGGATGAACTGTAACTGGGCACTAGGGGTCTCACTGACGTGGCAAAATGTCTAAAACTCAATCGTGGTGATGGATACACAACTCAGTGACTTTACGAAAAAGCATTGAACTATACACTTAAAATGAGTACATTTTATGGAATGTAAATTATGCCTCATAAAGTTGTTTAAAAAGAGAGGATGAGAGCAGCTGGTACCTGTCACTTGTAATGAAGGTTGCTACCTGAATTTGATTTGGGTTTGTTTGTTCTTTGCTTGTTCGTTTTGCCAAAACAAGGTAACAAGATTCTGTTGGGACTGAAAAAGCTCATATATGTGTCGTTATATGAGATACTGAACTAAATTTCCTAGTGCAGGGCCCAGCACAGTGTTGGAAATGACCGCAGGCATCATTTATAATCTATGAGCTCTTTTTCATTGGAAAGGTCTCCTAGAAGAGGAAAGATTTAAGGGGATACAGTTGACCTTTGATAGTCACTACCTGCCCTCTGGATGTTCAGCGCATGAAATGCCTATAAAAGTCCATTGTCCGTGGGAACCAATTAGATATTCAACCATGCGTACATTGCTTATTGATCATCTTCCACGCGCACAAGTTACTGAATCTGGGCCTCAGTTTCTTCATCTGTAAAATGGGCTGATAGGCTTAATGTAAGGATTGCTTGAGTTAATATATGGAAAGTGCTTGGGCGCATAGCAAGTGTCAGCTATGATTGTTACTTTGTAAACCAGGACCTTCTCCCCAGCCTAGCTTCAAGAGTGGCCTGGCTAATCAGTGGCTACTGCTGCTGACTTCCAGGCTGTGCACCTCACATGCCCCCACACCTGTCCTTTGTGGCCATATTTACTGCACCTGTGATGTCACTGCCCTTGTGTCATCATTTAGGCAATGGCTCTCTCTCTCCCACTGGAATGCAAGCTTCATCTTGGCAGGGACCAGGCCAGTTTCTGCTTACTACTGTGTCCCCATCTGCCTAATACAAGAGCTAACAAGCTCACAATAATTTCTTATGGAAGGAATTAAAAAGGAAGATGAAGGGGGGAGGGAGGGAAGGAGGAAGGAGCCACTAGCATTGGTAGGAACAGTCCTCCCAAGATAAATGTCATTGTTACCAAGCAAATCTTCAATCCTAAGCCCAGGGTCTTCCCGTGCAGTGCCTGGAAGCATAGGGGGTGGGGAGGGGGCAGGGAAATAGGAATTTTAATCATAATGGGGGAACGACCCACAAATTGGTACCATATACTCTATGTCGGCTTTCTGGAGTTCAGTAGCACTGGTGGTGTTAAAAGTACAGAAAGTATAGTTCCTGACATGTATTACTCTGAATACTGCCCGGCCCTACTCTAAGCCCTTTATACTTATTATTTAATCCTCACAACAACCCTCTGCGGCAGGTACTACCGCTATCCCATTTAACAGATGAGAGGACAGAGGCCCAAAGGGTTTTAGTAACTCACCTGAGGCCATACAGCTAAGTGGCAGAGCCAGCTTTGGACTCACAAAATTTGACTCAGAAACTGTGCCCTCAAACCCTACATGATGCTTCCAGAAGAGGGGGAAGTGCTTAGAGAATGAATGAGCAGCATTTCTTTTCTGACACTATGGAGCTTAGGATCCGCCATTAGAAAAAAGGGCCACCTCCAATGACTGATGCTGGCAGATCCCTCACAGACTCTCTCTCGTTCAGTAAGTGTTTACTGAACATCTTACCCTCTGTTTCCTAATCTGTAAAGTGGGAATAATAGTTATGGAACGTGCCTTGTTGGATAGGCACTCAGAACACAGCCTTGCACATAGTAGGGGCTCAATAAGTGTTCGTTATGTTGTTATCTGTTTGAGGCAGGCCTTCACTGGACTATGGGAACATAAAGATGCAGAAGACACAGGCTTTCCCCGAAAGAACCCGTTGGTTACTAGGGGAAACAGACCAATAAGCCATCATAACCCAGTCATTCTTTAGAAAGTGAAAAAGTGCCTCCTTGATCAATAAGATCTTGACATTATTTACAATAGAAATGCTAATCAAATTAAATACACACACAAACGAGTGCATGTAATACTTGTGACGTCTGAATAAGGTCAATGAATTGTATTAATGTTAATTTTCAACGGATTGTATCAATGCTAATTTCCTGATTGTGATAGTGTACTATAGTTATATAAGATGTTACCCTTCGGGGAAACTGGGGGAGGGGTATATGGGATCTTTTTGTATTAGTTCCTGCAACTGCATGTGAATCTATAATTATCTCAAAATAAATACTTTTTTTAAGAAGCTCTTGGCTCTTTCAAGAGAAATTGATTTGTCATGCAGTCCTATATAGGACTTTTAATTTCATTAATATATGCACATCAATGCTATTATAAGTATCTATATGAGATGATGTATGTTAACTAAATTTAGTGTGGTCATCATTTCACTATATATGTAAATCAGGTCATTATGCAGTGCATCTGAAATGTGTACAGTGCTGTATGCCAATTACAACTCAATCAGACTGAAAGGGGAAGAAAATGCTGTTATGAACATCTAGTTTGCCTGGGAAGATAGTGACGTTAGTACGGTTATCAGGTGCCAGGTGTGCTCTACATGCATCATCTTCAGTCTTCACAAGAGAGCTGCGAGATGGTATTTTTCATTTCTAAATTCAGCTGAGCGCTGAAAATTGTCCAGAATGTAGGGGAAATTTTGGCCTGGCTTTGCGTCTGCTGAGAGGTTGTCCAGTGAACACAGCAGCTGAGAGCCCAGGAAACACAGCGTACCACTTCTTCCCATCCGGAACCCACCCACTCAAAAAGTTTAAAGAAGGAGAGATGGCTACGGTGGACAAGGAAGATGAAGCGGCTGGTGGGGCTGGAGATGTCACGAGAATAGCGACTTCCTGAAAGTCAGAAAAACCAAAAGTTTCCAATAGGGAAAAACAAAAGCTTTTCACGAAGGTGATCAAACATCCAAGGGAAGCAGCTTTTCATTCGGTTCAATGGGGCAACTGGCCAAAAAGCAGCAGTGTTCTGTGGCCCAAAATGTTACTCGTCACTTATGGGAACAAGGTGACTTGTCACTTGTTTCATAAAAACAACTTCCAGGGTAAATCACTGGTGCGTGTTGTCCTCTCCTTCTGAATCAGGATTCAGAAGGACACTTCAGCACCAAGAAGAGAGCCAGTCCTGTTCATCCTAGGATAGCCTTACTGAGCCTGGAATATTTAGAAACATTAGAAATAAATTTTAGAAATATTTAGACACTATAGTTTTCTAAATTATATTTAGAGTATAATACCTAACCATTTGGGGGCCCCGCTTGGCCACAAAAATCATTTGAGAAGAGAAAGACTTCATTACGTCACTACTGTCCTTTGGTAATTGTGCAGGAAGAGGGCAGGTGACAGATGACTAATTCCTGCAGGGGCCAGGCGCTCCCAAAGCAGATACACACTTGGTATAAGGAGGGCGCTACATTCCTGGGGGCTGAGTCGTCTGCGGGGACATGAATGCTCAGTTGTCTGCATCTGGTCTCTCCGCAGCATTCCACTGGGGCACCTTCCTTACTGGTCTTGGGAAGTTCTAGAACAGATTTGTTTTTCCCAGTCTGCAGCATGAAAGCAGGGTATAAAGGAGTCGTTTTTATGAACCACAGTGGAGTGTCTATTGAAGGATGTGTCATGTGTGGAAAGGTCTGGATGGGAACATTATACAGTTTTAGGCACGGCTGAGATCAAACCACCATCTCTTGGTTTAAAATATGGTTGACTGCCCACCCTTCCCTCTGCAAGCCGAGCTCACATGCAGAAGGAGTCAGGACTCGGGCCCTCGGGTCGAATATGCCATCTAATGAGAATGGGATATGAGGAAGATAGATGAACAGCTACATAAGCCGTAGAGCCAATTCCAGCTGATTCCCCATCTCTCACCTTCCTAAACACAACAAGAATCGTTTTCATCCCTCACCACCTACCAGGGAGGCAGGGGAGCAGGTGACCGAGCGCAGTGCTCGGGAGCACGTGCTCGCTGGGCAAGCTCCCTGAGCCTCGTTTTCCTCGTGGGTAAAACGTAGATGATAATAATCATATCCTACTTCCTGGGCTCTTGTGAGGATTTAAGGTGATTACCCAGGTGTGGCATTCTTGGTGAGGGTATTTGGCTCATGGCAAAGGGTCCACACCCAGGGCTTATTTGTAGTGTATTCACCCGTTCCAGGCACCAGGTAAGCCTTGGCCTTCACTATTTCATTAAACCATCACGGCACCAAATGAGGTAGGTATTTTATTTTCCCCTTTTACAGAAAAGGAAACTGAGGCCCAGCCAGGTAAAGTGGCTTTGGCCACGGTCACACAGCCTCAAACCTGGTAGGTCCCTAAGGGTCACAAAAGCAGCTCTGTTGGGGGCAACTTCCAGGCCAGGGGCCCCCACAAGGGGTCTTTGTGTGGGCAGGGCTCCCCCAGCCTGAGCCACAGCCTGGTCCCCACGGCCTCCTGCTCCAGCCCAGGCCAGGCTCTGCATCTCTGCCCATGGGCGGAGGCTCTGCTGAACCTCTGCTCGCCCGTAACCCAGCTACTAATTCCCACCCCAGCTAATGTGCTGCCGGCATTTCAGAACTAACCAGCAAATAAAAAGCTTTTCGCTCTCCATCAGCCTCTTAGGGCCTCTCGGCCACGTTCCCTCACCTGTCAGTTTCACTTACGGAGGCAGACCCGGGAATGGAACCACTCACCTCAGCCGGCCACGCTGTTACAGATGTGTTTCATGGAGACGGGGAAGGGGGGAAAGTAAATGTGTGTGTGTGTGTGTGTGTGTGTGTGTGTGGAAGTATGTGAGTGTGTGTGTACGTGGGTGTGTGTAGGTGTGTTTCCCAAGGCCTCCTGGTGCTGAGCCCAGAGGGACTGAGCTGAGGGATATGGTGGGGATGGGCAAGGGCTCCTGCCACTATTTACTGCTTCTGGAAGGCTCCAGGATCACCTGAGAGACCCCCAAACCTGAAAGCCTCTGCTTTCCTACCCGAGCAAGCAGAGGAGGGGGGTGGACCATTGTCTTCATTTGGCAAACGGAGAAACTGTGGGAAGGTGTGTGGGCCGACATCCTGGTCTCTTTTCCACACCCAGCACTCCTGATGCTCCTCCAGCCCCATCCTCCACTGCCTGGGCACCGCGGGTTGACTGCCTGTCCCAGCCATGTGGCTGCCTTGCTCTGTGCCCCGGAGCAAGGCACTCAGGCTCTCTGTCCTTAGTGACGGCCAACAGCTGACTAGGCACCGAGCACGTTATCCTCCTGACAGCTCTCTGCGGAGGGGATCTGAGAGCTGAGCATCCCCATTGTACAGATGAAGCAACTGAGGCCCCAAGAGTTTAAGTAACTAAACTTTTACACACGTCTCTGGTTGTCTCCTTAAGATAAAACCATGGATGTGGAAAGGCTGAGCTGAAGGGCACTCAAAATGAAGGCTTCTAATTCATCTTACCAGTGACCCTCCATAAGTGTGGTACCAATCTGTGCTCCTACCAACCAATTTGCCTCTTTGTTTGAAAATCTCATTTCCACCATTCTGGGGGGCTGACCTGCACTTCCAAAGTCAACCCCTTCACCAATTCTGCCAGAGGTCTCAGGGGTCCCAAGAGACATCCAGGTGCTCAGCTAAGGTGTCCCAAGCTCCCCAGGTGACAGACAGGTTACCCCCTCCCCCTTGCATGCACACACAAAAACACACACGGAAGGTGTACCTCAGCTTCTGGACACAAGCACGTACGGGATAAACGACTTCTATTGAGTCTGTTCAACAGGCTACGGGCTGGGGCTCCTCACAGAGCCCTTCCAACCCAGTGAAGAAAGTCAGACTCAAATAACAATAAGCAGGTCCTGACATAGACAACAAACATCCTTGAGATGGGAATGGGGGGCGCCCTCTGAGGGATGGGATGGGCAGGGTTTGGATCAAGCCAGAGGAGGCTCTCCAGGCAGGAGGGGGCCTGGAGTTCCATCAGTTCTACTCTACAAAATAACTCCTCAAGTTGGAAAACTAAGCAGGATGCTGCCTAGCTCCCAGAGAGCCTTTTGAGCTGGAGCAGCTCTGCAAAAACATTTTCCAAACTCATTAGCCCTGCAGAAGTACAGTTTTGCTTGCAAAATTTCCCCTGGCCCTACCAACACTCTGTACAATTGTTCCCCTTTTCATTCCATCCATCCCCCAGGATCTCTCCAACCTCTTCCCACATCACCTGGCAAAAGGAAAGTTCAAACATTTGCTGTCCACAGCAAAGAACTTGAACTTGGGTTTGGACGTGGTGTGAGAGGTAACAAGCAGGGAACCACCCTGGGTTAACAGATGTCCTTGCCCCTCACCCTCCACTGCCCGCCACCTGACCTTCATTAGCCAGCTTCTGTTTTCTCTTAGACCCCATACCTGGGACCGTTTTTCACATCTACAGCCAGGACGTGCTCTGCCTGGCTCTGTACCCCACCTACATCCCAGCCCCCAGACCAAACACAGAGCCAACAGCTGCCCAAAGCAGCTGTCTTGATTTACAGTCGAGCATAAGCGCTGCAAATTCTATTTCCCCAGAAACACATGAAAAACTTGGCTCTTTCACTTGCTGACACAAATCTTCTTTTTTCTATTATTCTTCCCTCCCCAATGTCCTCCCTCACCTCCCACCTCTGCCCCAGTCACCAGCACATAAATGAAAAGCTGCAGTTGCAGAGGCAGGGAGACTAGACAAACGGACTCATCTTGAAAATCAGCTTCCTTCTGAGTCTGCATGTCTCCGGGAACACACATCTGTTATCACACGTCAAGGGCAGGAGGGGGCCTTCGCTGGCCTGGCTTGTTTGTTAGGCACCCGGAGGGACCGCACACTTCAGGGTTCAGCAGAGCTGGAGAATCCGTAGTCCCTGCACCCATCCCGAGGGGCTGGAGCCATGCAGCGGAGTTCCTTCAACCAGCCTGCCCACGGAATCCTCACCCGTCTCCCCACTCCCTCCCGACCCATTCTCCCGAAACCCCACCATGTCCCATGTCCGAATCAGATGTATTTGGTCACTCCAAACAGGAAAGTCCTCTTGACTGCCCATCCCCTGCCACACACACACACACACAGTCTCACCATCAAGCACAGCACAGAAAGGTCAGCACTACAAGGCCTCTGAGCACAGCCACAGGCCCACAGCCCCCTTCCAAGTCCTCTGCAAAAGTGCTTCCCCTCTAACCAAGTTGTCTGGATGTTGGAGTTTGTTAGGCTGGGTGGGGGGCGTGTTTCGTAATTTAATGTGACTGTTGAGTCTGAGGACAAGGGTCACCAGCTGACTTGGGGGGTATAGAAACCTGATTAGGACTTTTCACACATCACAGGAGGAAACCATCACCTTGACCAGGGCCTTCTCAGCTGGCAGCTCACAGGTCTGTGATCTATGACAGCATCAACACTGGCAGAGGCTGGGGGAAGAGTTGGGCAGCGTTGAATTTAGTAAGAATCTAAAGTGCCCCCCACCCCAGCCCAGCATCCCCTTCAGGTCCACAGGGGAGATGAGCGATCCAATTAAAGAGTCCTGAGAGTTTGAGGATGGTGGAAGTAAGACCCTGGCTTTCTCAGGCTCACTTTTCTTCCTGAGAGCCCTAAACATTTTCACAAAGACAGTCGTGTCTGTCCTAATGAGTTCTGTGAAGGTAGAAACGGACAGGAATTGCATCATGGAGTTGTACAACAAAGTTGAGGCCCAGAGAGGTTAAGTCACTTGTCCAAGGTCACACAGCATGATAAAAAAAAAAACTGAAGTTGGCAGTTTCTTAAAAGTTAAACAGACATCTAACATACAACCCTGCCATCCTACCCCTGGATACTTACCCAAGAAAAATGAAAGCATATGTCCACGTAAAGACTTGTACCCAAATATTTATAGTAGCTTTATTCATAACAGCTCCAAACTGGAAACAACTCACACGTCCATCCACAGGTAAATGGATAAACAAAGTGTGGTATATCCCTACAATGGAATATTACTCAGCAATAAGAAGCAAGAAACTACTAGTACGTGAACAACCTAGATAAATCTCAAAAAGACATTATACTAAGTGAAAAAAATCAGACTCAAAAAGAAAAAAAGTACATACTACAGATTTCATTTAGACAAAATTCTAAAAATGCAAACTAATCAATAGTAATAGAAAGCAAGTCAGTGGTAACCTGGAGAATGGGAGGGATGGATTACCAAGGGAACCTTCAGAGGTGATGGATGTGATCAGTATCTTGATTGTGGCAATGGTTTAACAGATGCGTTCATATGTTAGAAGTCAAACTGTACGCTTTCAATACGTGCGGCTCACTCCATGTCAATTATACCGCAAAAAAGCTGTAAAACAATTTACTGGCAAAAGGAGAAGGGGAGACAAAGCAAAGAGGAAGTACAAGTAGAAAACTAAAAAATGCTAGAAATGAAATCAGGGTGCAGAATGTAAGGCATGCTGCCTGCTAGAGGCCCAACTCAAATTTATTTCTAAGTGAAGGCAAGGAGGGGGAAAAATGATTTTAACACAATAAAATAGTGTCCAGGAAGCTGGAAATAAAAATGTTTGGGTGAAGCCCAGTAGGTTCCCAATCCTGAGCGCTTCTCTGGGGCCTCGTCACCTACCCCCCCCCCCCCCCCCGTCGATAAGATTCCTAAACCCTAAATTCCTGTTGGTACAGGTAGAAACAGAGGTGAGCTGGTGAGTGTTTAACAACCGGCTCCTGGGGTGGGGCCATCCTGGTTGCAGTGTTCGCCGATTTCTGGGGTATAAATACTCTCACCACGGCCAACATCAAACTACTAATGTGAAGTCTTTGGGCACAGGCTTGGGAAGAGATGCACAGTAGCATCGTATAGTGTTTCCACCAGAGATGCAACAGCTGTGAATAACCTCACGACCATAGATACTAACAAAATATAGGGAGATAATTAGGAAGTGGTGAGTTTTGAATACTTCTTGTCCTTGTTTTTAATATAATTGTAAGCTTATATAATGTAATTTATAATGATGGCTGGCTCATAAAATTCCTGCTGATTTAAGGAGTGGATCTCGGTCTGGTACCAGCACACCACTGGGCAGAAGATGGAGGATGCCACTGAAGACAAAGTGTCCACGTGACCCAAGGCCCCATGATTGGATGTGGGACCAGAGCTGGGTAGCAGGAGAGGGTGACTGAATCCACCTATCAGACACGGATGTAGGTGGCAATACAGGTTGTGCTAAGGCAGGGGTCCCTAACAAGGAGCTAGTCAGCTACTCCCTGGAGGCCTCAGAGGGATTGAGCGCCTCTGAATATTAAGTGAGGGGGCTTCTGGCTGTGCACACACTTCAGAAAGGCCCTCATGCCCTGAGTGTCTGACCACAGACTCACAGAATCCAGGGCCAGATGCCCGGTGGGTCCCTAATGCACATATGGCATCTTTGGTAGCTCTTTGCTTGAAGACTTCTGCCATTGGGGAACTCATGACCTCCCATCATTCATTCACAGAAGATTGCCTGAGTGCCCTCTCTGTGCCAGGCGCTATAGAAGGTGCTGACCAGACAGCCCTGAACAGGACATTGTGATTCCCGATAAGGTGAAACTTAAAGTCTGCTCCAACGACTCATTACAAAATGACACTGGGGGCTTTGGAGTCTGACCACCCTGGCCCCTCTCTCAGCCCTGCATCATCCTAGCTATGTGACCTTGGGAAATTGTTCGCCCTCTGAGACTCGGATTCCTCACCCAAAAAATAAGAGCCCCCTGTAATATCATGTGTAAAGTTGTCTGATACATAGCCTGGCTCACAGCATGTATTCATGTGGGCTTTGTCCTCCAGAGCCACACAGAGAAGGTCTGAATCCTTCTGCACATGAGATTTGTCCAAAAAGGTGGACTGAGCCCCAATAATAATAATAATAATAATAACTGACACAGATTGAATTCTGTGCCTCAGGGGCTATTCTGAGGCTCTCGGTGTATTAATTCATTTAATCCTTCCAACAACCATGGAAGATGGGCACTTCCATCATGCAAATGAAAAAATGGAGGCCCAGAGAGGTTTAGTTACTTCTCAAAGTCACACAGCTAGTAAGTCATGGCATAGGACCTGAACAGGGGAAACATCCTCAAGCTGGACATCCCCACACCCTGAGGTGGTTTCAGGTATCACACCACCCTGTTTTCCCCCGCTAGTTCCCGTAGACTCAGACCCGGACTCACTGCTACACACAATGTCCCAGCACCCAGGGCAGAAGGAGCAGGGCTGGTGGTCCCTCCTCATTGTTGCGCTCACCCTATCAGTGGTTTCAACCCCTGGGTCCCAGAACCTGCCTCCCCCCCACTCTCTGCCCACTTGGACTCTCACTGGTCCAAGGTAAAACATGTTCTAGGAAAGTCACTAAATGTTCTTTCTTGGAAAATACTGTTCTTTAACATGAGACTATGTCACTTCCCTTTTTTAAAATGTCCTTCCTTTTATGATATGATAATGGTGGTCTATTTTTGGCCACAGTTTTAACATCCTCAACTGGCAAAATAAGAAGTTTGTCACCCCAAGTGGTCTCAAGATTGAGAGAGGTGGCCCTTACCAATCCACAAGGCCCGAAGTCTGGGGGGCCTGGCTGCTTCCCTTCAGCCAGATCCCCACCCCCGCACATCCCCCGTGTCCTGATGCTCCGCCGCTCTCCCGGCCCTCCCCCCCAGGCACCACGCTTGCCTCTCCCTTGTCTACCTGGGGGTGGCCCCCCGACGAATTCCAGAGAGAAGCACCCACACCACCACTGCCTGACCCACTTGCAAAATGATCTGGTGGCTTCGCCCACTCAGCAGTGGGCACTGGGGGCAGAGGTGACAGGTTGGCCGTGAGGGGCCCCTGTAGGTGGGAGCAAATGTAACACGTCACCCTTAGAGGGGACAGGAGAGATGGTCCTGAGAGCTTAGCCTGAGAACATCCGTCCCCAGCCTACAGGGCAGGGGGCAGGAGGAGGGGACAAAGGGAGCACTGCTGCCGGACCTCAGGTGCCGGCGGGCACGGGGGAGCAACTCTGGGACCTGCAGGAACCGTGGTAAAATCCACAGAGGGCCTCTCTGTCCCCCATCCCCAGCGGAGGGCTCTGACCAAGCTCCCTCCTCCCTCTCACACCCTCAGCATACACGCACACATACTCACACACCTTATCACACAGCTCGCGTGCACAAACATGGAGCCACACTCTTTCATACACTCACACTCACGAAAGCACGCTCACACTCTCACCTCCACCTTCTCACACACCCTCATACACACATCCTCATACACTCACACCCTCTCACACAGCCCCACACAGCCTCGTACCCTCACACCCTCACACACACTCACACCCTCTCACACACTCACACCCTCTCACACGCGCTCACACGCCCCCTCCCGCGGGTGGTCCCTGGGACCCGTCTTTGAGCCATAGCGCCGAGGACCCCCAGGCGCGGGGCCTGCAGTCAGCCCCGCACGGCCCCCCTCCCCACCCCGATCTAATTTGGATTAGGAACCAGCCTTCCTGTTCCTCAGACGCAGACCCTGCTTGGGTGATACAGAACCTAAGGAGGATTTGCTCTCTGTAATCATTGTGGCATCTGGTCTGGTGGGGGAACAAAGGGAAGCGCGCAGGGAACAGAGCAGCGCCTGCCAGGCCTCCACCGCCGTCCAGCGCAGCTCTCGAGCTGCTGGGCCCATGAGCAGCACAGGCCAAAGTGGCTCCTCTGGCGTGTGACAGATGCGAGGCCACCAGGGGGAAGAGCCAAGGCCTCGGTTTCTTTTGGTCTTCAGGTCACAGCAACTCAAAAGGAGTGCCGGCATCCATGAGGTGTTTTAAACTCATGACTAGTTAGGACTCCTGAGAAACACCAGCATCCCAGCCTCTGTTCTGTCTGCTGTCCCGGGGGGCCGGGGGTTTGCCTCTCATGGTTGCAGCCCAGTACCTTGCCCAGGAACCAAGTGAAGAACTAAGTCACCGCAGAATTAGCTACCTCATCCCATTGGATCCTGGCTGCAGCCCCAAGGGTACCCATTTTGCAGATGAACAAACTGAGTCTCAGTGAAGTCAGATTACTTGTCCAGTGATCAGCCTCTGAGTGGTGGGAGCCCAAAGTAGAACCCAGGCCAGTCACCCCCCGCAAGCCTGAGCTTCTAAACATCACGTCCATGAATGAAATAGTAGACACTCTGGTGGGATGAAGTTGTTTTTTTTTTTTTTTTTTTTCCGGTACGCGGGCCTCTCACTGTTGTGGCCTCTCCCGTTGCGGAGCACAGGCTCCGGACGCGCAGGCTCAGCGGCCATGGCTCACAGGCCCAGCCACTCCACGGCATGTGGGATCTTCCCGGACCGGGGCACGAACCCGCGTCCCCTGCATCGGCAGGCAGACTCTCAACTACTGCGCCACCAGGGAAGCCCGGGATGAAGTTTTTAAAGTTCCCTGGGTGATCCTGATGAACAGCTGGGTTTGGAAACATCCATCCCGGGTGCAAATGCTCCCATCCAAACTCCCAGTGGATGCTGGACTTTCCCACAAAAATCGTGGCCCCTTTCTGCTTCCTGATAAAATGGCATGCTGTATGGAGAGCTTACTCTCCGCCAGGAACTGCTCCGGGGACTTTACATGAAGGGACTCGTTGAATTCTCCCTTCCAGTCTTTCCAGTCCTGTGATATAGGAATTATTATCCCCATTAGACCTATGAGGAAACAGGCACAGAGCCATTAGGAGGCACAGCCAAGAAGAGGCAGGGATTGCAAGCCAGGCAGGGCAGCTCCACCTCCACCTGGGGCGGCGATACTTAGCGCTGCCCCCTGGCACTTGGCTGGGCTGCCCGGCCCGAGGCAGCAGCGCTGTCGAGCACTGTGATTTTTATCTTGACAAGTGGCCTTTTCACAATTGCTATTTCCCCTCCACAGCCCAAAGCGGAAATGAGAAGGGGAGAAAAAGAAAGAGGGCGACAGCCGGGCCTGATGGATGTGCCTGGTTGGATCACACCTTGAAACCAAAACTCCATTCCCTTTGTCTACACCAACAATGTGTGCGAGGGCCGGCAGGAAGCACAAGCGGCCCACCCCACCCCGCAGGGGAGCTTGGCATACCTCCGGGCCATGTGGGCACCCCCGGCCCGGGAGGAGCGGGAGACACAGGAGGGGCAGGGGTACGCAGGGTCCGGATGGTGAAATCACGGAGCTGGGGAGCAGGCAGCATGACAACCCTGGGGAACCGGCACTGGGAAGGCCCCAGAGCACCCAGGACAGGCTGGAGAGAAGCCTTTCAGATCATCACGCCCTCCCCCCCTAAACAGCTCTGGAGTCACTATCAGGACAAAGGTTTCCTAGGTGGCCTCAAGTCTCCTGAGAAGCCGGATCAACACACCTCCAAGGATACAAGACTCGGGGACCTGGCCCCGCCCTGGTCAGTCTGCAATTGAAGTTCGTCTGTGGTTCCTCTGACACAGGGGGGCCTGTCTAGGGCTACAGAGGTGGGATCCAGTCTTCGAGGGGCTTCCAGGAATGAGACACACACACTCAACGTGACACCAGGCAGGTGGTCTCACCGCTACGCCTGGCAGGTGTGTGCTGGGTGAGTCGGTGATGAGAACATCAATAAAAAGCTGACATTTATCAACCACGGACTATGGGCCAGACACGTGGGGATTCTCTTGTAATCCTCCCAACAACCCTACGACGAAGGCACTCTGTAAAAACCCCTATTTTACAGATGAAAAACTGAGGCCCAGAGAGGTTAAGTAATATATCCAAGTTCAACACCCGCCCTGAGGTCTCGATCTGGTAAGGACAGTAAGAGCTGGTAAGGACGGAGAGAGGATTTGAACCTCGAAGGGGGGCTCCAGAAAAGGAATACAAGCAACGATAGGAATTCAGAGGACTGGAGATGGGGACCACTCAGGGGACACTGGGGGCGTTCGCACAGAGCAGGAGCAAGCTGGGTGGGTGAGAGGAGGCAATGCCCTGCCCCTGCCTGTAAGCTGCCCATCGGGAACCCTAGGCGTCCACCTCTGTGTTGATACATTCAGCCCCAGGTTGTCCTAAATGGGCAAAGCCAGCCCCAGGCAGAGCAGAGGCAGCCCAGGGAGTGAAGCAGCAGGGAAAGGGCCCACGGTGAGCAGTGAGGAGCCACCTGCCCCTGTGGGGAGAGGCAGGCCAGGGAGTCAGGCTGAGATTGAATCCTGGCTCAACCCCCTGACGGGAGGTGCCGAGCGCCTCCGTAAATGTCAGCTGGGCCCAGTAACGAATCACGCCGACAAAGCATCACTCCTTTGGAGCCACCAGCGTGGGCACCTTTTGCTGCCTTGGGCAGGTGAGTCAGCATCCTCCCTCCAATGCTTCCACTGGTCACCTCTGGCTCCCGGTAACTCAGCCGTAAATCCTCACCCCGTAGCACGGAGATGTCCGTCTGCCCCTGGGAAACCCTGCTGAATTTACGAGCTCACAAGTCCAGATTCACTGGCGAGGGAAAAAGGGATCGTGTTGCCCATGGGGGACCTGGTGCTCAGAAGCCATAAACCACGCTGGTGACAGCGGCCTGACGGGTTGAGGGCCCTCCCGGGTCATTTGCGCTCGGCTTAATGGCCATGATGATGAGGCAGACGCTGTTCGAGAACTCCACGCGGGCTACTACTGAAGCTTTAAATCAGTCACAGGAGGTTAAGGGAGCAGCTGTCTCTTTTCATCTTATTTTTGGGGTGCCTGATTGCAGCCCTTTTTCCTTTTTCTCTTGCTCCTTCTCGCTTGTCCTACCTTGACCCACGAGATGGCCAGAGAATTTCGAACACACACGTCGAATTCTAACTTGGGGGCACAGGGGAGCCACTGCATTTCCCAATCTTTTTTATTGTCTTTGGAACAATAGTCTGCTGTGTTCCAAAGCATACAGGCTCATCTTGCATGGGGCAGCAGAAGGAATGAGGGCAATGGGGGGTGCGGCGGAGGCAGGAGGGCGTCCAAGGCAGCAGCAGAGAGCAGCCTGTGGGGCAATGCAGATCTGGGGGCAACCTCCGGGAAGTCGGGTCCTCTGTGTCTCCACCGGCCCTGCCAGCCACAGTGTGGTCGGGGCTGCCTCCCCTCGACACCTTTCTCCCTGGACCCAAATGCCAGCCCATTAAATGGCCATTGAAGGGAGGAGCTAGCGCTAGTCTTCTTGCCTTGTGCTGGGGCAAAGAATATCCAGGTCTTATCCAGGGAGTAATCTCAAATTACCAAAAGCCAGTGCTTTTATTTGATCTAAGACTCCGTGTGTGTGTGTGTGTGCGCGCGTGCGCGTGTGTGTGTGTGTGTGTGTGTGTGTGTGTGTGAGAGAGAGAGAGAGAGAGAGAGAGGGAATTAAAGGCAAAAGGGGGTATTATATGAACTATCCATTGGCACAAGGAAAGAAAGAGCTAGCATCTCTGGCTGGCTGTGAACGCCCTTTAATTAAGCAATAAATTTGGAACCAGGGAAACGAGCATCAGTAAAGAAACACTCTGTTTAATTACCCATTCATCTGCTTGGCTCCACCAGGGCACCTGTGCCAAGACACGCCAGCCTATGGTCACTCAGGACAGAGGCTGCCCAAGTACACATTCCAATTTGGTTGCAGCTCATGCCATGTTGAGAGAGAGAGAAACAGAGGCCCAGAAGCCAAGAGAGACAGAGGCGGGAGACAATGACGGCACAGAGCAACAGCTACAATTCCATCAAAGGGCTCTGGTGACACTGTAAACCACCAGACACAACCAGAGTGGTTTGTCACCAGAGCCCCAGTGGAATTGACTCAGAAGGCATTGTTGCAGATTTTTCCAACATGAGGCCAAAAGAAAGAGGCTGTGTGTGTGTGAAATACTGTTCTCCGTCATCTCCAGCCCTGCATTGCTGTTGAGGAGCAAACCCCAAGGTTTTGATCCCAAGTTCAATTCCAAGTCATCGCCGTTGAGTGGCTGAATGACACCCTGTCTGCTCTTACACCTCTGATTCAGAGTCCAGCGGGGAGTGAGGCAGGATTCCAGGGGGGCAGCTGGACACCAGTAGCCAAAGGCTTCAGGACTCTATTTCTGTGTCCCTGGGGGACCTTGGAGCTCTGGGCCTGATTCCAGAGCTGAGGCTCCTGGGTCAGCTCCACGGAAGCCAATCACAGGACCCCCCAAAAGCCAGGATGCTGGGAAGAGCTGGGGAGGGGTTGGAGAAGAAGATGATCAATGTGAACTCTATCCCAGCTGCTCACTGTGTGACAGGCCTCTGGGAGTCTGGGGTTTGGGTTCTGGAGCATTTCTAGAATCCAAGAGAAGAGCAAAGTGAAGAGGATTTCAGGCACCAGAAAGGGTCCTTCGTGTTACTACGGTGCCCCAGGGGTGAATGAAGAGGTACCTCCCACCTGCATTAAGGATCCCAAACCTGTCACTTGTTTCCAGAACTTTCTCTCCATGTGGAAGAATTTCTGGAGAAATATGTATTATGGAGGAATATGTATTTCTCTCTGTGTAGGGGGATGTGCTTAGGGGATGGACCAAATCTTTCCTGCTTTGGCCTCTGATCCCTACAATCTGCTCCCACTCACAGCTCTTACTCACCAGACAGCCTCGTGACGTGTGAAGAATAAGTGAATCTGAAACCGCAGGGGAGATGGCCTTCCAAAGACTCGACTTTAAAAATTAAGGCGAGGAGGAAAGCATTTGGCAAAGGACATTTCAGGTGTGGCCAAATTCAGGGCTTTGAAAAAATATCTTGCGATGTTTCACTAAACCCAGAGGAAAGCGGTCGGGGCCCGGCTCTGGTCATTATAAGTTATTTGTAGCTTGTTTCTTTCCAAAGCAATTTTCTTTTATCTGCAAGCTAAGCTCTTTTGACCCAGCCTGATTTCTGCAGCTGTTGTGCCCAACTCCTGCCTTCACCGGCTGACAGGCGTTCGGAGACAGCTCTGCCAAGCGGCAGGAACGTGAGGGCCCCGGCTCCAGTCCGAGACCCCAAAAAGACCCTGGCCAGCTCTCTGCACGCCAGGAAGCATCCAGAACACTGCCACGGGGCCGGCATGCATGTGGGACACAGCAGATCAGAGTTCTCCCAGGCGGGGCCCAGCCAGGCGAAGCCATGCCCATTAGAAGGTCAGTACCATGTGGGACCCGAACTGACAGGCAGGGACTCCGGACAGACGGCAGGAGCGCAGGGAGAGGGAAAGATGGAGCCTGGGCCTCTGAGGCGAGCTTCAGCACACAGGCCAAGTTGAGAAGACTTGTGGCTGGTGGTTGGGTCCTTAACCACACCACCCACTCATGGGGCTGCAAACACACTAAGTGAGCTCCTGCGTGGGAAGTTTCCTCTACAGGGAATAGATCTTTAGGCCTCTTCTTATAGCCTCTCCACCTTTTTTAAGTTTTGTGATCTTCCTACCCCCATCAGTCCATTCTCTGTGAAAACTGTATCAGTGTGTGCTGCTCTCCCATGCCTCACTCCATCCCCATGGACCTGCCCAGCCAGCAGACAACCTCTGCGACTCCCAGGTCCCTCAAGGTCATCAGCTTCCATGTCCACCTCTCACCCATACAGGCTGGAGGTCACTTGTTGGGAACAAGTCCTCTGGAGCCTTCCAAGAGGTCAGTTTCACAGGTAACTAAATCCCCTGGGAACATGTCCTCTGAGCGGCCTCACCTCCAGGTGATGTGATCCTAAAGACCATGTCACCGACCTGTGTCCTCCAATAGTGTGGCCGGACTGGGAAGGAAGCCGGAGGTGTTAGGTCATGAAAGTGTCCAATTACCCGTACCTGATGCTGTATAAGCCATGACCCTACTCCGCCTTCAGTACCTCCTGAAAAAAATAAGGATGGAGGAGATCGAGACCTTCAGGGCGGGTGTTTCTCCAAAGGCACCCACACTTATTAATTCTGATCTGTACACCTGTCAACACTTCCCAAGATAACAAACTAAACACCAAAGAATAAAAGAGCAATGTGCTCCCTGGCACATCTATTTCCAGATGCCCTTGTAGGATTCTCTGCTCACCAAAAGGAACTCTGCCAGCTGCCAAAGCCAGTCTGAGGCTGGAGATGGGGAGCCATTCCCAGGCCGAGGTAATTTGTTCTTCCACAGGCCGACACTGAAAGTCAAGACCTAGAACAGGGTCTCACAAATTATCCTGGCCCACGGAGCTTGGTTTTGTCTGATTCTCTTCCTGTTGCCCAACAGTGGCAAGTTGCAGGTGCATCTGTTCTGAATACCGGCCTCTTGCCTTTGACGCCCCTGGCTAGTGTCTCTGAGATGTTTGGTCAGAGCCACCAATGAGACCGACACGCCTCACACAAGGCTCTGCTAAAGACCTCCATTTAACTTAATGGACTAAACAGGGAACCATTTCTATATGATTAATTAATTAGAGTCTTACTAAGAAGGTAATAATATAACAATTTAAATAAGACTGCAAGACCTAGCTGCCAGATCATAAAAAGAACACCAAGAATAGCACAATTAGAAAGACATTCAAGACAGAGGGAACACGAAACAGTGGACCCAGCTCTAAGGCCGCCCTTAGTTCATGGGGTTTCAAGTCCAGGGTCCACCTATTTGACCTAAAAGTTACCTGCCTTCTCTGAGTGTTTCCTCTCTCAATAAATGGAAGGGTTGAGGTATATTTGTCAGTGCTGTTGTGGAAATCCAGTAGATGCCATGCATGAAAACTGTCCAGAAAATAGGCTTAAAATGCATGGAAACATTGCTCAAGAAATTCCAGCCTAATAGCTTGTACTGAGAATGGAAATAAATGGAAAGAGGTCTGACGAACATGGTCCATTCTGTTTTATCAGCAAACATCTTATTTTTCACTGTGCTTTTAACCTGCTTGCCCACTCCAAGTCCTTTGAAAGTAAGTGAATGAAAAGTCCCCATAAGAATCATTTTAGCTGATTATAAATGAATAAATAGTTATTTGCAGATGAGTCAAAATGATTCTAGTTAGTAGATTTGCTGGCTGGTATTTGGATTTGGGGGCATTTGTAGCATCTCAGTGTCCCTGCAACCCTCACGCAGCCCCCTCCTCTCCCCCATACTGCTCCTCCTTTCTTCTCCTCACCCCTCACACTTTTGCCCATATTACTACTCAAGGTCTCCCACCTTGGGTCCCTCATCTGTCCTGCGTCTGGTGACCCAATCCCGCAAGGCCTTGCTAGATAACTCTATCTAAACCTAAACCTTTTTCTGTAAAGGACCAGACAGTAACTATTTCAGTCTTTGCAGGCCATACAGTCTCTGTCACAACTCCTCAACTCTGCCTCTGCAGTGTGAAAGCAGCCATAGACAAGATGCCAGTGAGTGTGGCCGTGTTCCAATAAAACTTTATTTGCAAAAACAACCGATGGGCCTGATTTGGCCCAAGAATCTAAATAGTTCTTTGGTGTTATGGGATTATAATGGTTAATATATTGGATCTAGAGGTTCACTTCCTCACTTCCTTCTGCGGCTTTTTATACTTTAACCCTAAGTCACGATTAATGGGGGACATTTTAGACACTGGGAAAAGTCCAGTATAAAAGATATTAAGAATGGGTGCCTCTTAGTGTCTCTCAATCACAATACTTGTGGCTAAAGCCCACCAGACTTTGTCGCCTGTAATGCTGGCATTTTCAGATCACAGAAAGACCTAAGCTTAACTAGATCAATGGCTCTTAAGCTTGAGAGCATAACAGAATCACCCAGAGGGCTTTTTATAAATTTATTTATTTATTTCTTTTTGGCTGCGTTGGGTCTTCATTGCTGAGCGTGGGCTTTCTCTAGTTGTGGCGAGCAGGGGCTACTCTTCACTGCGGTGTGTGGGTTTCTCATGATGGTGGCTTCTCTTGTTGCAGAGCACGGGGTCTAGGCACGTGGGCTTCAGTACTTGTGACACGTGGGCTCAGTAGTTGTGGTTCTCGGGCTCTAGAACGCAGGCTCAGTAGTTGTGGTGCACGGGCTTAGTTGCTCTGAGGCATGTGGGGTCTTCCCGGACCAGAGCTTGAACCCATGTCCCCTGCATTGGCAGGGGGATTCTTAACCACTGCGCCACCAGCGAAGTCCCTGGAGGACTTTTAAAAACACAATTACTGGGCCCCATTCCAAGACTTTCTGATACAATAGGTCTGGGGTGGAACCAAAAGATTCACCTTTCTAACTAATTCCCAGGCAATGCTGATGCTGCTGGTCCAGGTACCATGGTTTGAGAACTGCTGGGTTACATGTTAAAAACCTAGAGGTATACTGCCACCTAGTGGATAGTTCTTAGTGGTACCCTACACCAACTATTCTTTGATTTTTAAAGTGTACTAAAAATTACACATCTTTTGCCATGGAGAAGAATCAAATTCATAAAGCCAATTTGTCATTTGTGTACTTGGGATTCCATAACCATATTCCAAGCTTCTTTAAAGAAATGAGATGTCACTTTATTTACTATAACATGGCAGCAATTTTAAATCAACTTAAACTAAAAACAGATTATTTTCCACAGGGGGAAAAACACTTAAAATATCTAAATAGAATAAAACCACTGCTGGCTCTGTTCTCTGGCCACTCTCCCATTGTCCAGATGCACATACCTCTTCTGAAAGGCAAAATCCACACCCCAGCCCTCCAACCCCCTATCAATGAATGAACCACTTCGACCTGGTGTAATTGAAGAAATTCAGCAGGAGATTAGCTAAAACGAACCTGTTTCAGACCCTGGACTTTGTGATCTTTGCACACACAGAACAGTAGCAATGGTAAAGGACCCTGTTAATGGGTAACTGTGGAAATGTTTGCATTCCAACATACTGACAATGCAATGACCCACTCCCACCTATTCATCCCCGTTAGTTTCATCTAACTCCACCTGGCACAAAATGAAGGGGCGCTACAGTTGCCAATAGCAGATGACTTGGGATACCATGCTTGGCGGGCTGCTGGATCATTGTCATTGTGAAGAAACACATTAGGACTGTGCTACAAAGGATGGCCTGGTACCAAGAGCACGGAAATGACAGGGACCGGAACGATTTTTGATGCCAACAGTTTATATTTGATCTCCAGATGCAATGCAGCTGACAGCTAATTAGTTTGACTTAGATCTACACAGATCTTCCCCTTTTTTCCCACACATGCTGTGGGCATGCTAGTGTGAAAATGTGTCTGCCTGGGGTTGCGCTTTGATTGAGAATTCTCTGGAATGAACACACTTGGAACCCCTGAGAAGTCTGGAGCCCTAGCACGTGGACCATCTGGTGAAGACAGTCTTTTTCTCTTCTGCTTGGCCCAAGAGCAGGTAATGCATGGCAGTCTTTATTCCAGCGGCCGATTCCAGACTAACAAATCTGGAGTAAATCATGCAGCTTCGTTTTTTTCGTGTATGAGGCCACCATTAACTGCAAACCTCAGTGGTCGAGAGCTACTGGATGTGAATTCTGTGGCTACTAATGAAAAAGCAATCGTGGTGCATTAGCTGGTGAGCTGTTTGGGAGGAATGAGAAAGACGTGCAAACCTACAGTTCCAGGGACAGCAAGAGCAGCAAGACCCTCCCCTCCCCTGGCCCCAGAGTATCAGAGCTACATTTATGCAGACCTACTGTGCGCTGAGCATTGTTAGAAGCACATGTAGTCTTTACAACAGGGGCTATTGTTATCCTCATTTTACAGTTGAGCAATCTGAGACGTGAAATTGATTGCCCCAGATCAAGCAGCTGGTATGTGGAGAAGCTAGGTTTTGATCCCCGAAGTCCTTCTCCAGAGGCCATGCTCTCAACAACTACACCTTACGACTTCATGAGCCCGGCTTGGTCTAAGCCATCCATGGCAATCCAAGCCCTATTGACTGGTCTAGGGCAAGGCAGGTGTGGCCTTCCCTCCCCAGAAGTAGGATTATATCTCACCCGCTACCATGACCTCATAGTGGACTGAGTGGGACTCCCTGTCCCCTGACTTTGGGCTTGGCCATGTGACTTGCTTCAGCCAATGGCATGTTGCACCATGTGATCCAAGCTGGGGCTTGAAATGTGCTTGTGCCATTGGTGTACCCCCTTGTCCTCATGGGCCTCAGAAGGAGATTCATGGAGCCAACCCAGACTGGAGTGAAGCCCAGAGCCAGGCCCAGCTGAACCCAGACTTAATCATCAAATCCCGGCCACCCCACTGGTTGTATACATCATGCACTGATACAGCTCACCATCATGTTCTAGTCCATGATACTCTGGGAAATGTTTCTAGAATAAATTGAGCCTCCAGAGGAGAAATATTTTTGGACCTTACCCCTCTCTTCCTCCCTGGGCACTGGTAAGAGGACATTGTACCTAGTGCTAGGCACCATCTGGTGACCACAGGAAACAAACACAAACACAAAAAGCCAATACGCTAAGGATGCCAAAGTAGAAAAAAGGACTGATCCTAGGTCCTTGGCGATCTTTCAAGCCACTGAACAATTGCCTACCTCCACATTATTTTTTAATTTATTTATTTTATTTATTTATTATTTTTGGCTGCATTGGGTCTTCGTTGCTGTGCGTAGGCTTTCTCTAGTTGCGGCGAGTGGGGGCTACTCTTCGTTGTGGTGCGCGGGCTTCTCATTGCAGTGGCTTCTCTTGTGGCGGAGCATGGGCTCTAGACGCATGGGCTTCAATAGTTGTGACTCGCGGCCTTCAGTAGTTGTGGCTTGCAGGCTGTAGAGAGCAGGCTCAGTAGTTGTGGCACACGGGCTTAGTTGCTCCGCAGCATGTGGGATCTTCCCGGACCAGGGGTCAAACCCGTGTCCCCTGCACTGGCAGGTGGATTCTTAACCACTGCGCCACCAGGGAAGCCCTACCTCCACATTTTTTGAGACAAACAATCTTCTCTTTGTTCAAGCCAGCATTAGTTGAGATTTCTATTATTTACAGCCAAAGCCTTTCTTAACTGCTATTGACTCTCTTAAGCATGGCAAAGAAGAACTTTTACAAAAGCTATATGTTCACATCTCCCTCTTTTTTCTTTAAGTTGGTCAAACCTCTCCAAAATAGCAGGAGAGAAGTCACAAATTCTTGCTAATATCAGTCAATTGATAACTGCTGCCACTCTTCCTGGAGTGATCAGTTTAGAGTTGTCCATGTGAGAAGCAGCTTAACTAAAATCAACGCTTAAATTTTGTTTGTTGATGTAGTCAAACTTCTAGAACACTTCCTAACATATAACAGGTGCTCAGTAGAGCTTGTTAAATGAAATTTTTAATTGAGGTGTTGATATTTCTCTGGATGGGCCATCACACGTGTCTCTTGGGAATCTGCTTTGTCTTCTCAAGAAGCCTCCTGGAAATCACACCAAAGTGAATTTTGTGAAGGCTGCACACTAAACAGACCTTCCAAACTCAATGGAAGTCTTCTCATGATATGATTACAAATAGAAATCATAACAGTTTATTGAAATATAATTCTCATACCATAAAATTCACTTTTTTAAAGTGCACAGTTCAGTGGGTTTTAGCATATTCACAGGATTGTGCAACCATCAACCATAATATAATTTTAGAACATTTTCATCATCCCAAAGGAAACCTCATAACCATCAACAGTCATTCACCATCACTCCCTCCCCCATCCACCCAGCCCCTGGCAACCACTAACCTACTTTCTGGCTTTATGGATTTTCCTATTCTGGACATTTAATATAAATGGAGCCATACAATATATGTGGCCTTTAGAGTCTGACTTGTGTCACTTAGCAAATATTTTCAAGATTCATCCATGTTGTAGCAGGTATCAGTACTTTATTCCTTTTTATTGCTGAATAATATTCCATTATATGGATATACCACATTTTCTTTATCCATTCATCATTTGATTGCTTCTACTTTTAGGCTATTATGAAGGATGCTGCTACAAACATTTGCTTACAAGTTTTTGTGTGGCAATATGTCTTCTTTTCTCTTAGGCACATAACCAGGGGTAGAATTTTTGGGTCAAGCTCTATGTTAACCTTTTCAGGAACTTCCAGACTGTTTCCCAAAGCAGCTGCCCCATTTTATATTCCTGCCAGTGGTTTATGGAGAGTTTCAATTTCTCCACATCCTCACCAACACTTGTTATTATCTGTTTTTCTGATTATAGCTAGCAGGTGTGAAGTGTATCTCCTTGTAGTTTTACTTTGCATTTCTCTGACGGTTAATGGTTTTGAGTACCTTTTTTGTGTGTTTATTGGCCATTTGTACAACCTCTTTAGAAAAATGTACAGACATAAATTTGATCTTATTTATATAGTCTAATTTTGCTGAAAACTTTTGTGAGGCTGCATTATGAAACCAAAATTCTTTTCTCCAAACCAAAATTCTTTTCTCCCTAATAATATACAAAATATTATGAAAACCTGGTTAACTCACATGTCACTGATTTAGAATGGCTGTATCCACAACAAAGGAAAAGATCATTGTTTTCTCAGCCAATAAAATCCCATCTCTTAGCACGTCTGGCAAAAAAAAAAAAATCAGTCTAGTAGAGCAAAAGTGTGATCAGAATTAGTGAAATGTTTAAATGTTAAATGGCTTTTAGAATTCCCTTTTCTTCTTTTAATTACATGTAGTAACAGAAACTACTGTGTACTTTAAAATTATAATGTCCCACTTTTTAATTTATCTACTAATAAGTTTTTTCTAAGTTGCTATATGTCAAGCATTATACCAGATTTATTCCAGCTGCTGGTTCATTTAAACTTCACAAGAACACTATGAGGTGGGTAGCATGTATTAGTTAGCTATGCTGCGTAACAAATCATCCCAAAACTTAGCAGCTTAAAACAACAGCCATAACTAATTAGCTCTCATAGTTTCTGTGGCTAAGACATGGGCAGGATGGCTTGACTCTGCTACATAACATCTGGTGCCTCAGTGGGAAGACCCGAAGGCTGGGGACTGAAATAGCAAATATCACTCAAACATCTGGCAGTTGATGCTGCCTGTTGATTGAGACCTTCACACAGCCTATGCATGTTCTTCTTGATGTGGTGGCTGGATTCCTGAGAGAGAACCAGATGGAAGCCATATTGCCTCTGTGACCGAGCCTCAGAAGTCATTCAGCGTCACTTCCATCACAGTTACAAAGGTCCACCCAAGTTCAAGTAGAGGAAACACAGTCCCTTCCAATTATGGATCGCAGTATGCACTGTGATGGTTACTTTTATGTGTCGACTTGACTGGGCCACAGGGTGCCCAGATTGAACATTCTTTATGAGTGTGTCTGTGAGGGTGTTTCCAGATGAGATTAGCATTTGAATCAGTGGACTCAGTAAAGCTTATCACCCTCCCCAGTGTGGGTGGGCATCATGAAATCTACTGGGAGCCTGAATAGAACAAAAAGTGGAGGAAGGGAGGATCCATCCTCTTCCCACCGTCCTGTTGAGCTGGGACATCAGTCTTCTCCTGCCCTTGGACTGGAACTTACCCTTTGGCTCCCCTGGTTCCCAGGCCTTCAGACTCAGACTGAATTGCACCACTGGCTTTCCTGGGTCTCCAGCTTGCAGATGGCAGATCATGGGACTTCTCAGTCTCCAAAATCATGTGAGCCAGTTTCTTATAATAAATCTATCTACATAGAGAGATTTATATAGAGATTGTATATATACACGTGTACATAAAACTACATATACATGCGTATGTGTGTGTATTGGTTCTGTTTCTCTAATACATATGCCCCAACAAAATTCATATGTTGAAGTCCTAATCCCCATACCTCAGACTGTGACCTTATTTGGAAATGGGGTCATTAGAGAGCTAATCAAGTTAAAATGAGCTCATTCAGTTGGGTCCTAATTCAGTATGAGTGGTATACTTATAAAATGGGGAAATTTGAAGACAGTTAACACACACCCAGGAGAACACCACATGAAGATGAAGGCAGAAATCAGGGTGATGCTTCTACATGCCAAGAAATGCCAAAGATTGCCAGAAAACCACTCAGAGCTAGTGAAGAGGCATGGAGGAGATTCTCCTTCACAGACCTCAGGAGGAACCAGCCTGTTCTTGGTCTCAGACACCCAGCCTCCAGAACTGTGAGGCAATAAGGGTCAGTGGTTCAAGCCAGCCAATTTGTGGTACTATCAGCCCGTATCCTCACATGCGGAATCCACAGATATGGAGGGCCAACCCTGGAACTTGAGCAATCTCCTGCAGGTACCGAGGGATGACTGTACTTTATCACAGCAGCCCTAGGAAACTAATCCACCACCTCTTGATGGAGAATCATCAACATCATATTGTAGGAAGAGCTTGCAGAATGGGGTAGTTAGGGGTGTGGCCATCTTTGGAAATTCCAACCTGCCACAGCCCATCCCCTGGCCAACAAAAATTCACCTCTCTCCCATACGCAAAATGCACTAGTCCCCTCCTGCAAACCACCAAGTCTCATCCCATTACAGCACCAGCTTAAAGTCCAGGATCTTATCATATAAATCAGGTCCAGATGGAGTTGAGACTTCTGGAGTTCAGTCAAGGAGCACAGCTCCTCTGGATCTGAAGTGTCGTCAATTAAATAAACCAGTTATCTACCCACCCCTACGGGCCACAGGCAATGGGGGAACAGGTCATTAACATCTTCTCCTTTTCGTCATCCTCATTCTTTGAGAGCCTGAAACTATCAACTCTAAAACTCCATCAAATGTCTCTCTCAAATTGTATTCTTCCCTCATTTCCTCCCTCCTTATAGAACTAGATGATCTCAGAGTTGGAAAGGGATTTAAAGTTTAAGCTGGCCCTGCACACAACCTGGACAAATCTCACTCTAGACATGATGTTGGGCTAAGAAAGTCGGACTCTGAAAACTAGATACTATATGATTCCACTTACGGGAAGCTCAAAACTGGCAAACTGATCTGAGGTGATAGATGTCAGAATAATGGTTACCTCTGGGGGACGGTTTGACGGCGAGAGGTCATGAGGTATCCCTCTAGGCTTGACCTGGTTGTAAATATGTAAAAATTCATCTTAAGATTGTGCGTTTATGTAAGTTATACCTAGTTTTTTAACAAGAGGTTTAAATTAGTTCTGTGGTTCCCATACTTAAGGATTTCATAAACTGATCAAACTCCATACTTCCTTCCCCACCTCCCAATTAGAAGAAATAATTTTCTAAAATGACTATGGATTAATGTTATAACTAGGAAACAGCCAAATGCTTTCTTCTTGGGTTTAAAAAAGTACGACTGACTTTGAAACTATGCTTCTCAAACCCCACAAGGGAGAGCTAAACAGTTGCCATGATCACTCCAAAGGGCTCTTTAATTGTCCCTGCTTTCCTTCCCCACCTCTTTCTGCTTTCAGGCTCTGTCCCTGTGCACATGGGCCTCTAAGCAACAGGTGAGAGACAGACCCCTCCTTATTGGAGGGCTTCTATTACATTAATAAGAATGAGAAATGCCAAAGCAGGACTTTGTAAAAATTGTGGTATGTTTTAGGTGTTTTACTTTTACATACATGTGGTGACCGATATCCTATGTATGGAAGACTCCATACATTGTAGAGTATACCTCTGAGATTGTGGGGTATTTTCTGCATCTTTCCCCAAGGAGTCATTTCTAGCCAAAGAAACACACACCTGCCCCTCCCAACACACACCACACATACACCACACACCACACACCACACACTTGCATGTACACACACAGGTTTCAGCCAGGTGAGATGTTGTCAGTATCTCCCAGTTTCTCGTGGTCCCTCCAGCCTGTTGAGCTCCCAACAGCCTGCGGGTTTCCAAACAAAAATCCGACAACCTCATCTGCAGGGACAAGACTGGATCCAAAGCTAAACTATTCATTCAAAAAGTGAACATTTTTATAGATAAGGATTGTTTGTTTGTTTGTTTTGGCTTTAATGATTTGACCATAAGTGCCGGTCCTATCGTAGCAAAAAATCCAGGAGGGACCTCTGATTCTCAGATCCCTGGGTTCTGCAAGTAGTTGTTGTTTGTCAGAAACTGGACTCTGGGGACTTCCCTGGTGGTCCAGTGGTTAAGAATCCACCTTCCAATGTAGGGGACGCAGGTTCGATCCCTGGCCGGGGAACTGAGATCCTATATGCGGCAGGGCAATTAAGCCCATGACGTGCCGCAACTAAGACCCGATACAGCCAAATAAAATAAATAAATAAATAAATATTAAAAAAAGAAAGAAACTGGACTTTGAGTCTAACTGCCTTGGATTGGAGAAGCAGCCCAAGGAGAGCTCAAGGTTAAATCTGCATTAGCAGTGAGCTTCTGAAGAGAGCTTGCCAACAGAGCAAGGAGCAGTGCTGCAGCATGCAGGCCCCAGGAAAGGCCTGGGGAAGGGTGGCTTCAAAGCTCCTGGGTTTCCTATCTCTTCAAAACTTCAGATTGGCAGAAAGAGGAAGTCTCCGCTGGTCCTAAAAAAAAAAAAAAAAGCCAAAGACTTTTGGGGGCAGGGAGCAAGTCACACAGAAATCCTACCTCTCTTGGAGATTTCTGAATGTTCAATTTGGCATTATCTTGATTTGGAAGTGAGAAAGTACAGGAAATATCCATGAGGACAGTACGTATTCATTCCATTATTACTATTATAATTCACATAGTACCTACTATAAACCAGACATGTCTAAGCATATTACACTCATCCAATCCTCCCAGCAACCCTCAGAGGCAGGCATTATTAACAAGTTTTAGAGCTGGGGAAACTGAAGCACAGAGTAGGTGGTTGATGTTATGGACTGAATTGTGTCCCCCCAAATTCATATGCTGAAGCCCTAACCCCCAATTTGACTAGACTTGGCGATGGAGCCTTTAAGGAGGTCCTTAAGGTTAAATGAGGTCATAGGGTGGGGCCCTAATCCAATACAACTTGTCTTTTTATAAGAAGAGGCAGAGACACCAGGAATACACATGCATAGAGAAAATGCCATTAGGACAGCAAGAAGGTGGCTGTCTGCAAGCCAAGGAGAGAGCCCTCACCAGAAACCAACCCTGCCAGCATCTTAAGCCTGGACTTCCAGCCTCTAGCACTGTGAACAAATAAATTTCTGTAGTTTAAGCCACCTAGTCTGTAGTATTCTGTTGTGGAAGCCCTAGTGAACAGTGCAAGTGACTTGCCCAAGATCTTTTGCCTGGTAAATGGAATAACTGAGATTTGAATCCAGACTGTATTGAAACCTGAGTCCATGCTTTTCATGGCTATTGTACAGTGTCTATTGCCCTGAGAAAGGAGAGTTCCATTGGAGAACATGACGGTGACCACAGGAACTGCAAGCATTTACTCTGCACCAGCCCACCTCGCTAAGTGCTTTGCATGGATTATCCATTTAATACCAACAACAACCCTGTGAGGTTATTGCTATTAACCACCACCACCCATTTCACTAAGGCCTTAGGAGGAATCCAGTTGGGGCAAACTCACTCCAGAGCCAGCTGTGAACACTATGCTATACCACAATTAATTATAAATATTAGAGATCATTTTGTTATGGTCAGCTTCACCACCTGGCCAAAAACTATTCAACTGGGTTTCCCAAGTATGAGAACACAGTCGAGCCAAGTGAGAATTATGAGCCAGTGAGGAAGGTGTGCCCACTGAGATAGCACAGTGTTGAAGACAAAGGACCAGTGGAGAGGCAGCTCTGCCCTGATGGGCAGGAGAGGGTAGGAAGGAGCACTGTCAGAGGGGCATACCCATCCAGGACTGCTGCAGCAGGGCCACAGGACCACTGTTTGCTCCTTCTCTCTTTGAATAAGCAATGGCTAATGGGGACTCAGCAGCAGTCAGGTTGGGGTCAAAGAGGGGTTGCTCACATTGCCTCTGTCTCCAGCCACACCCCCTACATCCCCCCCAAATAGGCCTCGCTTCCTTTTTTAGGCACTCAATTTCATCAGTCCCACGGATGGGTTAGGAAGGACTGACATAAATCATCTCCATTCTGCTGGCACAGCATTTTCCAAAGGGCAAGATGTGTCTCGCAGGTGGGCACCCCTGAGACAGGCAGACCCTTTTCAAATCTTTCTCAACCTTGTGACTATGTCAAGGAAAAGGCTTGGTGCTAATATGCCTTTCATAATTTCATAATTTGCTCATACTTGAACAAAGAGAGACCAGACTTCAGACCCAGAGCCTTCCATGGGCAGCAGTGTCTGCTTGGTAAATCCAAATTACACATACAGGGTCCCACATCTTACTGATGCCCTGTTCACTTTTTAATTCTTTTACTTTCTATGTTGCCTTTTGGAAGGTTTCTGTTGCTGTGTCTCCAAGTTTACTACTTTCTTTCATGATGTCTAATCTGCGATTAAGCCCATACAGTATACTTTTCATCTCAGACATGTACTTTTCATGTTGAGAAGTTCGATGTAGGTCTTTTTTTATATCTTCCCTTCTCTTCTTAACTTCTTGAACATGTGGAGTACAGCTATAGTAACTGTTTGACTTGTCCTTTTTTTTTGGTGGCCATACTGCGCAGCTTGTGGGATCTTAGTTCCCCAACCAGGGATTTAACGCAGGCCCTCGGCACTGAGAGTGTAGAGTCCTAACCGCTTGACTGCCAGGGAATTCCCTGATTTTTCTCTTAATTCAAACATCTGTGTCAGTTCTTGGTAAGTTTAGATTGATTTTTCTTCTCATTATGAGTCCTACTTTCCTGTTTCTCTGTTAGATGCTGGACATCGTGAACTTGATGTTTTTGGGTACTGGATATTTCTGTCTTTTTTTACAATGATTCTTAATCTTTGTTTTAGGCTGTAGTTAAATTATTCAGAAAGTTTCTTTCAGGTCTTAACTTTTAAGATTTTTAGGCAAACACTTTTAAGCAGTGTTTAGTCTAGGACTAATTATTCTCCACTACTGAGGCAAAACCTCACTATACTACTCCATGAATTACGAAGTTTTCCAGTTCAGCTGGTGGAAAACACTATTCCTGGCCACATGTGAGGGCCAGGTGCTATTCTCCCCTCAGCCTCGAGTCGTTTCCTCACACATGTATTCTGCCTGATACTTGAAGAGACCTCTGCAGACTTTCAGAGTTGTGTGTGCAGCTCCCACCTCTCCAACACTCCGTACTGTAAGATCTTGCCACTGTGGTGTCCCCAGACTTTCAGCTCTATCTCCTCAACGAAGGGCGCCCCTGGGCTCTGCCTGGGTTCTTCCGCCATGCGCCACAGGCTGGAAGTTCGCTAAAGACAGTAAGCTGAGGTGATCATAGGGCTACACCTGTTTGTTTCCTCTCTTAGGAACCATTGGCCTTCCTTGATTTCCATTACCTTGAAAACTACTGTTTTTTAACATTTCAAGTGGCAAGGTAAATCCACCCCGTCACTCCACCTTGGCTGGAAGTTAAGTCTTGACTCTTTTTTTTTTTTCTGAAGTATAGTTGATTTACAATGTTGTGCCAGTCTCTGCTGTACAGCAAAGTGACTCAGTTATACTCCTGTTAATTCTTTCATTAGATTTTATAATTTTCTTCACGTAGGTCCTATGACTTCTCATTAGTCTCAGTAGATTCTCCTATGACTTCTCATTAAATTTGTGTCTCAGCAGATTCTTATTTTTATTGCTATTGTAACTATTTCCTCCCATCTCCATTTCTATGTATTTATTTCTACAGTGGAGAAAAAACTATTGATTTTTGTATATGTAACATTTGTCCTGAAATTGAAATATGCATTGGTCATAAGTTTATTCAGCAGCGAGGAACAGGAAGATGAGAGGCAGGCATCCAGTGCCGGTGCAGCTGCTCAGCAATGCCAAAAGGAATGCAAGCTCTTCTCCACTCTCCTCAGCACATTGACTTTATCCTCATGCTTGTTACTTCATGGCACAGACTCCAGGCCTCACGTATGTGATCCAAGCTGGAAGGAAGGGGGAGGGAGTGGCAACTCCCTTACCAGGAAAGCAAAAGATTTCTCAGAATAATTAGATTGTGTCTTATTAGCCAGAACTATAACATTTGACCACCTGTAAGAGCAAGTTGGTCTGGGGAAACAAATGTTTAGCTGGAAATTCTACCACAAATTCACCCAAAAAATCAGGGTTTGGATGGTTATGAAGAAAAGAGAATTGATATTGGACAGGTAACTAACATGTCGACAAGCCACTCTTGCATTGTTAGAATAAACCCTGCTGTCTCATAGTGAATTATTCTTTTAAATACCTTGCCAGATTCTATTTGACAATGTTTCTTGACGTGATTTTGTTTAAGGCTATTGCAATACTCAGGACTAAAGACCTGAACTAAAGTTGTGGAAATGGGAAAAGAAACATATCTATTTTCAGAGGCAGCATCAAAGCCCTATGATCAGACCTGATTAACTGCACACAGATTAAATGCTAGAAGAAACAAAATAAGAGCAGAAACAGAAAGTACTACATGAATTTTAAAAGGGAACAATTACGAGTGGTATTAAATGTTCATTAAACACAAAAGCTGAAATATTTGTGAAATTTTCTCTGAATTTCAGATTTTTCTTAATTTGGAATGTCCTAATTAGGTACTTAGTATTGTTACCATCACATAGAAAAAAATTATACCAATCTCTCACTCCTGACTTTTATTAAACTATTATTGCAATAATAGTACTGTGGCCTTTTTTAAGTTTTTATCTTTCAGATACATACTGAAATATTTATAGACAAAATTATATATTTAGTATTTGCTTCAAAATAACACAGGAGTTATACAGGGAAAAGTGGATAGAAATAAAGACAGAACAAAGATTGGCATTAAGTTGATAATTATTGAAGATGGGCATTGGGTATATGGGACTCATTGTACTATTCTGTCTTCTTTTGAATATGTTTGCAATTTCCTATAATAGAAAAATTTTTAATGTTTTTGGAATGGAAGCATGTATGTGTATATTTGTGTATATATAAATGTACAAATACAAATATTTGTTTTAAATGATAAATTGTTTAGTAGGGATTCTATTCCACAAGACATTTCCTTTTTTAAAAGGGAACTGTGCATAGTCAGTATTCATGGGAGGACAGTTCTGCTACTTCCTGAACTTGGTCCCAAGCAGCCCAGGTAGAGCCTATACCTACCCTCCAGCAGCCACTGCTCCCTTCCTCATCACCGTCCTTAGCTTCGGAGTCTACAACCCCAAATAGTTCCTGAGTCCAGCTCTAGATTTTGTCAAATTCATAAAAACATTCAAAGTAACAATGACTGCATTTACGTATGCTGCCAGCATTCTTAAAGCCAAAATGCTTCAAAGATTCAACAGTCATACACATTTAAAATACATAGAAAAATAATAGAATTTATACAAAGTAGATTTTTACAAAACAAGTACATTACAAGAAATACATCTTATATCCAAGCACAAAAATGTGGAAATATACATGGAAGTAGAAGTTTAAGAAAAAACATTTATTTTTAAATGCTGAGTGGGAAGGCATAGACCGAGTTCTGGTTTACTGGTGTAACTCTGAAGAGAACTTCAATTTGCTAGTAGAAATTTTCACTCCATTCTCAAGCTTCTAAACAGTTCCTGAAGGGATTAGACAGCTGTTCCTCTTTCCAAATTCTGTTTAATTTCAGCTGTATATTTCCCATAGAATCTTTCTGCCTTCTTGTTGAATTTGGCATTCCTTTCATTAATGTAGTCAATATCTGCATCATCATTATAGGGACGTCTCCGACTATATTTGTCTCGTTTTTCAATTCTGGGAGAAGAAAATAATTTATAAAATTCAAAACTGCCTTCTTTATTGATCTTAATAAAACATGGCCAAATAGAATAGAATCAGTACACTTAAGACTAGCACTTTGGGAAGGGGCGGGAGGAAGGCCAGTTTCATCAAGATGAAGTTGAAACTGCCAATTAACAGCACAATCCTGGGTATGAACCATGAAATTTAGTAAATACAAACTCATCTTTAGAATGTTTCTAGAAGAGCAATGCTACACTGCTAGGAACTGGACACATGAAGTATCACTTAACAGAAAATAATTACAACAGTAATTATATTAATAATAATCACAGCTAATATGAACAGAGTACACAGTATATACTAGACACTATTCTTAATACTTAAGTGTATTAGCTCCTATAATATAAATTCATTTTGCTCTGCCTGATCAGCATCAGGAAACACATTCCTATCAGTATTAAGAAACACAAATATACAAAGATAGATTTACTAGAACATTTGTACTTCTTCAAATCAAAGAGTGGAATGGCTGTTAAAGTAAAAACAAGAATAATTTCTTAAAGAATAATTTTCTTTATAATTTTCAATTATAACAACTCAATTCCATCAATATTTTGTTTCTTCATTCCAAATCATAGGGACTCAACCCATCCTTACTGTCTGTCCCCAAAACCACTAGAGATGCTAGCTCAGAAATTAGGAAGTATAATATCTGTCTTCTCAATTCATTCTAAGCATATTATGTCCATTTTGTCATTAAACGTTTAAAATTTCAGGCTGCTACACGGAGTACTCACTGTTTTTCCAGGTCTACGACCATCCTATCAATTTCCTCTGTGGAAGGCACATGTGTCCCATGAAGAAGACTGTTGGATGTTGGGTAAAACTCTTCCTCACTGGAAAGATGGCAACAGGGACTTGGAGTAACACTGCAAGTGCTCCACATTTTCAAACTAAACTACCATTCACGATGAGAGATAAAATACATACATATCTTTATACTATGGGATCCTACCTTACCTTTTTAAAAAAAACAACACAGAATTAGAAGGGACAGAAGTAAGAAATCACTTACGCCAACACCTTCATTCTACAGATGAAAGAGCCCAGGGCCAGAGGTTAAAGGACTTGCTTCTAGGCTCAGGATATTTCTCTTTCCACTACAGCAGGCCAACAAACTGCAGCATGTTTCTATAAACAGTTTTACTGGGACACAGTCCATTTGTTTATATCTCCTCTACAGGCTGCTGCTGCTTTCACATCACAAGGACACAGTGGAGTAGCTATGACAGAGAACACATAGCCCACAAAGCCTAAAATATTTACTATCTGGTCCTTTACAGCAGAAGTTCACCCATCCTGGCACTAAAGCATTCTGCATCCCAAAATATCTGAATAACTATGATAATCTGGGTATTAAACTCTCAACACCCTGTCATAGTATGCCCAGCTAGAAAGATAACCAGGTGGTTAGCTTAACTGCTGTGGATGAGCAATAAATAGTGTCATCACGACCAGAAACTATTCTTAAACAGCTGTGGATAACCCATACCCAAGCACTGCAGTCTGTTTGTATTTATGTATGTACGTTTATATACATGCACAAGTACATCATCACTTCAGAAGGGCTTCCCTGGTGGCGCAGTGGTTAAGAATCCGCCTGCCAAGGCGGGGACATGGGTTTGAGCCCTGGTCCATGAAGATCCCACATGCCGTGGAGCAACTAAGCCTGTGCGCCATAACTACTGAGCCTGTGCTCTAGAGCCCACAAGCCACAACTACTGAGCCCACGTGCTGCAACTACTGAAGCCTGCACGCCTGGAGCCCATGCCCCGCAACAAGAGAAGCCACCGCAATGAGAAGCCTGCACACCACAACAAGGTGTAGCCCCCGCTCGCCGCAACTAGAGAAAGCCTGCGCACAGCAACAAAGACCCAACGCAGCCAAAAATAATAAAATAAATAAATAAATTTATAAATAAATAAAGTGTAATGTTTAAAAAAAAAAATCACTTCAGGATGAAAAAGGACTGGCATTAGTCCTGTCAACTTACTGCTTTTCTCTCAGTCTCTCATATGTTTCCATGTCCGGTTTGATCTGTTTGGTCAGCCGATGGTACTGGCGAAGCTGGGCAGCAGCATAATCTAAAAATAAAATGAGAATCGGAAATGATATATTTCCTTGTTTGGTCATTACTATTCAGAGAAAAGTCAAAATTATTATTAGCAATATACGCACTAATCTAAGCAGAGCCTCTATCCTGAAGATGCTGATAATATAGGCTTTAATTTTAGCACAATGAGTAAAGGGATCCAGCTGCCTCAAGCACAGCCTTTTTTACTTCTACCCTATGAGATATGTCTGTATTTTTCTTGGGAGTAAGCCTCTTGGAGAATATTCCATGAAGGGGTATATCCTTTCTTAAAACCAGAAACACTGAAGGCAACGCTTACCTCACAGGCTCATTCAATAAAGTAAAGGTGAGTTTTACCTGAAAATCCCAGGTCGGGATTTTTCCTCCTCTTTTTCCTCTCCCATCTTTCTGCATCTTCTGCACTGATCTCTAGCAACTTCACTTTCTCGTAGTCTTCCCCTCTTGCTGCACATTCCTGAAAAAGAAAGGAAAAAAGCTAATGCCTGCCCAAATGATTCAAGCAATTATTTGACCTATTTTAAATAAAGATATCAAGCAATACATTAAAAATAATGATTAATATTTGAAGGAAATTTGATAATCTACTATGGTATATAAGAAGTGAGTACATCAATCTAAAAAATAATACTTATTCAACATTTATCAGGTGTCAGACCCTTTTTTAAATGTTTTACATGCATTGACTCATTTAATTCATAATTAAATAATTATTACAGGTCCCATTTTACAGATGAGAAAACATAGGCACAGAGAGGTTAAATTACTCACCCAAAGCTTGGTAGCTGGTAAAAAGCATTTTTTACTGCCTTAATACTCTAGAAAGATTGAATAAACCACTTATGAAAATAGCAGAGTAGTTCCTAACCTTTTTCTTTTCTTCTTCTTGTAGTTCCCATTCCAAACGAGCTTTTTTGGCTTCCCAATTTGCAGGTAACTTAAGTCTTTTATCTTCTTCAACAACTTCCTGGTGATTTAATTTACGAGCTTCATTCTAAAACCATAAACGCAAAAAGGCTATCGGCTGAAACATGAAAATAAATCCAAACAAATATTTCCCTCTTTGAGGAAGGTCAAGACACGTTAACAAGGGGACTCCATTTTACCCTAAAAGCAAGAGAACCATCAGAGGATTTTAAGCAAGGAAACGGCCTAATTAGGGCTGCATTTGTATACAGTCAAGAAATGTGTTGAGCTGCACTAGTTTGCTGTGCCAAAGGCCTGGGCGTTAATGTCTCACATTATGAGAAAGATATTCTACTTTCAATTCTCTTTTAATCCTGACTGATGCAAAGAAGAAGCCTCAATTTGGGGCTGGGGGCTTTAATACCTATCATAATATCTCTAACCTTTCCCAAGTCCCCCCTCCTCTTTAGATATTTTAGCAGTTTACATCATGTCAAATGAAAGGCATTTTCCATTTAAATTACTGTATGTAGAGTCTGTTTTAAAATAACTGCATAAAACAAAATGAGTATACCATCTTAGGGACAACTTAAGTTAGATGTTTCTTGGGTTACAGGCTGGTGGCCGTTAGTCCAGGAAGACATGTCTCTTAATCCAACCCCATGTTCTTTACACAGTCCCTCCAAGTAAATATGTAAGTGTGCTGAATTCTTTATTAAATTTTTCTGGGTAAAGAGAAAAACCCAGAACATTCGTCTCAACAACCATCCCTCACATACTCTTGGCTCTGACAATGCCCTCCAGTTGAAGACACCAAGAATACATGTGTAGTCAAACAAAGTTGTGTGTATTGCATTGAAGGAAACAGCAAACCATGGGGAACTGGAGGCATTTCAGTGAGAGGGTGTTAGGAGGAGCCACTTACAGGATTTGAGTTTGTATCAGGTGACTGGAGGGAAAGGTTCAAGGAAGCATGGTTGTGCCCTGGGTTAGGCACCGTCAGAAAGCCAGGGCATTCTATGACTGGGTATCTTCAGTTTTTATACAGGAAGCAGAACTAATGGAGTGAGGCTAGTGCTGTATTTGTCACTGGTGTTAGCAGAAGTGGGTGCTGTGTGGTCATTTCTGTGGTTTGAACAGTTTTGTTTTCGTCACACTGTGACAGTCAGAGTGATGTTGGAGTTTTGTGAAACCATGGCCAAGCTACCAGTCAGGCCCCCTTGAGGTGAAACAGTCAAGAGCTGCTTTTTTGTTTCTCAGCTCCAACTGCAGCCAGTTGTTTGCTGGACTCTTATCCTTGACGTGAATTCTCTTCCTCTGCATTTGTTCCCTCTGCTTAGATATTTCTTCCTCAAACTTCTTTATTTTTCTGGTAACATCTTACTCATCTTTATAGCAGTACTTTAGGTATCACCTCTTATACGAGGCACTCCCTGGGGGCCCCTAAACTATACCAATCTCTCCTTCACTGCACTCCCAAGGCACTTTGTTCCTCACTCAAGCATGGCATTTATCACAATATAATTTCTATCTAGAACGTCTCCTCTACTTAAGAGCAGAGGACTTATCTTACTCATCTAGTTCCCCACCTACTAGCTGAACCACTGACCCTACAGACTTCCCGAGATTTGCTGATTATTTTTGAATGAAGAGGCAACCAGCTTTCTTACTGGACAAGTTTCTTCCAGTCTCTAGCTCCACATATTTCCCTAGGTAAAATGAAGAGTTTACTAGAATCATACAGGACGGAGGCGGTTAGTAACAGAGACCCCCAAACTAGCCCAACTAAGTTAAAACAGATGGGCGTGAAAGAAAGCTTGGTGAAAGCATGTCCCTTTCCAAAAGTGACTACAATGTGTTGCCAGGTTGAGAAGCATCGGGACTAAACTTTCATCAAGCTCTGCGAGTCTGTCACACGCGCTGGTGCGGCTTCCTCGTCGCTCCACAAACGCGCACGGGCCTGGCCACGTGACAGGTCTCAGCTGGCCTCCGGGGCGACTCACCCGCTTCAGGTGCAGCTCCCGGAATTTGCGCAGTCTCTGTTCGCGCTTCTGGGCGGCCAGCTCCTCGGCCGCCGCAGGGGGCTGCTGTTCCTCCGCGCCGTCTACCGGCACCTGTGGCGGAGGACAGGCTGGAGTTGGGGCCGGTTAGGCTTCTCCCCGGAGAGCCCAGGCGGATCACCCGCGGGTCCCGACAGCCCAGGCCGGGCCCTCACCGCCGACCCAGGCCCCAAAGTATCTGCGCCTTCCTGGCCCGGCACACAAGCACCTCCTCCACCTCTCGCCCTTGCCGTCCCTCAGAGCCCTCCCCAACTAAAACCCCTGGAAAGAGCCAGCAGCACTCACCTTCTCTGCTACAGTCGCAGCCGCCATCACAACCTTTCCTCGCCCACTTCCGGCAACAACCCAGAGCACTTCCGCCGGCCTTCGGACTGCAGCGTCAATACAGATTAATAGCCTACTATAAGCCCCGCCCCTTCCTGTCAGCCTCAGGAATTTAGGACCAATCCCTGCCCCTTTTGGCAGTGAAACGTTTTCAATTGGGCAGGGCCTTGCGCAGCCGCAAAAGGCCGCAGAGGCGGGGGCCGGAAGGGTGGAGGCTGAGAGAGAAGCGCTGGGGGTTTCGGTGGAGGCTGGCTAGGTAGGAATGGTGGAGCTGGGAGCCTCGTGGAAAGTCACCTCAACTGTGTGCTGCACCCTTCAGCGAAAAGTGCTTTCCATTCAGCGCTTAACCTGTGTCACCTCCTCCGAGGCAGGTCTCCCCTGACTACGTTGTATCGCGTAGGCCCTTAGTACTGTCATATGTTACCATTTTTTTTCTCTTTAATATATGTAAGGTGTTTTTCTCGTCTGTTCGTTTTCTTTTTCCCCAACGACGTTGTAAACTGCAGAGAGCAGGACCCGTCCCATCCTGTTCGTTCTTCCGTGCTCAGCGGTGAAACTGCGCCAGAATTAATAATAGTGCTAAAGTTATTAATATAATTCAGTTAAGGTGCTGGATACAAGAGAAATACATGAAAATAATTTTTTTATTCACTAAAACCATTAATTAGATGTGGAAATGAAAAAGTAATCCCCCAAATGAAAAGATACCTGGGTATAAGATTTAAACGGTAATGTGAAGAAAAATACGAAATAAAGTACAAAGAAATTAAATTTCAGTAAGTGATGATTTTCTGGTTGGAAGACAATAGAAAAATGTAATATCACAAATGAGTATCTCGAATGAGTATAAATGTAATATTATTCCATCAATCTCAGTGGGTTGTTTTTGTTTTTTTGGAACTGTAAAATATTGTGACAAAAATCTAAAAGTTCAGTGAAACTATCGGTGAGCCTGTGAAGTGTTACCAGCCAGGGTTCTTGGACTCTTTAATCAATAGAAATTGATGAGGCCAGATGAGGAATTCAAGCAAGGTTTGAATTGGGACTCTTGCTGTAGCAGGAGGGAGTGAAAACAAGTAACAGGTGCCCTTGTTAGCTCCCTGAGGGAGTGGTGGAGAAGGGGCACGCTAGCCGGTCCTTTTAAATGGTAGGGGCGGATCCATAGGTTGGGCCAGACGGTTGACTTAGGTGGTCTGCCCACCTGTTTGGTGGTGCTGTGTTCAGGGATCATGCTGCAGTAGACTGCTTTTGTTCCTGACATCTCAGAAGTGGCAGTTGGGTTTTGGGCCTTTTTGTATTGTGTGGTTCGTAATTTGCCCCAGCTGCTCATGTACCCAGTTATTTTTAGTCCCTTATTGTTTCCTTGTGGTCCCAGGTCCCAGCCTGTCTCAGTAGGACTGAAAATTGGTACAACCCTTAGGGAGAGCAATTTGGCAATATCTATAAAAATTACAAAGGCATCTGATCTTTGACCCAGCTATCTGGGAATTTATCCTACAGGTACAATTGCACAGGCATAAACTGACTTATGTACAAGGTTGTTCATTTCAGTTTTTTGTAAAAGCAAAAAATTGGAAACAACTCAAAGGTCTGTCAATAGAAGACTGGTTAAATACATTATGGTACATTCGGGGGAAGCTGTAAAAAGGAATGGGGCAGGGAATTCTCTGGCGGTCTAGTGGTTAGGACACTGTGCTTCCAATGCAGGGGGCATGGGTTCAATCCCTGGTCGGGCTTCTAAGATCCCACAAGCCACGCGGCACAGCCCAAATAAATAAATAAATAAGGAATGGGGCAGCTCTCTGTATACTAATTTGGAAAGTTCTCCAAAGTATACTAAATGAAAAATGCAAGGTACAGAACTGTATATGGTTATAGTATGCTATATTTAAGAGGCAATGGGCAGGGTTAGGGTTACTAAGAACATATTTTTGCTTTGCAAGAAGCTAATATAAGTGACAATCTGGGGGATTTACTATATATATACATATATACGTCGAATCATATTAATATATTTCCAATTCCAAAATTAAAAATTTTTTACAGAAACAGCCAAGAGTAGTTTTGGAAAAAAAAAACTGAGAAGGAACTTATCTTACTAGGAATTAAAACTTAATAAGAGACTTCAGTAAAAACATTGGCACAGAAAATGACACATAATCGGAACAGAATAAGGTCATGGGTTCAGTCCCCATATGGGCCACCAAAAAAAAAAAAAAAAAGGAACAGAATAGAAAGTTCACAAGTGGATTTAGTGGGAAAGTGATGCTTTCTAGAATAGAAGAGAATAAATGGTCAGGATATCTATTCCCTGACTGGATTATGGGTTGGCTGCATTTCTTTAGTCACATCTTCTGTCTGAAGACTTTCTCCTATCCTATCCTTCCTTCTTCTTCTTAGGATTAGGGGTAGCAATAGCTCCCTCTTGTTGCTAGCCCTGGAATGCTTCACTCTTTTGTTGGTTTCTCTTAACCCAGTCTACAATTCTGTAAACAGTCCCTTTATTAAACTCTCCTTAATTACTTGGTTTGAGTATGTAGGGCTTTGACGGATAAAATATTTTTACAAATCGTGTAATTCTGGTTAAGTGATCATACTGAAAATAACTGACATTTCTGTATTCCTAAAGAATAAAAATACGTGTTACGACTGCTCTGTCAAATCATAATGTAGAAAAAATATAAGCTTATGACTGCTAGATTTGCTGCTTTCATAGTTGTTAAGAAACTTGTCTCATTTAAATTAACTGCACTAAACAGTCAGTTCCACGCTTATTTAATTATTTATGTAGGCGCCACAAAGAAGAAGTATGAAAAGCTGTAACAGGGGAAACTGACCCTTAAGGTGGTGAAGGTTAGGGCCCCCTGCAGAAAAACATTTAAAGACATCTTAGGAGGAGGACACACCTAATCCCAACTGGTATATTGGTCATTTGCCATGGGCCAGGCACAAGTCACAAATATTGTCGAATTTGTCCTCAAACTACTCTGTAACATGGGTATTGTATTATTATTTATTTTTCATAGATGATGAACCAAAGAATAGACGAGTTAAATAGAGAATGGTTATACAGTTCATTACTGAATGAATGGACAGATATACGAAGAATGGTGTCCTATGCAGAATTCTGAGAAGAAAGTCAAAATCTCACATTAATCCAAGAACTCTTTCTGCATCTCGGAGATGCTTGAGGAAGAGATCCCGAGTACCCTCAGTCAATTTGTTCCTTCCTTTCTTCATTCAAACAGTTCGGGGCACAGGGAATCCGCTGTGAACAAGACAGAAACATATCCTGTTCTCTTGGAGCTTCCGTTGTACCGGGCGTTGTACCGCCACGCAAAGATTAAGATAGGATGCTGTGATGGTGACTGTAGGCCTACTTTGGTCACTTGATGGGCACAATCTGTGCTCTGGGTTGCTTTCTCACACTTTTGGTGGCGTTTTCTTCCTTTTACCTCTCTTCCTCAGACGATTCCGCCGCGCTGCCCTCGTGTCTCCACTCAGTGCGCCTGGGCCCAAGCCTGGCCCAATCGGATACAGCCCAAGGGATTGGTTCCTCAGCTGGGGAAGCAGAAAGGGGCGGGGCTTTGTCCCGAAACCTGTGGCTGCTGGCTGACGGAAGTGAGCTGGAGACTCGGAAAAGTTGTCGCAGGAAGTCTGGGGAAAAAGCGCTACCGGGTGATGGCGGCAAAGGCTAAGGCAGAGGAGGTGGGTGGGGCTGGTCTTGCCCAACGGTTGGGAGCGTAGGCTAGACGACGGCGGCTAGACGAAGAGGTAGTGCCAGGGAGGCAGAGACGGGGGAGCAGACACTGTGGGGTCGGGGTCGGCGGTGAGGGCGCCCGGCCTGTCGGGAACCGCGGGGAATCACCTGGGCCGTCCGGGAAGAAGCCGAACCGGCCCCGCCTCCAGCCTGTCCTCCGCCGCAGGTGCCGGTGGACGGCGCAGAGGAGCAGCAGCCCCCTGCGGCGGCCGAGGAGCTGGCCGCCCAGAAGCGCGAACTGAGACTGCGCAAATTCCGGGAGCTGCACCTGAAGCGGGTGAGTCGCCCCAGAGGCCAGCTGAGACCTGTCACGTGGCCAGGCCCGTGCGCGTTTGTGGAGCGACGAGGAAGCCGCACCAGTGCGTGTGACAGACCTGCAGAGCTAGATGAAAGTTCGGTCCCGGTGGTTCTCAACCTGGAATCACACTGAAGTCACTTTGAGACCTTTTAAAAGCTAGACATGCTTAGGCCTCACTTCCAGGGTGTCTGATTTGATCAGTTTCTAAACACAGACATTGGTATTTTTTTAAGCATCCTCTCCCTGCACCCTCCTCTCAGCTCAAGTGATTCTGTCAAACCTTTCTTTTCATGGAGCGGGATACCGTGGACCAGAAATGGAAAGTAACTTGTCTGTTGTCACGCAGCAAGTTGGCGTCATTCATCCAAAAACAGCCCCTCGCCTAATGGCCTCTAGTGTGCTATAGCCAACTATCAACAGATGGTGTGGATACAGCGGTAAATATGGTAAGGCTTCTGCCCAGTTATGGAGGCAGATCCGTAACAAATAATTACTTCACGACTTGGTAAATGGTATGTTAGAGGGAGGAACAAAGTGCCTCAGAAGTGCAGAGAAGAAGACTGACAACTAGAGACTAAGGTGACAACTACGCTGCTTGAAAAATGGGTAGGATATTATTAGACAAGTAAAGGAGTTGGGGGAAGTGGTATAGAGCAGTAGGAACAAGAGCAAAGGAAAAGTCCTCATTAGGATAGGTCAGCAGGCAGCTGGAGACAAGAGGTATGTGTGAGGATGGTAGTTATCTCTATTTGCGCAGAAAAACGCAATCTAAAAACTAGTGGGACATACTTAATTCACTTGAAATACTGTAAAAAAAAAAAAAATAGGAGGCCGGATGATGTGTGAAGAAGCAATGATATAATTCAAACATCCCCCTTTTGCAGTTTTTAATGAGTCACTGGATCACAGTCAGTGGCTGTGAACATCACAAAAAGGATAAAATCAGAGATTATGTGTCTCCTGATAGAAGTATGTAGCACCAGTTTCATATAAGTAGACTTGCTAAAAATAAATCTAACCTGAATTGGGGACTTCCCTGGTGGTCCAGTGGTAAAGAATCTGCCTTAAAATGCAGGAGACGCGGGTTCAATCCCTGGTCGAGGAACTAAGATCCCACATGCCACAGGGCAACTAAGCCCACACGCCACAACTACTGAACTCGCGCACCTCAACTAGAGCCCGTGTGCCGCAAACTACAGAGCCCACGCGCTCTGGAACCCACATGCCACTAGAGAAGAGAAAACCCACACGCCACAACTAGAGAAGAGAAAACCCGCACGCCACAACTAGAGAGAAGCCCACGCACCACAACAAAAGATCCTGCATGCCTCAACGAAGATCCCGCGTGCCGCAACTAAGACCCGACACAGCCAAAAATAAAATTAAATAAATAAATATAAATAAATCTTTTAAAAAAAATAAATCTAACCTGAATTGGATGAAGCCACTAGATCTATTGACCAATTTACAGGAAATACAGGGGTCAAAAAATATGTTATAGGACATTATAGGGAGGCAACTAGCAGATGCCACTTTGGGAAACAATAGGACAGTCAACACATTTTCACACTCCTCAAAAAAGCAATGGATAAAAAAGATGGAAAAGGAAACTATACATTAAATAAACCTTAAGAGGTGTACATACATGTTGACTAATCGCAACATGTGGGACTTGTCTGAATTCCAATTCAAACAGATTGTAAAAATAATAATGAACACTTATGAGACCATCAGGAAAATGTGAACACTGACAAGATATTTGATAATAAGGAATTATTTGGGGAGTATGCTGATGGTATTGTGGTTAAAGAGATATTACAATATTATAGGTAGAAAAGAAAACCAGCTAGAAATCAGGAAATTTGGGTTCTTGGCCTAACTCTGCCACTAACTCTGTCACCTAAAACTTTCTGAACTTCATAGATAATAGGAAAATTAGATTGTAGTCCTTCTCATACCACCTTCATGGTTTATACTGTAAATGTGACCACCTGTCCACTTGCTCAGTGTTTTTATTTTTTTAATAAATATTTATTTTTGGCTGCATTGGGTGATCGTTGCTGCACGTGGGCTTTCTCTAGTGGTGAGCGGGGGCTACTCTTTGTTGCGGCGTGCAGGCTTCTTATTGCAGTGGCTTCTGTTGTTGTGGAGCATGGGCTCTAGCCACGTGGACTTCAGTAGTTGTGCACGCAGGCTCAGTAGATGTGGCTCACAGGCTCTAGAGTGCAGGCTTCAGTAGTTGTGGCACGCAGGCTCAGTAGCTGTGGCTCGAAGGCTCTAGAGCACAGGCTCAGTAGTTGCGGCACACGGGCTTTGTTGCTCCGAGGCATGTGGGATCTTCCCGGACCAGGGCTCGATCCGTGTCTCCTGCATTGGCGGGCGGATTCTTAACCACTGCGCTACCAGGGAATGCCCCCTCTGTTTGTTTTTAAAGGGAGGCTAAATGAGGCATTAAGATAGGTGTTTTTAGACGTGTTAAAACTGAAATTTTGTCTTCAACCCAATCTGAATTAAAAAAGGAATGAGAAATGGAATCACTTTCTCAGTATGTGACTGTGTCATTCAGTAGTATCTAAAATCATCTCAAGTACCTCTGTACAGTGGAACTCATACTTTGGGAAATGCTGTTTCAATCCAATCCTAAGCGACTTGCTTACATCACACAGCTAGGGAGTAGTCAAATCAGTATATTTCTCAGGCCTTCTTACTCCCAAACTATTGCTCTTTCCATCTTTACCACATGGTTCCTTGAAGGCAGTAAAATAATACTTAAAGGTATAGATATTGGTGTTTACCTCTCTTCCCCCTACATGAAATCTCTTCAGTACGAACACACTCTCACACAAACTTCTCCAGTGGCTCCCTTCCTTTCAGGATAAAATCCCTAAGTCCATTTTGGATGGCCTACCATACAAGATAGGTAACATTTATTTGGATTTGTTTCCATACCTCTGCTGACAAACTTTGTGTCCTGGTGGTAGAATGAAGCTCGAAAATTAAATCACCAGGAAGTTGTGGAGGAAGATAAAAGACTTAAATTACCTGCAAATTGGGAAGCTAAGAAAGCTCATTTGGAATGGGAATTGCAGGAAAAAGAAAAGTAAGTACACTCCTGCCACCTTCATAAGCTGTGGATTCAAATATTATATTGTGTTTTGTTCAGGCAGTATATTGCATGGTAGTTAAGCATTAAGCGTTCCAGCTCTGGTTTCCTCATCTGTACCTTAGAGAGTTTTGAGAATAAAATATGGAAGACATTTACAACACTGCCTGGCACACAGTTGCAGCCACATAATGGATATTAGGGTAAAAGGTTAAGCCACAGTAACAAAAGCTCCAACAATAAGAAAAGATAAAGCTCATGAGCCTCTCCTCTATCAGTTCCCAGTTGAGCAGCCCAAGTCACCTGGCCTGATGCAGCTGCAAGGGACGTTGAGAAATGGGCGGCCATGAGTCCAGAAAGGAGGCAAGCAAGGATTTTGATGGACATCTAATGTGTCCCCCACAGCTATTTTTGGTGTCAGTTTTATAGATGTATTCTTACAGATATAGCAGATTCCACAATTTTCTTTGTAAACTGGCCATTTTACTGTCTTGATAGCAGTCTTTAGGCCTTTGATTTGAAAGGAATTAAGGAATTGTATAAGGCAATAAAGCTAATGTTTTTTCCCCTCGTTTTAGGAATGTACAGCAAGAGGGGAAGACTATAAGAAAGTGAAGTTGCTCGAGATCAGTGCAGAAGATGCAGAAAAATGGGAGAGGAAAAAGAGGAGGAAAAACCCCAATCTGGGATTTTCAGGTAAAAATGGCTTTTACTTTATTGAATGGGCCTATTAATGGCCCATTTAACAAGTCTAATAATGCCCCACCCAACATCTAAAATAGTATGGGTTCTCATTTTTTCAGATTATGCTGCTGCCCAATTACACCAGTATCATAGGTTGACAAAGCAGATCAGACCTGACATGGAAACATATGAGAGACTGAGAGAAAAGCAGTAGGTCGATGTGATTTAAAAGCATACATTATGTATGTTACTGAAAGGCCTTTAAGAGTGCTGATTCTGGAGCTTTGCTTCCTGGCCTTGGGTCCCGGCTCCACCACTTAGTAGCTGTGTCACACTATTTTTCTGTTTCCTCATCTGTAAATAGGGAATAACAACAGTGCCCAACTCACAGGGTTATTATCAAGATTAAATAAAGTCATACAATGCCCTCAATCAGTGCTTGGCACATAGAAAGCACTGTATATGTATTGGCTATTATTTGTTATCATTGATTATTACTGTTGCTATTACCCTTATCCACAGGTAAGGGACACAGTAATACTTTCTTTCGTCATGCACAGTAAACAATGGTAAACTACACTCCTTACCTAATTATGTAAGACAGGTACTGTGCTAAAGATCAAGACTGTTTTAATAGTGATAGTGTAAGATAGTGGAGCGGGCTGTAAATTGTGCCCTCAATTGAGCATGTTACTCAAGCTCTCCTACTGTATGAACTTCGTTAATTCCATTAACCTGTGGTCCTCAGCTAACTCATTTGGGCTTTGGAGGTTTTTTATTTTTTGGCCACACAGCATGCAGGATCTTAGTTCCCAGATCAGGGATCGAACCCACGCCCCCTGCAGTGGAAGCATGGAGTTTTAACCACTGGACTGCCAGGAAAGTCCCAGGAGTAGATATTTCTTAAATATATATATTTTTGGTCTGAATTCTATTTCTTTGAAATCAAGTATCTCAAAGTTTTCCACTTTTGACCACTAAACATTGTCCAGTTCTGAAGGTATAGGATCTTTTTTTGTGTTACTCACCACTTCACTCTTTTTCAGTGGAGGAGTTCTACCCAACATCTAACAGTCTTCTTCACGGAACACACGTGCCTTCCACAGAGGAAACTGATAGGATGGTCGTAGACTTGGAAAAGCAGGAAGTACTACAAATGCAGCCTAAAGTTTTAGTAGTGATTCATGCTTAATAACAAAATTAACTATATGGTCTTGAAGTGTAGCAACTGGATTGAAGTTAAGGAACATTTGAATTATTAGTCTGAAGAATGGTCCCATTCACCACCACTTTTATATGTGTGTGTTTTTTTTAACATTTTTATTGGAGTATAAGTGCTTTACAATGTTGTGTTAGTTTCTGCTGTATAAAAAAGTGAATCAGCTATATGTATACATATATCCCATATCCCCTCCCTCTTGCGTCTCCCTCCCACCCTCGCTCTCCCACCCCTCTAGGTGGTCACAAAGCATCAAGCTGATCTCCCTGTGCTATGCAGCTGCTTCCCACTAGCTATTTTACATTTGGTAGTGTATGTATTTCAATGCTACTCTCTCACTTCGTCCCAGCTTACCCTCCCCCCACCCCACCCTCCTCCTCAAGTCCATTCTCTCCGTCTGTGTCTTTATTCCTGTCCTGCCCCTAGGTTCATCAGAACCATTTTTTTTTAGATTCCATATGTGTTAGCATACGGTATTTTTTCTGACTGACTTCACTCTGTATGACAAACACTAGGTCCATCCACCTCAAATAACTCAAATTATGTTTCATTTTATGGCTGAGTAGAATTCCATTTATATGTGCCACATCTTTATCCATTCATCTGTCGATGGACACTTATGTTGCTTATATGTGTTTTGAATGGGGTAACTACTAGGCAGAATCTACAGAGTACGTATAAAAATTCTCTCAACGTAATATGTGACCACTCATATTTCAGCGTGAACCTGGGTAATTTCCCAAACTTCAGACCAGATCATCTGATGATACTGTTAAGATTAAATTCAAGAAGAATGCTCATTGAACATATATCCTTGTAGGATGCTTTCTAAAGATATTGCTTTCAGGCTTAACTATTAAGAACAAAAAGGAGGGACTTCCCTGGTGGCAAAGTGGTTAAGAATCCACCTGCCAACATAGGGGACATGGGTTCGATCCCTGCTCCGAGAATATCCCACATGCCGCAGAGCAACTAAGCCCGCGAGCCACAACTACTGAAGCCTGCGGTCCTAGAGCCCATGCTCTGCAACAAGAGAAGCCACCGCAATGAGAAGCCCGTGCACCACAATGAAGAGTAGCCCCTGCTCACTGCAACCAGAGAAAAGGCCACGCACAGCAACGAGGCCCCAACACAAAAATAAATAAATTAAAAAAAAAAAAGGAATGCCACTTTGAATTCTGTATATTTGTTTCTGTTACAGAATTGAAAAACGAGACAAATACAGCCAGAGACGTCCTTATGATGATGCAGATATTGACTACATTAATGAAAGGAATGCCAAATTCAACAAGGCAGAAAGATTCTATGGGAAATATACAGCTGAAACTAAACAAAACTTGGAAAGAAGAACAGCTGTCTAATCTCCTTCAGGAACTGTTCTGCCAAATTGTACCAGTAAATCAGGACTCTTTCCTTTTATAATTTGTAAAGACATGTTCTACAAATCTGTGTATTTTCATACTTATATATTTATTATTCATTTGTTTTAGAAAAATGTCTTGTATTTCTTTGTTTGAAGTGTGTGCTTAACGTGTGCACTCTGCTAGGCTTAAAATCCTTAGATACGAACACAAGTCATCATCATGCTGAAATCTGTCATACATTTGACTTGACCTGGAGTTGAACTTGGGAGCTTCAGAGGTGAGTTGCTAAATTGGCACTAATTCTTCTTATAAGCTATGGTAGGTAGTGAAAGGCAGGCAGTGGTCACTGGAAATTCAACCTAATCCCTCCCTGCTCCAAGAGGTCACAGTTAGCAGGTGCTTGCCTGTCCCATGTTGTATCCCATGGCCCAGGTGCATTTATGGGGCAAGCATAGAGGGTGGGAGACTGATTCTCCAGTAGCATTTTACAAATATGCCATCCTTCAAAAAGCAAATATCCCTTGGAAGAAATAAGTTAAAACACTTGGTGAAAATATTATTAAAATACACATAATACAATCTTTTTTTTAAAGGCTAACTGGAATTCTAACCTTATTTCAACTGTAACTAAAAAATTAGGACATGCGATTTTAGTAGTAATTATGGGAAACAGAGGACAGAAAACCTGAAGTCAGGAGTATGCCATGAAAGTGAAGATTGTGCCATGTTACGTGAATAAAAACATGCCTAGGTTTGAGATCAGTATAAGCTGGGCACACTTATTGATCAACGAGTAGGAAGCTCCGATTTAGCTAATGACGGGTTTATAAAGATGGTAATATAAATGCTAATAATAAAGGTATATTCAGTGTACTGTGAATAGGGAAATTTTAACATTGTGGTACAGTCATACAACTACAGAATGAGACAGATCTAACATGAAAAGATGCTCTTACCTATATAAAGAGGTTTGTACAGGCATAGAAATAAAATCCAGGATGTGCACCATACTATTTACAGTGATTGCTCCTGGGAATGGGAACAGATGTGGTAATTTTACTTTTTTTAAAAAATAATTTGACACAAATACACACCCATGCTGCCCAATCTTATCAAGAGTAATAACATGCCAGTAGTTTTTTCTTCTCCTGTATTTTCAAAGAAACGTTTAATAATACCTTTCTACTAAGGGAAAAGGAGGGGAGGGAAAAATTAATAGGTCTTCAAAGACATCATACTGACTTGGGCTTAAAGGACAAATAGGATTTCCCCAGAGGAGAAAAGTGCTCGCAATAGCCAACCAAAAAAACAGATGTCAGTATGATCTGAAGACTACTCTGAAGGTGACTAGGTGGATGGTAAAAGCCACTAATTCAAACAGGCAATACTGTAATTAGCTCAGTATGGGAAAGGTTCATTTTGAAGAGCTGAGGCAAGCTTTGGAAACTAGAGTTCAGAAATTGATACTCTTCAGTTAGTAGATGGTAGTTAAAGACAGAGTGGAGGAAATTAGCAAAAGAGCTTGTAGAAGGAGTAGGCTAAGGATAGAATCCTAACAGTGGGCAAAGGACAAAAAGCCACTGTAGATAATGGAAGAGGTCAAAGAAAAGAAGACAAATGCATGGAAATTTCTGCCTGAATGACAGAAAAATTTGAGAAAGGACTCCATGAAGAAATAGTGAAAAGTGAGCCCGCATAAGAACAAGTTTTATTTTGCTAGGTAAGTTTAATAAGTGCTTCAGCAAAGAAAACCAAAGGACAGCATGCTGTGGTTGGTTCAGTAATCATGGCTTCTCTAGAAAAAAAGCAAAGCATTACACACCTGAACCTACAATCTAGGGCTGTGCTTTCCAAAATGGTAGCCACCCACCATATGTCACTAGTGATTATCTGAAATGTGACTGGGGCAAATTGAGGTGTGCTTTAAGTGTAACATACACACTGAATCACAACACCTACCCAAAAAAAGTAAAATACCACTTTTCTACATTATATGTTTAAATATTTTAACATCTACTGGGGTAAAAAACGAATTCACCTTTTTACTTTTCATTGAAGCTCTCCTTTCTATTGGACAGCACTAAATCTAGTCTCTTGGTACAATTTCTCACTGTCAGCGCCTGTTTGCTATATTGTCCACAGGTTATGTAATGACGTGGTATCACACCTGGGCAACTGCATCCCACTTATGTAATGACAGGCAGTCTGGGAATATGCACAACGAATTATCTTCTGTGTTACAAAGCCTAGGAGAGACTGAGCACAGTTGTCCTGGCCACACTAACGACAAGGTCAGGTTAGACAAGGACTGACAGGACTTCATGGGGTGATTATGAAAAAAAATGGAGAAAGTGTACATTCTTTTCAGGATACTAGGTAGTAAAAAGAAAATGAACTAATAAAGGGAAAATAGGCAAGTCTCAAGGCTGAAGGAAAAGACCACTGTAGAAGTGAAATCTCAGAAGTGGCACATATCCATAGCAACTAGCCAAACCTCTTACATAAGGTCATAATCAAAGCAGGTGCTTTTCTGTTACCAGCTAAGTGAAGGTGAAAATGATCTTAGCATTATGTCATCAATTCATTGCAAAAGTCTCCCTTACAAGGAAATCCTTGAGTTCTATAGCTTTACTATAGGAATAGAAATTATATGTCCAGGAATGTATATATCCAAGTCTAAATTTGTACATTTAAATTTTTCATAGGGTCAAATTTAAGAGCAGCTCTTATGCAATACAATGTTCTATCATAGAAGTATTCTATTATCTGCACTTTCCAGTAAGTGGTTACTTAAAATTCAGTTCCTCAGTCATACTAGCCAACTTCTCAAGTGGTCAATAGCCACAGTGGCTGGTGGCTGTCTTCATGGGAAATGCAGGTAAAATACTGGACAGCACAGCTTTAGTTAATACAGTATTACATTGCACTTGAGGATTCTTCACCATCTTTTTAAAGTCAACTTCTACTTAAAAATTTAGGACTTAAGCCTGCTCATCTATTATCTAATTTCTGGGTGTTTGTCTTTTCCCAGGTTTTTTGTCTTGCCTCTAATATTCTCCTCATCCTATTCTCTAACTTGTTATCCCTGCCTATTGGAAGTCTATTTCATTATTTCCCAAACTGAAGAGTCTGTTCAAAATTAGGGCAAGATTCCAAGGAGTAGAAAAGAAAAACATTCAAGCAATCAATAGTACCCACCCCCATCACTAAAATAAAACCTCATGCATGTTTTTGATCTACTAGGATTTTTATTTTTTGCTTAGGTTCTAGCAAGACATGTTTTGTTGCTAAAGCCTAGCACACAGGCAAAATAAATTCATTAAGCTGGCATTTTATGTTTAATCCAAACACTTGATTAAGTCAAATTAACACTTGGAGAGACCATCTAAAACTGGCTTAAATCCTCCTAGTTTTGGTATCCACTAGAATGTATTAACAGGCAAAACCACAAAAATCCATAATCAGCTAACGTTTAAACCAACTGCCCAGACCTTTCAGTTAAGTGTAACATTCAATCTCTAAATTTTTATGTGCTTAGTTAAGGTCTTTCCCAGCTACAGTAAGAAGCAATGAAGAATTTCAAATCAATAACTACTTTTTTTTTTTTTTTTTTTTTGCGGTACGCGGGCCTCTCACTGTTGTGGCCTCTCCCGTTGTGGAGCACAGGCTCCGGATGCGCAGGCTCAGCGGCCATGGCTCACGGGCCCAGCCGCTCCGCAGCATGCGGGATCTTCCCAGACCGGGGCACGAACCCGCGTCCCCTGCATCAGCAGGCAGACTCCCAACCACTGTGCCACCAGGGAAGCCCAATAAATACTTTTTAAAACATAGTAAGAAAAAAATGCAACGAAACCTCTGATTTTATAACCCAGTGAGGCATTGTTTCAACCCCTCTCTGGCTGAGTTTCCTGCCGTGAAGCTCAATTCTTCCAGGATAACACTATGCCAGTATTCTTTTAAGTCTTAGGCCAAACTTCCCAAATTTTAATGAGTATCTACATCAACCGGGAGTACTTTACAAATCAGCTTCTAATTCAGTTCTGGGGTAGATTTCAGATTCAACATTTCTCACAAACTCTCAGGTAAGATCACAGAGCCCTATGCTGTCAGTTCATGGATTTGGATCTGGGATTAGCAAGGCTTTAAACAAGAGATACCACCTCATTCTTCTTCATTAAATAAAAACCCATTATGTAAAATATATACAATAAACTAAAATAAAAACAAATTTATTAATAAAATATATACAACACAAACAGTTCAATTACTGTTTGTCTTAAAAATTTCACTTCTACATAACCAATCCATATTATATAAAACATTTACAAGTATATATACAAGAATGCCACCTGTGCGTAACCTCTGGTCCATTTGTGCTATCTCCTATCTGCAAGAGAAATCTAAAATGTTAATATTTAAATATTAAGTATTTACATCTTTCTGTGTTGTCATCTGTAATTGCAACAATTATCACTAAATGGTTCAAAGGAATGGAATAATGCTGAAAACAAACTTGCAAAAAAAAAATGCATTTCAGGCAACCTTAGCTATTGATGTTCTTTTCGACAGGTATCCACAGTCCATATGGACTTTTCTTCTTATCTATTTTTGGGGATCCTGAAGAGGTCTCTTCAGCAGTAGCTTTAGCTGATTTCTGAAGCAATGGCTTTGCTACAGAATTCTGTAAGAGAACAAGTTCTTAAGTCAGCTTCCCAAACAAATATTATTATACACATTTAAAATACTCGCTTTTTACAAAATACATTAAATAATTCCATTTAAGACTAGAACTTAAAAGAGACACCAACCAAATAAATGCAAAGCCACGGACTGCACTTGCAACTTAATTCAATCAAATCAGACATATGCAAGGCATATGTCACCATTGCAGTAGTGAAGTATTAAAAATAGTTTTGAAATTTTGTTTATTAAGCCCTTAGCTCATTTTAAAATATTCTGACTACAGGATATTCTGAGACTTGTTTTTTGAATATTTTAACAGTTAAAAAGGAAAACAGGAATAATTAAAAGGAGGACAAAATATTGAGACTGAGAATGTAGATATTAAAGTAGGAGCCCATTATATTGGTCACTTGTAAGAACCATACAAAAAAATTTTTTTTAATTCTATTTATTTAGTGGCTTAGTAGGCCTCGAATTATCATCATAAAAACAATGAGCCAACAAAAATAAAAACCCACATAACAGAAATATGTTTAAGGCCAGTTTTTGAGTGGTCAGTGCTTAGATATACTTACATTAGAGCTAAAAGCTATGCTTTTTTGCTGGGAAGACTTCTCGTTGGGATTTTCTGTTTCATCTTCTATTAACTTATCCGACAGCTAGACAGGTAAGAGAAAGTACATTTTAAAAAACCATACCCTCGTAGGTATAAAAAGCAGCCCAACTGTATTACAAATTCACTTGTAGAGACACAAATCAAGTTGGATGTAACCAAATAGTTAACATCCTAAAATAAATAACATAGTACTCTGTTGAGTTTTCCCCATAACAAAACTGATTCAATGATAGGCTTAAGACACTCTTCCCCATAAAGGAGTATTGTATCCCCCGATGCAAATTCAAGTAACTTTGAAAGTCAAGTCATACCAGAAAACACCTAGTTTCAAAGAACTAAGGCATTTGCCCATCCAGTTGGGAACCTAACCGTCTGAAAAAGCGACTGAACTAAGATCTTTTTTGTCCACCACTAATACTTAGGCAAACCCACATCTGGATATGAATGACAGGAGATAACCCATCTTTCCTATGTTAACTGAGTGTTATCAATTCCTAACTACCTTAAACCTTTAAGCTATGAATTTTATGCTGCACATTTCTGGAGAATTGTAATAAACTTATCTGCAAGTGAAGCAGGCCTCTTCTTCTGTAATCTCTCAAAACATCTGGAATATATTGCATATATTATGAAAGGGACATCTATATCAGATGCCCCACCATTACAAAGTACACTTTTGTTTAGTTTAGTACCTGTCCCAAATTCTAGCATGCATAGGGATCTACCAACAAAAAACTAAGCTTTCAGTGTGTCAACATAAACTTCAAATTAGTTAAACCTCTGATGCTTTTGCACATGTATCAATTACCAACAGATTTTCTTCATCAATGTCTGGAGACCACATTCATGATTTCTATAAGACAGAAATAAAGCAGATAAACTATACTGTATGTTGAGTACGGAATTTGTGGGAACATAATGCTGCAAATGAGCGCTACAGATAAATACCCCATAAAAAACTAGCTAGAAAAACTTGGTAACTACATAGAAATCACCAAAGTACCAGCTACAATTATGAAAGTAATTAGTACTGTGTCAACTGAAAATAAAGTTCATTAGTCTCCCATTTTCACGGGGGGAGACTATCTAGTATTGTCAGATCTGTTATTTTAAATTATATTTAGCTAGCCTTTCCAGGAAGCAGTCTAAGGCAAATCAAATAAAAATGGCTAATCAGATCTTTCTGGTAGTAGTTTCCTGAAGATTTTGTTTGGATAAATCTAAAACACTTACCTCAGACTTTGCACCATTATTCAGTACAGCTGTTCCACGGTTGGTTTCTTTAGATACAGAAACAGTTCTGAGACTGGCTGGCAAGTCAAAGTTGGCTGTTCCTAATGCTTTTGCGGCATTGGCTTTTGCTATTTCTAACAGCTCCATTCGATCTACAAAGGAAACACAAAGTGTTCATTTATCCTGTAGTATTTCTCCAGAAAACTCAAAAATCACAAACTGTGTTTGTGCTTTTTTTTGGGCTGTACACAGGCCTCTCACTACTGTGGCCTCTCCCGTGGCGGAGCACAGGCTTCGGACGCGCAGGCCCAACGACCATGGCTCACGGGCCCAGCCGCTCCGCGGCATGTGGGATCCTCCCGAACCGGGGCATGAACCCGCGTCCCCTGCATCGGCAGGCGGACTCCCAACCACTGCACCACCAGGGAAGCCCTATGTTTGTGCTTTTAAACTAGTAGTATCTAGACATTTTCACGGTACTTCCACATGTAAGATATATTTCTATTGATGAAAAAAGAACTCTACTTATTTTGCTGAGAAAAACAAGCATCCCTAAATGATCAACAAGTAAAAGCACACGGTGGGTAAATAACTAACTGCCTGACAATTTCAAGGCTCCACCCAGAACCGCCCTCCACCAAGCCATTTAACATGCACAGCCTTACCCCCAAGGGAAAAGCATGCCGTCCATTTTAAAACTGGGCGCCCACTACAGTGTAGTTTTAACTATTAACCTACTGGAGCCCTTCCTCTTTCCCCTAACGCCTCTCTCGACGACCGACGACTCACCCTTCTCACTCAGACGAAATGGGGTTGGGCTGCGCGACCTGGTCCGGGATCGCCCCCTCCAGCCTCTGCGCTCCTCCGGGTAGACGGTGCGGCCGAAGCCGTAGTACGGGCGGTCCCGCGCGAAGGCGTAGGCCCTCCGGTAAGGCGAGCGGCCTCGGGAGCGGGGGCGGCTGAGGGACCGGTAGGACCTCCTGGAGGAGCCGTGGTGCCTCTCCCGGTACCGGCGGCTGCGGGGGCGCGAGCGGCTCCGCGAGTACGAGCGGCTCCGCGAGTACGAGCGCGAGTAGCGCCGGTACCTCCTCCGGTGGCGCCTTCGGGAGCGACACCTCGACCTGCTCCTCCGCCGGGGCGGGCTGCGGCTGCGGCTCCGCGACCACGACCGAGTCGAGACGATGGATCGGGACGGAGAGCTCGGGGGAGAGCGGCTCCCGGACGCCGAGGACAGCCGGCTGGACGGGCCCGACCGCGACGACGATGGGGAGGCCTTGTGCGGCGAGCCCGGCCACAGGTCGTTCACGTAGCTGGACATCTCGGACGGCAGCTTCCGAGCTTCCTTTGCTCTGACGACCCCTGCCCGAGAACTCAGTTCCTAAAAACAAACGAGAGAAAACAAAATACAAGTGAAGTCCCGAAGTGAGCCGCGCGGGCAGCCTCGGGCCGAAAAAGAAACGGGCCTCCCGGCCTACGGAACTCCGGGCTGTGGCGCCGTCTGCTGCCGGCCTTCCCGCCCCGCCACCGTCCCCGTCCACAATCCGCGGGGCCCACCGGGCCCGGCTACGCTCGCCTTGAGGTAACCGACCGCAGGGCCACCCCATCACCAGAAAACCCACCACGGGCCGTCGACGCCTCACTCAAGGAGAGAAAGGCCCAGCGGACGCCTTCCTTCTCCAGTTAAGGACGGAGAGAGGCTTTTCGCTGCTTCTCCTGAACGGCGGACTCACAACCTCCACCTCCGACGTCCAACGTACAAAAGCGAACTGAACGGGGTCGCGGCAGACGTGTCGAAAATACCAGAAGCTGGCGCCCCGCGCCTGCGCAGAGACGTTGCGTGGTGGGCGTGGCTCCCCTCTCGTCCAACCGCCGCTCCCCTCCTCTCTCCAACCCGAGCCCCACCCTCCGCCTCACCCAATGGCCTCCAGGATGCGCATGCGCGCCCTAGCACGGAAAGTGGGCAGGGGGAGCCGCAGCTCCATCCGGGTAGCAACCTGTGGCTCTTTGGTGTTCTTGGCTGAAACCGGGTGAAAACGAGGCAGCCTCGCGCCGGCTACACCGGACTCTGGGACTGTGTGCCTGGCCGATGTTAACTGGGTCGTTTCCTCCCCTTCGGGCTGTGCCTCCCTGGACCCTTCTTGGCCACTTCCTCCTGACCCAAGTCCGGCCGGCGGGCCGCCTTCCCCTGGACGTCACAGGATGCCTGTCAATGCATTATCTTAGAAAACGGTTTTCACTCCCGTGTTTTGGCTAGGAAAAGTCAGAAAGGTGGAGACAGAATGCAGAGGGCACTCATAGCTGACCTTTAAGTTAGTTTAAAGGTTCAGAATGACGTCTGAGATGTCTATTCTGAGGACAGTGTTCTTGGTGCTAAGGATTAGACAATGGTGACTCTTTTATTTCTAGGGATTTATAAGTAGGATACATTTTAGACATATTTATTGTTGTTAATAAAGCATGACAATTGCCTTGAAATAATTTTTCATCGAATGAACTAACCACTTATGTAAGGAGCATTAGTCCTATGAGCTGCTTTTGCAAGTCAATGCTGCTTTGCAGGCATTTTTACAAAAGCTACTTTCTTGGGAGGTAGATAGGAAATCACTTATCCTGGATTATATAGGGTGGGCCTAATCTAATCACCTGAGAGATTAAAAGCGCGAGAAGACTTCCACATTTTATTGCTGCTTCTGAAATGTGGGGTCTCCACAAGGACCCCTGAGAGATGTCTAGGAGCTAAGGATGGCTCCCAGCTGGCAGCACCAAGGAAACAGAGATCTCAATCCAATGACCTCAGAAGTGAATTCCTCCAACACCTGAAGGAGCAGTGCTGGGGATTCTCCCCTAGGTTTACGAAAAGAATGCACTCTCTGCCCTGCTGACACCTTGACTTTACCTCAGTGAGACGTGTCACCTACAGAACTGTAAGATAATAAGTTGGGATTGATTTAAGTCACTAAGTCTGTTGCTCTTTGTTACTGAAGCAATAGAAAACTAATACATTCACCAAAATTTTGTAGCTTTTTTCCATACACATCTTGTACTTGTCTTGCTAGGTGTATTCTAAAATATTTTGATGGTACTTGTGGCTTGCAAATAGTATCCTTCTGAGGCAGAAGATAGATGAGCCCCAGGCTGAACAGTTTCTCCCCTGTGGACAGAAACTCCATAATAGCAGAAACTCCATAAAAGCAGGTTAATGGAGGAGGCTGGGCCCTGCCCAGAAAAGAGATAAAAGACCACGTATTCCTCATTCTTGAAGTCAAGGAGACTTCACCGACTACACATGCACAGAAAGGTTCCTTGGAGTTCAAAAAGGGAGGGGGCGCCACCTCATAGTAAGTGATGCCAACTACACATAGGCCTCCTCACTAGAATCCATCTTGGCTAACAGAGGCACACGCACACAGGGGAGGATGGTGAGAGGTACCAAATACGGACTCAGAACCAGGCAAAGCAAGATGATTGGTCAAAGGAAACCCGGAGGAAATGTCCCATAAAAGTGATTCAAACTGCCAGGAGGGCAAGACTCTCTCTCTGAGCCCGCCCGTGTGTCTATCCGCACGTACTGTAGTCTTTTTCCTCCTAATAAACAGTTTACTTGCTTCACTACTTTCCGTCTCCATGTGGAACTTCATTTCTACACAGCTGACGGGCCAGGGCCTTGTTCCGGGTCACTGGTCCCTTGTGGTCTAGTGGTTAGGATTCAGTGCTCTCATTGCCGCTGCCCAACCTCAATCTCAGGCCGGACACCAAAATCCTGCTGCAAGCCACTGCAGGCCAAGGCCACCCGAGATCACGTTTTATTAAAGGTTCACTTTGTTGTATGTGTTTTGAAAGGTACACAATATCTAGTTAGGTGAATAACACCTACCTGAGTGTTTACACCCAGTATGAAAGATTTTGTCATTCGATAGGTAAATTCAACCCATTTACATTTATTGGAGTAACTGCAATATTGATCTTATCTTTTCCATTGGTGCCTATTATTTATTTTATAATACTTTGCTTTTTTCACTTCTTCCCATTTTATTCTGCCAGCCTGATCAAGTATCTCTTTCTTCCTCCCTCCTACTGTTCATTTAGAGGTTCTACAATGCTTCATCATACAATTAATGCTTTAAGGGTTATCTTTTTAGCACTGTGAAACATATTTTAACCTGTTCCTCCTCCCCCATATCTCCTTCCATAAATATTTATAGAATGTTTACTGTATTAGATGGTGTAGGATAGGTTAAGAAAAATTTAGTAGTCCTTTCCCCTACCAAAATTAAATTCTTTCATTAATTTTAATAACAGCTAATTTTGTGACAGGTGAGGAAATCCAAAGATATATAAAGTAAAAGTTAATAATCCATTCCCTAGAAGTATGGAATCCTCTAAAAGAGGTCCCCATTCTTCTTCCCCATAACTTAGAAGTAACCAACGTTAACATTTTCAAACTCTTTCAAATATACAAGCATATGGTATTTTTTATGAATATGGGCTCGTTCTAAACAAACTGATTTGAAACTTGTTCTTATAATCAAGATCCTTTAAGACAAACCATTTAGATCTAATTTATTTCCAATCAGCTATCTAATATTCCATTGTCTAGAAATTAATCTTTTATCCCTTATTGCTTGTTCATGGACATTCATGTGGTATCCAGTTTTTCCACCACTAAAAACTATGCTTTGGAACCAAAGTCAGATTCCAAAAACATAAGAACAGTTGCAGAGTGGAGCTACTCCACTGGCTCTTAATACATGTTTCAAGGTCAACAGAGCCATGTCCGGGATACAACTTGGAGCAGCTGATTGCAATGAAGACTCCAGCACTACTGGAGGAGTTACTTCCAAAGTACCTGAGATAGTAGCTCAGGAAGTAAGCTTAGCTCTCTCAGACGACAGGATAAGATGAACATGCAACCACGGAGCTCATCTAGAGAGTAAGAGCTGCAAAGAGGAATTCTGACACAGAAGACATATTCATTGATCTTAGATCAGAGATGAGTTGAGATGAGACATCTCTGTTGTTAGAGCTGCTATAGAATCATTAGCTACAGTCAACCAGTGCAGCATTCAAGGCAGTTAACACAGAGATCAATAAACTCCAGCCTGATGTGACATTCCTGTCTTCCAAGATGTCCCAAGGAACTCCTGCCATTGATTCAAACATCACCCCATGTGGGCTCGCCACTCCACTGCCTGTGATTACTGAGCCTCACTATAACTAGGCTGTTATTCCTGCTGCTCCTCCAGATGAATGTTTCTTGGGTTGGTGGCTCTGGCATGGAAATACCAGGCTTGCAATGCTTCAGGAGGCACCCCTCGATGTAGCAGCTTGACACAGCTCTTTCCTGCCATGAAGACTTATCACAGGAGGATGTTATCTACAGTATCACCATGGAAGCTGACCACCGTGTCCCCATTGCAGCCACCATCGAGACGTGTTATGAAGTCTCCTGTACCATGTCATTTGGCTTTTGGGTGTCTACTCAGAAGCCAGGAAAAGCAAGCAAACAGCACACAAATCCAGATGTGTACCTGTCAATAGCATTCCCAATAACCCACAAAAGTGGTGTCATTACAATATAAGGACTGATCGGTGCCTCTGCCTAACTAAGAATGTGACATTTGTGTCCATGCCTAATGGCCACCTGTATTGCTTGTTTGAGGATTGCTCTACTCTGCACAGCAATGTAACTCTTCAGTGCACACCTTTGCTCAGTAGAGCGCTGCTCCTCAATCAGATGAGCCGTCTCAGCCATACCCACCTGAACATCAGAGGAACCATAACTAACTGTACGTCTGTGGGTTATGAGACCTGCACAAGGAATTTGACTTCAGTAAAGGCACAGTCAGAGGCAATGTAATAACGAGAATGTCGATGGGTCCAGCGTAGAAAATGGAGAAATACTGCACAAGGCTACACTATTGATTCTGTACGAGACTTCCTTTTCAAAGGATACATGTCATGCAATCTACTCTGTGTCCTGCTCCCTCAAGCTTCTCACAGCCTTTACTTGACCATACTCAATTTTTGCAACCTTGGCTCAACAACCAAATAATCACAGATGTTATCTCACGAGACTCAGCACTTGTCTTGCCCTATGTAAAGGTAGACTATTCTGTCCTCAATCTAACAACAGGTGAGCTTTACTTCAAGGTACAATGCAATGCAACTGTGATGTTTTACCAATGGAACAGGATCTCATACAGCAATCTGCCTCCCATAGGCAAAGGACCATACACATCAGCCAGTTTGGCCAATAAGACAAATGTGCTCCAGGTAGCCAGAACTAGCCATCGCCCCCATGTTCAACAACCATTTCATCAAACCCCATTAATGGATAAACTTTTACTGGGAGACTTCCATCAGGACCTTATAGCAAGCTTTCAGGTGCTGGATACTTTGTATTATGCGATTGGACCTAAATCTGATTTATCTGGAATGTTCTAAGCATCTCGTGATGAGTCCACCCACCTGAATATTTTTTAATAACTTACTGGGTTACCTGCATTTGCTTTCCTCAATCCACCAGTCTGGCTTGGAGATTTGACCTCTTGGGCAGCCTGGCTTGGTGGGATATTATACATTATAATGCTTGCAACTTTACTAGGAGTCAGAGTCACACTTTAAGTACTGGTACTTTTATTGTTATATGATAAAGTCTCAAAAGTGGGATTTCTGGGTTAAAGTTTTTGTGTGATTTAATATATTGCCATATTGCTTTCCAAAAAGCAACAATGTCTTCTCTGAGAGAAAGCCTTTCTGATCCCCCAGACCAGTTAATTTTCCCCAGTATAGGTTATCCTATTTTCCTGTGCCTCATATTTTTAGCATTTATCACAACTGTAATAACGTTTTAATTCATTTTGTAATGTGTCATTTTCCTGCTAGAATATAAACTACGTAAGGACAGCCTTGTTTTTATTGTACCCCAGTATTCCAGACAGTACATGGCATATGGAAGGCACTCAGTTGATGTTTACTGAATAAGTAAATGGCATAGACTCTCAAATAAATCTTGAAGAGCAGGCAGAGGGAAAGGAAGGAAATATTTTATTTTATTTTATTTATTTATTGGCCACACCACGCGGCTTGCAGGATCTTAGTTCCCCAACCAGGGATTGAACCCAGGCCCATGGCAGTAAAAGCGCCAAGTCCTAACACTGGACCACCAGGGAATTCTGGAAAGGAAGGGAATGTTTTAGACAGGAGCAAAGTTCTTAGCAAAATGATAGAAATAGAATTGCCCATTTTATAACTTGGGGACAGAAAACAAACCAGCTTGGCTAGAGCAACGAGTTTGTGGTGTGGAAGTTTGGAAGATCAAGCTGGAGATGTAGAATTGGGGCAGATTATGGGGAAACATGAATGTGAACATCTGCTTATCAAGCAGCAGGGTCCTAGTTTGTCAGAAATACTGAATCTACCTTTCAAAAGCTGACTGAATACACTGAGATGGTAAATAGCTTTACTTGATTGGAAGGAAGAAAACACTTGCAGGATTTGGGGAATAGGGTTCAAAAGGCTTTTAACCCTAACATATGCTCCCCTTAAACAGACACCTAGAACAGTCAGCTATACTATAAAAATGCATAATCTCACACCTTATTATGCACCATAGAATGCAACGATAAAATCCCGCCCATAATGAACACCTTTAGCTTCCTTTCTATAACTTTCAGAATCCTCTGTCATGAGGACAAATTCATTCACTAAAGGAATTTTTAACTATTTTTCCTTGACATTCTGTGAAAATGTTTTGATTAAAAGTACAGAAAACAACACGGCATCGTTGACATCAACAATAGCAGTTTCCATGAGTTACTGGGAATGAAAACCAGACTGGAATAGACTCAAGAAAAAAAAAATAAGAAAAGAGGATGTCAAGATAGTAGGTTTGGGCAAATTAGAGGAGTTTTTTAATTGAGATATAATGTACATAGTAAAACATTCATCCTTTTAAAGTATACAACTCAGTGGTTTTTAGTATACTCACGAGGTTATGTAACCATAACCACTAATTCCAGAACTCTTTCATCCCCCCAAAAAGAAACTCCTTACCCATTGGCAACATGCCTCATTCCCCTCAGTCCCTTGCAACCACTGATCTACTTTCTGTCTCTATAGATTTGCCTATTATGGACATTTCATATAAAAGGAATCCTACAACATGTGGTCTTGTGTGTGTGGCTTCTTTCACTTGGCATGTTTTAAGAGTTCAGCCTTGTTGTAGCATGCATCCATACTTCATCCCTTTTTATGGCTAAATTATATTCCACTGTATGTATATACCACACTTTGTTTATCCATTCACTGGTTGATGGACATTTGGGTTGTTTCTATTTTTTGGCTATTATGAATAATGCCGCTGTGAACATCCATGTACAAGTTTTTGTGTAAACAAATGTCTTCGGTTCTCTTAGTACATGCCTGGAGTGGAATTGCTGGGTCATTTGATAACACTACGTTTAACTTTTTGTGGGACTGTCAAACTGTTTTTCACAGTGACAGCACTATTTTACATTCCTACCAGGCATGTATGAGGGTTCTAATTTCTCTACATCCTTGCCAACATTTTTCCTTTAAAAAAAATTATAATCATCATAGTGGATATAAATTTAGAGAGTTTTGCTGTAAAGAGAAGCAAAGAATTGGGCTGGTGGCTAAAGAGGGTGGTTCTATCAAGGTTTTTTTGTTTTTGTTTTTTATTTTAAGATGGGATATATTATAGCATGTTTGTATACTGATGGTAATAATCTAGTAGAGAGGGGAAAATGGGTTATGTAGGAGAGAGATTGTACGGTTGTGGAGCCATGTTCTTGAGTAGGAGAGAGGGTAGGTCCAGAGGACAAGTGGAAGAGTTGGCCTTAAATGGGAGCACAAACAGTTTACCCAATATGGTGGTGCTGTGGTCTGAATGTTGGTGCCCAAGTTCATACATTGAAATCTAATCCCCAAGGTGATTAAATTAGGAGGTGGGGCCCTTGGGGGGTGATTAGGTTATGAGGGTGGGGCTTCATGATTGGGATTAGTGCCCTTATAAAAGGAACCCTGGAGAGATTCCTCATCTCTTCTACCATGTGAGGACACAGCAAGAAGTCAGCAGTCTGCAACCCATAAGAAGCCCTTTACCAGAACCTGACCATATTGGCACCCTGTTCTTGAACTTCCAGCTTTCAGAAATGTGAGAAATGAACTTTTGTTTAAGCCACCCGGTCTGTGGTACTTTGTTATAGCAGCCTGAATGGACTAAAACAGGTGGGAAGGCAGAGCAGGAATACAAATGAGGGTAAGATGATAGCTTAGTGCTGAGCACTTGTGGAAATCCCTTTGTGATTTTTACCCCAGTGACATGAGCATCTGAGATTGAGGAGGGGCAGGAGATATTAAAGATCTGAAGAGAAAGAAGCAGGTCCAATGTAATCTTTTAGGATGAAATTGACTAGACAGAGTAGGACAGCTAGGCATCACTTGAAGTTAGTGATCATGAGTTCAAAAGACCAGTCAGTACTATTTTTTTCTCCAACATCTGATCTTCTCTTACCATAGAGGTTTTCAGTATTTAAATGAATAAAAAATAAAATGAGTTAATACTGAGTTTATGTTGCATGCACAAAGAGAAATGCTTTATGCCAGATTTTATTTAAATTAAAGACCACATAAGAGCAAAGAATAGCACATCCTGGTTTAATTTTTCTGATCAAGGTAATTAGATTAAAGAAGGATTTCATTTTAGTACATTTATTTCTCTTGAGGATGACATTGCTGAATAAAGAAGGATTTAAAACTGACAGCTAGTTTTGAATTTGTCCATCTACATGTTATTTTCAGAAAAGGAGGAAACTAGAAGTAAACAGTAGCTGTATGATCTGGTATTCTCTAGAAATTTCTTTCTAAAATTCTGAACTGTGCTTATCCATTTGTTAATTCATTCAACAAGCATTTTCTCCATATATCCTTTTTTACCAGTTACAGGGAAAACAAAACTCAATTAAACATGATTCCTAACTCGAAGTATATTGGTGAAAGTGGCAAGTCCTAACCACTGAACTGCCAGGGAATTCCCGAGGCAAATATACTTTTATTTGAACAAATTCTTTTAGAGAACTTGGTCCTATGTACCATCACGTAAAATTAGCACTGATAAATAGAAAATGTTATGAAATTTGTAAAATAAAAAGCTCAAACATTAATAAGTTTAACACACTATATATAAAGTCTTTCTGGCAGGGCTTCTACTTTAACAGTAAACATGCTCATAAGACCACTTTGTATATGTGCCACATCTTCTTTATCCATTCCTCTGTCGATGGACACTTAGGTTGCTTCCATCTCCTGGCTATTGTTAATAGAGCTGCAATGAACATTGTGGTACATGACTCTTTTTGAATTATGGTTTTCTCAGGGTATATGCCCAGTAGTGGACATGGGGAGGGGGAAGGGTAAGCTGGGACGAAGTGAGAGAGTGGCATGGACTTATATATACTACCAAATGTAAAATAGCTGGGTAGTGGGAAGCAGCCGCATAGCACAGGGAGATCAGCTCGGTGCTTTGTGACCACCTAGAGGGGTGGATAGGGAGGGTGGGAGGGAGACGCAAGAGGGAGGAGATACGGGGATGTATGTAAATGTATAGCTGATTCACTATGTTATAAAGCAGAAACTAACACACCATTGTAAAGCAATTATACTCCAATAAAGATGTTAAAAAAAAAAGACCACTTTGTCACAACTACAGTCATGTGCTTCATGGAATTTTAGCTAGGATACACTATTAGAGTCTTAAGATTTTTATACTTCCCTTTTTGAAGTCCATTTGGTGTTTTTACAGAATTAACAATCTTGTGAACCTGGTAGTGCTTGTAATTCAGACTTCTATTGAGACCAAGGGCAGAACACACAGCTGGACACTGTGTGGCAGTGTTTAAATACTCTTCCAAAAGCTAATGCCACAGCTCTGTGCATTGATTGCAAATGCAGCCCAGGGTTACGTTTGTCTTTTCTATTGCTGTTTGCCGCATTTTGTTTAGATAAATGGTCAAAATGAACGCCATTGCTTAAGAAAAGCATAAACACAATTTAGTCACTGAATATGGCTGTATGTAGGTTATTACTGTGGGTTTGGCCGAAGTATTATTTTTAATGAAAATTCTGACAGACCAAGATCATTTATGTTTCCATAACACTTAAAAAAATGAACAAGCTATCCAATTACCGAGGTTTAACTTGTATCAATGTAGTTGCACATATAAAATTTGATTGTGAATTTATTTTTCCAGGACTTTTAAATTATGAACATTATTTGAATGAAAGAGAACCAATCTATTGATTATTTACAACTGAGATACAATTTTATTTCATAGATATCTTCCCATATAGTACATAAAACAATGAATCTGAAGCCACCCCCAAAACACGGGATGGGGTGTCTTCCTTGCCTTCCTTCTATTGTTCTTCACCTTCTAAGATGATACCACTCATAGTGACTGAAATCAGACAAGGTGGCTTAAAACCACAGAAATTTATTTGTTTACAGTTCTGGAGGCTGGAAGTCCAAGATCAAGGTGCTAGAGGGGTTGGTTTTTCGAGACCTCTTCCTAGCTTGCAGATAGTGGCCTTCTCACTGTGTATTCACATGGCCTTTTCTCTGTGCACACCTGTCTCTTCCTCTTCTTATAAGGACACTAGTTCTATTAGATTAGGGCTCCGCGCTCCGCTGTTATGACCTCATTTAACCTTAATGACTTCCTTAGAGGCTCTATCTCCAAATATAGTCATAGTGGGGGTTAGGGCTACAGGGGGAGGGGTGGGGCACGGAGACACAATTCAGTCCATAACAGTGTTACTAACAAACATTATATAATTTTAATGTGTGATTATTGTCCTTGTACATAAACTTTCTCAGTATTCCTCTGCCTTTCAGATATGCTGCCATCACAAAGATTTTGCTTTGCCACATTGCCAATTTCATTCCAGTTAATTATAATACGGGTATCTCTATTGAGTGCTCAGTGTATTCAAGGAATTATCCTAGGTTCTGGAGATATATCCATTAATGAACCATCCCCCTGTAAGTAACTTGTAGTCTGACCAGATCTTTAGAAATTCAGAAAACTGCCACCTTCAAAGATATCTAGGAGTTCAGGAGTCCCAGATTGTGAACCACCTTACCTAACAACCAACTTCCTTGTAAAAAAAGAAAAGAAGTATTTTATTGACTAATTAATGTAACCAATATTTGTTAACTTTGAGCCTAAGGTACAGCAATAAACAAATTGTATTAAGTGCTTGGCCTCGTGAAACTTGTATTCTAATGGAAGAGACAGACAATAAACAAATTAAGATGTAGAATGTAATGTCAGGTAGTGATATTTTGAATTAAAAAAAAAAAGCTAGGAGAAAGAGGACAACTTGTGGGGGGCGGGCTGCAAGCTAAGGTGCGAGGGAATGCCCCTCTGAAGAGGTGACATCTGAGCAGAGACTAGAAAGAGTGGAGGAGTGAGCCTGTGGCTGTGCGGGGGAGGAACGTTCCAGGTAAAGGACAGGTGCAACGGTCCTAGGGCAGGAGTGCGGTGTGTTTCAGGGGCTACAAGGAAGCCAGTGTGACAGAGCAGAGTGAGCCGGGGGAAGTGTGATAAGTGATGAGAGCATGAAGGATCCTGTAGTGTATTTTAGTCTACAAGAAAAGAAGCCATTGAAGCATCTGGAGACCAGAAGAAATAGAAGCTGATTTATATTTTAAAGCCTCTCTGGCTGCTGTGTGGAGAAAAGATGGGGGGAGTGGAGGCCCAATATAGAGCAGAGAGACAACTGCAGTGATTAGAGTGAGAAATGATGCTGGCTTGCACTAAATTGATAGCATAGAGGTGTTGTGTGTGTGTGTGTGTCTGTGTGTGTTTTAAGGTAGCCCCAACAGGTATTGCTATCACGATTAGTAATTTTTTTCTCTTTTTGGTCGCGCCGTATGGCATGCGAGATCTTAGTTCCCCAACCAGAAATTGAACCTGTGCCCCCTGCAGTGGAAGCACGAATTCTTAACCACTGGACTGCGAGGGAAGTCCCTGATTAGTAATTTTTCTTTTTTTTTTTTTAATGATCACCACTCTTAGGTTCTTTTTTTTTTTTTTGGCCGCACTGGGTCTTCATTGCTGTGCGCAGTCTTTTCTCTAGATGCGGCGAGTGGGGCTACTCTTCGTTATGGTGCGCGGGCTTCTCACTGAAGTGGCTTCTCTTGCTGTGGAGCACAGGCTCTAGGCATGCAGGCTTCAGTAGCTGTGGTAGTTGTGGTGCACAGGCTTAGCTGTCCCATGGCATATGGGATCTTTCCAGACCAGGGATGGAACCTGTGTCCCCTGCATTGGCAGATGGATTCTTAACCACTGGACCACCAGGAAAGTCCCCCTGATTAGTAATTTTTAATCATGAAATATTACATACAAAAAATAACCAACACCTACAATATTCCTGACCAGTACTCCTCAAATCTGTGCATCAGAAACAAGGAAAGTCTGAGAAACTGTCACAGTTAAGAGGAGCCTCAGGAGACATAAATGTAGTGTGCTGTCCTGGATGGGATCCTGGAACAGAAAAAAGACATTAGGTAAAAACTAAGGAAATCTGTAGTTTATAAACTATGGACTTCAGTAATAATAATGCATCAATATCGGTTCATTAATTATACCAAATGTACCACACTGATGACAATGTTCATAGGGAAACTGTGTGGGGGTGTAATATGAAACCTTCTATACTATGTTTATTTTTTCTCTAAATCCAAGTTGAAAAGGAAAAAAAAAAAACCAACAATGTAACTTACATCCATGTATCCATGGAGATGGCTGGTGGTGACGGTTGCACAATGTGATTATACTTAATGCCACAAAACCATATACTTAAAAATGGTTAAAATGATAAATTGTATGTTATGTACATTTTATTGCAATAAAAAAAGATGTGTGACATTTTTGCTTCAGTTTTTTTTCTGTTCACAAGGTTTAGAATTAGATGATTTCCTCATAGTATTATAAGTGACAGAACTGATATTTGAACCCAGATCTGACTCCAAAGCCCATGCCTTATCCACCCTGCTTTATTGTCCCTCCATTAGTGTCCGTGGGACCCCTTCTCCCCTTGCATTTCACATATATTCCAAGGTCTTACCTCCCCCAGAGAGCTCTTAAGATTACTAGCTCATATTCATTCATTCAACAAATATGAATTGAGCTTTTCCTAGGTACCAGGAACTATGCCAGTACCTTTTCCATACTCGTGTAATTCTCATCACAGCCCACAGTGAAAGAGGTAGTGCTGTAGACCTGAGAAAACTGCAGCTTGGAGAGGTTACATCACTTGTTCAGTATTATAGACCTAGTTGTATCCAAGCCAGGCATTAAACTCAGGTGTGTCTAGCTCTAAAGCCAAAGCTTTTAATGGCCTCCTTGTCAATGAACATTGGAGACAAGAGTATTATTTTTATTATTTCTGGTATTGTGTTTACCATGAGGGAAGGTTCATACCTCACACTGTTAGCAGCTTGAGTCGCCCTCATTCTCTAATTGTCTATACCTGTATTTTATGATAGATTCCTCTGGTTATTGATTGTTTCTTCTGTTTATGTCTTTTCTCTCTCCCATAAGATCCTCCCTGTAATATTCAGTGCAAAGTCATCCTGTTCTCTCTGTAGGAATCCCATGCTTCCTTAACACCTCTTGCCTACATCTTTACAGAAGTACCTTCGGGGTCTCTGGATTGATAGTCTAATCCTACTTCAGTGTAACCTAGTAACTGATTCCAAAGTATTCGTAAGGTCAGCTCAGATGATTTCCCTCTCCTCTGCAAAGGAACTTTAAGGGGAGTCCATTGCCTACTAACTCACATTGGGCTTTCAAAAAACCCTTTATGAGCTGGTCTCAACTGACCTTTGAGGTCAAATTAATCTATCTCATTTTTCTTTTGACATGTCTACACTTCTCTAATTGTGTACTTTTTCCTAATACTCTTCCTTTTTCTAGAAAGCCTCCCTCATTTCTGTTAAGACCTGTCAAAAATAAAATCAGATCAAAGTAAAATGTTAAGAGTTTACTGCGCATACAAAAGAAGAGTTCGCAAACTGGTAGACTTCAGATAGAAAGTGGCAAGAAGCTCAAAGGCATGTCCCTATGGGATGGCTTATAACACGAGAATAGGAAGTTGTTCAACCTTTACAATGATTGATTATTACAATAGGGTTTCCAGACAGTAGGAGATTGGTTAAAAGTGATTATCTTATACCATTTTAGGAAGACAATTTAAATTTCATTTATGATTATCAGAGGCATTTACAAGAAATAAATTGAATTTCGTTTACATTCATGAAATAAGCTAGATTAAGTTTCCCTTTCATGGCCTAATTGGTTTTGTCTGCTCACGGGATTTTTTTTTTTTAAATATTTATTTGGCTGCTCTGGGTCTTAGTTGCGGCACCTGGGATCTTCGTTGCCACATGTGGCATCTTTAGTTGCAGCATACGAAAACTTAGTTGTGGCATGTGGGATCTAGTCCCCTGACCAGGGATCGAATCCCTGGCCCCCTGCATCAGGAGTGCAGTCTTAGCCACTGGACCACCAGAGAAGTCCCTGCTCAGGGGATTTTTAAGGCTGGTCTCCACTTTTGGTCATACTCTCAGCAAGTTCTTGTTCCTGTATATGTTCTAGTATAGGGTTACTCTTGGGTACCACTGTTGACGTTGGTAGGATGGATTGGTTTTTTGTTTGTTTGTTTGTTTGTTTGTTGGACGCACCACAAGGCTTACAGGATCTCAGTTCCCCAACCAGGGATTGAACTCGGGTCCTGGCAGTGAAAGAGCCAAGTCCTAACCACTGGACCACCAGGGGATTCCTTTCTTTTTTTGGCGGGGGGGGGGGTGGATTGTGTGCAGTCACTATTACTGACAGTTGTATAGTCATGGTAGACATGGGTGGTTGGATCACTGAGTTCTTCTAGTTGCCTAACCCTGATGGACATCGTCTGATGCGTGAGTAGCTGCTGAAAGGTATTTAAATATCTTGAGAAGATGCAACACACTAGGGAAATTAATGTGATGACTATGAGAATAATAACCAAGGACTGAAAAATTCCCTAGGGCAGAGATTCCCAGGAGCCAAGACTTAACTAAAGAAATCAATGGATGAACCATGTTACCTACCTTTAAGATCTTTTAAATTGGGGGTAACAATTCCTGATTTATTAACATGGAAACATTTTTCACCAATGACAATACACGCATCTCCTTGTTGGGCAGTTAGGTGCCTAAGACTCTTCTATTTGTAAGACTTCTGAAGCAAGGCTGGAAACCTTGGTATCTAAGGCTTGGAGAGAATTAGCTGTGTCACTGAAGCTTTTTTTTTTTTTTTAAATTTTAGGAATATATAAAACAGTCTTTTCTAATTTACAGGTGCCAATATGAAGAATTAATGCTCTGACAAAGGAAGGAATCCAGCATTGTGTGTAGAGGGTTTTGGTGCTTCATGGATTTCTCTTATGAACTGGTATCTTATGAATAAATGAATCAAGATTGGTGGTTTCATGTGCAGATTTTTTTTGTTTGTTTCTGACTATTGGGAGTTAATAGCTCTAACCCACAATGACCATTCCAGTTTAGGGGAAGTTCCTGATACAGGGTGGTGTTGCATTGGAAATAAAGCCCCACTCCTCTTAGGGACAGAGTTAAATTTTGATGGTATTGGCTTGGGCAATTTGTGGATTGGTTACCTGAGGTTTCTTCAAGAACCATGAGTGGGCTTCCCTGGTGGCGCAGTGGTTGAGAGTCCGCCTGCCAATGCAGGGGACACGGGTTCGTGCCCCGGTCCGGGAGGATCCCACATGCCTCGCAGTGGCTGGGCCTGTGAGCCATGGCCACTGAGCCTGCGCATCGGGAGCCTGTGTTCCGCAACGGAAAAGGCCACAACAGCGAGAGGCCCGTGTACCGCAAAAAAAAACACAAAAAGACAAAAACAAGAACCATGAGCAAGCAGTGCTTCGATTACTGAATTTAAATAGAAGGAAGAATTCGCCATGGGATTAGGGACTGGAGAACATCCAGTCAGGAAAATTTTATTGTGGTCATAGTATTGGTAATGAATATAGGTAGAGAATCTTTTAGGGTTTTGTTAAGAAAGTCTAATCCGAACAGTTTCATTACACTATTGAGGAGTGATAAGTCCCAAAGAGGGACAATCTATTTGATTACTGAAAATATGAAGTGGAAATTTTTCTTTTATTGGAGGATGAATAGGAAATATAATTGGGAAGAACTGGTTAGTTAGGCTTTAGGAATGTGTCCATAATCCATTGGGTTGATACCAAACTGTTTTGTTAGCAAGATATAACTGTAAGAATACATCAGGTTCTTCATCAATCTGGGTACATATCCAACATTCTACTTACTTAGTCACTGATGCTATTTTTTTTTGTACAGTGTCAATTAAGAGGTGTTTATACTTAACATTAGTAAAGCCTTAATAGAATTATTAATAATAAAAGCACGTTAATTTTGGCACCAGTGGTCTTGCTCCATTGACTTGGGAAAGTTGTCTACATCATGTGGTTGTCTGCTTCTGGGGAAAATTTTTCCCTGGTATCCTTAATTTTAAGTCGGCTGTAGGTTGACAGGTCCAAGAGTCTGAGGGAGTTCTTTTTAGTTGAAAGATATGAACTCACGGTTCAACACTCTGTAATTTGACTACTATCTGAGAGGTTAAAAGAACCTGATGGGACTCCATCAAGGTTCAAGTGCAGCTTTTGGTTGATGTGTTTTCCCGAATACTGTCACTGGGTTCCAAAGTGTGGGGTAGAAAGTCCTCATCAGGTTGAGGGTCTCTAAAGGCCTCTTTGACCTCCTGGAAATAAGCTTCTAATATTGCACTAGAGCCTTACAGTACTTGGTCATATCAGAGTTCACAAGAGCTGGATGAGCAGGTGGGGTTCTATCATTAAGGGCATGGGTCACCCAGTAATGATTTCATCAGGCGTCAACTTATTTTTTTTTAACATCTTTATTGGAGTATAATTGCCTTACAATGGTGTGTTAGTTTCTGCTTTATAACAAAGTGAATCAGCTATACCTATACATATCTCCTCCCTCTTGCGTCTTCCTCCCACCCTCCCTATCCACCCCTCTAGGTGGTCACAAAGCACCGAGCTGATCTCCCTGTGCTATGCGGCTGCTTCCCACTAGCTATCTGTATTACATTTGTTAGTATATATAAGTCCATCAGGCGTCAACTTATATTTTCCAAAAGGTGTTGATCTTATTGTCTTAAGAGTTAAAGGTAACGCTTTAGGCCGAGGTAATCCTATGGTCTCAGTTAATTTCGTCAATTTTAATTTTAGAATGCTATTGGTGCATTCAACCTTTCCTGAAGATTGAGGATGACAGGGACAGTGGTAGCGCCATTACGTTTGAATAACCTTGTCTAGTTGTTTTATAACTTGTCCAGTAAAGTGAATCTCTCTATCACTTGAAATTAAGTTTGGGGACTTCCCTGGTGGTGCAGTGGTTAAGAAGCTGCCTGCCAATGCAGGGGACAGGGATTCGAGCCCTGGTCCGGGAAGATCCCATACTGCAGAGCAACTAAGCCCGGGAGCCACAACTACTGAGCCTGTGCTCTAGAGCCCGCGTGCCACAACTACTGAAGCCCGCACGCCGAGAGCCCATGCTCCACAAGTGAAGCCCGCGCACTGCAACGAACAGTAGCCCCGCTCACTGTAACTAGAGAAAGCCTGCACACAGCAACGAAGACCCAATGCAGCGAAAAATAAAATTTTAAAAATAAATTAAGTTTGGGATTCCCTGAAGGGGAAAAACATTTTCTAATAATTTCTTTGCTACAGTGGTGGCATCAGCTTTCCAACATGGAAAAGCTTCTACCCATCTAGAAAACAGACATACTATTATTAAGTACATACTGATGGCCCATAGAAGGAGGCAAATGAATGAAGTGCAAATGTACATGTTCAAATGGTCCAGATGGTGAGGGAGCAGTTCTGGAGCCACTATAATGGACTTACCCAGGTTATGTGATTGGCAGGTTAGACATTAATTAGAGATGCTTCACACCATCTTAAAACAGTTACCCCACCAATACTTTTTCATAATTTGAATCATTTTGTCAATTCCATGGTGAATAGTCATAGAGTGCTCGCAAAAGTGGCAACTTGAGGGATTCAGGAAACACCAGGTGGCTACTCAGGGTGTCCCAGCCTTCTTTTTATATCAAATTTTCATCCTACTTAGTGCCACTTTTGTTTTCTAATATAGATACACTTGCTTGTCTGTTAAGTAAGTTATCATAAGTGATTGATTTAGATCAATTTTATGGAGTTAATTCGTGACAGAGTTTTGGTACACTTTGAATCTCTTGAGTTGCAACCTTAGCATAAAAGTCAGCTATAACATTTCCTTGATATTCACGGTCTGATCTGTATAAGCTTCAACTTTTCTGACAGCAACTTGTGAAGGCTGTAATAGTGCAGAGGAGCTCAGCACTCTGAGGTCCATTTTTTATAGGCATGCCATTTGATGTTAGGAATTCCCTCTGTTTCTATAGTATACCAAAATCATGGACTGCTCCAAAAGCATACTCTCTATTGGTCATACTTATTTATAGTTTTATCTTTGGCTAACTCACAGGCTTGAGTCAAGCCAACTAACTCTGCAGGTTGTGCTGAATTAAATTGGGGAAGAACTTTCCTTTCTAATCATTCATTTGGGGCAGTAATAACATAAGAGCCTGATACTTACCTGCAGAATTTTTGGCATAGGAGCCATCAACATAGAGTATTAATTCTGGATTGGTTAGTGGGGTTTCCTATAAATCTAATCTAGGAGTCAAACTTTGAGGAACCAATTCAACACAGTTATACGTCTCTCCTTTGTTGGGTAAAGGCAGGAGGGTAGCAGGGTTTAAAGAGTTATAGCAAAGAATGCATAGGTTTGAAGAACACAGGAAACAGCAGAATCTCATAAGATGTTAGTCTCCTGACTGAGAAATGCTGTGAATGCTCAGTATTTAGTAAACTTTCTACAGCATGAGGAACCTGTAGGTATGATTCATTTCCCTGAAAAAGTTCCGAGGAAGACTCTACAATTTTGTTGCTGCAGCTACTGCTCTTAAACAATTAGGATATGCCCTGACTGCTGGGTCCAACTGCAGGCTGTAATAGGCTATAGGTCTATTTTTTCCTCCATGTTCTTGAGTGAGGACTCCTAAAGCCAGATTGTTCCATTCATGGATGAACAATACAAAGGGTCTAGTACATTTGGGAGGCAATGATGTGGGAGGATTTTGTAAAGCCCATTTGAGTTCAGTAAAGGTTTCCTTATGTTTTATTTCCCAAGGAAGAGATTCCTGAGTGCTATTTTTAGTTCATAGAGTGGGGAAGCCAATAAAGAAAACTACGAGACTCAGGACCTACAATATCCTGCAAGTCCGAGGAATCCTTACAGGTTTAGGATAATTTTGAATGGTATTTATTTACTTTATTAATATTTACTTATTTATTGATTTGGTTGTGCCGGGTCTTAGTTACAGCAGGTGGGCTCCTTAGTTGTGGCATGCGACCTTTTAGTTGTGGCATGCAAACTCTTAGTTGTGGCATGCATGTGGGATCTAGTTCCCTGAGCAGGGATCAAACCTGGGTGCCCTGTACTGGGACTGCAGAGTCTTAACCACTGCGCCACCAGGGAAGTCCCGAATGGTATTTATTCTTTCTAAAGACAGAAAGATTCCTTTTGCAGAGAAGTCATGACCTAGATAATGAGCCATCTCTTGTGGTAACTGAAGCTTATCTTGAGGCCTTACAGCCTTTATAAGCCAGTCGTTGTAACAGATATGTTGAATCGATTCCTACATATTAAATCATCTACATATTAAATCAAGGTAGCATTTCTGAGAAATTGCAGCAGAGTGTTTAAACCCTGATGTTAAATTTGTGAAAAGTGTGGGGGAGCCTCAGTAAATCCCTGATGCACTACTGTCCGATACGACTTGATTTCTCCAAGTAAAAGCAAATAAATATTGACTTACTTTGTCCACAGGGATGCTGAAGAAAGCAGAGCATAAGATCACAACTGTAAAGCATTTGGATTCAGTTGGTATATTTGCCAACAAAGTACTTGGGTTTGGTACCCCTGGAAACGTCAGTATCACAGACTTATGGCTCTAAGGTCTTATACAAATCTCCATCCCCATCTACAGGGCTTCTTTAAAGGCAAGATAGGAGCACTGCAAGAACTGATACAGGGGATAATTACCCTCTGCCTTAATAAATCTTCTGTTATAGGGGTGACCCCTTATAGGGCTTCAGGCTTTAAGGGGTACTGAGGTGAGTTAGGAAGCAATTTAGAAGGATCATTCTGAATTGTAATGATCATTCTGAATTTTAATACTTTTCATCCCTGATAAAAAGTATCAGGGATTTCAGAGAGATCTATAACATCTATACTTTTATGGAATTAAGTAGTCTCCTCTGGACAATCAATTTGGGCTTGGAGAACACATAATGCTTCAGTGTCTGATGAGTCTGGAAAGTCTAAGGTTATTTCTCCTGAGGAAAATCTTATTTGGCCTTGTAATTTAGAAAGCAGATCTTTTTCTCCCCCCAAAACAACCAACTTTTTATTGAAGTATAATTGATTTACAACGTTGTGTTAGTTTCAGGTGTACAGCAAAGTCATATATGTATAACTTTTTCAGATTCTTTTCCATTACAGGTTATTTATTACAAGATATTGAATGTAGTTCCCTTGTTGTTTATCTATTTATATATAGTAGTGTGTGTCTATTAATGTATTCCTCCCCTCTCCCTTCCCCCTTTGGTAACCATAAGTTTGTTTTCTGTCTGTGAGTCTATTTCTGTTTTGTAAATAAGTTCATTTGTATCATTTTTATAAAAAATATTTATTTATTTATTTATTTGGTTGCACCAGGTCTTAGTTGCAGCTCACAGGCGCCTTAGTTGCAGCACAAGGGCTCTTAGTTGTGGCACACATGTGGGATCTAGTTCCCTGACCAGGGATCGAACCCAGGCCCCCTGCATTGGGAGCGCAGTCTTATCCACTGCGCCACCAGGGAAGTCCCTGTATCATTTTTTAAGATTCCGCATATAAGTGATATCATACTATATTTGTCTTTCTTTGTCTGACTTACTCCACTTAGTATGATAATCTCTAGGTCCATCCATGTCGCTGCAAATGGCATAATTTCATTCTTTGTTATGGCTGAGTAATATTCCATTGGGGTGTGTGTGTGTGTGTGTGTGTGTGTGTGTGTGTATGTGTATACATACCACATCTTTTTTATCCATTCATCTGTTGATGACATTTAGGTTGCTTCCATGTCTCGGCTATTATAAATAGTAAATAGCTATAGAAAGCAGGTCTTTACCTAGGAAATTCACAGGGGTAGTAATGCATAATAGAAAAGTATGACTTTCAGAGAAAGAGCCAACAGTTATGGGTTCCAATAAAGGAACTCTTTGAACTTGACTGGAAACTCCCACTACTAAGATATTTTTATTACTCTGAGGAGGTTCTTCATGTATCACGGTGGTTTTAAAGTAAATAGAGTTGGGGTGATGGGGGGAAGGGAGTTCCCTGGTGGCCTAGTGGTTAGGATTCGGGGCCTTCGCTGCCATGGCTCAGGTTCAACCCCTGGTGAGGAACTGAGATCCCACCAGCCTCATGGCAAAGCCACAAAAAAAAAAAAAGAAAGAAAAAGTAGAGTTGCTCTGGTATCTATCAACATGGTAGAAATTTCTCCATTTAAGTTTAGTTTAATTTTCATCCTTGAGTTAAAGGAATTATTGAAAGTAGCTTACTGGGCAATTTCTTGGAGCCTTATCATTGTTGACAGTCATCACAAGAATCTGGGAGTTGAGAGCTCTCTTTTATAGGGCAACTGGATTGCTAAAAGTGGCCTGTTTTTGGACTTCCCTGGCAGTCCAGTGGTTAACACTCTGCGCTTCCAATGCAAGGGGCGCAGGTTCGATCCCTGGTAGGGGAACTAGGATTCCATATGCTGTGTGGTGCAGCCAAAAAAGAAAAAAAAAAAAAGTGGGCCGGGCTTCCCTGGTGGCTCAGTGGTTGAGAGTCCGCCTGCCGATGCAGGGGACACGGGTTCGTGCCCCGGTCCGGGAAGACCCCACATGCCGCGGAGCGGCTAGGCCCGTGAGCCATGGCCGCTGAGCCTGCGCATCCGGAGCCTGTGCTCCGAAACAGGAGAGGCCACAACAGTGAGAGGCCCGTGTACTGCAAAAAAAAAAAAAACTGCTCAGAGCTGGTAAACTAATGTTGTCATTAATAGACATTTAAAAGTTTCCATTAAGAACTGCCTGCACTAGATTCCTCCACCCTGAGCCATTTAAAGCGACAATTAATCTTTAATCTCGAGGGGTATGAATGATGTCCATTTAAAAATAGGCTATGGATTGCGATTGTATAGTTTTGTCTGCTAATCAGATAATACCGCCCCCACAAGCCTCTCTGGTGGTGCAATGGTTGAGAATCCGCCTACCAGTGCAGGGGACACGGGTTCAAGCCCTGGTCCGTGAAGATCCCACATGCCATGGAGCAGCCATGGAGCAACTAAGCCCATGTTTCACAACTACTGAGCCTGCGCTCTAAAGCCCACGAGCCACAACTACTGAAGCCCGCGCGCCTAGAGCCCATGCTCCGCAACAAGAGAAGCCACCGCAGTGAGAAGCCCGCGCACCCCAACGAAGAGTAGCTCCCGCTCGACGCAACTAGAGAAAGCCCATGCGCAGCAACGAGGATGCAACGCAGCCAGAAACAATAAATAAATAAAATAAAATAATAAAATAAATAAATTTATTTTTTTAAAAAGATAATACCGCCCCCAACCCAAAGCTACAGAGATTTCATACATCAAAAGAAATCGAAGAAATTAAATGACACAACAACCTTGGTTCCCTAGCCTACTCATATACTGTCGCCCTACATGTAAAAAGAGGTGAAACTGTGCGCCTCTCTTAAGCACAAATAACCCACCCACCTTCTTCACTTACAGGAAACGGGGTTCTGCGCTGCGACCTCTTCCTGGATCTCTCCCTCCAAGTGCTGTGTTCTTTCGGGTACACTACAGGGTCAAAGCCCTAGTACTGTCACCCCGCGTGGGTACACTACAGGGTCAAAGCCCTAGTACTGTCACCCCGCGTGTTCGAGAAGGCCCTTCTGTAATACGACCTTCCCCGAGAGCGGCACTTCCTGCGGGGTCGCGACCCGCTCCGCGAGGAAGACTGCGAGTGGCACCCGTACTTTCTCTGGTGGCGCCTTCCGGACCGAGGTCGTGACCTGCTCCTTCTCCCGTGCGGGCTCTGACTCCTGGACCACGACCGACTCCAGCGAGACGCTGGAACAGGAACGAGAGCGTCTGGAAGAGCGGGCGAGCCCGGCCACAAGTTCCTTCACGTAGCTAAGACATCGTTGATGCCGGCTCTGAAAAAGGGTCACTTCCCCAAAACCCAGAGTATCTCCTAAACCTAATCCTATCTCCCAACGATTTTCCCCGGGAGGGGATGTCTGGTAATCTGGAGGCATTTTTGGTTGTCACAACTGGGGGAAAGAAGGGGATGCAGATAAACACCCTACAGCGCACAGGACTGCTCCCCCCCCCCAAAAAAACAGAATTATCTGGCCCAAAATGTCAGTAGTGCTTAGGCTGAGAAACTCTACCTTAATGCAAACGGGAAAAAAAGGTCAAGTCTCAGAAGAGGGTCACCGCGCTGGGACCCTCTGGGTCGCCCAAGTAGCCCGCTTCCAGAACCGGGAGGTCCCCGCCTCCCGGGAATGACCCCGCCACTCACGCAGGCGAAGCTATGGCGAGGACGGGGCCAGGCTCTGAGAAAATAAACGGGACTTTAAAACCTCTATTAGTGCTGTGGGGCCGCGAACCCGTACCTACCTTTTGCACCACACGGGACCCATGCCTGAGATAACTGTGTGAGCGACCCCAGCAATAGAAACTTTACCACCTCACTGAAGACGGATACAGAGCCCCAACAAACGCCTTCTTTCGAAAGCTTAGGAGAAAGCAACTTCCCACACCTTCCCTGAAATGCCGGACCCACGTATCACTTCCGACGTTCACATGTGAACTGAGCGCTGCGGAAAGTCCCCACAGCTGGCGCCCGGAGCATGCGCAGAGACGTCGGCGCGGTGGGCGTGGCTCTCTCTGGCCCTCCCTCAGCGAGTCCTACTCTCCCCGCACCGCTCCCTCCGCCCCTTCTCCGCATGCGCCACCGAGCTCCTGGGGCGGTGCTGCTCAATCCGGGTATCCGGCGGCCTGTGGCAGTTTTGTTTTCTTGGCTGGAACTGGGAAAGTGAGGCGGCCCGGCGCGGCGCGACACCGGGCTCTGGACCGACTGCACGCGCGGGGCTGGACGTAAGTGCCAGGCAGGAGTGGGGGAAGGGGAGGAACTGCCGCAGGCCGGATGAGGCCGGGACCTAGGAGTGTCTGCCCGGCTGATGCTGCCTGAGTCGTTGGGTCCACCCTCTGGGAAGCTGCAGGCTCAGGCTGTGTCTTGCTGGCCACTTCCTGGCCACTTCCTGCTGACTCGCGTTCGGCCGGCGGCGGGAGAGGATGACCGTCTCCGCAGTCCGGCCAGCGCCCTCCCCGACACGTCACAGGATCCCTGAAACTCAGCATGCCCCCCTACTTTAGAGCTGCAGAAACTGACACCCCGGAAGGAGTGTAAGCCGGCTGGTTCCCTGGGCGAGGGAGATGGACGAGCCACAAGAGCTAGAACTAGTTTCCACATCTTCCCAGTCGCAGGCCACTCTCTACACCTCAGATTCCCAAAATCTGGAGGGCGGAGTTTGGGCACGAGTTGTGCGGGTAATAAGCCAAAGAAAAACAGATTCGGGGCGGCGTCATTGGGGTGAACCGAAAACAACATACTGGCTTGCCGTTCCTCCCAGGGAAGAATAAAACGAGTGAATTTTCAAAATTGGACTTGTCCTAAAGGCATATTAGCACTGGGTATAATCACGGTTTTAAATTTAATTTTTATAAGGGAGTTTCCAACTGGATTCATTGCTTTTTTCTAGGATATGTTTTTGAACAACCATGGTTGCTGGCTACAGAGTAGCTTCATGGACAGGTTAAGATTCACTGTAGGAGTTTGGATGTTTGCTTGATTATTAACAATTTACACTTAATGCAGGCTTTTTCATATTCTGAAATAGAGATCCTATGGATGTGTATCAGACCAGGTTTGTATGGCCCAGCTCTAAGGAATGTTTTATGTAAGTGTCGTCTATGGTAACTTATCCATGGTAATATAGCAGTGCGTTTTCTTTCTTTCTTTCCTTTCTTACCTTCCTTCTTTCTTTAATTTCTTCCTTCCTTTCTTTTTTTTTCTTTCTTTTTTTATGGTCTGAATTAATATTGACTTCAATTTTGTGCTTTCTTTTGGCTGGAAAACATGTTAGTGTCAGAGATAGAGCTTACTAAAATGAAATGGGTGTTCTTTACATAGAAATGACTCCAACAGACAGACATGGAGAAGGAAAAAACAATGAAGTGAAGGGACGTGAGGCGGGTGCCGTGTTTAATTTCTTAATCTGAGTGTGAAGAAACATGTTCTATGACAAAATGTGTAAATTGTTAAGAGAAATATTTTTCATCTGAGTCCATGCTTTAACTCAGAACCAAAGTTTTATCACTTGTCTCTGCTATGCTAGTGCTGCTGGACTGTAAATATCTAAGTCACATAATAACTTAGTTTGGAATTAATAATCAGTATAAAATTTTTTCAATATTGGGATGCCCGCTTTTGTTTACATTGCTTAAAATATACCAAAACCATCTTTTAAATTAAAAAAAAAGAAACTTAAATGAGTCCACATTTTGTTTTCCAAAGTTATGTGGAAATTCATCAAAACCTAAATCAAATATTCTGAAGTATATGTAGCCAGATAAAGTATTTGTAACTTCGCTTTTATTAAATTATTCCTAAACTGTTAATTATTTTCTAGAAACATAAGTCAGCTTAGAAGCAAGTCAATAGAAGTACTTTAGTTGGTTTTGTTTGTTTGTTTGTTTTTTCAAGTGACCTGAAAAAAATGTCTGGATTTCTAGAAGGCTTGAGATGCTCAGAATGCATTGATTGGGGGGAAAAGCGCAATACTATTGCTTCCATTGCTGCTGGTATCCTAGTAAGTGTCCTTGATAATTTGGGCCTTCATTATTTTGGTGTGTTTGTTTTTTATGTATTTAAAGCTCTGTGTGATGTCTTTAAGTAAGTGCTATTTATTTTATCTTTGCTACTGAATTTTTAAAAATAAATGTTGATATTTTGTTTTATTTATGAGAGGGTTTAGTTATTCCATCTAAAGAGTTGACATTATGGCTTGAAATTTGATTAGATTATTTTACTTTAACTGCATGAAAAAATTGTATAGTAAGACAGTATATTTTATACACTTACTCATAGCATGGATTATGCTTCCTCTTAATGAGTACATTAAGTTACTAAGAAGTGTTTAAGAAACAGTCAGGTCAAAACCATTCAAGAGATATGATTGCATTTCTCCATGATCCAGCATTAACTTTCTTCTCAATCTCATTAGAAAATAGAAAGAAAGAACTCATAAAAATATATTGCTTAGAAGTAATTTATAGTATAAAATTCTTATTTACATTACAGATCCTTCAAGGTATCTGATATTTGTTTTGTCCTCTAATGTTGTCATATGCTCTAAACAGTGAATTTTAAACAAACAAAACTCTAAATATATCCTCTTTGCCTAGTCTCTGACAGTTATAATCTATGAAAAATAATTATCCTTTATTTTTCCAAAGTAATGTCAAAATATAAAACTACTATAGAAATTCTCTTAAAAAAAAAAGCTTTGAATTTTAATCTATGAAGAAAATATCTTGAATACATTGAGCTAAGGGTGAAAAAAAACAGTGAACGAGTACTTGCACTAGCTAGTAAAAAAGTCATTAATGGAGTATGAATCTGTCTGTAACCTGATAAAAATAATTTGATTAGCCTAAAATAGTTATTTTAAAATGATTCCCTGAAGATGGCAATTCTGAGAGCGAACTAGGTCAGGATTGCAAGTGGGGATAGAGAAGGGGGTTACTTTCCAAACCTTCTAAGCTACTTGTCAGTATTTGCTTAATATCATCTTATTGTAAGTTTCTGCTCAGGTGATTAAAAAATATTTGTGCAGTTTTAATGTTTTTTCATTATATGTTTGCCCTTGATAGTGTCCAGAACCAAATGCAATTAAAATAAATTATAATTTGGTATTTAAATTGAATTTAGCAGAATCTCTGAAACCATCTGTAGACTGCACTATAGTTCATCAAAAGGGAAAGCAGTACTGCATAGCCATTGTTTATTTCACAACACCAAGAGGCTAGCTAAAATTCTATCAACGATAATTACTCCCTATATTATTTTGAATACTTTCTTTTTCATTTCCAATAATATCTTCCTGGAGGCTTATAATATATCGGCAACAGGCCACTCCTCCTGTCAGCTGGAGGCTGAATCACTTTTTTCCTTTCTCCTGCCGTGAAATATTGTAACTTCTAGTTCACAAAATTAGATTACAGACTTTAATATGACAACATAAAATAATGACTAAAGTAGACTTAGAAAAGAAGTGTTAATAAATAATAATTGCTGTGGGACTTTAGGGTATGTAATCTTTCATCAGCTATTAAGCCATGTACTAATTATATGCAAGAAACTGCTGGAATATTTAAGAAAATTTTGGACTTTATTAGAAAGGATCTGTTCACTTAGATTCTTTGCTTGATTTCTTGCTTTCTTTGCTGGAAAGCAAGATTCCTTGCATTCTTTTTATCCAGTAAGATATGAAATAACTGTAATTTCTCCTTTTTGTGGTTTGTTTGTTTTAGTTTTTTACAGGCTGGTGGATTATCATAGATGCAGCTGTCATTTATCCCAGTATGGACGAGTTCAACCACTCCTACCATGCCTGTGGTGTTATAGCAACCATAGCCTTCCTAATGTAAGTGTCATTGTTAGTGACATGACTTACAGATTGTCACAAAAGAAAAATGTTTTACATACAGTTGAGTAGAGTTAAATTTTTTAAGTGTTAACCAAATTAACATATGGGACATGGTTTAAAAGTCAAATCATAGGGCTTCCCTGGTGGCGCAGTGGTTGAGAGTCCGCCTGCCGATGCAGGGGACACAGGTTCGTGCCCCGGTCCAGGAAGATCCCACATGCTGCGGAGTGGCTGGGCCCGTGAGCCATGGCCGCTGAGCCTGCGTGTCCGGAGCCTGTGCTCCGCAACGGGAGAGGCCACAACAGTGAGAGGCCCACGTACCGCAACAACGACAACAAAAAAAGTCAAATCATAGAGAAGGACTGTTGAAGAAAAGCAGGAGACTTCTTTTCTTCCTTCCACCTCTCCTCTCCCACTTCTGTCTCCCAGCTTCTGTCAGCTATCCTTTTATTTCTAGGCTGTCAGTGTTTATAACTTTACTTTCACGTCAGAAACCATATACTTTGTCTAAGAGTTTGTTTATTCATTCATCCAACAAATATTTATTAAGCTTTTATATTCCCAGGCTCTGCTCTAGGTACAGTAAATACAGTATGTAAAACAGGAAAATCCATGCCTTTATGGAATTTATACCTTAATGAGTGAGGCAGATTGTAACTAAAGAGAAATAAATTAAATATATAGCATGTAAGATAATGATAAGTGCTAGAGAGAAAAAGCAGAGGTGGGGATATGAGATGTCAGCAGAGGGTGCAGAAATTTTAAATAGAGTCAAGGAAGGCCTTATTGGAAGGTGATTTTTAAGTACAGATTTGAAGAAGTGAAGGACCCGGTCATGGAGATACGTAGGAGAGGATCATTCCAGACAGACGGAAGAGCAAGCACAAAGGCTGTATGGCAAGGGGACCAGCATGGCTGGAGTAAAGGGTCAAGGTCATAAAAGCCAGAGAAGACTGCGGAACTGTCCAGACTGAGGAGACTAAAGAGACAGGAGAACAAAATGTCCCTCATGGTTCTGGACCGGATCCTTTTACTATTTAGAGCATTATTGGGACAACCGGGGAACTTGGATGAGGTGTGATGGTTAACTAATGGGAATGGATCATTGTTAATTTCCCGATCTTGATGGTTGTATTGTTCGGTAGAACTGTCTCATTTATAGGAAATACATACAAATTTCTGGGGTTATGGGTCATCGTGTTGGCAAGTTTCAAATGTTTCAGGAAAACAGATTTATTTGAACTATACTTGGGACTTCTCTATAAGTTTGAGATATGTATAAAACCGGTAATACCAGAGAACAAAAAGGTTGTTCATTCGAGGATGTGCCTAGTGGTGAAAACTGACGAGGCAGGGTCATGGCTGTCCCACAGAGAGCTGTGAAGTGTATTCAGGTGGCTCAGCAAGGAAAAAGCAGAGCCAACAGCCACTAGCCCAAGAACATCTGCATTGATTAAAAATATGAAACTTGGTTTAAAATGTATTTATTTTATGTACCAAATAACTTACAAGAGATCACTGAAAATAATTAAGAGTATTTTGATCATTCTTTTTAAAACTTAGATTTGAATGAATAAATTAAGACTTTATGTTGTTGTGAAAAAATTAGGGTTCATGTATTCAGCACCTACTATGTGCCAATCCCTGTGCTAGGCACTGAGACTAAAAGTGAGAAATAAGATAGACACAGCCCCTGTGCCTTTCTAGCAGTAGACACTCACACATACACAGTTAAATGGAGATACACACACACATACACACATATATAGTTTTCTAACTTCTTAACTTGATGTCTTGTGAACAGTTTCCCATGATATTTTAAAATTTTCAGAGGATACTTCTAAAGAAAGCAAGGCTATCTCAATTTAGTATTCTGTGAAAGTCAGCAAAAGACTTCTTATGTCTGGAACGTGTAACAGGGATTGAGAAAACAAGATTTTACCACTTGGACCTCTTCATGTTGAGTATGTCTGATGTGTACAAATGGAAAACTAGATAGGACCAAGCTAAAGATCCTTCCAACCTTAGCAAGATATAATTTTGAGAATTTCACTCTCAAATTTTAACAAGCATCAGAATCACCTGAAGGATTTGTTAAAATTCAGATTGCTGGGGCCCATACCCAGAGTTTCTGCTTCAGTAAATTTGGGGTGGAGCCGGGGAATTTTCTTTCTAAAGAATTCCCCGGTGATGCTGATTCTGCTGGTCTGGGGACTATGGCCACTGCTTTACAGGATATCTGGTTGAGGGGATTTGCCTAAGGTGTATAAACCCATTACTCAAGACTTATGAAGACTTACCTTAAATTTGCAGAACTCTAGTTTATTGTACCTGGTAATTTGATGTCATGGATAATTTCCTGTTAAGAGTCAGAGACCCTGATCTCTTGGTTTTATTGTATTCACACAGGATTAATGCAGTATCGAATGGACAAGTGCGAGGTGATAGTTACAGTGAAGGTTGCCTGGGTCAAACAGGTAAATAGGTGCAAACAACATCTTACTATACACCCTTAAAAGAGAATTATGCATGGAAGGGCCACTTGTCTGCCTCCTTCAGATCAGAGATAGGTTATAGGTTCCAAGGAGAGGTCATAGGTTCCAAGGCCTAAGGTAAAAGTCGCATTTGATCAAAGATTGCCGAATAGTATTTTTAAATATATGCACAGTTTTGAATATATAACCCTGTGCAATAATATGTGGATATAAATGTATACAGAGTACAGTAAAGAACAGTATATAATAAAGAATGCATGTGCAAAATAGAATTTCTGCTACTTGAGGCTGTACCGGGACTTCCCTAATGGTCCAGTGGTTAAGACTGGGCGCTCCCAATGCAGGGGGCCTGGGTTGGATCCCTGGTCAGGGAACTAGAGCCCACATGCCGCAACTAAAGATCCTGCACGTTGCAACAAAGATCCCACACACAGCAATGCAGATTCCACGTGCCATAACTAAGACCCAGCGCAGCCAAATTAATTAATTAATTATTATTATTTTTTTAAGAAGCTATACCATATAAATTATTTTCTTCCCTTTTTTGCCAACCTTACTTGATTGAATTAGCATTTTGAAATAGCTTAGAGTCATAGTTTTTTGGTGTGTTTTAAAATACACAACATAAAATTTACCATCTTAACTATTTTTAAGTATACAGTTCAGTAGTAGGTGCATTCATTTTTGTTGTGCAACTCTTTTAATCTTGCAAAACTGAATAGAATAATAGAATTTTAGTGCTTAGATTCACCCAGGCCTGCCCTGCTCAACTAAGGAATTCATATCCCCTGAACCCCATGGCCATGTACCCAAGGTAGGCAGAATACAGGATATGTGTAGCACAGCTTCCTATAGGGTGCAATTTAGTCAGAGATTTGAGGGGACAGATATTTATTGAGCAGTTTAAATGGTGAAATATTATATCCATACAAAAATAAACCTGGATATAGGCAAATTTCAGGTGACTTTTTTTTTCTTTCCCTAATGAAACAGGAGAAACTGCAGTAGTCAGCTCTGGTCTATGCTTTCAGACTCTCCTTTGGTTCACTCTCTTTGTAGATCAACTTAAGTAGAAAAGATACAGAAATACCGGCATACCACAACCTTCTAAACTCTAAACAAAGAGATGAACGTTAGCAGTTAGTGTTGGTAATAATAAGCCAATAATAGCTTGAGCTAAGACTAGATAGAGTATGGCAGTCACATCCATAAATAAAATTTGTTAGCTAGCACAGCTTTGGGGGTCCCGAGCTAGTTGTATTTGTTTCAGTATCTCATCTATGAGTAACAGCTTATTTCAGAACTATTTTATGTTTTGGGTATGAAATCAGAAATTTATAACATTCTATTTGCTGTGCTTTATTGAGCAGGGCAGTGTTTTTATTAAAATGTATTTGTGCTAATTAAACAAACTCATCTCAGTATTCATTTTAGGCCATCTAATGACTCCATTTATTTCATATCAAATCTTCAGAAATATTGTATAACGTGATTTATAAGTTGGTTGTCTTTCTCTGTTAACATAATTTTAATGCAGCTTAGTCCTAAGTGCCAGCCACACTAAATTTGAATTTGCTTTGCTGCCTGACTTGCCTGAAAGGGAAATACGGTAGTGTTTAGGTTCACATATCACTGAATATGAATTTTTTGTTAAGTATGCCTATGTTATTGTTTGAAAGTTCTCTTGGAGGGCTTTAAACTTTGGAGCACAATTGCTAAAAATACTTGGAGAATGAGCTTCTAAATATGGTGGAACATATTTCATGAGATTTATATAGGAAGGGAGAGTAAAGTTTTTCTCAGTGTCATAGTTGGGGAAAGTAAGCATAGGCGCTTAGAATATACAGACCAACCAACCAACAGGAAAAGAGCCAACGTGCACACTGATGATACTCAGCACATTTTTCACTGTTCTTGCTTTAGACTTTAATGGCAACTACACATTTTTTTCCTCTGTGGGTTTTTGTCTTCTCTTTGAAAAGTTAATTGAACTGACTGCTGCCATTTGAGAAACAATTCTGGTAAAATATTATTTTCCTTAAGGTGCTCGCATTTGGCTGTTCATTGGTTTCATGTTGGCCTTCGGCTCTCTGATCGCATCTATGTGGATTCTTTTTGGAGGATATGTTGCTAAAGGTAAGAGAAAACGCAGTTTTTATTTTACTTCAATGGAATACTGAAATTTTGTGTTAAAGTTGGTTTTTTTTAGAATAAAGCTTTCTTCATACTAACAAGGCATTTGTGCCTGGGAACTCTCCTCCCCCTATCTGTATTTGTTTTGTTTGTTTGCTATGTTTTTAGTGTGCCTTTCTTCTGTATTTTCTAATCTAGAGCCTGGAAGGAATGGGACACAGCTCTATACCTTGTTTCTCTTTGGCTTCCAAAAACCTCAAAAGCAGAGCACATATGTTGTCCAGCTACTTGGCAAGTTTTGACATGCTGAATAATATCCAGGCAAAGCTCTAACATCCTAGAATTGAAATTTATTGAGCTAAAGCTCCCTGATAATATGATAGCATCTTCTTTTAGACAGAAAAGCAAATTAACATTTAAGGCGTATCTGCTATATAAGGCCAGTTTAAGGCAAGCTAGGAAAAGACCTGCTTTTGGGTCCCTGGCTGAAATTTTGCTTTGAGGGACCCCAGAAAAACATGAAATCCATTTAATGTTCTGAGTAAAATTGATGATGCTTATCATAGTAAAAATATAATATTAATGATTTGCCAAACTAGACCAGCAGAGATCTAAGCTAGCTCATGTTTTAACATTTTATTTCTTTGAATAAAATGTAATTCTTGGATTGAAATCATTGGTTTCCTGATTTTTTTTTTTTTTTTTTTTTGCGGTACGCGGGCCTCTCACTGCCGTGGCCTCTCCCGTTGCGGAGCACAGGCTCCGGACGCGCAGGCTCAGCGGCCATGGCTCACGGGCCCAGCCGCTCCGCAGCATGTGGGATCTTCCCGGACCGGGGCACGAACCCGTGTCCCCTGCATCAGCAGGCGGACTCTCAACCACTGCGCCACCAGGGAAGCCTGGTTTCCTGATATTTATTAAAATTGTTTTAATCTTATAGATAGGAATGATAGGCAATTTTAAATATTTATATTTTTTTCTTTTATTTATATAATTTATTATAAAACCATGTTACTAAAAATGTAGAAAAGAAAGAAAAAAACTATAATAATCTTTCTACTCTTAAATGTTTTGGTATATTTCCTTTGGTATCTTGCGTTTTTTAAGTAGTTATAATCATAGTATAAATATAATGTTGAACCTAGCCTTTTGCATTTAACATGATATCATAAATAGTTTTCTTGCTGCTATAAAATCTATCACCATCATATTTTAGAAACAAAAATGTTACTTTTTTATCATGTGAAGTGCATAATTCTTTCTCATTGTAGAAAATTGAGAATGTAAAAGAGCTCAGGGTTTCCCTGGTGGCGCAGTGGTTGAGAGTCCGCCTGCCGATGCAGGGGACGTGGGTTCGTGCCCCAATCCGGGAGGATCCCGCGTGAGAGTCCCGCGTACTGCCAAAAAAAAAAAAAAAAAAAGCTCAAAGAGGAAACTAAAATTACTGATAATTCTTCTTTCCTAGATACAACTATTAATACAGAGCCCCTTTTTGTAGGAATGTGTTCATCTCATAGACTTTTAAGTTATTTTCCTAAAGGCTTCTGAAGCCAGGTTATGCTTTGAGAATTATTAGCAGCAGATCTGGAATTTTATAAAGTTGCCTTTATATAGGATCTTTATGAGTCATTCTAGTGTCAATAGTTGTTTAATGTGGAATATTTAATGTGGCCTTCTAGTAGAGAAGGCCTGTACAAACCAGTGGCTATGGTAATCAGATTAATTTAAAACTATTATGACAAAAAGTTGCTATTCATCTATTCATCATGCCTCAGTTTGTCAATTAGGCAGTGATGATTAACAGTTCCAATAGTAGAAATTTATGAGAATTTCAACTCAGTCGAGGATAAAATGGGGACAAAATTGTCCTCTGGCAGTCTTGCCCATCTTAGTTAGGGGCAGCTTTCTCCATCCAGGTGTTTAAGCCCAAAACCTGGGTGGTTAAGGCCTGTCAAGGATGACACCTCTCTCTCTCACATCCCACACACCCCAGTCCATCAGCAAATCCTGTTGATTCTGCTATTTAAAAAAGTGATCTTGCATCTGACCACTTTTTACCTTCTCCATGGCTCCCACCCTGGTTCAATCCATTATAGTCTGTGGCCTGATTTCTTAAAATAGCCGCCTCACTGGTTTCTGTTTCTCCCCTTCCTCCCTTTAGTCTACTGTCAGCACAGCAACCAGCAGGATCCTATTGAAATGTGTCAGCTCAGGTCACTTTTCTGCTCAAAACCCTCCAATGGCTTTTCCTCTCACCCAGAGTGAAAATCAAAGTCCTCACCATTACTGCAAGGCTCTAGAGGATCTGCACCTCCCAGGCTGCCTGCCCCTCGTACTTCTCTGATCTGTCTCCTGCTTTTCTCTCTTTGGCCCACATGACCATTCCTCTAATGTACCAGACCACTCCCACCCCAGGGCTTTTGCACTTGTTGTTCTGCTGCTTCTGCATGGCTCCTGCCCCCACTTCCTTCTTCGTGTCCTTATGCCAGTGTCACCTTCTCATGTGGTTTTTCTGGCCACCTGTATAAAATATCATCATTCACTACATTTCCTATACCTTTCCTGCTTTTTCTCCTTATTTATTCTTGGTATTCTCTAGCTCCGTGAAGGCAGACACTTTGCCTGTTTTATGTACTGCAGTATCCTCAGCACGTTGAACAGTGCTGGCACGTAATATGTACTCAGTATTTGTTAAATAAATGAAGGAGGCTACCAGCGCTACACTCTGTTGTATGTATTATGTCATTTAATGCCCACACCAACCATAGTTACCAGAAAAATCAATTATGTTAGGCAGGAAAACATATTCACCAGTTTATCAGAAACAATGTGTTGAGATCATAAACCTCTAAATGTTACAATTACTTTTACAGAAAAAGCCATAGTATACCCTGGAATTGCTGTCTTTTTCCAAAATGCCTTCATCTTTTTTGGGTAAGTTTGTTTTGCATTCTTCATCCTATCTTTTTTTTAAATTATGGTTTATTTTATGTCATTTACTATATTTAGTTGCTTAATTTCCCCGTCTAATGCCCCTTCCCCATGTTAGTGTCATAAAATACGAAGAACGAGACTGAGAAAGATATTTGTACTACGTGGGTTGGCTTGCTGCCCACCTTGGGAACATACATCGATTTTTTGAATCGCCACCACCTCCCCTTTAACGAAGAACTGTGATTTTTGTAGATTTAGTTACGTAACACTGGCACTGTTCATTTAAAATCTGTATCTCTAACAGTTGCTTTTAATGAAAGCCTGCTTAAAATCATTTCTTCTTAAAATTTTGTTTCTGAATGCATTTTATGGTTCTTACTATCCTTGGTGTCACAAGAATTTGTGACATTTGAGGGGTAGAGGAAAAGCCCTGACCTTTTTTTATCCTTCTGATGCAATGACAAATTAAAAGATTGCTAAGACCTTAATACTTTCATCACTAGTCTTTTCTAATGTTCATTCTTTCCTGGACACTTAGGGCCTGCTCTTTCCCCTATCCCTGGCCTCCCACTCAACCCCTCCCCCCCAAAACAACAACAACAACAAAAACTTCTCTTTATCCTGTGTATCAGGAGCTCTTAACTTCCTTTCCGTGGGTAGGCTTCTAAAGATTGGAAACCGCCAGGTACTTCTGTATGCAAGACATTGGTTTTTCTGCTTGTTTCTGGGAAGAGAGTCTGTGGCTTTCATCAGATTTTCAAAGATGTCCTTAATCCAAAAAAGGTTTTAAAAAAAACCTTTATATTCTGTATCTTCTTTATATGCTGTATATTCTAGGACAGTCTATTCTAGGACTTTTCCTTCCCTGTCCCTTCCCACCCACCTCCTAAAAGGAAATAGATGCCCCATATCTACTTGAACCACTCATGAAATGCTAACAGTTGCCCTTTAATAATAGTCAGCAGTTGGTATTCACACTTTTTCCATTCTACCACAAAGCATTTTTGCAATTTTATAAAATCAGTTTAGAAATAAGAAAAATGTGAACTTACATGTGGCAAGATCCACAGCCTCTTTGGGTCATAACTTGCATCTTGAAACTAGTGGAAAAAACCCAAAGGGTTTTTTAAAAATGTTAGGCCAGGGCTTCCCTGGTGGCGCAGTGGTTGGGAGTCCGCCTGCCAATGCAGGGGACACGGGTTCGTGCCCCGGTCCGGGAAGATCCCGCATGCCGCGGAGCGGCTGGGCCCCTGAGCCATGGCTACTGAGCCTGCGCGTCCAGAGCCTGTGCTCCACAACGGGAGAGGCCACAGCAGTGAGAGGCCCGCTAACCACAAAAAAAAAAAAAAAAAAAGGCCATTGATTTTTGTGCAGAAAATAATAATGACCAAAGTTTATTGAGCACTTTTTATGGGCGAGGCATCATCTTAGTGTTACATGTGTGCTCTCAGTTAATCCCCAACACAACTCGGAAGGTGGCTCCATTATTATCACCATTTTATATGTGAGAAACAGGCACAGAGCTCATGTTTGAGATCATGTGGCTGAAATTCAGGCTATCTGACTTCAAAGTTCAGTCTCCAGCTACTATGAGGGTGAAATTTGAAATTTGGAATGAATTTAATTGACATTTTCTCCTTTTGCTGAATCTTCAACCAGTTGCTTAGTATAACACTGTACTTGAAAAATACAAAGTGAACAAACCTCACTCCGCAGGTTATGCAAATTTGGTAAATATGGGTAAGTTTGTTATTTTATAGGGTAATGTAGCATGTGTTTATGAGAGGGACAGTGTTGATATTTATGATTTCTTTTCCTTTCAAGCTGCAATGCTAAGGCTTGGGCCTCTTTAAAGAAGGACCAGGCACCCTGAGCTCACTACTCCAGTATCTCCACAGGGTTAGAGGTGCTCGGGGGAATTCAGTGCCCCACAACTTCAGCCAAAGGAAGGCAGTGTAACAGGGTCAGAGGCAGGGGTTAGAAAAGCTTCAGGATGGAGTGGTAGGGAGGGGGAGGGGATTTACGAGAACCAGCCAAGGAAGGGCAGAGGTAGAGGATAAAGTAAGTTCCACCTTGAGATGCTGGTTTTGGCAGAGAAGTTACTCTGTCACAGCAGGGAGGAACCAGAGGATTGAGAGAAGATTTGTGGGAAACTTGTATCTTTTCCAATGAGGGAAGAAACATGCTAAGTTCATACAGTAGTTAGCACATTTCACAAAACCTTGGAAACCGATCAATGACTTGTCATTGTCTCAAATTAGTTATAATAAATTACTTTTCTATGCAACGAGTTTGGTTAATTTCTCATTTATTACTATTCTATCTATTAAGTCTAAAAACTAATTTGGTTTTGTGAAAATACTGTAAGCAAATCGAAATTAAATTCAACTAATAGACACTATTGTTAGAATAGTTGTAGCAGATTGCCTACCATTTTGATTTATAACAGAACAATTCTCAGCAACACTTAGAAATTACTGTTTCAGAAACAGATGTCAGTACCAAAGGTGACCATCTGACAATGTAGGAGGGACTGGCTCTTGCCCAAGAAACTATTGAGATTATCGTTTACATCTGGTGACTAGTGTGCTGAAGTTACCACATCTCTTTTAAGCTCTCTGGAGAGTAGGGTCCCTAATACCCAACTTTGGTTTTTCTTTTTTTGCAGCAGTAGGTTTGATATTACCTGGAAGAGCAGAGATCAAATCACTTTTTGGAGGTTTATGAAATCCTTTATAAAGAGAAATTCATATACCTTCCAAGAGAGGGTATAGATGACTTTCTGGTTGCACTTTTTTTTTTTTTTCCTGGTTGCATTTTTGTTTTCATCAAAAAACACTCAGGTGTTTACCTTTATAAAGGCCTATGAAACCTGTTTTTTTTAAATTTTTTGGCCGTGCTGCTAGGCTTGTGGGATCTTAGTTCCCCCACCAGGGATCGAACCTGGGCCCCCTGCAGTGGTAGCGCAGAGTCCTAACCACTGGAGCGCCAGGGAATTCCCTATGAAACCTGTTTTAAATCAACCATTTTGATTGAGGGTTTAACCTTGAGTATACACTGGAGATTGGAAAACAGATATGAAAACCAGCAGATGTCATTGAAGCGTCCACTCCTCTCTTCATTTCTCCCTTGCACTTACTGCCCACATCCAAGCCCTGATGATGAGTCTGCTTCTGAATTGTCTTAAACCTGTTCTCTTTTTGTCTATTTCCATTGTTATGTTTGGTCGTCCTTATCCCTTCCTGAGCACTTCACATCCTTGACTGATACCTCTCTTGGATCCAGTTTTCCTATGTCAGGTTTCCTTCTAAAACAAAGCTCTAAGCTTGTCATGTCCTGTTTTAAAATTTTTCAAAACTCGGAGCTGTCTACAGAAGAGGTCACCACTAATGACCATCCAACCAAATTCTGCCCACAATTCTGTTTTACTTAACCTATACAGTATTTTTTGTTTTATTGAGCTGACATTTAAATGTCAAGAGATTTCATCAAAAATTGGAATTTGGGGCCTTTCTTGAAAAACTAGAGGATCTGACAACGCTGGGCCCTGCTCAGCAACAATCCACTGGAGTTAAAGTTGTTTCTTTTAATGGGGGACGCATCTCTGCATAATCCCATCTCATGCATTGCCTGGGCCCGAGTACCAGCTGCCCCTTTAGTAGATCACAGGCTGGTGCCTGCCCCCTTGACTCATCTAAGGCACCAAAGGCGCCTGTGGGCAATTTGCCACCCTGGTCAGTTGGCTTACCAAATCCGGCCACTGCTGTTCCTCATCCTCCTTGATTCTTAAACTATACTCGCCATATTGGACTCTCCGCTGCTTTACTACACCACAGATATTTATATTGAGATATATATATATGTGTGTGTGTATACATATGCATATAGTTCCACTCTGCCCTCTTAAACTGAAGCCTTGAAGACAACTATAGATACTTCCCAAACTAAAACCTAGAGTGTAAGCTCTGTGAGGGCATTTCCTGACACATCCATCTCCTGGGCTTGTCCTGAGGCCCCATGGTCTTGTATTCCTCTTTGCCTTTTGATCTACTTTTCCTTTTCCTCTCCCTGAAACATCTTCCTTCATCATCCCACTAGCTCCTCTTCCTCCCAACCTCCCATTCAAACTCCTGCTTATCCTTCAAAACTCATCTAATATTACTTCCTCTGTAAATCCTTTTCTAACATATTCAGGCAAAATAAATTCCCATATGTTCTCTGCTCCCTTAACATGTGATATATATGTGTCTCCCCACCCCCACCCCCTATACTACCACATTGTGTCATCAAGAACATGAGCAACTTGAAAGCAGGGACTGTATCTTTACTTTTATAGCCCTAGCTTCTAGCACCTAGCACCTCGACTTAAAAAAGCTTGTTGGCCGGGGGAAAATGGCAGCAGCCGTGTGGCTGACAGGGTCTTGGTGCTCTGGCCGGGTGTCAGGCCTTTGCCTCTGAGGTGGGAGAGCCGAGTTCAGGACATTGGTCCACCAGAGATCTCCCAGCTCCACATAATATCAAACGGTGAGAGGTTTCCCAGAGATCTCCATCTCAACGCTAAGACCCAGCTCCACTCAAGGACCAGCAAGCTACAGTGCTGGACATTCCATGGCAAACAACTAGCAAGACAGGAACACAAACCCACCCATTAGTAGAGAGGCTGCCTAAAATCATAATAAGGTCACAGACACCCCAAAACACACACTGGACGTGGTGCTGCCCACCAGAAAGACAAGATCCAGCCTCATCCACCAGAACACAGGCACCAGTCCCCTCCACCAGGAAGCCTACACAACCACTGAACCAACCTTAGCCACTGGGGGCAGAGACCAAAAACAACAGGAACTACAAACCTGCAGCCTGCAAAAAGGAGACCCCAAACACAGTAAGTTAAACAAAATGAGAAGACAGAGAAACACACAGCAAATGAAGGAGCAAGGTAAAAACCCTTAAGACCAAACAAATGAAGAGGAAATAGTCAGTCTACCTGAAAAAGTATTCAGAGCAATGATAGTAAAGATGATCCAAAATCTTGGAAATACAATGGAGAAAATACAAGAAATGTTTAACAAGGACCTAGAAGAACTAAAGAGCAAACAAACAGTGATGAACAACACAAGAAATGAAATTAAAAATACTCTAGAAGGGATCAGTAGAATAACTGAGGCAGAAGAATGGTTAAGTGACCTGGAAGATAAAATAGTGGAAATAACTACCACAGAGCAGAATAAAGAAAAAAGAATGAAAAGAATTGAAGACAGTCTCAGAGACCTCTGGGACAACATTAAACACACCAACATTCAAATTACGGAGGTCCCAGAAGAAGAAAAGAAAAAGAAAGGGACTGAGAAAATATTTGAAGAGATTATAGTTGAAAACTTCCCTAGTATGGGAAAGGAAATAGTTAAGTCCAGGAAGCACAGAGAGTCCCATACAGGATAAATCCAAGGAGAAACACACTGACACATAGTAATCAAATATCAAAAATTAAATACAAAGAAAAAATACTAAAAGCAGCAAGGGAAGAATAACATACAAGGGAATCCCCATAAGGTTAACAGCTGATCTTTCAGCAGAAACTCTGCAAGCCAGAAGGGAGTGGCAGGACATATTTAAAGTGATGAAAGGGAAAAAACTACAACCAAGATTACTCTACCCAGCAAGGATCTCATTCAGATTCGACGGAGAAATTAAAACCTTTACAGACAAGCAAAAGCTAAGAGAATTCAGCACCACCAAACCAGCTTTACAACAAATGCTAAAGGATCTTCTCTAGGCAGGAAACACAAGAGAAGGAAAAGACCTACAATAACAAACCCAAATCAATTAAGAAAATGGTAATAGGAACATACATATCGATAACTACCTTAAATGTAAATGGATTAAAAGCTCCAGCCAAAAGACATAGACTGGCTGAATGGATAACAAAAACAAGACCCGTATATATGCTGTCTACAAGAGACCCACTTCAGACCTAGGGACACATACAGATTGAAAGTGAGGGGATGGAAAAAGATACTCCATGCAAATGGAAATCAAAAGAAAGCTGGAGTAGCAATTCTCATACTAGACAAAATAGACTTTAAAGACAATTACAAGAGACAAAGAAGGACACTACATAATGACCAAGGGATCAATCCAAGAAGAAGATGTAACAATTGTAAATATTTATGCACCCAACATAGGAGCACCTCAATACATAAGGCAAATGCTAACAGCCATAAAAGGGGAAATCGACAGTAACACAATCATAGTAGGGGACTTTAACACCCCACTTTCACCAATGGACAGATCATCCAAAATGAAAATAAATAAGGAAACACAAGATTTAAATGATACTTTAAACAAGATGGATTTAATTGATATTTATAGGATATTACATCCAAGAACAACAGAATACACTTTTCTCAAGTGCTTATGGAATATTCTCTAGGATAGACCATGTCTTGGGTCACAAATCAAGCCTTGGTAAATTTAAGAAAATTGAAATTGTATCAAGTATCTTTTCTGACCACAACGCTATGAGACTAGATATCAATTACAGGAAAAAATCTATAAAAAATACAAACACATGGAGTGTAAGCAGTACACTACTAAATAACCAAGAGATCTCTGAAGAAATCAAAGAGGAAATCAAAAAATACCTAGAAACAAATGACAATGAAAACACGACAACCTGGGCTTCCCTGGTGGCGCAGTGGTTGAGAGTCCGCCTGCGGATGCAGGGGACACGGGTTCGTGCCCTGGTCCGGGAAGATCCCACATGCAGCGGAGTGGCTGGGCCCGTGAGCCATGGCTGCTGAGCCTGCACATCCGGAGCCTGTGCTCCGCAGCAGGAGAGGCCACAACAGTGAGAGGCCCACGTACCGCAAAAAAACAAACAAACAGAAAAACATGACAACCCAAAACTTATGGGATGCAGCAAAAGCAGTTCTAAGAGGGAAGTTTATAGCAACACAATCCTACCTCAAGAAACAAGAAACATCTCAATTAAACAACCTAACCTTATACTTAAAGCAATTAGAGAAAGAAGAACAAAAAACCCCCAAAGTTAGCAGAATGAAAGAAATCATAAAGATCAGATCAGAAATAAATGAAAAAGAAATGAAGGAAACAATAGCAAAGATCAATGAAACTAAAAGCTGGTTCTTTGAGAAGATACACAAAATTGATAAACCATTAGCCAGACTCATCAAGAAAAAAAGGGAAAAGACAAATCAATAGAATTAGAAATGAAAAAGGAGAAGTAACAACTGACACTGCAGAAATACACAGGATCATGAGCGATTACTACAAGCAACTCTATGCCAATAAAATGGACAACCTGGAAGAAATGGACAAATTCTTAGAAAAGCACAACCTTCCGATACTGAACCAGGAAGAAATAGAAAATATAAACAGACCAATCACAAACACTAAAATTGAAATTGTGATTTAAAATCTTCCAACAAACAAAAACCCAGGACCAGATGGCTTCACAGGCGAATTCTATCAAACATTTAGAGAAGAGCTAACACCTATCCTTCTCAAACTCTTCCAAAATATAGCAGAGGGAGGAACACTCCCAAACTCATTTTATGAGGCCACTATCACCCTGATACCAAAACCAGACAAAGATGTCACAAAGAAAGAAAACTACAGGCCAGTATCACTGATGAACATAGATGCAAAAATCCTCAAAAAAATATTTCTCCATAGAAGATATACAGACTGTCAATAAACACATGAAAGGATGCTGAACATGACTAATTATCAGAGAAATGCCAATCAAAACTACAATGAGGTATCACCTCACACCAGTCAGAATGGCCATCATCACAAAATCTACAAACAATGTTGGAGAGGGTGTGGAGAAAAGGGAACCCTCTTGCACTGTTGGTGGGAATGTAAATTGATACAGCCACTATAGAGAACAGTATGGAGGTTCCTTAAAAAACTAAAAATAGAACTACCATATGACCCAGCAATTCCGCTACTGGGCATATACCCTGAGAAACCATAATTCAAAAAGATACATGTACAATAATGTTCATTGCAGCACTATTTGCAATAGCCAGGACATGGAAGCAACCTAAGTGTCCATCAACAGATGAATGGATAAAGAAGATGTGGCACATATTACAATGGAATATTACTCAGCCATAAAATGAAACGAAATTGAGTTGTTTGTAGTGAGGTGGATGGACCTAGAGACTGTCATACAGAGTGAAGTAAGTCAGAAAGAGAAAGACAAATACCGTATGCTAACATATATATACATGGAATCTAAAAAAAAAAAAAAAAATGGTTCTGAAGAACCTAGGGGCAGGACAGGAATAAAGACTCAGATGTAGAGAATGGACTTGAGGATCTGGAGAGGGGGAAGGGTAAGTTGGGACAAAGTGAGAGAGTGGCATGGACATATATACACTACCAAATGTGAAACAGATAGCTAGTGGGAAGCAACCACATAGCACAGGGAGATCAGCTCGGTGCTTTGTGATGACCTAGAGGGGTGGGGTAGGGAGGGTGGGAGGGAGACGCAAGAGGGAGGAGATATGGGGATATATGTATATGTATAGCTGATTCACTTTTTTTATAAAGCAGAAACTAACACACCATTGTAAAGCAATTATACTCCAATAAAGATGTTAAAAGAAAAAAAGGCTTGTTGAATGAATTAGATAAAATCAGACATATAATGGTTACATGCTAAACATTGGTTAACTTTTTAGGAGGGACATATGTCTCCACACTTAGAAGTTAAGGATGCAGGGAAGCTAGTGGTAAATAGCACAGCTGAGCACAGTGAAAGAATTTACTACCTTAGAATGATCAGTTTCTGTTCTGATACATCCCATGAGTTTTTTCCATACAACTCATCAATTATTCTTTATTGTTAGTTTCCCACGATTCTAAATCTCACACAGTCTTTCTTTTACCAAACTCAGCTAGTCATATGATGTTTCTTATTTTATTCACAGAGGACTCATTTTTAAGTTTGGCCGCACTGAAGACTTGTGGCAGTGAAAACATCTGATTTATTACTGCAGAGAAGTCCTGCATGGGTTTGGTTTTTATTTTCACTGCTCACTCCCAGTCTTTTGTAATGCCATTTTCTAAACTTCTTTCTGAGTGTAGTCTCAACTTAAATTTGTATAATACTAAAATCATGAGAACTCCCTATTTAAACAACAGCAGCAAAATCTATTGTGGTATGCATTTGATTAACTTGTAAAATGTTAAAAATATTTCATATGAGAAATTTTTATTATGTTTTATCATGGTATAATTTGTAAAAATAAAAATAAATCACAAAAGAAATTATGGAAGCATCTTATATGAGTATTTGTCATATCCAAGGTGCAAAACTGCAGTTAAAGTTCTCTGAAGATTTAATGTGTTTATTTAAATGTGGCCTCTTCTGTGTCAAATGTTAAATGAAATATAAACATATTGTTGTTTTTAAAAAACTATACAGTGGTCAGAATTATTTCTCAGTATACTTTATGTTTGGTTTATATGGTTTTGCCAAAAATTCTGTAAATATTTCAGTGTAAGTAACCATTGAGCATCTCCCAAGGGATGAGTGAACATGTTGAAAGAGAGTAGCCCCACAATCCTGCCTCCAGTCTCCTCAAAAGTGTCCCTTCAGTGGTAGTGATGGGGGGGGGGAAGGGGGTGAGTAATAACTCAGCTGTGATACCTGGTCCTGGTGGGACGCTGACAATCACTCCACAGCCACCATGGAAGGAAAGAGGAAGAGGATAGGGACTTGACACTGGTCTTTACTCACATGACTAATTCTGTTGTCGGTTTGATAATAAATTGGTTTCCGTTTCATTGCATCTCTGTACTGAACCACTAAGCTCAAGATAGACCAGCAGGGTCAATTATAATGACAAATGTTAACTACTGGGAATTCTTAGTCTGTTCCTCTTTGGAATTCTGTTATCCCCCAGGCTCCCCACTTTGGCAAAATGGGAATTTTTTTTTTCTTTAATAAACTAGCTAACTGTGGGATACATATTCTTCAGAACTAAAGCTTGAAATGTTTTCTTTCATAAAACTTGCTACAATTAGCCATTCATTAAATGCCAAATATCACTTAGATTTAAATTGTGGTCCTTTTATTTAGTATTTATTTATTTTTGTTTGTTTATTATTTATATTTTTAATTTATTATTTTTAATTTATTATTTATTTAATTTAGTTTATTATTTATTTAATTAATTTAATTTATTATTTATTTATTTATTTAGCTGCATCTTCGTTGCGGCACGCGGGATCTTCATTGCAGTGCGCGAGCTCTCTAGTCGAGGCATGCGAGCTCAGTAGTTGTGGTGCACGGGCTTAGTTACCCCGTGGCATGTGGGATCTTCCCTGACCAGGGATCGAACCCTCGTCCCCCGCATTGGAAGGCGGATTCTTTACCACTGGACCACCAGGGAAGTCCCAGTGGTCCCCTTTCTATGTCAGCCATCGTTTTCTCCCAGTGTGTACAATTTGAATGTTGCCTGGTCATCAACTATTCAAAGAAACGGCTGTGTTGTTCTCATCTCACAGCCAATCACTCCTGGTGAAGTTTTAGATCCACAGGATGTGAGAAGTGGAGGCGATCTTAGGGGTTGAAGTTCACCTTCTCTTCTTACAGATAAGGGAACCCGGACCGTGGCAATTTAAATGATTTCCTCAAGGTCATAGAACTAGTTTTTAAATCTTGAGGCAGTGTATCTCCACCTTTGACCACGAATGTCTTCCCCACAGTTAAATTCAGGATATGCTCAGGGAGTAGGAACTCCTTGTAAAACCACTGCAATAAAAGCACAGTGTCTGCAAGGGCTAAATCTAAGTGAGTTCTTAGTTTTCCCCTGTTTTATATCATCTGCTTTGCTGATGTAGATGAGTTAACTGATAGCTTAATACTTTACTAAGCGCAAGAAAGGATCTAAATTGTCAATAAAATTGAACCAAAACCTTAATTTTGTGAACTGTGTGTCTGCACCCAAGAAAATAATGATACCATTATCTTTCATGAAACCAAACATAATTATTTAAAATTATTATAATATAAAATTATCCCTTATGTTTTTAGTCTTTTATTTTTAATATCAAATCTGTCTCTGACCTGTTTCATTGTACACGAGACTTTGCTGTAATGAGTGTCGCACACACAAAAAAATGGGCAACAGTGAAAAGAAGTTGTTTTCAAACAGCCCTTGTTTTTCTTGGATGATTTCGCTTAATATCCAACAGCCAAATGTGGAAACTGTAAAAGGAAAGCAAACATTTTTTATTACAGATGAAGCCTTATTATATGCTTAATATTGTACACATATTGATTCTGGCTTGATCTTTTGAAACTTATGTTGCCCAAAATGTTGTTTCATCACAAAGGTCTTAGAAGTTCTTTCATAAAATCTGAATTGGAAGATCTCTTAGATAGGTAGATCTCATTTCATATAGCTCTTTACATGGATCATTAGTGGTCACCTGGCTTTTGTTTGAACACCTTCAGTGACAGGAGACTCACTACCACATGAAGTAGTTTATTCCGTTTTGCAGACAGTTCAAATTGTTAGCAATTTATACTGCATCACCCACTGGGACTAGTTAAATTCTTTGGAGAAGCATAGAAAAAAATCTTTTCCCTCTTCTACATGACAGTCTCTCAAGTGTTTGAAGATTGTTCTTAGGTCTCCCTTGGGTCTTCTCTTCTGCAAGCTAAATAAATCAATCCTCAGTTCTTTGGTTGTGCCATATGGTACCCTGCCATACAACATCACTGCATGTTGAGTAGCCTTGGATCACAGAATTCTAGAACCAGAAATCAGAGCAGCTAAAGTATATGCGGTGTTTTCTATGGATCAGTGTGCTAACATTTCACACATGTTACCTCCCTTAAATCCTTCCAACAACCTAGTGAGAGATCTCCGTTTCAGAGATCACAGAGCTAGAGGTGGTGGAACCCAGATCTGTCTGACTCCAGAACGTCGAATTTGATCTCATTTCACACATGAAGGAACTGAGCCTCCCCTCCACCCCACAGAAGTAAAGTGACTTGCCCAAGGGCACCAGCCTGTGGTGGGTGAGCTAGGACTGAATTCAGATCTGCCACCCAGAGAAGGCTGTTTCCACTGGGCCTCTCCCAAAGGGGAGGAATCAGCAGGCTCCTGATCTGTCTTCCTACTTTGCTTTAAAAACCGGCTCTCCTCATTTTGGCAGAACGAGCATTTTTTGGACCCTTACTGTGTGTCTAGAACATCTATTTTAAATCAGAAGCAGGGGTGACACCAGTGTGACAAGGCTATACTGTTTTGCATAAAACAGCAAGAGGAACTCACATTTTGTCGTGTTTTTGTGCCAAAACAGTGGTGGTGTTTAAATTTTTTGGCAATACAATCCTGTAAAAAATAAACTACAAATACGTGTTCAGAAAGCAGCGGATGACCTGGGGTGTACCGCAGTCATTTCAGAATCCATCCTACGTGCTTAACCCTGTCATACTGCTCACCCCTGGAACATTCATTTCATGGTACCATTTCCCCACATAAACCTTGGGAGCTTCCCATCGCCTGAAGGATGATTCAAGTGAGTCTGCCCACCATTCATCCTCCTCTTCACCAACTCGCCCCTGAGCCAGTTGCTTCATGCTTCTCCTGTGCTTGCTCTCAATCCTCCCCTTTCTTGGAATGTCTTCCAGTTTCTGTCACTTAGCCACGTCCAGCGAATCCTGACCTCCCCAAGCTTGTGACCTCTGCCTCCGCTGGTTCAACTAGCAGCTACTGCCAGGGTTATTTATTTAGTACCTAATAGATAGAGCTGTGCACAGGTAAAGATCCAGTTCTTCTAAGTGCTTAGACCCCTATTTTCTCTGTTGGCATCCACACAATAATCAGAACAGGGGCTTGTCCATGGGAGACTCGCAAAACAAAGTTCCTTTCTTCATTTTAATAAATGGATGTCAGTGGGTCCTTGTGCCTTGGAAAGCATGAAATAAAATCCATGGTTTATGAAATTGAAATTAAAAGTTGAAAGAATTTATCCTCTTAGTGAAGGCAGAAGATATATGAAAAATTATAAATTGGATTTTTGTAAATCAGTATCTGGGTGAGGATCACTGTAATTTCCAAGAAGACAAAGGGTTAGTACATGCAGCTCCTTAAGACCTAGAACTAAATTTTATTTAGATGTGTCTCCCCAGCTCTTCATACAATATTGATCACATATTAGCTAATATATTTATGGAATTAATAATGAGTGAATGAACAAGTACATCTTAATAAAATCATCCAAGGATGGCATGGGTGTTCTTGTGGGGTGGTGAGTGCCCATCCCAGGAAGTGCTGAGCATGGTCTGGGCAACCAGTGAAGGAATGTCCCTTCCAACCCCCAGTAGTCTGCTTCTATGACACACAATATAGGGCATTCCATAATGTTTAACATGTCTTTTTGGATGGTTTACCAAAAAAAAAAAAAAATCACCTCTGGATTTATCAGCTTTGGAAGTTTGTATTCTTGCTTTTTAAATGCAAGCTATAAGTGTTACACTGCTGAATCAATAGTTCTACTCAGCTGTAAAAAAAATGTACATCAGAAGATGAGGGGAGACATAACCATTCTCCAGTAGCTGCCCACAACACATACATGCTGTGTCTTTGGAGCCAAACAGACACCGATTCAAATTCCTCCTGTTCCATTTACTAGGTCTGTCATTTTGGACAAGTTACACCTCATCTGCAGACGGGGAGACTTATTCTTACGCAGGGTTTTTCCGAGGATAAAATCAGATAATGTTGAAAAGCATCCAGCACAGAATCGGAAACAATAGGCTTGCAATAAATGATAGCTGTTAGGCTTACACATTCCTTGGTGGTTGTCTAAACCCCTAGTAATAAACTTTCACATTCACATGGCAGTTTGCATATTACATAATGTGGTCACATATGTTATGACCCCACCTGGTCTTCAAAACAACCCAGTGAGGTAGAACGAAGGTTACTGTTCTTATTTTACCAGTGAGAGAGGTCAAGGGTCTTGCCTACATCAGACCTTGCAGAATGGTGACTAGAATCCAGGTCTTCTTGTTCCAGGGACACAATCTCCATTTCACCTGCTGCTGCAAGGGGCTAGTGTTGGGGGTGGGGGTTCCTCAGGTTTCCTTCATTTGTTCAGCAAGTATTTATTGCAACTCAAATAATTCAGCTGGATATTTGTCCTATTTGTGGTATCTCTCATTAATGAGCAGAGTGCTTGGTATATAATAGTTGCTCAATAAGCACTTGTGGAATGAATGGATGGATGAAGCCAATTTTCTGAATCCTTTCACTAGATCACCCTGTTTCTGCTAAAGGGGCAAGAATACTTGCAGGGGACTGGGAGAGACTAGCTGTTGGGAGAAGCCATATAGAGAGAAGCTGGTGCAAGATGAGGCAGATTACACACAACAATGTTGATGACTTCCAGAATAATTACACTGAGCAAAAGAAGCCAGACGAAGAAGAGTACATGCCGTGTGCTTCCATTTATATAAAATTATAGAAAATGTAAGCTAATCTATAGGACAGAAAGCAGTTCAGTGGTGGCCTGGGGATGGAACAGGGTGGAGTCAGGAGGGAGCAGTTTCAAAGAGTCAGGAGGAAATGTTTGGTGGTGGTGGATATGTTCTTACCTTTATTGTGGTCATGGTTTCATAGGCGTATAAACATGTTTAATGTATCAAAATGTATGCTTCAAATATGTGCAGTTCATTGTCAAGTATACCTCTAGAAAGTTGTTTCAAGAGGAAGAGGAGGAAAGAGAGCGCGGAGATGAAGGAAAGGGAGACGAGGTGGGTTTTCTCCGTAGGTTCTCTCTGTTTCGCCCCTACAGACACAAATGCCAAGGCCTATAGTAAGGCTGGTTCTCTGTCCCTTTAGTGGTCAGTATCTTGGCCTGCTGGGTGGAGAAAGGGTTGGCCTGGGACTCAGAAGGACTGCTTCCACTCACAAAGGCATGATGCTGGGCATTAGCCTGCCCTCTGTCGGCCCCCACTTCCCATTTATAACTTGGCAATATGGGTCCCTGCTTGCCCAGCCGACCTCAGCATCAATTGGAAGATTACCTAAGGTGACACACATCAGAATGCTTTGTGAACTGTGAGTGTAGGTTAAGGGGAGGAGGGCAGTGGGGTTTCAGGGAATGAGCCCTGACCTCCTCTCTAGCCCAGTCATGACAACAAACACTACAATGTCACACAGACCCTCAGCAGCAGCTGAGTTGTTTGAACTTTACGTCCCCTGACTAAATAACCCCAGACACCTATGCTGCAAGTTTTCTCGTGTCCACTAGCTCTAATTTCTTCAGCTGTGCCACTCAGTCCCTGTGAGAACTTGGATACTCGTGGCTCCACTTGGAGGTCTATCAAGTGAGGGGATTGGACTCTCTGGCCCCTATGGTCCTTCTGGCTCTTGCACTGCAGGATTCCATCACCTTAACGTCAAACTGTTCGCCCGCCCACTTTGGTGACTCCAGGTGGGGAGGAGACATGTGGCCAGTGACAATTCTTGCATCCCTGACCCTCAGTGATTTTGAGGAATCAGGGAAATGGGAACATTTACTACATCCTCACCCCCCCCACCAACACACACGCACGCGCACGCATGCACACATGCTCACGCACGCATGCTCACACGCTCACACACACATCTTGGATTTGTTTGTTTGTTACTTTACTCTCATAAACACCAAGTTAACATATATACCCAGTATATTTTTAAGTTCATTCACTCAAAACCTTAGACATTAATAGGTTAAAACGCTTACCTTCCAGAAAGTTTGGTCATTAAAATAGTTAACCACGTGAGGTGACTTCCATATTTTGAGGTTTAAGAGCATACCTGTTTAAATTCATAATTAAATGTTACACACTTAGATGATTGCATTTGTTATCTCAAAATTAATCAAAATATTATAAGTCAACTATGGTATCTCAGCAGAAATCCTTTTTTCTTCCACAACCAGGAGATAGACAAATTGAAGCACTGTCCTTCCTGGACCAGCTTAATTAATTCTATAGACATCTTTCAAAAGGAACTGGCAAGAACAATTACATCCAAAGGATTTAGGTTACGCAGGGAGGTATATGATCGTCATGGATTAACACACTTCCCAAGATGGAATAGAAGGACCCTGTTAGACGGTGCCCCTCTTAAGAGCTGGTCTATTTAAAATGCAAAAGCTACCATGGAGAGCGACTCAAATAGCCGCCCCTGCAGGTCCATCCTCACTGGTTCCAATAAAGTCCCAGTGACCTCAGCTCAAGATTCCACTTGTTGGGAAAGTAGTTTATAACAACTTGCGTCTGTGCCTGTTCTTTTCACCCATCCGTCCTCCGCGCAGAGAGCTCGGGCCCTACGCCTTCCCCAGTCGCTCAAAGTCTGCCAAATTTCCAGTACATAAAGTAGTGTTTACCTTTCATGTGAAGCAGGGAAATGCCATTGATAGGTTTATCTGTGTATTTTTAATGATGATCAGTCCCAATGTATTAAATAGTAAGATTAACAAGAGTAGGTGTGTGCTTATTCATATTTTCATCTTATAGTGTGTGCCTTTAACTGATGTTGGCATGAAGAGTGCAATCAGCACACCTCATTTAGCTAGAATTACTCAGAAATGATCCCTGTCGCCTACATATATTTTCCAGATAGCTGAGGCTTACTCATCTGATGCAAATCCTCTAAAATTATTATATTTTCTTGTCTTATGAGACAACACAGAACACATTTAGACTTAAAAAAAAATCAGAACTGTTCCTAGGAACATCCTTTTATGAAATGTGCTGTGTAACGTGGAGAAGGGCTACAGCTGCTGAAGGTTACTGGCCTGTTCTCCAGCAGCCCAAGCTTCTCATGTTCTTGTGACTGGTTTTAGGAAATTCTCTTCTCCTGCTAGGCTCTCTGCTTTCACTTCTAACTTCTACGAGGGTGCCTTGCCTCTAGAAACCTATCCACGTCTAATCTGCTATTTCTAATCTGCCTGACCTGGGAAACCCCATAACTATGCTTGATAAGATGGTTTCTTAAATAAGTGCATATATTATAGACGGGCTCCACGGAACAGGGTCTCTTCACATGTTAAATGCTTGGCTTAAGGGGGTCAATTTGTTGCCATCTTGGCCTCTCGGAGGCCTCTTTCCACCTCCATTGTCCAAGTCCTTTTTTATCCCTGGCTCCCTCATGTGGAAAGCAACATGTGAAGAGGAAAGCTGGTTGGTCTTAACTCTTAAAGGAATGATAGGAGTGTCTTTCCTCTATTCTCTTTCCTGGCTTCAGTGAAGCACAGGAAGCCTCCGCACGCCGGGGAGAGTGGTAAATGGTGTGAGAGGCCAGGGGTAGGGCTGCCAGATAAAATACAAGATGCTCAGTTCCTTTTGAATTCCAAATTGGGTGCCTTGTGTTTTCACTTGCTAAATCTGGCAACCCTATTCAGGGCTGGACTGCCACCACGAATAGAATGTAAAGTGATGGCTGGAGACATTTTTCTTATCTGTATTTAATTAATCACCTCAGACTCTGTCGAAAGCCGAGGCCAATTGTTACATTAAAGCAATTCTAGCCAATCTCACTCTCTAAAACTCCAAACAGTACTTTCATACATGTTTCAGAGCTGAAAGGACGCCATATGATTAGTTACTATAATATTTCATTTTACAGAGAAGCCAGCCAATGCCCAAAGTGACACGCCCAAGATCACACAACTCCTTAGTGTCTACTTATGCTATTTTGTCTCTTATTTGGCATTCACTCCATGCTTAGAGGTACAATATATGAAAATCTAACCAATAAAAGCTGTTTGCTTGTAGAATAACAGTGAGCAGTTCTGTACAGAATGCATGTTTTCACCTAGCATGTAAGACTGGCAAATTGGTATCTCCCCAAGATTCTTTGCAGGTCTGTCATATTGCAGAAGCAAAAGAACATCAGTCCTCTGTTTACAGATCTCTAATGCCTTCCCATGTCTCAGAATGATCTGGCTCCTTGCTACCACTCTATCCTCAACCCCTGCCACTCTCCCTGTCACTCCACCCACATCAGCTACACTGACATCCTTGCTGTTCCCCAAACATGCAATGCACACTCCTGCCTCAGTGCCTTTGCACTTGCTGTCCCTTTTCATGGAATGTTCTTCTCCCAAATAAACACATGGTATCTCCCTCATTTTTTGCATTCAAGTCCTTGCTTAAAAGTCAGCTTCTTAGATAGGCCTTCCTTACCACCCTTCTAAAAGAGCAGCCCACCTTCACAATAACTCTACGTTCCCCCTACCCTGATTTATTTCCCTTCATAGTGCTTATTACTATCTGACATAGCACATATATATTTATTTTATTTTATTTTATTTTTTTCTGTTTATGGGAAAAGCCCCCTCCCCATCTAGAAGGTCAACTCAATGAGGCCAGGGAATTTGTTTCCCTGCTGTATCCTGAGTAGCTAAGAATAGTGCCTGGCTCATAGCAGATATTGAACAAATATTTGCTGAACAAATAGTATTTAGGTGTTCTCAGGGAGTAAAAGGTAAGCTCTGTAGCATAAGGGTCTCCTTGGTCTTCTGTGCAAAATTTGATGAAATCACCAGTCCTGGGCTCAAGAGGCTGCAGTGTCCAGGTGACTTCTGAGGACCTTTCCAATTACGAAAGTTTGTAATTCTGTGTTCCTTTATTTTTTAATCAAGGTCTGGGCTCTTTGCCTCCTTTGGCTGGAGCTGAGGGGGTGGGTTCAGGAGGAAGAGCATGGGCACATACACGTCCAGGGATGGGGCAGGTGCAGTCTAGGCCCAGGCCCTGTGCCCTGGACAATGGTGGAAGAAGGGTGGTCTCACACTGACCTGTCAGAAGACCAGATCCCACACCCATAATGATGGTGAAGCTGAATGCCCCGGAGTCAGTGAGTATCTGGTAGCCAAGCCTAGAAATGACAAAGCAGAGGTGGTCACATTTGGGCATCAGGCCGCAGAGGTCATTGGGGACAGAAAAGATTGCATCAGTAGTGATGCTGTCAGGAAGGGCCACCAGGAGAACAAATGTCCCCTCCCTAGGCAGTACATTCCCGTCATTCTCCCACAAAGCTATGCAGACATGTAGAAGGGGAAGAAGGGATTTCAAGATCCTCTTTGGCTTACTTTAGTTCTCAGACCCCATGAACGATGAACTAGAGTAGAAGTCGGAAAACCCAAGTTCAGGTCCCAGTTCTGTTACTAGCTGCACGACCCTAGGCACTTAAACTCTCACAGTCCTGAGTTTCCTCATTAGGCAATTAATGATGAAGGTTTTATTTCTATCAGGGCGAGATGGGGTACAGCTTGGCCATCAGACCCATCTCCCCTGCCTACCCCCTTGGACATACGTGCCTGTCCTCTCACCTTCAAAGCAACCCCAGGGCTTCACTTTAAACTATTAAGCGGCCCTTGGAGGACACCTGTGTGACCTTGCAGTAGGCAAAAAGTTCTTAAACATGACACACAGGAGCTAAACATAGAGGGAACAATGATAAATTGGACTATGATAAAATTAAAACTATTGTTCATCAAAAGATACCATTAAGAAAGTAAAAAATCAAGGGACTTCCCTGGTGGCACAGTGGATAAGAGTACACCTGCCAATGCAGGGGACACAGGTTTGAGCCCTGGTCCGAGAAGATCCCACATGCCGTGGAGCAACTAAGCCCGTGAGCCACAAATACTGAGCCTGCGCTCTACAGCCCGTGAGCCACAACTACTGAGCCCACGTGCCACAACTACTGAACCCCATGTGCCTAGAGGCCATGCTCTGCAACAAGAGAAGCCACCGAAATGAGAAGCCTGCACACCGCAACGAGGAGTGGCCCCAGCTCGCCACAACTAGAGAAAGCCCACGCGCAGTAACGAAGACCCAACGCAGCCAAAAATAAATAAATTAAATAAATAAATTTATTTTTTAAAAATCCCACAATTTGTGAAAAATGCTCCATCCAGCCTCCAAGCACAGCATCTGACTGATTTACATTTGCTCACCCAAATAGGAAATCGACAAATATTGTTTGTGGAATGAATGTAAAGTCAACTGACTCATCCAATGACACAGAGCTAATAAAACAGCTGATCCACACTTCCCAGAAAGCGCTCTAACTGCCAGCTCAGTCCTTTCCCCATCTTTCCACTACATCCAGATGCCCCTCCTACGGAGGCAGCAGCATCAGTAACCATCATAAAGAAAGGGGCCATGTGTTGGGTGTTTACTCCATGCCAAGCACTGTCCCGAGCCCTTTAATTATTATATGTTGCTGAATCGTCACAGCAGCCCTGGGACATGGATCTTATTATCCTATTTTACAGATAGAAAACTGAGACTTAAAGAGAGTTTGAATACCATGCCTAAGGTCACACAACTGGTAAATGTGACCTTGGTCTGTGTGTCCCTGAAGCCTGTGCCCTTTGCTTCCAGCAGACCAGAGGCCACCCCGAGAGGGGTCATCGCTGTCACTGTGCCCTTCCCTTTGCCAGGTTCCCGCAGAGGAGAGAGGACTACTTTTGGTCCTCAGCTGTCTCATCCTGATGAGAATTGGCTTGCGGACGGGTGCTGGAGCCAGCTCACACAGACACACAGGCCAATGGTTCTCAGCTCTTCTCAACTCCACGTTCAGGGGTGTTACCTTGATGGCTTGAAATTGGCCACAGGGAGAAATCAGCAAATGCTCTAAGTCAGGGCTTTGTTTCCCTGGAGAGCCAGTTGTTCGTCCTTTAGCAGCACACTGCTGGTTGACAGCTTTGCTTTTTTTTTTTTTTTTTTTTTTTTGCTATAGGCCAATAGTTCTCAAACTTGAGCTTGTATGAGAATCACACAGGGGACTCGTTAAAACAGACTGCTGGGCCTGCCCCCAGATTTCTAATTGTGTGGGTCTGGGGTGGGGTATGATTTGCATTTCAAACAAGTTCCCAGGTGATGCTAATGCTGTTGAGAGCCACTGTTCTAGGAGAGCCACAGAATCACAGAATTTGGGGGATAGAAGAGTAGGTGGTGCAGAAGTTCCAGGTCGGCAGCCCACGAGCAGAATTTGGCCCACACAATGTTTCTAGTGATTTTGAATCTTTTGCCAATGCTTGGGAAGTACATGCAAAACTCTGGATTTCTGACTTTTGAAAAGTCATTAGATCTGGCAACACTTATCCTGGGACCCTGCACGGTATTAGCTGCCCGGCACTGAAGAGCAAATGCCCATAGTTTCCTCCCCTCACCGGTCTCAGTTTTAACCTTACCTGCCTGGTCCCTACAGGTATCTGAGTGTAGGACCCTGCTAGATCAACCCCTCATTTTACAGAGGGGAACTCAGGAGCCCAGAGAGAGGAAAAAGCTTTGCTGAGAGTCGCACAGCTATTGAAGAAGTGGCAGGCACATCATTGGAGTCCATTACAGAGATGCACTGCCTCCCACAGACCATCCCCTCCCCACCCCCAAATGGGATCCTCTTCACCCCCAAGCAGCTCATGGAGGTATATCTCACCTGCTCACAGAAGATTCCTATAATTTGGGGCTATGGTCGTCTCTCTTGTTAGAACTGAGGGATGCAGACCTCCATGATTTCTTTGAGATACCTCCACAACGATGAGCTCTCATCACCCACCACAGGTGCTCATAACCTTTACAGCCAGGTTTCAGCCACATGACCTTGGACAACTAACTCCCCCGAAATATCATTTCTTAGGGAAAGCTAATAATACCTCACCAGGTGGTTGTGAGGATTGAATGAGATGATGACGTAATGATTTTAGCATAATGCCTAGCATTTAGAAAGCAGTCAAACAGTACTGTCATCAGTAATATTATTATTGTTATCACTAACTCAGTTCATCTGGAAAAATCTATCCCTGTGCCCAAGTTACTCTTCCATTATATGTGAGTCACATTCAGAAGATAAACAACTGCCCCCCACCGCAAAAAAAAAAAAAAAAAAAAAGGAAAGAAACAAGAAGATAACTTCCAGAAGGTGATGGCCAGGGTTCTGATCATTGCTGTCCATTGTCTGGGGGGCACAGGACCTGACTCTGGTCCGGAGACCCACGGTCCCACCTCACTGCGTGACCTTAGCCAAGCTCCTTCCCTCTCTGGGTCTCAGGGATGGGCTGTACTCAGCATTTTCCTACATTAACATATCAATCCTCTTAACCACACAGTACCTGGCCTCAAGTAGCACCCGACACCCCTAGGAGGGGAGGAGTTATCATTATCTTCATTTACCATCGGGTGACAGAGGCTCAGAGAGGTTAGGTAGCATGGCCCAGCTAGTAAGAGGCCAAGACCCCATGGCACACTTCACCACAACCTAAACCACCAGGGACTGAAACACAGGCTCAGTTGGCTTGAGCCTGATCGCCTGCTCTGCCTGCATTTGGGGAGGACTCGGGACTGTCTGCCTTTGCCCTGCACCTAAGCTGCCTGCTTTAGAAAGAAGGGTCCTGGACAGGTGATAAGTCCATACACAGTAGGGGCTGGGCAGAATTTCAGAATAAGTTGGCCAACGAATATTCACTGAGGCCTCTGACTGCCCGGCCCTGGGCACCACCCCCCCTTCCCCGGCCAGGGGCTCTGGGCACACTCCTTCCTGAGCTGGATGGGGTGATAAGGGGCTGAGGCAATTCCACCTACGTGGAACCCTTGGTCCACTTGACCTGAAGCGCCGTCAGCACAATGTTGGTGATCCCTCCGAGTAGACCCGGCAAGCCGAAGGTATACTGCACGCCGTAGGTGTCATGGAGGTCCAGCGTTCGTTGAAGACACACCTGGGAACAAACACCATTACCAGCAGATCTGCATGTGGGACTGATACTCCTTACCGACCCTTTCACAGACCCTTGGCATCCAGGGTATCCAGGGGGATGGGCATTAGGACTCAACTAAATAAGTTCTTCTCAGATTTGAATGTGCACTCACAGCACCTGGGGAGCTCATTAAAATGCAGAGTTGGATTTAGTGGGTCTGGGGCCTGAGATTCTGCATTTCTAGCGAAGTCCCAGGTGACACCAATGCTGGTCCGTTGTCCACACTACTCACATTTGGGGCTGATAATTCTGTGTTATGCCAGGGGCCCTCCTGTGCACTGTAGGAGGTTTAGCAGCGCCCCTGGCCTGTACCCTCTAGATGCCAGGAGCACCCCACTCCCAGGTGTGTCAACCAAAACTGTCTCCAGATATTGTCAAATGTCCCCAGGGACCGATTGAGACCCACTGGTCTAGACCAAACCTAACAGCCATCCAAGAGACTACATGGCTGATGAAAAGGAAAGAATCTGACCACACCTCTAGACGCCCAGTCAGTACTCCTTCCATTTCGTCACTTGGCCTCCCAGATGGCTGGGAGCCAACAGATGTGGATACCAATGCAAATTTCATCAGGCTAGTTCCCTCCTTAGAATCCTCATTGTCTTGAGAATAAAAATTCAGACTCTTGAACTCGCCCAGAAGGTATTCCTGAGCACCTGCCATCTCCCAAGGCTCTGGTGAGAGGCACACTCCCTGATGAACTTTATGCTTCAGCCCAAAGAACATCTTTCCGTTTCCTGGTTGGGCCCCATGCTCTTCTTGCCACTGAGCCTTTGAACACACTGTTCCTTCTGCCTGGAGTACATTTCCCACTTCTTTCCCTGGCTAATATAAGTTCTTTGTCAATGCTCGGGTGAGACCTTCTCTGCTCTGGGAGGCATTTCCTGACCCATCTCAGACCAGCTTAGATGTGCTCCAGTAGCAGTTAACACACTGTGTTGCGTTTATTTGTCCATTTCCTTCACTACACTATAGCTTGGGAAGCAGGAAGACTGTTAAAACAAATGTGTTGAATGAATGAATGAATGAGTGAATGAATGAATGAAAAAAATCAGTGAATCATCTTTGAATCCTTCCCGCAGTGATAGACTCAAGGAACCTGAGGCACAGAGAAAGTGACAGACACTGAGCCTCATGATACTTGTGATACATGTTTTTTGGCCACGCCGCGTGGCTTGTGGGATCTTAGTTCCCCAACCAGGGATTGAACCCGGGCCCTCGGCAGTGAAAGCTTGGAGTCCTAACCGCTGGACCACCAGGGAATTCCTGTGATACACGTTTTGCTGAATATGTCCTACTTTCATCAGAGGATCTCAAAGCCAGAGGAGATAAAAGACACACGCTTCCACTCCAAAGATGAAAAGCAGACTACCCCATCTTTTGGTCACATCGAACTGTTGGTAAGTTCTTCCTATTTGGGTTTGAAACTGCCTCCCTGAATATCCACGGTTCATCCAAATTCATCTTCTTGTGTCACCCAAAAGTCTATTCCTTTTTCCTCCATCAGGTCTTCAAACCTGTGAAGATCTGTTTCTCCTAAATATTTCTCTTAGAAGTGTGTGATGGCAAATCGTCTATAATGGCGCATTCTGATGTTACCAGTATATGTAGAATATTGAAGGAAGAAAGATCCATCCACTCAGAAGAAGAACTAAATAGTCAGAAGTGGACGTGATCTGGATTACCAGCCCAGCATCCCTCTTTTGAGTGCTGCCCTTCCCACCCCCATTCACATGGTTCATGGACAGCAGACTTGCATGTATGATGTGCCGTACCTCCCACCCAGCCAAAGATGGGCACATTATCCAAGTTAGACCAAGGAGCCCCTTCTCCAAGGAATTTGCAACTGGGGCCAAGAGATTTCACCTGGCTGCTTTCTTGAAGAGAAAGATGACACTCCACCACGTGGAGTAGGAGAAGAAGAAGGAAGTCTACAGAGTGAGAATAAAGCAGATGTTCAGGAAAAGCAAAAAAAGAAGAGCAGGGATTTCTTGGGTTCCCCACAAGACTCGCATCCCTGGTGCCAGCCATTCCTGGGCTCCCAGCAGCATTCCTGTCCTTGGGTTCAGTGATACCCCAGTAACCTTCTAACAAATCCCCCTTATTCCTGAGCAAGCTTGAATATGTTCTGATACTCGCTCCCCAGATCTTAACAAATGCACCATCCGACTTGGGTGGATCCCTCACCCAAGCTCTGAAGCTAAACTGAGAAGGTGCCAACGGCTGCCTAATGCAGCCCTTGGCACTACAAGATGGCCCGCCATGTTCTAGGGGCCTGGACCCTGGTGGAAGCCAAAGCAGCAGGTGTTCATTGCCCAGCTCCTTACCTGCAGGTACGTGGCTCCCCAGATGGAGATCAGCCCAGCCAGGAGACCCAGCACCATGGCAAGCCAAGGAGAAGGGATCAGGTAACAGGGGGCGCCCACAGCCACACCTCCTGCCAGCACCGCATTGTGGATGTGAGTCTGCAGAGGAATAGCTTGTGGGTGAATGAAATGACATAGAGAGGACAGGATCTCTCTAAATTACTTGGTAAGCCGGTAGCAAGAAAACAGTGTAACATCTTCCCTGCTTCTCTGATCCTGAAACCAGCCCCTCCCCTCTGCTGAGAGTTCACCAACGGTCTTATCTCACCCCACTTCTCAGGCTCAGGGAGCAGTCACCCTGATTGGGAGTCATTTAGCCTGAAAGTGCAGTTACTCAGGATCCTAGCCATGCTCACACTTAGTTGTGATGTGTCCTTGGGCGCTTAACCACTCAGTGCTTTAACTTTGTCACCAGAAAAATGGGGTTTTGATTGTATCTGCTGATACGGTTATTGTGAAAATTGAGTCACCATATATAAAACTCTGAGCCCAATGCCTGGCATAGAACATGAGTAAATGCTCCCCAAATATAAGCCATTATTATTGTTTTTTACTATTATTATTATTGGCTACTTGGTGCCGATGTCACCCTGTATTATTGGACCCCATCCCAAGAAGCTGGCCCTTGTTCCTGGGTCATGTCTCTGCTATGACCTTCACCTCCTCTAGAACTGGGGCTTTGCCTTGCTCTTATGCTACTGCTCTCTGCCCCTCTCAATTCTACCCAGATCTTGGAGCTCTGGGCCCTGGGACCAGCTTCTGGGCTTCCCCGACCTGATGCCTACACCTGCCTCCCTGGATGTCGCTACCTTGTCTGATCCTAGACTCCCTGTGACCATGGAGCTCACCTGTGGGGACCCTCACCTCCCCTTAGTGCTGTTAACCTGTCATCCTTGGCCATCTTCTCTCCCCTTCACCCCCCCCCCCCGCCCGCCCCATCTGTCTAGACTTTCCCATCATGTCTGGCTGGCTGACCTCATGCCCTGATCATCATGGGACCTTGTTTTGTCTTTAGTCTACCATCTCACGGATCTCTCCCCCGAAAACTCACACACAGACTCGCAGCTACGTTGTTAATAGCAGCTAATATTTGCCCAGTACTTATTAGCTCTGGGCATGAAGCCCTTTACGTGCATCATCTCTCAATTCCCACTTTACATATGAGGCAGTTGAGACTCAAACAGTTTAAGTGGCTTGGCCAAGTTCAGATGTCTAGGGAAACAAAGATCTTTACTTCGGATTCCGTTTATTCCATTCTTGAAATTTCTTCAGGGAAGGGGAGAGGATGACTCATTCTACCCCAGTTTTTCTCTGCTGACTCTTGCTTATGGGAGCTGGCTTTAGTAACCACCAGAAATGGGGTTCAGACTTGGGTTTGTTTGATGTCAAGGCTGATAGATGTAATCACTCCCCCCAGAGGGCCTTTGCTCATTTGACAGTCTCCTATGTTCCAGGCCCATTTTGACAAGGCAGTGCTGATGGGCTGATGCCCCACGATGCCGCAGACAAGACCCCATCACCCGATATGCGCTTTCCCGACCTGTGGGGCTGGCACTGAGGCCGGCGGGTTGGGTGTGAATATGTGTGTCAGGCCTAGAAGACCCAAGTGCTGCCCAAGGGACAGCCCCCCTCCTCACCATGTTGATCTTCCCTTGAGGGTGCGCCAAGGCTGACACTGAGATGGCTGTCACCATGCTGACAGCAAGGGCGTAGTAGGTGTTGAACAAGGCCTTCTTCTTTTCGTCCGGAATGTCCAGCAGAGCGGAGTTGAAACTCGGCCAGAACATCCACAAGAAGAGGGTGCCTGGAGGCCAGAGAGGGTCAGTGGCCGGAACCAGTATTCCTGCTCCAAAGCCTGAGCCAGGGGCACTTCAGACAGGAGAACTCTGGACCTGGTAAGTCTCATCTCTGTCACTTCCTTGCTCTGTGACTTTGGGCAAATCATGTCTCCTCTCTGAATTCTTAAGCTGGTAGCGCCCAGCTAACATAATTTACAGGCAAGGAAACTAAGGTCCAGAGAGTTGAAATCACCAAACCCCAGGCCTCCTGACCCTGGCCTGTGATGGCTTAAATGTTTATTTTAAAAAATTAATGGGATGCTTTCATTTGGCCCAATGGCCTGGTATTCAGTTGCCTGCTGGCGATCTCACTGCCTGATTTCCTTCTTCTAAGCCTCTCCCAGCCTCTAAGTTCATCACTTTTACTGGAGCTCTTCAAACTATTGATACACCACTATTACTCCTCTCTTCCCACTCCCATTCTTTCCTCCACTCCTAGGCCCGGTTTTCTTCATGTGTCCAATTCTCTGCTTTAAGTTGAGGACAAAAGGATTGGATAACCTTATTTAAACTGAGATGTAATGAGCCTCTCCTCTCCTTTGGATATTAATGAAGAGAAGTTCCCTAGAGGGGAATTCAAAGATGTGAATTCATCAGATACCACTTGAAGAAATGGATCATTACCGAGGGGCTCCAGACACCCAGAGAAGGTTGGAAAAGGAGAGAGATTTTCCTCTTTTGGAGCCTCTTGCCCACCCCAGATCCGAGCCCACCCACGCCACCGTGTCCTCACCCAGCATGGCGAACAAACTGGGGCTCGTGGCCGTCTGTTGTTTGTCCTCCGCTTCTTTAGGCAGAGGCTTCGGGAGGCAGCAGGCCACAGTCAGCCCGAAACAGGCCGCAAACACGTGGATGTACATCATGCTTATGTGGTTGTCCATCTGCAACAAAACCCAGCGGGAACAGTGAGTGTCAGCATCTTCTGCCCACAGGGAGGGAACCTTCCGTGTTCCTTGGAGAAAGTTCTGGCTTCATGTAGGAGGCGTGACTTGAAGTCAGGAGACTGACCCAGCCCAGCAGCCCCCCTTTCAGAGGAGTCCCGTGAGTTGCTGTGTATTTATTCCCGACAGGTTTCTGGTTGGCTTTATTTATTTAGTTGGCCACGTCTTGCAGCTTGCAGGATCTTAGTTCCAGGACCAGGAATTGAATCCAGGCCACAGCAGTGAAAGCGCCGAGTCCTAACCACTGGACCGCCAGGGAATTCCCCTCTGGTTGGCTTTAAACACTTTTGGCTGAAGTCCACTTAGGTGGGGGAAGAGCCACACGGACATGTACCCCACTGCTTCCTACATTTTGGCAGAATTTCAAATTTTGCGTAGAGTATGAGTGATATGATCTTTGCACCATGAAGCAGCCAGAATTTTTATAATACTGAACTAAAGTGTTCAGAAAATTCCAGCTATATGTTCATTTTGCTTTATGAATATCGAATTTAGTAACCCTTCATAACTCACTTCGTGGGCTACTGGTAAGTCCTGTCAGCTGTGCCTTCAACAAATATCCAGGTTTGGCAAAATTTTCACCACCACGCTCCACTGCCCCACCTTGGTTTAAGCCACCATCAACACCTTCCCAAATTTTTGCAGTAATCTTCTAACTGGTCTCCCCATTTCCACCCTTGTCCCCCAACTGACTCTTCTCCACGTAGCAGCCAGAGAGACCCTGTTAAAATCTTAGCTCATGGCATGTTTCTGCTCAGAATCCCCCAGTGAGGGGGGTGGGAATTCCTCCATGTCTCCCTCAATGTCAAAGTCAGCGTTCTTCCTACGACCTACAGGACCCTGCATGATCTGCCCTCCCACAACCTCTGTGACTCCACCTCCTACTCATTCCACACACACTGTCCTTGCTGTTCCTCAAACCCACACTCATGCTCCCACGTCAGTACCACTTTGCACCGTCTGTTCCACTGCCTGGAGTGCACGGTGGAGGGAGTGGTCCACCCTGGGTACAGGCAATAAGGGGATGCATTGTCTGTAGAGAATTTAAAACAATTAAAGCAACTAAAAGCCCATCTGCTTTTTATTATCATCATGTGCCAACAATTCTAAACAGTGTCACTGACACAATCCTCCTCCTGAAAGAGGCAGACCACTCCCACGGCCCTGCCTTCCATCTGCCACTGTCCTCAGATACCCACGTGACTTGCAAACCTGCTGCCTTCAGCTCTTTACTCAAAAATTATTTGCCCAGGGAAGCCTTCCTTGGCCAACCTCTCTAACACTTTATCCTCCCTCACAGCTATTCCTGTCTGCTTTCCTCATTTTATTTTTTTCTCCATAGTACTTATCACTATCTAACACACTGTATCTTTTGCCTATTTTATTGTTTATTGGCAGTCTTTCCCTCTGGAATAGAAGTTCCATGACAGCTGCATTTTCCCACTGCCTAGAAGAGTGCCTGGTACACAATAGGCTCAGAAAAAATATTTGTGAAAGGAATGAATGAATGGTAAGGAACCTCAGTCACACATAAAAATGAAAGTCTGTGGAATTCCCTTGTAAGAACTGAAGAAGTCTTGCATTTCTAATCTCTCTGAGGTCCCCCAGGAATCGTCAGCTTGGAATACTCATTTCTTGAGTTGCCTCTACTGGGAACAGCTCTGGTTTCTGGCTCTAGTTTCCCCTGAGCCCTTCCATGCAACAAACCCAGGCTGAATTGAAGTTTTTGAGGAGAAGCAGTGAACTCTCAAAGTCAGTGCCAAACCCTCCCCCGGACCAGCTAAACTAAAACATTGAAGCTGCAGAGAAGAGAGGAGATGGCTTTGAATTAATGCAGCTTTTTAAAACAACCATTATGAAAACCGTAACAAAGCAGGAAAAGGCTTATAATGCATTGCCCACAGTGGGCTTTCCATCTCTGGGAACTGACCTCTTTCCTTGACAGTTTTTTTTTTTGCGGTACGCCAGCCTCTCACTGTTGTGGCCTCTCCCGTTGCGGAGCACAGGCTCCGGACGCGCAGGCTCAGCTCACGGGCCCAGCCGCTCCACGGCATGTGGGATCTTCCCATACCGGGGCACGAACCCATGTCCCCTGCATCGGCAGGCGGACTCTCAACCACTGTGCCACCAGGGAAGTCCTCCTTGACAGTTTTTACCGTGGGAACTGCCTTCATAGCATTTGCTTGCTATGTTTAAATGTTTAGCATAGACCACACTTTTGCAACCCCATTTTGGCCAGTCTTTAATGTTTTTTTAATCCCAGAAGCTTTATCAAATGGAGACAGAGCCCTCCCCTTTCACCTGCTCAGCCCTCATCCCTGAGGTCCCTCCTCACAGCACCATGACTCACATTGAAGACTTCCTTGCCGACCATCCTCGTGGCACTAAAGGCTGTCACCTCTATCAATGTCATCAACAGCAGCTGCAGCAGGTTGACCTTCCCCAGGATGACACCCACTGAGATCAGCACAGATGTAGCGCTCATGGTGGATATCTGAATACTGGGGAGAGGGGGCAAGACAGGGATGACTGAGAAGGAAGGATGCCTCCCATTCATTCATCCACTCATTCAGCAAACATTTGTTGAGGACCTACTCTCTGCCTGAAACTTTTCAAGAAACTGGGGATGGAGTAGGAGAGCAAATAGACAAAATTTCCACTCTCATGGGGATGGAGGCTGCCAAGTCTGGGGTCTCCTTCATCCCCTCCCCCACCCTCCGGATGGCAGCCACACTCTGATTGATCTGCATACACTCATCTGTACTGAGGATGCTCCGAAGTTCTCATAGGAATGTCTGATTGTTCCCACGGGACCGCTTCTGGGATCTGACTACTAGGATTCTGCCCTGGGCTTCTCTTCTACTGTCATCACTCACAGATGCTCAATAGAGGGCGCTCTTCACCTGCCCGCCGATCCTTCAGGCACCACCACCCTCCTCTCTCCCTCTCCCTGTAGTGGAAAGAGACTGGGTTTGGAAGTAGGACAAGCCTGGCTTCCAGTTCCAGCTTTTCCACTTGAACAGCTATTTAATCTCACTGAGCCTGTTTCTTCATCTGTAAAATAAGGAGGATGATAATACTTATCTCATGGGAGTGTTGCGGGGATTAGAAGGAATAGTCGTGCATGTGTGTCTCGCACACCATGACTGGCACAAAGAACTAACTCAGTGCTATTACTGATTCCTTCTTTCCCTTGACAAGTGAGCAAGCTTAGTGCAGGGATTCAGAAGGAGAAAACAATTTTTGTTTTCAAGACACTTACGATTAGGCTGGGGAGACAAAGCGACATCATGACCCTGTCAATTAAAACCATCTGCAATATCATGAGGCCAGAGGGGTTCACTGGAGGGAGAGAGCAATATGAACTGGACTCATCAGGGAGGGCTTCCTGGAGGAGGTGGCACTGAGCTGGACAATCCATTGTGGTTAAACCAACCCACCCTCCTCTGGCACTTTGCTGAGACCACCCCTCCCCCTGGGAGCTGCTGCTGCTGATGCTACAACCACCACCACCACCATAATAGTGATAGTAATAATAATAATCTATTGAGCATTACGTATAACAGGCTTGCAAGTACATCATCTCATTTAAATTTTAATCCTCCAGGTAGCCCTCTGTAAATGGTGCCAGGGTACCATTCAGTACCTCCATTTTACAGGTGAGTACATTGAGACTGGAAGAGGTGACTGTTTTGGTAATGGCCACACAGCTAGTTAATGACAAATGTAAGGTTCAAACCCAGCCATTTGGCCTGGATCCAAAGCCTGTGTTCTGAAGTCTGGACACAGACTTCCCACTGTTTGCTGCCAATGTAGTGTCCTACTTAAGGCTCAAGGACTTCAGAGGAAAAGCCAGAGGAGGCCAAAGGTATGGGGAAGGAGCCTCACAGGGGCCAGGAATGACTTGAAATGAAGGGTCCCTCAGTGCTTCACTGTGGCTGGCCATGTTATCTTTTGGGTGAGTGCTCATTTAACTGGCAAAAGCCTAATTCAAGAGATTCTGTGCCAGTGGGAGGATTTCAGACCTCAGGGGCCAGTTGGGACCAGGGAAGGATTGAGACAGCGAAGTACGGTGCTTAGGACAGTCTTGTTCAGGCTGCCATGGTTGGAATCCTGACTCAGCCACTTCCTGGCTGTGTGGCCTTGGGCAAATGACTTAACCACTCTGTGTTTCCATGTCCTCATCTATAAGAGAGGCAAGGCCTATGGAGCTGTTGGGAGGGCAAAGTGAGTCAAGCAAAGTAAGGGGGTTGGTTATTGCTATGATAGGCCCTCCAAGACCTTTTAACATACAGCATTAAAAATATCACAACTTTCAGGGTTCTTTTTATTTTCATATTTGTTCCAATAACCATTTACTAAGTCCTTCCTATGTGAGGAAAACAAAGGAGGACAAAACTGAATAAGACAGGCCCCCGCCCTGAAGGGACTGGTCATCGGTGACTCAAGGCAGAACCGATTCAGTGCCAAGTCAGGCCTCGAGCTGGTGAGGCGGCAGGAGAGGGAGAGGGCCGTCTGAGAGGCAGGCCTGGACACCGCCCACCAGCCCAGCCAGAGCAGGAAAGGTCAGGAAGGAGCCCATTGTTCAAATCCGTGAAGCCAGCCCCATTGGGGGGTCACAGCTGGGAGGACCCAAGTGGTCAGGGCAGGGCAGGGGCGTTCACTCGGGCTGTAAATGGCCTCTTCTTGTCTTTCCGGATTGACAGATTCCTGCAGGCAGGACGTCAGAAGACGGGGGCAGCCTGGAGATGCCTGGAGACTCAGGCTCAGGAAGCCAAAGGCTTGTGTGACCTTAAGCCAGGGCAGCAGAAACACCAGACCACGATCACCCTATTGGAGTTCCCCCAGAATGCCCTTTGTCACTTCCCAGGTGATTACTGGGGGTGGGGTGGGGGGTGGTTTATTGAATCCCCATGGGGATCAGCTCTAAAATGGTTTAAAAGAAAAAAGGTGAAGAGTTTTTTTCAGGGCCCGTGGGGAGCTGGCTACACTGTGTTTCTTGTCAGGACCACTCTGCAGTGTGTGGGAAAGGTTAGAGTTAAAACTGAAGTCACTTCCACCAGTTAGCTATGTGACCCTAGGCAAGTGTCTTACGAGCTCTGAGCGTCTAGTTCCTTGCCTGTACGCCACATCAGACCCCTACTTGGAAGGGCTAAACAAACAATGTTTGTGAAGTGCCCAGCACAGAGCCTGGTTCATGGAGAGATGTTTAACAGCAGTGCCCAGAGGTTTAGTAGGGTCTCAGAGGGGAGGGTAGAATGGCCTTGAAGGGGTCCCCAAGATACCTAAGGTGGGATTTACCCATCATCTGGGCAAGACAAAGTTTCAGAATTGGATAAAACCAAAAAACAATTTTTATAGAAAAATTTTACCTGGTTCCTCCTATTAAGTGTGAATGACTTTTTTTGCAGGTATGTACAAATTAATGTATGTGTGTGTGTATATATATATATACTCTTGTGTAACCATCACACAGGATAACATAGAGAATGTTTACTGCACCACGTAAACTTCTTTTGTGCCCCTTCCTAATCAATAAACACCACCTTCCTCCGGTAACCATTATTCTGACTTCTAGCAACACAGGTTAATTTTGCTAGTTCTTATAAAGGCATCTAAAGAAATCAGAGTTAATTTAAAGAAACTAAAGACAAGGCTATTTCTTGTCCACCAGCATTTGAGGACTGAGAGTACTTCCTTCTTTTCAAGAGACTCTCTCTCTGAGTGTGAGATTTCTATTTCTTTTTGTCTAATCTCTATTAATTTTTTCTTTGAACTAATATTTATTGTATAAGTTTATGAAATCAAAATCAACAAAAATGAAAGGATACAGAGTGGGCTGTAGATCTGGGCCCCTTGTGATGTCACAGCGTAGGGTTGTCAGATAAAATAGAGGATGCCAGTTAAATTTGAATTTTAGACAAACAATGAGTAATTTGTGAGTATAAATAAGTCCTGAATATTGCATGGTGCCGGTGCTGGAAAGAGAAGGGGACAAGCCAGCTCTTCTAGAATCTGCCCTCTTGGGCCCCAGACTCCCAAGGACCCAAAAGTGATCCAGTGGCCGTCCAGTTACCTGGAAAGATTGAGGACCATCTTCCTAAGGGAGAGTTGGTTCAGGAAGCCATCCAGCAGGACTGTCAGCTGCACCCCGAGGGCCAGCATGAAGAAATTGAAGGCCACACTGCTCCAGCAGTGTCTCCGCAAAGATGTGTTGAGGAAACCCAAGCCAAGGACTGCCATGATGGTAACATCCTGGAAGTCTGCTCAGGGAAGAGATGTCGAGAAGGAGGAGGAGAAGCAGAAAAGGTGGAGGGTTGTGTGAAATTGGAGTTTTACAGAACGGCAGCTGGAGGGGACATTGAAGATCATTGAAGAGTGCTTAGTCAAGTTACTTCCCCTCTTTGAGCCTCAGTTTTCTCATCTGAATGATGGGGATAACACAGACATACCATGCAGGTTTGAGGGAAGATTTAACTGCGCTAATGCAGGGCCTGGCCCATACTGAGTGCTCAGTAAATGCAGCAATTATTGTTATTATTAAACACAATGATATGAACACGTGTAGAGCATCAGGACAAGTCCTTACACATAGTTTACAATCAGTCAAGGTACTGACTCCTGCTTTTGAGAATCCGGTTCAACCTCCTGATCATGTGTGAGAGAAAATAAGGCCACAGAAGCTGGTGACTTAGCTCAGGTCATGCAGAAGAGGGGGCAGAAGCGGGTCTAGAGGTTCATAGGCAAGAACCAAAATTATCTTCGCAGAAAACGGCTCTCTCCCTTTGACCCCTGCTGACCTGCTGGACCTGGTGGGCCAGCAGAAAGCACCAGAGCCACATGGGCGATCCTCCCCTTTTCCAGCCTCGGACCCTGCACAGGGGCTGCTGTGACAGATGAGCGCAAGGGACTTAGCTAATGTTCCGGAGGGGACCAGCAAAAGGAAACAGGCGGATGCTTTGAATTAATTCCAGGTTTGCAAAATGGATAACAGTTTGGGCTCTGGAACCAGATAAGCTTGGGGTCATATCAGGGCTCCGGCACTTTCCAGCTGTGTGGCTTAATCTAGTTATTTAACGTCTCTGAGTTTTAATAACAGCCGACATTTATTAAGTGTTTATCAAGTGCCAACACTGTTTTAACCACTTCACGTAAACGATCTCATTTAGTTCTCACAAGCATCCTTCAAGGTGGGTGGTGGTTTTTTTTTTTTTTTTTAATATTATTTATTTATTTGTTTGCCCCGGGTCTTAGTTGTGGCCGGCGGGCTCCTTAGCTGTGGTATGCAAATTTATAGTTGCAGCAGGCATGTGGGATCTAGTTCCCTGACCAGGGAACGAACCTGGGCCCCCTGCATTGGGAGTGCAGAGTCTTAACCACTGCGCCACCAGGGAGGTCCCGGGTACTGTTATTATCACCATTTTACAGACAAGAAAACCGAGGCACAGAGGGGTTAAGTAACTCGCTCCAGCTGGTAGAGTTGGGATTTCAACCTAGACGGTCTGCTCTGGAGCCTGTGCCTTGAGCTACCACACTATCTGCCCTCCTGCTTTTCTCACCTATTAAATGGGAAAAATAATCATACCTCTCTCATCAGGTTGCCAGAATCAAACAGTATGAGGCACATAATTGCTCAGAATAGTAAAGACTATTTCATCAACAAACACCAACTATGTTCGTATGTGTACAAATGCCTGGAGAGAGATCTTGAAGGAATTTTTTGCCCCATGGAGATTATCTCTGGGTTTAGGAGAGTTTTATATTTTAAAAAATTTTCAGTGTTAAAAATTTCTACAACCAGCACGTGGACAGTAAGTAATTTTTTTTTAAAGGAAAAAGCATGGGCTTTGAGGTCACACAGTTCTGTTTGACTCCACCTCTATCGTTCCCTATTAGATTAAACCATATTAAATTGCCAACATTTGACCATTTTGACCTATAAAAATGGCGGTTTTTATGTTTCAACCTCTTAGCTGCACGGCCTTGTGGGTTGCTTACTTTCCTCATCAGCTAAATATGGGCAATTCTCCCCCCCACGGAGGGTGCTGGGAGAGCCAGAGGAAGTAATGTTTTGTTCAAGAGCTTGGCACCATGCCTGGCACACGGAGAAAGCTCAGCACCATCATCACCATCACAGCAATAAGAACTCACCTGGTCTCCATCCTTGGCTCTGATAACAAGGAAGCTCTCATTTCCAGATCTCTCCAAAGCCTCTTCAATTTACATTTAAATTCACTTTCATTGAAAAATACACAGACCTAGAATCTTGCACATAGGACTTGGGTGGGTGTTGACGATCCCAGGTCAGTCTGACAAACACCGGGTTGTAGGAGACCCGGGCAACTCCACGGGATCTGGGGACTTGGAGTGGGTGAGAAGTGGGCAATCAGGAGGATTCAACTTCTTTCACCTTTTTTCTCTGACATAAGGGAGGGGGAGGCCATGTTTCCATCTCCTGCTTGCATCCCCTTAGGAATGGGGGTGGAATGGGGGTGGGCAGGGCACATTTTGTATAGGGGCTCCTCTTGGGATCCCTCAAATTCCTTCAGGGGCCGAGCAGGAAACTATGTATACAAAGGGTACAATGTGTATTAGGGAGTGGTGAGGGCTATGGCCAACTGGAGACTGCGAACCCCACTTTAGATATTCAAATTCAATCTTTTCTTAAACACTGCTGTTAAAAAACAAATAAACTAACGAACAAACAAACACATCCACCATCTTGCAGCAATGCTATATGCAAAGGGTCCAGATTTATCAACGTTTCCATGAGTAGGGGGATCTTGCATTTTCCTCTCATTCTACAGAAGGGGACCAGAGACAGCCTGTGACTTACTTAAGGGCACACAGCATGTCAGTAGCAGAGCCAAGCTCTGGACTCCTGGTGCAGTGCCCTCCCATCAGGCTAGGCTGTCTCTTGCTCTTGTTTGCCCGCATTGCACTAAAGGACCTTGGGCAAGTCCCTTGCCCTCTTTGGGCCTCCGTTTCCCTATCTGTAACACATGGGAGTCGGACTTGATACTCTGTAAGGACCTCACCACTCTGGTGTGTTCAGAGGAGGGGGGCAGAGGGTGGGGAGGGGAAGGGCACCAGGATTACGGCAGATGTGAGGCTCTAGAGATAGAAAGTCAGAGCCTCTTGGTTGGGGAGTTTTATCAGGCACAGCTGCCATGCCTGCTGCCTGGTATAGGCACTCAGGGCCCTCCTCCCAAGACCCCACAGTGTCCTTGAGGGTGGGGCTGTGCTTCGGCCAGGGGGATGAAATTAGGGTGGCAGTTTCTGGGAGCTGTTGACAGAGCACATTCACCCCAAACTGGTCAGTAAATCACATTTGATTTCAGGGTCCCTTTACTCTCACCCCATGCATCCTCCCATTTCCTCTCCCAGCCTCTCAGGGCTCTGGCCCACCCCTGCTCCTCCCATGTCTCACGACCTGGACCCCAACTTCAGCGCTGGGTCCCAGCTCAGGGCATCCCCACTGGTGTCAGCCTCTGCCTCTCAGACCCTGCGCTAAGCCCCTCATCAGCTGCTGGTCTGATAAGCTAATGATGCTAAGGTGTCCAGGGGTGATAAAGAGAGGATTGCTGCAGGGGCCCCAACAACCGGGCCCCAGAGGGGAGTTTTACATACTGTCTAAGGCAGGCCTTCAGAAGTTTATGAAAGTCCCATGACTTAGAGAAAGTCTAACCTGGGAGTCCTGCAGGACAATAATTACCATCACTGTAACAGCGGGCACATACATGGTGCCCGCCACATACCAGGCACTCTTCCAAGTGCCTGCCAGCCTTAACCTTCAACAAGCCCATGTAGGAGGTACTATTTATTATCCCCATTTTACAGATGGGGACAGGGAGGCACAGAGAGGTGCTGTAATTAGCCCAGGTCACACAGCTAGCAAATGTTGGTGGCAGAGCTGAATCCTGACTCTCTGGGCTTAACCACTATACCATCCTGCCTCTCCATACATTCTTCGCTCTCCATAGTGTCAAATGAAGTGTGTGGGCCTCTGAGTCAGGTTGTCAGAGTCCAGAGTCTGGCTCTATCTCTGTGTACCCGCTTGCTAGTCTGTAAAATGGTCTGAAACAAGAGCACCTGCTCAGAGGTTTGCTGTGCGTACTAAGCTCGCTGGCTCCTTTGAGTTGCTTAGCCTAGCACTGGGTGCACGGTAAGTGTTAGTAACTATTATTCCACACCTGCCACTTGTTAGCTGTGACTTCAGGCAAGACTGTTCCCCCTTCCTTCGGCCTGGCTGCCCCTGGGAGTCTCACTCTGTGTCCCCACCCACCCTAGCCCCTCCCTCTGGCCTGCAGACACTTCAGCATCGACAGCTCTGAAGCCAGGCCAAGCGTCTGGCCCTCAGGCCCTGGGCTCGGCCTCCACACCGTGCTCCCCACCACTGACTGGGAGGACCTCTGCAGCCCCTGTCAGGGACCATCCACGGAGCCCCATGCTGCCTTCCCCTTCCCCGCAGCCTCTCACCCCACCCTCACCTCTGCAGCAGCCTGGGAAAAGAAAAAGAGATTGCCCAATCAAAGGGGCAGTCAAGGCTGAGATATAGAAGGTACCAGGATTTGGGGGTATTTATATGTCACTGGCAAAGCCACTCTTGTCTTTTAGTAGCTCTGCTTACTGCTTCTAAGGCATATGGGGGCAACTGGGTGGTAGCCACAGTGCAGGGCCCAGGATGGTCTCCCAATGTGGCAGCTTGCAAGCAGGCTCTGTGTGATAGGTTGTCAGAGTAATGGCCCCCAGTGAATCATGGCTTCCAGTATAGACCCCTCCCACCTGAGTTGAGCCTTGTGATTGGCTTTGGTTAATGGGACATTAGCAAACACCATACAAGCAGAGGCTTGAAAAGCACCTGCTCATTGGGGCTTGCCCTCTCTTACTGTGGTAACACATTTGCTGCCATGTGAAAAGTCTGGGCTAGTCTGCTGGAACCACATGGGCTAGCTGCCAGCCAGCACTAACTGACGAACATGCAAATGAGGTTATCTGAGGCCATGCAGCCACCTCCAGGCTAGAGATGCATAGTGACCCTAGGTAGAACTGACAGAAGAACTGCATCACCAAATACAGCCAAAATTGCTGAACCATGGAATCATAATCAGGAACAAGTTAGATGATTTCTGTTTTGAGCCACTAAGGTTGGGGGTGGTTTGTTATGCAGCAGTAGATAATGGATGCACTTGCTTGCCCCAAGCATCTCACAGGCACCTGAATCCCAAGCCCAGAATGAACATATCATTGTTCCTTTATCCCACAATCTGCCCCTCCCCTTGTGTCTCTCATCTCAGGAAAGGGCTCCTTCATCTGCCAAATCTCACATATGAAGCCATCCTTGACTCCTCCCTCGTTTTTGCCAAGAACAGCTGATTTTATCTCCTAAGTAGCTCTTGAATCTGACTCTTCACTTCTCCTCTATTGTCCCTGCCCATTTGGCCTCATCACAGGTCATCCAGGCTAGTGGTCATCAGAGTAGGGATCACACCCCTCAGAAGATGCCCCAGGCAATCCACAGGGGCTGCTGGAAGAAGAGATATGAGCACTCTAGTTCTATTCATTTTTACTAACAAAATTAAGAAATTAAAGTTTATTCATAATAAAAGACAATACTCTTTATCAGTCTTGGTATGTGTTCATTCTTCTAATCCTTTTGACAACTAAATAAGTACTATCATCATGTGACAGAGGTTAAAACAGAGGCAGAGAGAGGTTGAGTGATTTGCCCAAGGTCTCACAGCTAAGAAAAGGCAGAGGCAAGATGTGAATCAGTCTAGCTCCAGTAGTCCTCAACTTCCATGAGCGTCAGAGTCACTTAGAGCGTTTGGTAAAACACAGATTGCTGGGCCCCACCCTAGAGTTTCAGATCAGTAAGTATGGATGGGGGCCCGGGTATTTCTAACAAGTTCCCAGGGGATGCTGAGGTGGCTAGTCTGGGGACCACACTGTGAGAACCACTAATCTAGGCTCTTCTACCCCTAAAGACACTTGGTGAAGTTTGCAACTCTGCAAGCATTTAATGTTGAGATGAACCCAGGAGCCTCCTCTCACTTGCTCAGGATGTCAGACAGCTTAGTGTCCTAGCTTCGGAAGGTGTTCTAAGGGAATATTGGGCCACTGAGCAGGGGGGTGACATGTGTTTCTCTGTATTCGTCATGGTGCAACTAACGACAGGGATTTGTTTTTTTTTTAAATTTACCTCTATATTATGGAAAAGTTTAAGCATACCCAAAAACAGAATGAGTAGCATGATGAACCTCATGTACCCATTCCCAGCTTTGATGATTGTCACATGGGGTCAATCTTGTTTTTATTATCCTTGTTTCCTTTCTTCTTCTTTTTCTTTTTGGCATGAAGCAGACCCTAGACATCATTCCATTTCAATATGCTTCTCTAACAAATAGGGCTCACTATTTGTTAAATTGTTAAACCTGTTTCTAAATAGGTTAAAAACCACCCACTATGCTATTATCACACCTAACAAAACTAACAATAATTTCTGTATATTATATAATATTCATGTTTTATTCCAGTTTCCAGATTGTCTTAAAAATGTCTTTTTTAAGAATTGGCTTGTTTACATATGACCCAGCAATCCCATTACTGGGCATACACCCCGAGAAAACCGTAATTCAAAAAGAGTCATGTACCACAATGTTCACTGCAGCTCTATTTACAATAGCCAGGACATGGAAGCAACCTAAGTGTCCATCGACAGATGACTGGATAAAGAAGATGTGGCACATATATGTAATGGAATATTACTCAGCCATAAAAAGAAATGAAATTGAGTTATTTGCAGTGAGGTGGATGGACCTAGAGTCTGTCATACAGAGTGAAGTAAGTCAGAAAGAGAAAAACAAATACCGTGTGCTAACACATATATATAGAATCTAAAAAAAAAAAAATTGTTCTGAAGAACCTAGGGACAGGACAGGAATAAAGACACAGAGGTAGAGAATGGACTTGAGGACACGGGGAGGGGGAAGGGTAAGCTGGGACGAAGTGAGAGAGTGGCGTGGACATATATACACTACCAAATGTAAAATAGATAGCTAGTGGGAAGCAGCTGCATAGCACAGGGAGATCAGCTCGGTGCTTTGTGACCACCTAGAAGGGCGGGATAGGGAGGGTGGGAGGGAGACGCAAGAGGGAGGAGATATGGGGATATATGTATATGTTTAACTGATCCACTTTGTTCTAAAGCAGAAAGTAACACACCATTGTAAAGCAATTATACTCCAATAAAGATGTTTAAAAAAAAAGAATTGGCTGGTTTAAATAACTTATCATTTACGGGGACTGGATTAGATTAAGTGGATTGACAGATTGCTTCCTAGTTTTAACTCAACTAACCTTCACAAAACGGACTAATGGCTCAAACAACTCCTGACAAAAAACAGAGATTGAAGGCAGAACAATAATGGCAGCCAAACATACAGAAACAAAAGGGCAGAGTGATACTTCTCCTCGTGCAGACTCTCCGTCAGCCACATTCAGAGTTTAAAAAAAAAGTCAATCTAATCATATCTGACAAGAAGTCAAGCAAGATAATTTGAAATTGTTAAGAAGACCCCGAGGAATGGATTGCATCCACTATCATTTATTTATTTATTTATTTTTTTGGCTGCATTGGGTCTCTGTTGCTGCACGCAGGCTTTCACTAGTTGCGGCGAGTGGGGGCTACTCTTCATTGCGGTGTGTGGGTTTCTTACTGCACTGGCTTCTCTTGTTGCAGAGCACCAGCTCTACGCATGCAGGCTTCAGTAGTTGTGGCACACGGGCTCAGTTGTGGAGCACGGGCTTAGTTGCTCCGCGGCATGTGGGATCTTCCTGGACCAGGGATCGAACCCGTGTCCCCTGCATTGGCAGGTGGATTCTTAACCACTGCGCCATCAGGGAAGTCCCATCCACTATCATTAACAGTAACCATGGACCTTGCCTTAAGAGTAACTGACACCATTATGATCAGTAATTTGAAAATATTTTATATTTACTTTTGATTTCTTTCAAATTTTCTAAGTTGTGTACTTGTATAATAATGTACAAAATGTATTCATGTAGCGGTACGTATAAATATGGTGCATGCTTGAATAATGGTGTGCATGATCAGAAAAATTTGAAGCCCCCTGGTCCATACTACACTACAGCCTTCTACCTCAAGTCATGCTCTCTTCTCCATCCCCATGCCAGCCCTGGAATGGCTTTCTCCATAACCCAAACCCAAACTGATCACACTCCTGCTTCCTATTAGATCAAAACAATGAAGGGCAAACTTCTCACTCAATGCAATGGGTCCACCACACCCTGCTTCCCTATTTATGCTCCAACAGCACTGCACTGTTAAACCCCAGATTGGTGCAGTCTGATGAGTGTACACACAATGGTTCCTGCTGTGCTCTTGACCCTCCATTTTCACATGGTAACTCCTACTGAGCCTCCAAGTCCTGGCTGGGCAGTCACTTCCCTCCAGAGGCCTTTCCTGACATAACCATCTCCCTGCATGGGTTGTGGGCCCTCCTCTGTGCTTCCATACCAAGTGAGCACCTGAGGACACTTATATCTATTATATGTTAGCAGCACAGCCTAGGGGTAAAGAAGAGGGACCCTGTACCCAAATGACAAAGTTTCAATGTTGGCTCCTACGCCTACTGATTATATGACAAGAGGCTCAACCTTACTGTAAAATGGGGTCGTGAAGCATCATGGTTAAGGGCATGGAAACTCAAACCATGCTGCCTAAGTTTATTTTTTTTCCCTTAATTTAGTTTTATTTATTTATTTAATCTATTTAATTTTTTTTAATTTTTTAACTTTTATACTGTAGTGTAGTTGATTAACAATGTTAGTTTCAGGTATACAGCAAAGTGATTCAGTTATACATATACATGGATCTATTCTTTTTAAAATTCTTTTCCCATTTAGGTTATTACAGAATATTGAGCAGAGTTCCCTGTGCTATACAGTAGGTCCTTGTTGGTTACCTATTTAAAATATAAGGCTAAGTTTAAATCTGCTGTGCTATTGCTAGCTGAACAACCTTGGGCAAATCACTCCATGTCTAAGTGCCTAGTTTCCTCACAAGAACAAAGGAGATCATAATAGCACCTGTCTTGTAGAGTTATGGTAAAGCATTTAGAATAGTGCCTGGTACCTAGTAAGTAATCAATAAATATCATCCCTGGTTAGCATGCGTTTGGATCTCACATGGTTTGTAATACAGGGTTGAGGGAATGAATGAGTGAATGGATTGAATTACATTGTACCGGATTAAAAAGAATCAAAGTAAATTGAAATGAATTAAAATTGCGCCCAGGTCTCACTTGTCCAGCACTGAGAGCCCTCTCTGGGCTAGCCCATTAAGCAGTATAGGGACTTCCTTTCCCAAGTCATCTCCTTGTCCTTCTTTCCACTGCTGAGGGCCCAGGGATGCCTTCCCTTTGCTTCCGGTTAACTAGTTAATATCAATTAGAAACAAGCAAGCACTCAACTAGGCTCAAGTTTCAGCTTTGTCCCAGGGACTTCACTCCAGGAGGCCCTTCCATTATCATAAACAACATATTGACCCACAGATATACTTGAAAACTCATCTCAACTTTTAAAAAAAGCAAAAGCCACACCACTGTGGATGTCTGTCTTGTTTAGAGTTGTTCTCATCACAGTCTATGAATATTTTTAGCTGCATATAAAATAACAACCATCCTACATTCCCCTTCAGCCAGAGCTTATGGCTCTGGATTTGCAGGCAGAAAGCAGACTTCCCAGCCCCTAAGTGAGAGGAAAGCTTCCAAAAGGAGGGTGGCACAGAAATGCGAAAAAGAGACAAAAAAAGGAAACGAAATCCCCCAAACCCAACAACAACATGAAATTCATTGCTTTTAAGGAGAGAGAAGCGGGGGTGGGGGAGCAGAGAAGCAGAGAATTGTGAAGACCATTTGGCAAAGGGAATTCTAGGAACACAGAAAAGGAGGCCCCTCCCTCTGCCCTGACAAATTAAGGGAGGCTTCATGGAAGAGGTGATGGTGACACCGGTCCTAAAGAAGAGACTGTATTGTTGGCTGGGTCTTTGTGCAATGAATGGAAGAGGATGAGGGAACTCCTTTCCTCGGAGGCTTTGTGGAAAGGAGCCCCTAGGCCCTTGGAGGACCACAGACCTCCTCTTCCCCTGCCCCTGCTATTTGCCTCTGTGACCACCTCCCCTCTGGACACTCACCTCGATAGGTCCTCATGAGCTTCTTCTGTTCCTTTACAGAAGTTTCATAGGAGGTGAAAAAGAAGAAGATGAGAATGAGAGTCACCTCCAGCATAAAGGCCCACAGGGTCAGCGGGCCCCGCACAGACTTTTGGTACTTAGAGCCCATCCTGTGTCCGTCTCTGTGCGTCAGTTCCACCAGCACTGGGCATTACACCTCGGCTCCACACCCACTCGGGGGAGGGATAGGGGAGACACCCGCCAAAGGCCTTATCTCAGGCTTCAAGGCTGGCCCTGCTGGCCTGTCTATGGAGTTAACACAGGAGCAGAGGGGCAGTGACAGGGAGGAGGAAAAAAATGCATTTATTCCAACATTAACTGATTCATTCAATCATTCATTGACTTATTCATTCAACAAGTAGTTGCTGCATTCCTACTACAGGCACTGTGCTCAGTTGAAAGGAGGGCATTCATTCACTTGATCCCCAAACATGAGAATCCTTCTCTACCCCTTACTTCGTTTACCTTCACTATATCTTGCAAGAATGGCAAAGAATAGATCAACTCAACACCTCTATTTTACAAATGGAGAAACTAAAGCTCAGATGGGGCTTTGGATTGGCAAAATTTCTCTTTAAAACCTTACCACATGTCAGAGATGGCACCAAGTGGGCTCTTAAAAAGGATATATTGAATGAATGAATGAATGAAAGCAAAGAGCAATGCTAAGCCCTGGGGAGGACACAGGACCCACAGAGAACTAAGTCCTCAGAGCTACACAGTTGAAATTATTTTTATTTGAAACTGTACTTAAATGGACCTGTTTCTAAATCTCTTAAGGGCACGTGGGAGAAAAGAAAAGAGGCTTGGGTCCAGCTCTAGTAAAACCCTGGTGAGGCTAAAATTGTCCCCCATTCTGGTCACTTGCTCACAGAGCATCCCAGGACTCTGCCTGGGGCATGAACACTGCAATGCATTTGAGGATGGCCACCGGCCTTAGCACGCCCAACTCACAATGGAGGATAGTCCCCTGGAATAGGATTTAGGGCACCTGAGATCTAGTTCTGACCTGCAGCTAACTTATCCTGTGGTCACATCCATCTGCTCAGCAGAAGACCTAATACATAGTAAGCATGGAGAAAGGGAGGGAGGGAGGAATCAAAGTTTTTTACCTTCTGCACTGGCCAGCCACTGGCCAGCCACTGGCCACTGAGTATAGACTGAATTTATGGGATCCCAGAGACTAAAACTTGGCTAGGAGTAGCAGGGAGGCAGATTTTGACCCAACATGAGTGGATACTTTATTGACCATTCATGGGGTAGTGAGCACCCTGTCACTAGGGGAATGCAAGCAGAAACTGATGGTTGCTTGTCAGAGATGTCTGGCATGCGATTCATATCTGGATCAAGGGAGATTCTAATCACCTGGTAGAATCTTGTCTTTTTGTTTTTAGATGAAGAAACCGAGACACAGAAGGTCACACCCAAGGTCATACAGTCACGGGCATCAGTCACTTCTTGCTCAGCACAGCTTTATTTACAGAAGGGAAAAAATTGAGAATAACCTAAATGTCCAATAGTAGAAGACTGGTTAAGTAAACTATAGGACACACGATCTGCCACCCATATGATTGTTCTGAACATGGGGGAAAATCCAGAGGAAAATGCTTTTAAGGTTTCTCAAAAATGGCACAGAGGATATATTATTTGGTGAAAAAGGAAATTACAGAACAGTGTGTAAGTACGATCCCACTTTTGTAAAAAATTAATGACACAGTATGTTAAGACATGCCTAGGAAAAAAAATGGCTGCAAACCACTACCTGGTTACTTTTGCTTTAGGTATTTTCGGGAGCTAAAATTTACTAAGCACTTAGCATGCTAGGCACTGTCCTAGGCACTTTACATGTATGAACTCAGTTAACTAGCCTGTGAGATGGGACTATTAGCCTTTACTACAACAGAGGAAGCTGAGGCACAGAAAGGTTAGGTGACTCGCCCAAGTTTATGGGGCTAGTAAGTAATAGAGCTGGGATTTCAACCCAGGAAGTCTGACTTGTGCACCTGGGTGTTGAACCACTTAACTTTAGTCCAGATAACTTCTAAGTCTTCTTCCACTTCTAAAAGTCTAGGAATGTAGGATTCTAAGGCTTCTGCTATCTCAACAGTAAATAAGGGAGTAGGTGCCCTGGTCTCTAGAGATTAGCCCTCATGGTCAGCCCTTGTTCTGATTTCTGGTCCTTTTCTGGCCATCAGCACTTCTGATGAGCTGGGTTTCCTTAAAGAGGGACTCCCCTGTGAGGGGGATAAGTGAATGTGACCCCTGTTGGCATGGGTCCTGTACCAGCAGGTTGTAAACCAGGCAGCCCAGGGAAACCAAGTGTCAAGCAGATGAACACCAAAGGTTTCCAGTCGCTGCCAGCTCCTGCGCCTGGAGCCCCTGATGGTTGCGTTTACCAGCTAGCAAATTCAGTGATGATGGCAGCTGGTTCTCACAGAGGCATCCTAACCCACTGTGTGTCCTGATCCTGCCTCAGTGAGGGACGGACCGCTTGACAAGAGGGCCAAGCTTCTCAGTGAACAGAAAGGCTTTTTTTATTAAAGGGAGGGGACCCCCACAGGTGGCCTCTCCCAGAAGACTGGTCAAAAGGGGAGTTTTCTGTCTTCCTCTCTAATTCTTGCAAAAGACCCCTGTTTTCTGATGACAGTTCCAGCTAGTGTGACTCCAAATCTTCAAGGCAGGGTCCCTAGTACAGAAAAGCACAGGCGATCTAGGCCAGAAATGTCATAAAGCAAATCAAATGTTAATTGTTGACTCTAGGTGGGAGGTGAATGGCTTTTCACTGAACATTTCTTTCAACTTTTTTGATATATGTTTGAAATTTTTCATAACAAAATGTTGGGGGGAAAATATTCTGTGTGCACCTGCCACTCCCTATGCCAAAAGCACCCCTCCACCCAGGTATCTGCATGCTCCTGCCCTCGCTGACCCAGATCCAAGCAACAGGAGACCAGGGACTTTTGACTCTTGTATCCTCAGCACCTGATGCTTAGTCCGTAGTAGGTGCTCAATAAATATCTGTTGACTGACTAACAACTGCCATTTCTGGAATGCCAAGCACCGGACCCAGCATTCTGCGTACATTATTTCATCTGCTCTTCCCCTCAAGCCTGTGAGTACAGGCATCACCGCTCCCATTTTACAGATGAGAAAACTACGGCTCAGAGAGGTGATGTGAGCGCCCAAAGTCACAAAGCTAATAAACAGCAGAGTCGGAACCCAACCCACATCCATCTGACGCCATGGCTTGTGCTGTTAACTTCTTTGCAATTCTGCCTTCCATTAACTAGACAACTCACAGTCTCAATTTCCTTATGAGTCAAATAAGATGAGCTGCTCTGCTTTCCTCACAGAGTTATTATAAATGTGAGACTATGTAAGCATGCTTGGCAACCTGTGTTTCGGAAATGAAGGTGAGCAAGTGGTACCATGACTGTGGCCTCCTGTTCTGAGTGACCAGGCTTGCCCCGCGTGTGATGAATCAAGTCAGAGAGACTGCAGCTTTCACGTGTAATCATGCGTTTTCTGTAAAAAGCAGGACTCTATGAGAATACTCACCAGGCCCTCCTCACCTGAGCCAAGTATTGTAAAACTCAGTCATGAGCAGCGACCAAGGAGGTAGGCAGGCCCTCCATCTCCTCTCTGGAAGCTTGTCCGCACCAAGGGTTTGATCCTGCTCTGGGCATGCCTGGTTAAAGTGTGGCTAAGTCAATAATTTATTCATTTAACAAACATGAGCTTTGGAGTCAGGCAACATGGGTTCAAATCCTAACTCTGCAAATTATTAGCTGTGTGACCTTCGGTAAGAGTACCAATATCTCTGAGTCTGTTTCTTTACCTGTAAAGTGGAGAAAATCAGGGTCGATCTCACAGGGTGGTTGTGAAGATTAAATGAGGTAATGCACATAAAGTGTCACATGTGTAGAAAACACTCCATAAATGTTAGCATTATTATTATGGCACAAGCTTGGCATGTTTACCATAGGAAACTTCAAAAATGCAAAGGTGCATAAAGCTTCCATAAAGCACCCACGATTTCATCATCTCCCCAAACCAGCTCTACTTCTTTGTGCATATATCCTTTCAGATTTTTTTCTATTCATGTGAATTTATGCCTTTTTTCTTCCCCTACGACAAAAGGGATTATATAGCAAATGTTTAGTAACTTGTTTTTTTCATGAACAGAATATCATAAGTGGTTTCCAAGCCAGGAAAAAAATCTTTCTATAACACTATCATGGTGGATAAGAGCCCAGGCTCTGCCACCAGACTGCCTAGGTTTGAATCCTAGCTCTATCACTTACTGTGTGACCTTAGGCAAATGACTTAACTTCTCTGTGCCACAGTTTTCTTTTCTTTTTTTTTTTAAAATAAATTTATTTATTTATTTATTTTTGGCTGTGTTGGGTCTTCGTTGCTGTGCGTGGGCTTTCTCTAGTTGCAGCGAGCGGGGGCCACTCCTCGTTGCGGTGTGTGGGCTTCTCATTGTCGTGGCTTCTCTTGTTGCGCAGCACGGGCTCTAGGCGCACAGGCTTCAGTAGCTGTGGCACGTGGGCTCAGTAGTTGTGGCTTGCGGGCTCTAGAGCTCAGGCTCAGTAGTTGTGTGTGTCACAGTTTTCTCACCTGTAATGTGGCACCAGTAGTAATCTCTTTGTCATAGGACTGTTGTGAGGATTAGATCAAAATGCATATGATACTTAGAGGAGTGCCTGCACATAGTAAGTGCTGTGTGTCGTCATTCTCCATGGCACACCGATTTCCACAGTAAGGATGTGTGATCATTTGTTTGACCAGCTCCCTTTGTAGGATAGCTGGGCTATTTCTAAACTGTTTCTGTTCTAAACATACTATGAACATCATTCATTAACAGGGCTCTCTGGGGGATACAGACACACGTATAGGAGGTGGCCATCCAATGTCTGGATTTTTCTGTGACTCACGTGGGACAGGAACAAAGCTCAAGGGAACTGGGCCAGCCGTGCCTGGCGGGTTTGAGGGGATCGAAGCTGCTGAAAGAGGTGGGTATGCAGTTTCCTCATATGTGAAATAGGGTGTGATGATCTCTCTCCAGGCTATTCTGAGCTATTTTGAGCTCAGTTGAAGCTCACATGCCAATCCCAACCCCTTGGCCATCAGAAAGTCCCAGGAGAAGAGGAGGAACAGCCCTGAATTCCTGTCTGGCCCTTGGTCTTTTGAATGAGAGCAAATGATTTCCTCTTCCCTGTCTTACTCATCTGTAAAATGGCCACTGCTGATCTCCCCTGCTTCCTGATTGGTGGTGGCAGTGTGAGGAACTGGGGAGCTCTGTGTCAGGCCTCATCTCAACCCAGTTCTGTGCCCTTAGGATCCCAAAGGGTCCTTTCAGGTTGCAGAGGTGAAAGGCTGGAACTTGGCTAGAGCCAGAGGGGCTTGGGCTATGGTCGGTCAGGAAAATACAGGGTCCAGCTGGGACAGGAGGTGTGAGAGGAAGGGAATGGAGAAGGGCAGACTTACTGTGGCCCGTCCTAGGGCTCTTGACAAGGAGGCCTTTCCCATCACCCCACTCCAGCCAATCATTAGATCAACAATCCTTACCATCAAGAGCCATGTACAAGCACCAGAGCATCAAGGCTTCATATTGCTCAAGCCAAATTCCTTTACCATACCAACTGCATGACCTTGTTTTCTCTGAGCTTCAGTTTTCTCATCCGTAAAATGGAGCTAACATGTTCTGCTTCTAAACATAGGGCTTGAAGTGTCTCCAGAGTTGACCTTGGCACAGGGTGGGCGGTGACTCAACTCTGGACACCAGTGAGTTGACATTTGAATTGGGACTGGAACCCAGACCTCCAGATTGCATCATCTTGGGCCAACCCTGGGATTCTCTCTGCCCTTCTTCTGCTCTCAGATAGTCTGTTGCCCAATAGTAACTCCCAGCCACATACTCCAGTAACACCCAGCCACTCCACACTTCTCCACATGGAATGCCCTTGTCAGGAACCTATTTGATGGCAGGCTAGACAGTGAGCTCCAGAAAGCTGGTATGTGTCCCCAGTGCCTCTCTCATCTTTTCTCTGGATTATTCACCTACCCATTCCGCAGTGTGCCGTGGCACTGTCCTAGACGACAGGGACCCAGTGAGGAGTGGAAAAGACCACAGATACGGCCCCTAACCTCACAGAGTTGACTGTCTTAGTCCCTGGCCCAGGTAATCTGGAAACTTGCAGTCATGGAGAGGAGGGCTATTCAGGTTGACGAACCCCATGGAGTCTGGAGCCATGATCTCACCATGTACCTATGCCTTTCAGCCTCCAGTCATATTGATTTAGGTTCTGCCTGTATCCTTCTCCATGAACCAACCTGCCCTGGCAACTGAAGTCTTTTTCTGTAGTTCCAAGCAGAGCATTTCACAATGACGGACAGCCTTGGTGAAACTTTGAGCTCACAGAGTATGTTATCCTTGGCTGCCCGGTGACACTTTATCAACGTGCTGGAGTAGAGGTGAAGGAAGAAAACCAAGTATACTGTTAACAGAAATGACTTGCTCTTACCTACTGCATACCTGGCCCTGAGAGTTCATCATCTGGTAAGCCTTCAAACAAACCTGCGTGAAAACAGAGGCTCTGAGACATTCAGTAACTTGCCCAAGCTAGTAAGTAGCCAAGCTGGAATTTCAATCCTGGTCTGAAAAAGCAGGTATTCTTGCCATTTTTCTAAACTGCATCTGTACAGGGTATGAATCCCATCCCCAAGAAGCTTTTCATCTAGGTGGATGGACAAGCCTCACCCAAGAAACCACAAGTTAGGAACAATACTGACAGAGATGCTCTCTGTAGAAGTAAAGGCAGGAATGAGGGAAGATAAGGTTGTACTAGTGGGTTTGAGGACAGTGAATAGATAAGGCTTGCTTGCCTGAGGAGGCCTGGAAAATAGGGGTGGGTCCCCATTGTGACCATCTTTGGATGCCATAATAGAGAGAATGGGTTTTCTCTTTCAGGAACTGGGTGATCCTTGAAGATTTGCAACAGTATAAAAGAGCAGCAGTTGAGGATGATGCATTTGGTGTAAATTACAAGTTCCTTCTTGGGGCGGGTTTTTATTTCAGGGGGTGATCACAGGGCAGGGAGAGGTCCACGCATCCCAGGACAAAACAAGACGGCATCTGCTTCCTGTAAGTATTTAAAATGTGCTGTAAGACCATCTAACTGTCCCACTGTTGGTGAGTGTTTAAGTTGGTACAGCCACTTGACAGGAGATTTTGCATTCATCAGAAATATTTAGGAAGGGTGCATTAATTATAGCATGTAAAAATGCTTATGTTAGCTAAAGAACAGAATACAAAATTGAATATTTAATATGATCACTATTCTGCTTAATAAAAAAGCAACAGTAATAGTAATAATATATCATCCATGGGGGAAAACTGGAAAGAAAGGGGAATATATAGAATGCTAACAGTAGTTGTGTTAAGGTGATGAGACCCATGGGTGTTCCCCCCAACCCAGCAACTGTGCTACATTTCCCCAGTTTTCTTTAATGACATGCATTCCTCTTTTCGACATACATTCACCTTTTTCTTTCTCTTAAAAAAATTTTTTGTTGTCTTTTCTAATTGTTATTTTGCCATACCTACGTTGCAGGGGTAAATGAACAAATAGATGCAGAGCACCTAGCACGGTTCTTGGCACAAAATCGGGGCTCTAGGAATGTTACGTGAGAACGGTCGCTGGCCCGGCATCCCCGCATCTCCAGACCTCTGCCCGGCGGCAGAGACGCTCCCGAAGCCGACGCTCGCCGGGTCCAGCAGGCGCGGTGCCCGCAAAACCCGCCGCCCAGCCCGCCCTGCGTACGTGGAGCCCGGGCCGCACCGCCCCACACACCCCCTGCAACCTCGCGCGACGTCGCGCTCACCCACGGCCCCGCCCCCTGTGACACCACCTCCAGGAGGCAGGACTGCAGCGGCCCCGCCCGCGCCTCCTCCGATAGGCCGCCGCGCTGTCACCACGTCGCGGGAAGCTGGCAGGGGTGTGTGTGTGTGTGTGTGTGTGTGTGTGTGTGTGTGTGTGTGTGTGTGTGTGTGTGTGTGTGTGTGTGTGTGTGTGTGTGTGTGTGTGTGTGTGTGTGTGTGTGTGTGTGTGTGTGTGTGTGTGTGTGTGTGTGTGTGTGTGTGTGTGTGTGTGTGTGTGTGTGTGTGTGAAGCTGGCAGGGGGTGTGTGTGTGTGTGTGTGTGTGTGTGTGTGGTTTGCTTTGTCATTCGTACCCCCGTCGGTGGCAGGCGCGGCCGGCTTGGCCGGGCACTCCAGGCTCCGCAGAAAAGGCCCCCGGCGCGCTGTCCCCGGCGCCTCCGGGATGAGAAGGGTGCTGTGAGCTCCTTACATAATGATGCGACTGACTGGAGCACAGTTCAGCCCAGATACGCACGTGCCGCAAACCCAGGCCTCGCGATTTCATAGGGTGCTAGTGATAGCCTACAATGAAAACAGCACCGTATGCTCTAATGTGGATTATAATACAATGAAATGCAATCCAATAATAATGAAATGTATCTTCGCAACAGGGCATAATATAGGATGTTATATTTATAGGGCCTATTTATAAGCCTCTATTTAAGTCTTTTCTGATAGGCTCGGACTCGGGCCCAGACACCGTAATGATTGGGGCACACTTCTGTCCTTCAAAGAGGCGGGTTCTAGAGTCCGTTTTGCCATAGCGGGCCCTGGGATTGGCCGGCAGCAGCGCAGAGGCGCCTTCGATTGGTCCTGAAGGCCGTCCGTCGGAGCGGAGGAGGCGGGGCAGGCGGCTGGCTGGTGCTGGGGCGGGCGGGCCCCGGAATTGTCATTTCTTTGTTTCCGAAGGCGGAGGAAGCGCTGAGCCCACACCTCCTCGTCCCACCCCCTCCCCCCGGGTGCTGGCTCCATGTCTGTGTGACCGGCCCCAGGGGTAGAGTCCAGGCCCGACGCGGGGCGGGCCGGCGGCGGCGGCTGAGGTGAGAGGCGGCGGCGGCGCGGGCACCCGGCCCCCCAGCGGGAGGATGAAGCGGCGGAACACCGAGTGCAGTAAGCTCCGCCGCCCCCTAAAGCGGAACCGGATCACCGAGGGCATCTACGGCAGGTGAGCGGCGGCGCCCCCGCCTCCGCCGGCGCGGGCCCTGCGGCCCCCGGCCGTCTCTGGAGGGGCCGAGCCCCGTTATGTAACCCCGACTAGGCCTCACGCCCTTGCCGGGGGCTCCCCGGAGGAGCGCTGCCCATGGGGCCCCGGGCGGCCCGCCGGGGTCCGCCCCGAGGGCGCGGGGCGTGGCGAGGGCCGACGGCCCGGCTGGGAGGGCGCGGCGGGCGCGAGCCGCCGTTGGGACTGTCCCCAACGGCGGTGACCCCCTCCCCATCCGCGCCGCCGGGCCCTCGGGGCTGCTCTAGGGGCTGAAGGGCCTCCGCTGGTTCCCCAGCCCGCTCCGGCCCGGGAGTCGCCGGCCTGAGTCGGGAGGCGCGTGGACCATATGCACTGGTGCGGGGGAAGGCTGACAAAGTTGGGAGCAGACAGTGGCCCCGCGGTCCCTCTGCGGACTGGGCAGGTGGCCACGTTGCCCCCTTTCGCCTTTTACTTCTTTTATGGAATCTCAAACTTGGCACCGAGGGCTGAAGCCGATACCCCCAAATCATGGCCTGTGGCCCCGCTCCAGACTCAGAAGGAGTGATGATCATTTTCTCAGCAGCATTATTTTGACAATTCCAAGCAGATAGTTTTATTCGACCCCTTTAAAAAGGATTTTCTTCAAACTCGCGTGGTTTGTTGTTGTTGTTTTTAGTTTGTTTTAATTCTCCAAAAACAAAGCAGTGTCCCTTTAAATAGAAATTGAATTCAGGACTGAGGGGTAGAAGGACAACAGGTTCATGGGGCAACTTAGTGAGAATCCCAGCTTCCCTAAGCAAAATTTGTGTAGGACTGTTATTTTCTGGTTCTCACAATGTTAATTCTGAATGGTACCTGCCTTGATAAAGAAATGATTTCAGAGGAGAAGTAATTAGTTTACAAAGGAGAATTCTCAGGATGTGCATATAAGCTTGATTGGTGTTCTACAGTTTAGCTCTTCTAGCTGTGGGACTTAGAGAAATATGTGAGGTAGCTGATAACACCCAAGTCGCCTTAGCATAGCTGTACACCTTGCACATGCTACTGTTTACACATTTAAAATGATTCCTTTCCACAAGCAGCTGACCGATGTAAACATTGGGTGTTTTTTTAAATTTCAAGCTTAAAAGGGTTAAGAAGTCAGTTGAAATAAAAAGTTTTTAGCTATATCCTTATGTAATGAGCCGCAGATCATAGGAAGAGTTCATTCATTAGACAAATACATGTACTATGTGCCAGGCCCTGTTCTAGCTAGTAAGGGTGCAGCAGTGAGTAAAACAGGCCAAAATCCATGCTGAATCAATCAAACCTGCCCATTTAAACTAAAACTGTAAAAGCAAAAACCATTTTTCCTACAGATTTAATGGGTGGGGGAAAGTTCTCTTCAAGTTACACAGACTATAATTCTTGAATAAAGGAAGGGTTTTCCCCCCTGCCTATTGAAAAAGATTTGAACAATTTAATATTAATAGTGACACAAGAATAGAAAAAGCGTATTAAACAGAGTTGGTAAAGCAAGGACAACCGTGCCATTTGAATGGCTGCTATTTACAGTAACATATGATGATGTACTTCTGTTTATAGTGAGAAGATTGGGAATCCCATATTGTTTACATGTTTTCTGTTGTATTTCAACTTCTCTGGTATTTGAACAAATATGCCCAGTTTAGTACCTGCCCCATAGTAACCACTCAGTCAGTGTGCATCAATGTGAAGAAGTGAATTTATTGTCTAATTAAGGTCTATTATTTTACTGATGAACTTTTGGAATTTGAATTTTCTTACCCTAAAGGTTAATAGTAAATGCTCTATGCAAGTTATTCAGAGTTTCATCTGTAAAAGTTTAAAAAACCAACAGTACTTCAGCTCTCAAATATCCTTACTCTTCTCTATTTCACATTCTTTAGGTTAAACGTTAATAAAAAACTTACATATATTTCTACTTTCTTTTCTCTTGGAGCATCATATATCAAATGAGTGTTTCAATTCACTTATCTGTTTCTTAGTGTATATTATGGAGTATTATATTATGGAATATTATTGTCTGAAGAACAAGACCATAGTGTTGGGGTTGTTTTTTTTTTTTACAATTTTGTTTTTAAAAAGATTTAGAAAATTTCCAGTTATTTCTGAAGCAGACAGAATGAGTGGGCTAGTTACAAATTAGGTGTTTGAGGATTTGTGAGTATCAAATTTCTGTTAATCATCACATTTAAGTCTACACTAAATTGTTTTTCACACCATTGCCCATTTTGTTTCTCAGTGTCTGGCCAATTTTTATCTCATTAAATAGAGAGCTTTGTTTTTTTCTCAGGCTCCGTTGACAGTTTTGATAACCACTATCTACTGTTTCACAGCATAACTTTTCATGGACTTATTATTTTCATGTTCTCAGTCTGCACAGCTCTCTGAGCTTGGCGTAGCAAGGAGGCAGCTGTGGTGAAGAGAGCACTAGACTGGGAGTGTCAGGAGACCTAGGTTCAGACTCAGTGTCCCAGCTCTGCTGTGTGGGATGGGCAGGGCATCCACCGCTTTGAGCCCCAGTTCTCTCACCTGTCAAGTGAGTTTTGAGGACTGAGAGGAAATAACGTACAGTTTGTGAAACTCTGTAAATTCTAGCATGCTTAATACAAACATTATTTAGCATGTAGTTATCGCAGTTTACCATATTTGTTTTATTTTTAAGGAGTCAGGAAAGACCATAAGGTTTGGTACAACTATCAAACAAAAGTTGAGTAGTCAAAACAAGGGGTCAGTTTCTGCTTGGTCTTGCTGGAAAAAAATCCTGTTGCTGAGATGCTTTTAATCATGGGCTCCAATCCAGCAACTGTGACTGAGGTGATTGTCAAATGATATCATTATTGTCATTATAATGGCTGTGGTAGAATTCTGTTTCAGGGGTAAGGTAGATGGAAAATGGATTTTAACATTATGTTAGTATTACCTACATTTATATATATGCCCATCATTTGAAAACTGAAATGTATAGAAATATGTTATTCCGGTCAAGTTAGTAATCAAAAATAAGAGAAAGGAAATAGGAATGGTGATTATTTTCTTTTATATTATTATGAGCTAAAATCAATGTCATTTTCAAAAAATCTGAGCCAGTATAGAGCCTGACAGAGAATAGGAATTCAGTCCTCAGTAAATGTTGAGCAAGTGAATTAGTAAATAAATGAATATAAACCAATCCATTCTATTCATTTAAGAACCTGCGTTGTTTTGGTAATTATGGAGGTTACAGGATAAGACATGGTTCCTTGTCTTCCAGGAGTTTACAGTCTAGGAGGCCGTAATAATGCCCTCTTAAATTTGTACAGTGGTTTTGAGGTTCCAAAGAACTTTGAGTTCTGTTCAAGTAAGAATATTTCAGTTGAATTAAATTTTCGCTTGCTGTTTTAGTGGTTCACCTGATGCATTAACAATTTTGCCCTGTACTATTTTATGATGCAGTACACAGTTGCCACTATGTGAGGGAATATGTATTTTCTAACTCAAATGAAATAGATGTGAAAGTACTTTGGAAATTATGAAAAAAAGTTATTAATAAGAGAAAGTAAAATGAATAACTCTACATAACTATAACATTTCAGAGGTCCTCGGGTTTTAGGGCAGTGACTCTCTCCCTGTGTCTGCCTTCACACATGCACCAGATGCTCCCAAAAGTAATATCTAATTACTCCATGCAGTGATTCTCCAGGTGGAGTGGGGTTGGAGTGCTATGTAGATTTTAAAAGGCTTAAGGGAATTCCGGGTGGTTCATTCACCTTTCATCTTGCCAGGCTCCCTACTCCTCTCTGAGAATTAATGATTTTATAATAGGAAGATGAGGAGATAAGGTGTGGTGAGTAGAAGACAGAGGCAGAAACATTTATGTTTAAAGTCTCTGCAGTTAAAATTGTTCCTTACCCAAGTAAGTAATATAAGAATTTTAAGTAAGGCAGGTGTTTTAAGCTTCAGGAAATGATTTTATAGCTTTGTTACTGGTGTTTGAAGGAAGCATTCCTTCACTGGTGGATTTCTGGATACTTCCTGTCATGGTGTGCTGGGTTCTCCTTGTAGTATGTTGCCTGAAGCTTAAGCAGTGTAGTACTGTACCTGACTTTTACATTTTAGGACTCGAGACTTCCCTGGTCTATACAGTACCTTTTCCCATCCTTACTTCAGAGAAGAGCTTTCTGGCCTTTGACTTTCTAAATGGTCAAAGTTTACATACTTCTCAGCTTCCTAATTTCCTTTTTCAGACCCTTGTCTAAATAATCTGATCTCCAGAGATTTCACTTCTCTGCTTTTCCTGCCCACCTTAATGATGTTTCCTAAGCCTGGTTTTAGACTCCTTTGGGCTGTGCTTACTAAAGCCACGGGAGGCTGGCATGACCCTTGGCTGCCTTGAGTGTACATGTGTTCTGCAACTGAAACCCCAGATACCAGTGTTGCAACCTCACAGCCTAAAAGCATTTTGGTAATCTTGGTAGGCCTTAACTTCAACTATGCTGGACTTGACATAAAAGTGATAAATGCGGTATTGTTTTAGAGGGGTATTGGGTAGGGGGGTAAGTACAATAGAGAAATTAGAAATTGAAATGTTTTCACCCACCTCTAGTGAGGTGTTGAGCTAAACCCTTGTATTTGCAGTTTCTGTGAAATACATTGAAACAAATCTGCCACACTGAATTTTGTACTTAATTTTTGCTAGTAGTATACTACCTTAAAACAAAAGTACTTTCCTCCAGTTTTCATTTATGATTCTTCTCGTCTGAGCATTCTTGGCAGTTTCATTTCATTAGACATTTTGAAAATCCCTTTAAGTTGCTGCTATGTATTGAGGCAGGGAAAGGAGGGAATGTGATCTATTCCAGATTATTGGCTTAAAAGCTTCCTGTTTTGTTAATGATACTCTTCCTTTTTCTTCACATTGATACCTCGTGGCTTTTCTTGAACCTCACTAGATTTGGAGACTGATTTTAATGGTAGACTTAATAGCTTATTATTTTCACTTTCTTGTTATATACCTATATATTGTGGACCCAATCCATGTTCTATAAGCACTTTTATTTCCAGAGTCTTTTTCTTTGGCCATTTCTCCCAGATTTCCTCCATATTAACCCTTTGGGGTTTTATGTGTATGTATGTGTGTTTTGTTTTGTCATTTTCTAGGCTACCATCTAGGTGATATACTTAGGGGGCTATAACGAGATATAACATGTATCTTGTGGAGTCTGGAGGGTCAGATAGAAATTTTATAAACTTAGTTGAGATCAAAGTGAAATACTATAATTGGATTACTTTTCTTCGTTAAATTTAGTGTGCTCTTCAAATATAGTTTTTACTTTATTCTCTAGGCTTCCCAGATTTGGGTGTAATTATTTTACTTGGATAGTTTTCAAGAAATAGGTCCAGAAGAAAAACAAGTTCTCTGCTCAACAAGCTGCATGAGTAGAACGGTGCTTACCAACGGTAGAAACACATAGCCTCTGCGGGACTTTTTTTTCCCCCATCGTGGATTTCTTCAAATACCTGAGGAGTGACTACTTCCTCAAGATCTCTCACCTTCAGGCAAATGCACTCTGGTAATGGAAACTTTAAAAAATGTAATCAGCTGTTAAAGTATATTCTTTGAGGCTTTTTATCTTTATTTTGGCATTTAATTTAACTGACATCAAATTGGCCTCAGCTCATCAACCTTCTAAGATGCCTGTCACCCCCAGACTTTGAAGCCCCTTCATAGCACTGGCTTTCATTCCTTTGTATTTTTCCCTCTGCTGCCCTTAAGGATGATATGCTCACATTGACTCATGGGGTTATAACATCAGAAGTAATTTATCCCTCGCCCCATCTCCTCTGTTGCCATTTCTGTTTTAGAGGTTTTGCATTAGTGGATTAAAATGGTGCATCTAGTCCACTTCAGGTGTATCCATAGAGATCACTGACTTATTAAGGCTGTTTGGGATCTGTTTCCTACCCAGCACAGGGGAGGTGACTAGAAATAATCTCGTTCTGTTTTTAAATTATATTATTACTTTGCTCATCTTCAAAACACTTTTAAAAACCAAATAAGCTGCTCAGTACTAAAGTCAGTACTTTGCCATCTTGTAGTGAGGTCAGGAGCTCTGGAGAAAATGGGGGCCATGTTCATGGTCAAACAAAAACTCCTGTCTCAGATGAGAGAGATACTAAGGCTGGAGTCTTCTGTCTCAGATGTAATAAGTATTATTTTCTTGTCTTTTTCTAGACTTGACAAACTATACCTCATGGTTCATTGTGTTTCTGGCTTTTTAAAAAATGAGTTGTCTTTTTATTTTTAAATTACATGTTTCTCTTTTACAATGACCATTCTATGAGTGTGAATATTGTTGGAAAGCAGTCTTGAATTGTCCCATCTTTTGTGCCATAGCTATTTCTGTAAAGAGCATTTGACTTTAACATCTTTTTCTGCAGAGCTTCATAGTGTGTTTACAAATTCATAGTTTATGAATTAAGGTACTGAGTGTTTATTCTTTCATAAAGCACATCTGCTCATTTTTTTAAAACTTGGTTGTCTTGGAGAATTAAAGAATTATGTAACTTGGGGGCTTCCCTGGTGGTGCAGTGGTTAAGAATCCGCCTGCCAATGCAGGGGACACGGGTTCGATCCCTGGTCCGGGAAGATCCCACATCCCGCGGAGCAACTAAGCCCGAGCACCACAACTACTGAGCCTGTGCTCTAGAGCCCGCGTGCCCCAACTACTGAAGCCCACACGCCTAGAGCACGTGCTCCACAGCAAGAGAAGCCACTGCAGTGAGAACCACACGCACCGCAATGAAGAGTAGCCCCCGCTCGCTGCAACTAGAGAAAGCCCGCGCGCAGCAACAAGGACCCAACGCAGCCAAAAATAAATAAATAAATAAATTTAGTTAAAAAAAAGAATTATGTAACTTGAATATGTATACACAAAGGGATATAAAGAAGGGAAATAATATTTATCAAACATTTAGTAAGAGATGAGAAAGTCCAATGTGATGGATAAGCATATGGGCTTTAACATCATATGAACTTGTGTTCGATTAATGTCCCCGACACTAGTTATTTGATCTTGAACAAGTCATCTACCTGCTTTAACCCTCAGTTTTCTCATCTGTAAAATGAAGATAGTAAATAATATTACCTACTTTATAGGATTGTTATAAGGATCATTGAGATAAGTCACGTAAAATACTTAACATAGTGCCTGACACAGACAGGGCTGCTCAAAAAGTTGTTTGCTGTTACTACTATAATTTTATCTTCATTCTGTTACTTAGTTCCAGTAAGGATATTACCTTCAGTTTCACAGGTGAGGAAACTGAGATTACAGGAGGTTTCACCACTTGATAGAGACCTCTATCTGCCTTACCCCAAAGTCTGTCCTCTTTTTGTTTTACTTTTTGTGCTACTTCACCCTTTCTGAATGGTGTTTATGTGTAATAACTCTTATGGTGCTCTCAGACTCTCTACTACATGAAGGACAGGTGTCATTATCTTCATTTTTCAGGTGAAGCAACAGGTACCAGGAGTGTCTTGTGCAAGGCCATTAATCTTTTTTCCTTCTCAAAATGAGAATCTCTTTTCCATTAAATAATCCAATATAGATGTGACAACAATGCAAAATGTGATCCTGGACTGGGATTGATTGATCAATGGGTCTATCTATCTATCTGTTGCTATAAAGGACATTAGTGAGTTCATTACTGAAATTTGAATAACTTCTGTAGATCAGATAATAGTACTGTATCAGTGTTAATTTCCTGATTTTGATAATTGTGTTGTGGTTATATAAGAAAATTTTCTTGTTTTCAAGAATTTCAGGAGTAAGGGAACATTATGTCTGCAAATTATTTTCAAATAGTTCAGGAAAAAACTACGTATACATATATAGGGGGAGAATGATAGAAACTTGATAAAATGTTTTCCCTTTTGTGAAATCTGGGTGGAAAGATATAAGGGAGTTCTTTGTATTATTTTGGCAGCTTTTCTGTAAGTCTAAAACGATTTCAAAATGAAGAGTTAAGAAAATAAAAGCAATACATGCTTGTTATAAAAAATTAAAGCAGTATGACAATGTGTAAGTGTAACAGAAAAGAGCTTAGTCCTCTTTCCCTGGAATGAGCACTGTTATATAATTCATAAGTATGGTTTCTTCCTTGATCCATATAAACAAACATATATAGTTCTTTCTTAACAAAAATAGAATTCTGTTTTACACAAAAGTTTCTTGGTTTTTCTTCTTATTTAATCATGTCCATTTCTTTACATAGAAATTTATTTATAATTTTTTAGCAGCAACACAGCAGTGCATGTAGAATTCACTCTGATCTCTGCGGTCTCCTGACTCCCATTCCTGTGCTCTTTCAACAGTGTCCTGCAGCTTATTGGTTCCCTGTTCCTCAGTTTTCTTTCCTATAAAATGATAATAACTGCCTTGCTTATGTCATAGTTGTAAGGATAAAATGAGATAATATGAAAGCTTTTGGAAGAGTTACACAAGTGCGATATAAACATAAGGTATGATTAGGTAGATGATTATTACTATTAAAGATATGAAGCATAATACTTGATTCGTTTATAAAATGAATTTCTAATGTTTGTACAATGTTAACACAATTTTTTAGGGCCTGTGGGTTGTCTTCTTTCTCCTGTTGTCTTCTTTACCTCTTTTAATCCCAAACCCCATAGAGTCCACACTATTAAAAGTGTTTTTGAAGCAGAAATTCTAAAACTCTAAACTTTCCAGTTACATTAGGTTACAGTACTTGTTCCTGATATCTTAATAGTCATATAGTACTTTAGAAAAATACTATACAACACAATTCTTAAAAGCTTTTTTAGTGATTTCCATTCTAGGGTTTTTTTCTTTTTAAATTGGACATATTTCACGCTGTTAGATTTGTCATTCCAGTGGCTGTGTATGTGTATAAGCATGAGAGTGTGTGTGTGTGTGTGTGTGTGTGTGTGTGATTGACTCTAGAATGGTTTTCTTTGCAGTCTGCAGGAGGCCCAGAATAGAAAAGAAAAATACAGAACAGCTTAGGTCTTCTCAGCCTGCTCCCCTTTTCTGGATTTTACACAAGGATGTGGTTGCAGAACGTAGCAGTGGTTCTAGTCTTGAGGCTCATGCACAACTTTCTGTAGACCACCATTCCTCAGATTTTTTTGTCTTGGAACCTCTTTATACTCTTAAAAGTGATTGAGAATCCCAAAGAGCTTTGGTTTGTATGGATTATATCTAAAAATTTTACTGGATTAGAAATTAAGAGAAAAATTTTAAATAATTACTAGTTCATATAACAATAATAAATGCATGAGAAGAGTGGTGTGGTTTTACATTTTTGCAGATTTCTTTAATGTTAGGCTTAATAGAAGATACTTTGAGGACCCCCACAGTAGTCAGAACCAGTGGCAGGTAGGCTAAATGGAGTGATAGTCTGGCATCCAGAGCAAGGCTGATAAGATTTCTTTCTTCCTAGTGGAAAAATAGTGAGAACAGATTGGGAGCAGGTGCATGGTAATCCTTCAGGCAGCAACTGTATTTGTTATCTTCGTTGGTGTTGCTTTGTTCAGACACCCTTCTTAGTCACCTGTGCATTATCTTTCCCTCTACCTTCACTTTGTAAGTGTGTGCTTTGATAAAAGCCCTACTGTTGGTCCTAAACATTCTTATGCATGGCAGGTCATTCATTCAACAACTATTTGTTAAGTTTCTCTGGTGTGCAAGGTTCTGTGCTGGGCATCGAGAATAAAGCAGGGAACAAAATGGGCAGCTCCTTTGTTCTTCTTGTGGACTTTACATTTAAACAATTAGTTATACAAAATGTTATTTAATTATAACATGATTCTTGTGGTATAGGATGCTATATGAACATATAATGGGGTAACTAACAGTCTTTACTGTGGGGTCAGGGAGGCCTTTTTTGAAGAAATGATGTTCATGCTGCGTGCTGAAGGATAAGTAGTAATGGAAGTGCTTCATTTAGTTAAAGTTGTATTTAGGTAAGGATCTTGTCTGTGACTCAGAAAGAAATGTAGAAAAGTGGAAGAATTAACCCTGGACAGTTTGAATGTTCCCAGTTGAGGGATGGATAGCTAACAGTTTGGAGATAAGTACTGATGATCTGAGTAGATCGTTGTCTTCTTTTTGAGAAATTGTGGAATTCAGTGGAAGTTCTATGAGTATGAGAAGTTTATACAATAAACCAATACTTCTCAAATTTTAATGTATGCACAAAGGGTCTAGGGATCTGGTTAATACACAGCCTTGGATTAAATAGGCCTGGGGTGGTCCCTGAAATACTGCTTTCCTAAAAAGTTCATACATGATGCTGATGCTGCTGGTCCATGGACCATACTTTGAGTAGCAAAACTGTAATTACATATAATAAGACTTTAGCAGGATACCAGCTGGACAAGAGGCTGGGCAAACATTCTGGAAGTGATGTCCAATAGGGAGAAGTATTCAATAACAGTAGAGACAAAGCAGTTTGTTTCAAGAGGTATCATGCTACATACTGAAAAGTAAAAGGGATTCACAGTTGCTGTTACGGAGAGGACAGGAAAGCTTGGGATTGTGATAGATGACTACTAGCACAGCCAGTGAAATATTCCACAGACTCATTTCTGTGGTGAGGCCCAAGTGAACTAAATGACCATTAGTCTGCCTAGGGAAAAGGTCAGGTACTGAGGATTGATAGCCACCCTGTGGTAATTGTATGAGCTCCAGAAAATGATCTAAGTGACAAGCAGCTAGAGATACTAGAGAGAAGGTGCACTTTACATGGAAAAAGAAGAATGTTCAATACTACTTCTCATTAATCATAGGTGATTAATCCATAGATGGAGGGTATTGCTAAATAGATTCAATTTTAAAAAATGGTTGTAAATGGCAAGGGTAGGAGTAGAATGGGGAATTCTATTGGGAATGGAATGGGAAAAAAGAATCTTATAGTTAATATTCACTGTGAAAGAGTCACCACCATTAAGCCTAATGTTTGCATATCTCTTCTGTATTTCACTGGCACCCAGAGTAGAAGCTAATCAGACCATCAGAAGACAATATTGGTCTGCCCTTGTTTCAATATACTATTATGGAAAGTATCTTTTTGTTGCAATTCTGCTTTAAATTTTTGTTCAAGATATTTTATAGTAATTAGTAAACTTATTTGGATCAGAGAATTAAAGTAACAGCAAGTTAGCCATAAGTCATATTATGAACTATATATATATAAAAATATTTTATACTTAATCATATTTTTTTCATGGTTTAAAAGAAATATTTTGAAATGTTAAGGGTTTAAAACCCTGTCTAGGGGCTTCACTGGTGGCACAGTGGTTGAGAATCCACCTGCCAACGCAGGGGACATGGGTTCAAGCCCTGGTCTGGGAAGATCCCACATGCCGTGGAGCAACTAAGCCCATGCTCCACAACTACTGAGCTTGCGCTCTAGAGCCCGCGAGCCACAACTACTGAAGCCTGCATGCCACAACTACTGAAGCCTGTGTGTCTAGAGCCCGTGCTCCACAACAAGAGAATCCACCACGATGATAAGCCCGCGCACTGCAATGAAGAGTAGCCCCCGCTCGCCGCAAGTAGAGAAAGCCCACGTGCAGCAACGAAGACCCAATGCAGCCAAAAATAAAATAAATAAATTTATATTAAAAAAAACCTGCCTAAAATTTTCTCCCCCTTTAGAATGTCATCTCTTTGGATTTGGCAAAATCTTATGACCTTCAGAGTATGGAAGGAAAGGAATTAGTCAGGTTTTCTACACTGATGAGCAGTCATTTTAGTTTACTTGTCTTTTAAATTTTGTACATGTACCTGTAGAAGGATGATAGGCATAATTTACTGATATAGAAGGCTCAATGAATCAGGCAACTGTCTTAAACTTTCTAAAACTCTTATTAGATTGGAATGAATCTATAAAGTTTAAAACTAGTCCTAGAGTAGAATCAACTGTTAATTAAGATTGCCTCTTGATTTTAGAGGCAGGCCCACCTAGAAGGGGAGCCTGAGGAAAGCTGAGGGTATAGCACATGTTTGTGAAAGATCAAGTTTCCTTAGATATCTGTACTTCCAAACTGTGACTCCATAAGAACTGGGTGTCCAGGAACATCAGCGGTATGAAAGCAGCTGTTTGAAAAGAAATTAAATATATAAAAAGGAACCCCCTTGAAGTTACAGAATTGAAAATGAGTAGTCACTGTAACAAAGATGATCGTTTTTGTAATGCCTTAGGTTTAAATGATTGAGTTATTAAAAAGTATTCAACAGGCTGCCATTCTTAGGATAATGCTTTCTATACAGTGAAATGGTTTGTTGCCAGCTAGACTAGGATCCTGCCATGCCTGGGAGCACTTGGGGCAGAGGGCAGTCGGTAGAACTCTGTCTTCTCCACTTGGGGAATAGTGACAACTAGACATGATGAGGCACCCACCATGTCTTATTCGGCTACATTCCACACACAGCCCCATGGGAAAAGGATTCATCAGAGAAGTAAATACATTTCCATGACATTTCTTAAATGCCTTAGGAATATGGATGAAAGGCTATTATTTCTTCTTTAAAACCTAGAAACAATTCTAGAAACAAGGAAAAAACCTTTTACTTTTATTTATTTATTTATTGCTGTACGCGGTCCTCTTACTGTTGTGGCCTCTCCCGTTGCGGAGCACAGGCTCCGGGTACACAGTCTCAGCGGCCATGGCTCACGGGCCCAGCCGCTCCACGGCATGTGGGATCCTCCCGGACCGGGGCACCAACCCACGTCCCCTGCATCGGCAGGTGGACTCTCAACCACTGCGCCACCAGGGAAGCCCCAAAACCTTTTACTTTTAAAACCAAGCTTGGAAATCTAGTTTCAAACTAGATTTGTGCTCCTGAATGCCTGCGTGTCTCAGTTGTTCTTTCTAACAAACTATGCCTTACTCTCCACTGGATCAGTGATGGATTTAATGAATGAGGATGAGAGCTCTGTCCTCATCTGGCTAACATGACTCTAATGAAACTAAAAGGTGGGACTTAAGATTCAAGCTTGTGGACTTCCCTGGTGGCTCAGTGGTTAAGAATCCGCCTGCCAATGCAGGGGACACGGGTTCAAGCCCTGGTCCGGGAAGATCCCACATGACCACGGAGCAACTAAGCCTGCGTGCCACAACTACTGAGCCTGCGCTCTAGAGCCTGCGAGCCACAATTACTGAGCCCACGTGCCACAACTACTGAAGCCCACGCGCCTAGAATCCGTGCTTCGCCACAAGAGAAGCCACTGCAGTGAGAAGCCCGTGCACTGCAACAAAGAGTCGCCCCCGCTCGCTGCAGCTAGCGAAAGCCCGCGCGCATCAATGAAGATCAAATGCAGCCTCTAAATAAATAAATAAATATATGGGGGAAAAAAAAGATTCAAGCTTGTGTTGTGGTTTGCCTTGGGTTCCTTGATTCTACAGCAAACCTCTTAATCAAAACTTACTGTTGTGCCCAAAGAAGTTCTACCAAGAATTAGTATTAGAAATTGACCCTAGTTGCAAATTATGTATCATTATGATACTGTAACATTAAGGGTCATATGTGTCTGTTCTTGACATCTTTTACCTGTGTGGCTTTATAGGGCATAGAAGGAGGCCTCAGTGCTGGATCCTGCTTTTGTTAATTTTACCCCAAGAATATAAGTCTTTTCGTACCTTATTTTAACATATTTCAAAATTATTTATTAAAAGTTTTGATTTTATTGTTCATGTTGTATATTCAGACAGCTAATTTAATCAGCAATATTGGAATGTTTGTATTGCAAAACACCATGCAAGGCTGTTGCCCGAGTCAAAGTGAATTTTAGGTACTTCCCATCTGTATATCTTAGAAAACCTTTAAAAAAAAATACCTAAATTGAACCTGCTCCAGAAATGACCAGATTAAAGACCTAGAATTAGGGGCTTATTAATAGGTAGAGTCTGAAAGCTTCTGTTATCTATGATACAACTAATGAATTGGAAGAATGGGCTTTTAGATTATATGAAAAATATATTTTTTAATCCAGGTCCTTACCTTGCTTTCAGATATCACAGTGGTTAGATATGTGTTCTGACTGGCTTATCAAGGTGTGTTTCTATTTAACGTAAGTCCAGAGGGAAGTGGGAGCACACATTAACATCTCAGCTAGAGCAAGGCTGGGATCTTTCAGGGTTTTTTTCTTTAATGTACATTTTGGTACCCTCACAGCCCTTGGAAGTGATTGGCATCTGCTCCCTAAGTTAATTTCTGTCTGTTTTGGGAAGTCATTTGGTTGTTGTTCGGTTAATTCACATGAATACTATAGAGAGAGGCAAGAGGAGAAACGGGGGGAAAAAGACAGAATTCTTCAAGCGTGTAGGGATGTGCATCAAGAATTTCAAAGACTCTTCAAACAGATGTTGAGGGGTGGGGAAACAGCAAATTTCAAGCCACTCAACCATGACATTTCTTCTAATGAAGAACAGCTTGAAAGCTGTAATTTTGAGAGTGTTGCAGTATTGTGAAGTCATATACTTAGCACATTTTAAAATAGTGGTGAGATTTAAGTGGGCCTTTTCCATCTTAAATGGAATTAAGCATTTTGGGTCATCATCTTATTTTGGTAGTTGTGGGTCTCAGAATGAACACCAGAGCTTTTAAAATTTAGGTGGGCCATGGCAGCATCTCTTTTTGTCCTTTATCTCCACTATTTTCATAGTATAGGAAGATATTTTTTGTCTCTTTGAATAAAGCAGTGAATTTTCTTTTTCTAGCTCTTCACAAATGACCTTGAATTCTTTTATATTTTGCAGTACGTTTTTATACCTGAAATTCCTGGTAGTGTGGGCACTTGTCCTCCTGGCAGATTTTGTCCTGGAGTTCAGATTTGAATACCTGTGGCCATTTTGGCTTTTCATCAGAAGCGTCTATGATTCCTTCAGATACCAGGGACTGGTAAGTTTATTAATATATATATTTTTCAAGTGTAAAAGATTTATTTACCCTTCTAAGAAAGTCTTCAATAACTGATAGTGAAACTGTTTAAAGTAGATTTTATTAGCAATACTTAGGTGACTGTACTGAGTAACAGGGTCTATGGACTGAAACTAGCCTTTGAGGCTATTTTGTCCAAACCCACTGATCAAATCATTTTACTCCCTCCTCTACCATTCCAGTGAAAAGAAGGGGAGGGAGGGAGGATTTCAGGAGGAAGACAGAGTAGTGGATAAAGCAGTAATTGCCCAGTTCTACTCTGAAGTACCTCTGGAGCCCCTATCACTGGCTTTGTGACTGGGTTCGAGTTAGAGCAGTGGTTCTCAGACTTTTTGGTCTCCAGATCCTTTACACTCTTAACAACTATTGAGGACTCCAAAAAGCTTTTATTTATGTAGGTTACATCTATCTATTTTTACTATATTAGAAATTAAAACTGGAAAAAATTTTAATACTTTTTAATTTAAATAAAAATAAAAGATTAAATTTTTATTTAAAATAAAATAAAATTTAAAATAAAAATGGAATACTTAATTCACTTAAAAAAAGCAATAATAAACCCATTACATGTTAATACACATTACATTTTAAAATGAAAAATAACTGTATTTTCCAAAACAAAATAATTAGAAGATTGACTACATTTTTGAAAATCTTTCTAATGTCTGGCTTAATAGAAGACAGCTGGATTTCCATATCTGCTTGTGAACTCAGGTGATTACAATATCACTTACCGTGTAACTTCTAGAAGACACCACCATACTCCTGAGTAAATGAGCATGAAAGAGGCAGATAACGCCTTAGTATTATTATGAAATTATTTTACCTGGGAGACTCCCTGGAAGGATCTCAGAGATCCCCAGGGATCCCCAGATCATGTTTTGAGAACTACTGGATTAGAGCAAGGGCATAGGCCTGGGCTTGCTCCCTTGATTGACCTGTAGTTCTGTTGTGTTCCAGAGCCACATCTTAGACCTGTACCTCTTCTACCCAAGCCTGGTGCTTTGGTCAGAGCAAATCCATGCCTTGAAAAGATGGTTTTGAGCTCATGTCCTGTTAGTAATAGATAATGATGTGTCCAGAGGAAGCTGCATTGTTAAAATTATGAACATCAGTGTAATTCTTGCCACAACAGCCTCCAACAGCCTATCCTTTAAGAATGAGTCTCTTTAGTAATATTTTGTGAGGAGAGAGGAGGCTTTTCTGTGTTAAAATTCTGTTTCTTTTAGGTAACCCACCTGTGGAGTCCAAGTAAACTCACTGTGAATCAACCTGTTTGTTCTGGTCCAGTTCTTCATGATTTGAGGCCATAAATAGGATTACTCTTTAATGCTAAATTAACGACTACTTTTTATATGGGTGATTTTAACTATTTAAAATTTCCTGTTGTAACTTGTTCTGTAGTTATTGCATAGCAGTTTCAGAGATTTTGTCCAACGTGCTTTTAATAATCTGTTTGAAATTAACATGTTCTAAGATATGTTTTTTATTTTGTTTTTCCCTTTAGGCCTTCTCAGTATTTTTTGTTTGTGTAGCATTCACGTCAAATATAATATGTCTGCTGTTCATCCCCATACAATGGCTTTTTTTTGCTGCTAGTACATATGTGTGGGTTCAGTACGTATGGCACACAGGTAAGTTTTAATGGTTTCTTAGATAGATAGAAATCTTAGATTCAAACTTTTTAAATGTGATTTCCTTGAATAAATTATTTAGAGTTGAGTTTAATGTGAACATTTTTTTAATCCTTCAATTTTTTTTAACATCTTTATTGGAGTATAATTGCTTTACAGTGTTGTGTTAGTTTCTGCTGTATAACAAAGTGAATCAGCTATATGTATACGTATATCCCCATATCCCCTCCCTCTTGCATCTCCCTCCCACCCTCCCTATCCCACCCCTCTAGGTGGTCACAAAGCACCAAGCTGATCTCCCTGTGCTGTGCTGCTGCTTCCCACTTGCTATCTGTTTTACATTTGGTAGTGTATAAATGTGGACATTTTAAAGATCCCTTTTCATAATAGATTATAATATACCTTTAAAATTTATTTTTTTATTATTGAATCAAAACTTTAAGCCTTTATGATTTGATATTTTGATTGTAGACATTTCAGTTACCAACTCTCATTATGAAGATATCCGATATCCATTTTTTAAAAAAAAGTTGAAGCAGGTTTTATTTAGGTGGACTTGAAGACAGCCATGTGCCAAATAGGAAAGATGTTCCTTCAGCTTCAGTATTGAAAGGAATGTCAGAAGTCATTTAGTTGAACCCTTATTTGGCATAAGAGTCCCCACAGCATCCCTGGCACATGGTGGTTTAATCTCTGATTGAAAATCTAGTGACAAGGAACTTACTACTGTTGTCTTGGGGCAACTGGAATAGAAAATTCTTCCTCCTACTGAGCCAGAATTTTCCTCCTTACACTTTTGACCCAGCGTGTCTTGACTGTCTTGGGACTCACTGATCACTTAGGGGATATAAAGGGCTTTCCCCAGAAAAACACATGGGAATATACAGAAAAAATTTTTTTTTTAATTTTAAAGGGCTTACAGACCACCCCTCTAGTCCAAACATGGGACCCCTGCATTAGAGCCACACTGAATGAGCATAATCTTCCATCCATGTTAACATTTCTTTAGAGCCTTAAAGACACTGTCATATCCTCTCATCTTCTTTTCTGTAGACCAAAGCATTTCCGATTTCATCAGCTTTTCCTTGGATGTTATTTTAAGCACTTACACCATTCTGATCTCCCTAGTTCTTAGTGGCTCTCTAAACCAAAATGTACTATTTCAGGTATGTTCTGACTTGAGTGGAGCTACGTAGCCACCTCCCTTCTTCTTAGAGCTATTCTTTTGCTATTACAAACTAAGATGACCTGAGATGTTTTGATAGCTCCAGTCCACTATGAAGCCTGCACAAGGGATGCATGGGGATATGATGATTGGCTCTCAGATCATCACATTTCTCTGCAAAGCTGCATGAAACTTGATTCCTAGGCCCAGCTGCAACCTGTAGAATTTTGACTGCTGTTGGAGCACCAACTAATAAAAGCTGTCTGGAGCAACAGTCATTCTCTTCTCTAAATGCTATAAGGATGATGTTGTCCCATGGTAGAAGACACAGTTCAGCTCTTATTTAAAGTATCCACTTTGAGCATTGTTTTCTCCATCTTTAGCGCTCTCTCATATCTGACTGAATTTATAAGCTAGCATGCTGGTTCCTTAGTCTGCTTTCCTCTAGTTAAAGTGATTTTCCTATATACCAGTTTTTACTTCTATTTCCTTGTCCTGGCCCTCAGTTTTGAGTGAGTTGCCATTTATACTTGTCATTCTCTCTAGGTCTTAGCTTCTTCTCTGTCATGTGAGGGTAGAGTAATCTAGATAGTGTTTAAGGGAGCCTTCGAGCTCAGATAATCTCTGACTCTGATGAACTATAATGATTCCCTAAATTACTTTAATAATGTCTTAATAGTTGAGAAAAAACTACTCATATAACTGTTAATAGAACCTATTGGAGTTCAGTGGGTGACCCACAGGGCAGCAATGAAGCTAATGTTATAAATGTTATTGGCCTCTCTTTAGCTCTAGGCTCAGAAATGCATGTTGGATACCTACGTTATGAAGTATGTTTTAATTTGGAATGATTAGTGAACAAACAAAACTAACTTTGTGTTCTTATTAGGCCCAATAAATGAGTGCAATTTTTATAGCTTGGGATTAATTTCTCTTTCAGTTGTTAAAATTTTAAATTTTTCTTAAGAATGTTACGAATGGTTGATGAAATTATATATTGCCACAAAAGAATGAAAATATTATATCATTAATTTTTCTCCTTGCTATTAAGAGGGAGAAAACAGGATATAAAACTGTATGTACGGGACTACCCTGGAGGTCCAGTGGTTAAGACTCCACGCTTCCACTGCAGAGGACACGGGTTCGATCCCTGGTTGGGGAACTAAGAGCCCACATGCCGCACAGCATGGCCTAAATACATACATACATACATACATACATAACAGAAGCCAAAAGAATACCTAAAAACCACCTGTATATACAACATGACTATTATACTAGTTCAAAAATATTTTCAACGTGGTTTGATTTTATTTATTTTATAGGTGTAGAAATATGGGTAGTTTATCCAAATTTTTCTATTTTTTCTGTAATGTGCTTATTTTGTTTATGATAACTTTAGAAATTAATATAGGGAGTACAGAATATAAATTTTTTTAAATGCATTTTGAAATGAAATTGAAAATGCATTATCTTAAGGGTTGCTGTTTGTCTTCCTGCATTGTGAAAATACCCTTTTTCCAGTACATTAAATCTGTAAGAATGGTTGAGACCATTAGCTGTCTTCACGGAGCTTCGAGTGTCTTCTTACCTTATGGACTAGGTCTATGGGGATTTAGGTTCTCCTTAGAAGCAGATTCATTGTTATCTCTGTGATTTGGACCCAATTTGTATAAACTCTGGGCCTCACTTTACTCTTCCATAAAATGAAAGTTGGACTAAGTGATCATCTTTCTAGTACCAAGATGCTATAATTTTTCTTGTGTTTCATCCTAAAGAGTCTTAGAAAAAAGCCATTTAGTTCTTCAGGTCACTGAGTTTTCCCTCCAGTTCTGTCTTCTGTAACTTGCTAGCTTTATATGGTCTCAAAGGAGATCTTTCCAGAGTTAGTGGATCTCATGCCTTTGTGGTCTATCTTTCATGAAATATCCCATTATTAGTCATGTCCTGACATAGATGGACATAGCCTACAGACTTTGATTCTAAAGCCCAGTGAAAATAATCTCATTATTTGAGTTTTATTTATTCTATTGCAAGTTGCTTTTTCCTACATTGAAAATTGTTTTTAATTACAAAAGGAATATGAGCTTGTAGTTAAGAAAAAAAAATTTTTGAGTAATACTTAAATGTCAGAAACATTTCTTAGTGCTGTGTAACTCATTCTTACTTAAGAATTTGTGTTTTTAACATATTTTGTGCTAGTACAGATCTTCATCCTTTTGAAAAGCTGTATCATATTTCATTATATAGATTTATCATAATTAAACATTTCCTGTTGATAGGCATTTAAGTTCATTCTAAGTCCTAATTTTTGCTATTGCAAATAATACATTGAATATTCTTATACATTTTTCCCAGGGCTCTTTTGTATTTCTGTAGGGTAAATTCCTGGAATTGGAATTTCTGGGTCAAAGGTATAAGTATTTTTAACTATACTGCCAAATTGCCTTCTAAGAAAGTTGCCCCAATTTATATTATTGCTGAGTATGAGAAGGAAGTGTTTCACATATCTTCCCTATACTATTACCCATCTTTAAAATTTTTGCTTTATCTGATAGGCTAAAATAATAGAATCTCATTTAAAAAATTTTTATCTCCCTAATCAGTAATGAAGTTGGCATCTTTTCACATGTTTTTTAGCCGTCTATATTTTTTCTTTTATGACTTCCAAATTTTTTTCTTCAGTTGACTTTCTATTGATTTGTAGGAGCTCTTTGTATGCTAGGGCTATGACTTCTTTGTTTTACATATATTGTAAATATTTTCTGCCAGAATGCTTGTTTTTATTTTTGTCTATGATTCCAGGCATCTTTTGTCATATAAAAGCTTTCGGTTTGGATCATATTGCTTTTTAATTAGTTTGGAAGTCTTTTTTTTAAATTTATTTCTTTGCTTGTGCTGGGTCTTAGTTGCAGCAGGTGGGCTCTTTAGTTGTGGCTCACGGGCTCCTTAGTTGTGGCATGCGAACTCTTAGTTGCAGCATGCATGTGGGATCTAGTTCCCTGACCAGGGATCAAACGCAGGCCCCCTGCATCGGGAGCGCGGAGTCTTAATCACTGTGCCACCAGGGAAGTCGCGAGTTTGAAAGTCTTAAAGTTACTGTAGTTGAACCAGTCTCCCAAACAACCCATCTGTTATATTAGTTAATGTTTCATTGATGCTTGTCTCTCTGCTGCTTTCCCACAGAAAGGGGAGTGTGTTTGCCCACAGTATCCCTCTGGATACTCTTTGTTTATATTGAAGCAGCAATTAGATTTAAAGATCTCAAAAATTTTCATGTAGACCTTTGTCGTCCATTTGCTGCTCACTGGTGAGTATTATGTGTATTCTTAATCTGTAATCTAATTCAGTGTTTTCAATGTAGAATGGTAATTTCAATTGTAAATTTTTTCTCAGAGATATTACATGAATCCAAAAGATAACATAACATGGTGTGGTAAAGAACATGAGGCCTGTAGTCAGGCAGATGGGTGTTTGAATCCCAACTCTGCCCCCTAACAGCTTTGTTGCCTCGGACACGTCACCCTCTCTAAGCCTGAGTTCTCTTACCTATATGTTGGGAATCTGTCTCATGGGATGTCATGGGAAAGATGAAATAAGGTGATATATGTAAAGTGTTTAACTTAATGCCAAGCACATAGGTGTCTGATATATGTTATCTATTTTTATTGTAATCAGATAATGATTCCAAAAAGTCTTAGTGAAATATATGGCTATTTCATGGAGCTTAAATGAACTTACAATTTCCTTTGCCTATTTACAAAAGTAAGAGAATATTATTAATAATTTTTTTTTTTTTTGCTGCACGCGGGCCCCTCACTGCTGTGGCCTCTCCCATTGCGGAGCACAGGCTCCGGACGCACAGGCTCAGCGGCCATGGCTCACGGGCCCAGCCGCTCCGCGGCATGTGGGATCCTCCCAGACCGGGGCACGAACCCACGTCCCCTGCATCGGCAGGCGGACTCTCAACCACTGCGCCACCAGGGAAGCCCTATTAATAATTTTTTAAGGAATATTATTTTTAACCTTAAACCATGAAACATGTTTTAAAATGAGCTTGATTCTTGTTTATATCTATTGCGGAAATAACCATGTAATGTATATTTCTTTTAAATAAACCAATTTTTGCTAATATTTATGGCAGAAACCAAAACAAATAGGAATCAACAACAAAAAAATAGTTTCCAATATGTTTAAAGTCTTTTCACAAACGAGTGAATTAAATAAACCTGGTCAGTAAAACTTGTCACTTTAAATTTGTGGTGTGATCACGTTTAGACTAATTATAATTGTTGTTTTCATGTTAATGAAGCTTCATATGAGTTTCAACAGTGTTTTCAGAGACTTTGAAATGATATTAGACAGACTGATGAGTTGAATGAAAATATTTCAACTTTTTATCCCAGAGATTAGAGTTGTAAGTACAGGTGGTTTAATTTGTTGGTGCAAACCGATTGTTGGCACTGTTAACATCAGATACTTAGTTAAATGATTCTTGAATTTATGTTTGATAGAGTGTTTATGTATGAACTAATTTTCCAGGAATAACTGGTGACAGTACCCCTCAGGCAGCAAGAAGATTAGTCACCTGAATTTGACCCTGCCTTCTAGTATTAAAAACCAAATGATGTCCTTTTGATTTTTTTAACACTTGTAATGTTCACTTATGACCACTCATAAAATCTCTACCCTGTTAGTTCTTAAAAGCATACAGATGCCTAAGGTCTAATCATGCATAAGGCAGTTCAGTGTTAATCAAAGACATTAGCCACTGTATCCAACAGTCCCTACGGTAACTCCTTGAGTTCATTTGAAGAATGCCAAAGTCTGATGGGCAGCCTTTTATGGTCCAGCAGTCCTGCTGTTCCCTGGGGGTTTGTTCTACGTGCCAGCTGCCTCTGATTTCCACAGCATGCATTACACACTACGTGTGTGTTTACTGAATGCTCAACTATCATCATCATCTAGAATTTCTTAATTTCAGTCATAGGTGTCCTCATGTACTTGATGCACATGTTGTTTGTTTTTAACTTACAATTACTGGCGGGATTGTCTTCTTTCTAGTATTGGGTACCCTGTGGTGACTTTGGGCTTTGGCTTCAAAAGTTATGTAAGCTACAAAATGCGGTTGAGGAAGCAGAAGGAAGTGCAAAAAGAGAACGAATTTTACATGCAGCTTCTTCAACAAGCCCTCCCTGCAGAGCAACAAATGCTACAAAAGCAAGAAAAAGAGGCTGAGGAAGGTAGGTCTTTACTCTAAAGCTATTGACTCAATAGGTTAGTCATTATTTTGTCTGTCAGTTGTTTTTGTTTTTGTTTTTTTTCAGAAAAGTTGCTAGGGCTCTGGAAAATTACCAAGGCTTTTCCTGTCTTCTGGTGTGCCTCTTCAGGGCTGTTGCTTTGTTTGGTCATGAAATACAGAATGTGCGTGATGTTTTCTACCTAGTGTCTGAAGGCCATGTGCTTTTAAATACGTTTATTTTATTATTTTTATATATTTCATTTTTATAGCTTATTTTCTATTTTAATATTTTATTTGTTATAAATATTTTAAAATATTTATTCTCAGTAACAAAATAGTATATATAACTATGTGCATTTGTAATTGAAGCAAACCAAGAACCAAAGTATAAGCAAGATAGAGATGTAAACATATAGAATTGTTTTATAAGTCAGAATTCTTCTGAATAGAGCAAAGATGGCTAGGTCTCACTTTAAATGGTTTGTATAATGCAACATGGATCTCAGATTGACCTTTTTCTAATACAACCTCTCTCATGAATATATAACCAATTCAACAGATGAATTGATAGCAATACCAGTTTTCTTTGGTTTGAGAGGGTCATGTTTTTAGTTGATACATGACAAAATCTTATTATCTGGTGTGGTGCAAAATTATCTCTTCAAGTAGACTTTGACAAGTTGGAATATGTAGACCTGATACAGAAAATTCTTTGTAAGTGGCCTAGTAAATGATAATAGACTTTTTATTACTTTAATGAGAAAGTCCAGACAGAGGATAGATGCCCTGTATCCTAACATCACACCTTTTTGTTTCATTTAATCTCTTTCTTTGCAGTAAAATTATTAAGTTTGTTTAATCTAAGCATCTTTTAAAATGTGACCTTTTAAGAGTATGATGTGCCTGTGCCCTATCACCCCCGTGATAGACAAGTTTGATTTGACTGATAAGTGACGTATGACTTAATTGTAAAATCCTCATATTATTTTCAAGGCCAAAACTTTAATGGCTTGGTGTTCATAAGTGATGGCGATTTTCTAAATGTGCAGCTTCTCAAATTTACTTGGATTTGCTTCTTGAACTTAGCATACGTGGTGTGGTTATTGCTTCTGAATGAGTTTGCAACTGAATATAGTGCGTTTCTAAGCGTAGATGATGCAGTTTATTGAATCGATCCATTGTGGTTTTTTACAACTAAATATTCCAGTGTGGGTTTTTTTTTGCTTGTTGGTTTGTTTTTGGTATTGTAGCAGCCAAAGGATTACCTGATATGGATTCCTCAATCCTCATACACCACAACGGAGGTATCCCAGCCAATAAAAAACTCTCCACAACTTTGCCAGAGATAGAATACCGAGAAAAAGGGAAAGAAAAAGACAAAGATGCCAAAAAACACAACCTTGGAATAAATAACAACAATATTCTACAACCTGTAGACTCTAAAATACAAGAAATTGAGTATATGGAAAACCATATCAATAGTAAAAGATTAAATAATGATCTCGTGGGAAGTACAGAAAATCTCTTGAAAGAGGACTCATGCACTGCTTCCTCAAAAAACTACAAAAATGCCAGTGGAGTTGTGAACTCCTCACCTCGAAGTCACAGCGCCACAAATGGGAGCATTCCTTCCTCATCTAGTAAAAACGAGAAGAAGCAGAAATGCCCTAGCAAGAGCCCAAGTGCACACAAGGACTTAATGGAAAACTGTATTCCTAATAACCAGCTAAGCAAACCAGATGCACTGGTAAGGTAAGTGTGTGTGCTGTGACCTTACCAACGCTTTCCATAAACTTGACTTAGGTCTTGAAAAACACACTTCCAAGTATGCCTGTAGGAATTGTTTGTGATCAGATACTGTGACAACTAACTTTGTGGTGTTTGACATTCAGTGTTTATTTCACATGGGTTTGTTGGTCACCTGTGCCGTTGTCCAGAAGCATTGACTCCAGCTCTTTCCAGTGTTCTGAGTGAGTGGTGACAGTGATTACTTTCCACATTTGACAAATTTACATGTAACTTGATTCTTCTCATGGTTTTGAGAGGCATATATTTAGTCCTTGACCTCTTCTGTTTGCGTATCCAAAGTTCTTGTGGCATAGACACAAAAAGAAGAGTGTGTGTCCTGTTCATGCAAATCTTTGTCAGATAGATAGAAAAATGAGGGTGGGGGTGGAGAAAGTTGTCCTTTACCACTTTGGACTTGTTCTTGATTGTCCACTTAAAATATGAATTATCCCCCAAATAATTCTGGGAAAGTTAGGTTTGAAAAATAATCTCTTTCTAAAAATTCCATAAGTAAATACAGTTGATCCTTGAACAACGCGGGTTTGAACTGCATGGGGCCACTTATATGTGTTTATTTTTCAATAGTAAATACTACAGCACTACATAGTCCTTGGTTGGTTGAATTTGCAGATGTGGAAGAACCATGGATATGGAGGGCCAACTGTAAATTACACTGGGATTGACCCCATGTTGTTCAAGGCACAGTGTTAGACATGGATTTTAATCAGAAATGTTCCTTTCCCCATCTTTAAGTTAAAGAGTAACGTTGTATTACCTTGACTGGCTCAGACTTAATTTTGCTGTATTTTATGTATTTTATAAAATACACATATGTTCATTTTACTTCATATCTTTCCATTTGGAAACTGAGATCTGAATTGGAGCTTTTTTATTTTTTATTTTTTTCTCCTTATGTTTTAAAATTGAAGTATAGTTGATTTACAGTGTTGTGTTACTTTTTGGTATACAGCAAAGTGATTTAGTTATATATATATATATATTCTTTTTCATATTCTTATCCATTATGGTTTATTACAGGATATTGAATATAGTCCCCTGTGCTATACAGTAGGACCTTGTTGTTTATATATAGTAGTTTATATCTACTAATCCTAAACTCCTAATTTATCCCTCCCCACCCCCTTTCCCCTTTGGTAACCATAAGTTTGTTTTCTATGTCTGTGTGTCTCTTTCTGTTGTGTAAATAAGTTCATTTGTATCATATTTTCGATTCCACATATAAGTGATACCATACGGTATTTGTCTTTCTCTGGCTTACTTCACTTAGTAGAATAATCTCTAGGTCCATCCATGTTGCTGTAAATGTCATTATTTCAAGGAGCTTTTTAAAAATACATAACTCAAGAGTGCACTTGTAACTTCTTCCCTCCACTAAGTTATCTTTATTCCTCTTCCTTTGGCTTGCTTCAGAACAGACAATTTATGAGAGAAGGTTTTTCTAGTGTTATGAATTAGATTATTAATTGGTTTTAGTTTTCTTATTGGCAGCTAGATGAAGGGAAATATATGTGGGTTCTACTGCTGAAGTCGCTAGAGGTTTCAGAGCCCTCTGCCACTTCTGGAAGCATACGTGCTGTTGCTGATGCCAGGCTGGCATCCACATCTGTTTGTTTTGACATTCTGCCCCACCATACTCTGCAGAGAAAACACTCAGCAGAGAACTCTCTTCCATTTGCCCATGGGAGAAAGACCAATTAGTTGACCTTCTATGTCAAAGGGAATATCCTACAAATTTACTATATGCTATAAATGAAACATCTGCCACCATCTTTTTAACATCCTTTCTCCTACACAATTTTAATAATAGCAGTCAAGTCAAAACAGTTTTCCTCTGTAGGGTGTTGCAGAGAGAGAGCAGTCAAGGCTCAGTCTTGTGATACCACCTCACTTGGGCCCCACTTGTCATGTTGGTTGACTCTACTACCTGATCTGCCTTAGTAAAGAATTTCAAGGTCTCAGATGGCCCATTTTCCAGTCGTGGGTCCAGTGCTCCTGTGCCTGCTCCTGGGGTGTATACCTCTTCCTGTGGTCTCTAATGTGTCCTCTGATGTGCCTTGATCTGAAGGGCCCCAGGATATTACTCTGCTTTAGGCAATACCTGCTGTCAAATACCTAAATATAAAACGTTATATTTAAATAATTTTATAAGCTTCCATAGGATTATTTTCAACTTTTAATATAATATTATAAAAAATAAAGAGATGATATAAATATCCAACAATAGGGGAGAAATTTAAATAATTATGGTCCATCTATTCCATAGATGTTTAATACAGAAATTACAAAATCATATTTTTGAGCCATATTAAATAATATAGGGAAGTGCTTATGACATAATATTTCATGAAGAAAGTGAAAGCAATCTTATTAAAAACATTTTGTTTTTCTAATATACACAGAGAAGGGATTTGAAGGGAAAGGAACCAAAATGATAACAATAGTTAATTGCTCCATGATAGTATGGGGGCTTTTAATTTTTCTTCTCTCATGCATTTTCAAGTTTTTCTATGATGAACAACAATGAAAGTTTATAAAAGGAAAAGGACATCTATCCTAGCGAATTATCACACTGTCCCTCGCCCTTCTTGGCTATCTCCTGTTTCTTCTTCCTTGACTTCATGTATGTTTTGATGAATATTAGTAAGACTGTAACGGATCCAAACCTGACATGTTTGAGCTGTTAGTCACAGAGTGGATTTGTTATCTTCAGATGGAAAGGGCTGGGCTCAGTGGTCTCTAAGGCTGCTTCTGATGCAAACGTACATAGGCTGACAGTATGTACATGAGTCCTTTGCTCCTGCAGGTACACCCAAGGCTGTGTATAGTTCCAGGCTGGCTATAAGGATAAGACTGATCATCCCTTTTATAAAGCTTTTTCTAAAAATTGTTTGAAAACCAGTACTGTATTATTAATAGTAAATTAATTGCAGCACATTCTACATAGCTATGTCTGTCTCAGTATCATGGTTGAAAACTACTGTATTTGAGGAACCAGTTCATTGATTTTGGGGGAATATTCATTAGTACACCACCTTCAAAGAATTCTTGGAGATCGGTGTGGCTGTCAAAATAAGGTTCGATGGTCGTTCCCTGTGAAGGAGCAAGCAGTCCTTCAGGTCTTTTCACCGTCTCGCCAAGCTCCAAGGATGTTCTCTAGTGTGCCGTACACCACAGGCTGGCAGACCACTGCACACAGGCCAAACTTGGCCCACTGCCTGTTTTTGTAAAAAAAAGTTTTATTGGAACATAGCCACGCTCATTCATTTACATAGTGTCTATGGCTGCTTTATTGTGGCAGAGTTGAGTAACTGCGACAGAGACTCTATGGCCTGCAAAGCCAAAGATGTTTACTCCTAGCCCATAACAGAAAAAGTATGCTGATATATGTGCCACATCTTCTTTATCCATTCCTCTGTTGATGGACACTTAGATTGCTTCCATCTCCTGGCTATTGTAAATAGAGCTGCAATGAACATTGTGGTACATGACTCGTTTTGAATTATGGTTTTCTCAGGGTATATGCCCAGTAGTGGGATTGCTGGGTCATATGGTAGTTCTATTTGTAGTTTTGGAATATTACTCAGCCATAAAAGGAAACGAAATTGAGTTATTTGTAGTGAGGTGGATGGACCTAGAGTCTGTCATACAGAGTGAAGTAAGTCAGAAAGAGAAAAACAAATACCATACGCTAACACATATATATGGAATCTAAGAAAGAAAAAAAAAGTCAATGAAGAACCTAGGGGTAAGACGGGAATAAAGACATAGACCTACTAGAGAATGGACTTGAAGCTGTGGGGGGGGGAGGGGTAAGCTGTGACAAAGTGAGAGAGTGGCATGGACATATATACACTACCAAACATAAAATAGATAGCTAGTGGGAAGCAGCCGCATAACACAGGGAGATCAGCTCGGTGCTTTGTGACCACCTAGAGGGGTGGGATAGGGAGGGTGGGAAGGAGGGAGACGCAAGAGGGAAGAGATACGGGAACATATGTATATGTATAACTGATTCACTTTGTTATAAAGCAGAAGCTAACACACCATTGTAAAGTAATTATACTCCAATAAAGATGTTAAAAAAAAAAAGTATGCTGATAGATCCACTAAGGTGGAGGAAGGTGGGGAACTTGGCAGTAAGTGTTGCCTGTAGGCTCCTTCCCAGGAAAAGTTTGGGAACTCGCTAAAGCCACTCCAAAGTCCTCTTTTGGTTTGAGAAATACGTATCTTACAAAATGACCCAATTTCTGCCAGCTTGATTTCTGAATTCTTTACCCAAGTTATTTAGAAACAGACTTATAATATTGGTAGCGAAAAATATTTTTAATTCTGATGTGGAAAAAACTACTAGACATAAACAAAAAAGCAATGAGGAAGATCAGTTATTTTAAGTAAGTGCTGGGTTAGAAAGGAATCCTGTAAATTAGAGTGAGGTTTGCTCAATTTTTTTCTTCAGTGGTCAATTTTAAAATATTTTAAGTGTGAAAAAATTATAGAAAATTTAGGTGGAAAAAGGAGGAAATATATGACACAAATCACTGTTAAATTTTTGTTGTATTTCATCAACTAAATTTATATAGTTGTGGCCATAGTGTTTGTGTAGTTTTTTTTTTATTAATTTGTATTGGAGTATAGTTGCTTTACAGTGTTGTGTTAGTTTCTGCTGTACAGCAAAGTGAATCAGTTATATGTATACATATATCCCCTCTTTTAGATTGCCTTCCTATTTAGGTCATCACAGAGCATTGAGTAAGAGTTCCCTGTGCCGTACAGTAGGTTCTCATTAGTTGTCTTTTTTATACGTAGTAGTGTATATATGTCAACCCCAATCTCCCAATTCATCCCCCCCCCTTCCCCCATTGGTATCCATAAGTTTGTTCGCTGTGTTTGTGTAGTTTTTGTGTCCTGCTTTTTTCACCTAAATTATATTGAAATCATTTTCCCAATTTAGCCTAACACTGGTTTTCACTTGATGTGGAATATTCCATGGCAGGTCTGTGTGATCATTCAGTGGTCACTCTAAGATCCGGCAGGTCAGGGTGCGACACCTGAGCTGCTTTCCTGTAGTTTCAGGGCCTACAAGCAGAAGAGCCAACACTTTTGTTTGTACTTGGCACAAAGCTCCCTCTCAAATACAGCCCAAGACTGTGGGGTTTCTTGTTGGGGTTTGTTACTTGTTTCAATTTCCTGGTTAAGGGAGAGAATTTAAAACTTAGTACAAAATGTAAAGTGATCATATTCTGTAGAAATGTGGAAGCAAAAGTCTCTTCTTGGTTTATTTCCATCCCGCCTTTTCTTTCTTTGTTTTTTGTGTTCAAGACAGAAGATTAACCTTTCTTGTTTCTAGTGCTTATTCTTAATAAGATATCAACTCTTTAACATAGTTGAATAATGTTTGGTGTGAAGGGTCATGAAGGAAAAGTGTCCACAGTTTGCCTAGTAGAGATGCATTTTACAAAACTGAGTAGAATTTAGAATGATGCGTGTTTTTTTTGGAACTGCAAGAGTTCTAAGAGACAGTTAGACCAGCCTCCCCAACCCTGTCTTTTTAGCAGAGAAGTAAACAAGCCTTACAAGAGTAAATGGCTAGTCCAAGTAACCCAGCTAGAGTGGTAGTTACCAGGACCGGAACCGAAATTTCTTGACTTCTGCCTTTGCTGTTATACCATGCTGCTTAAAAAAAAAAGTTTTATCAACCTGCTTTATTTCTCTGTTTTTTAAAAACATTTTGTGTTTTTGTGTTTTTGTTTTAAATGCACACACAGCTAAAGCTGACATAAGGATGGGCGCCAGAGCTAAGTTTTATGCTCTCGTGGCTAAAATCTACAGAAGAAATGCTTAGGATTTCAGAACTCACTTAATTTTACATTTTTCTAGAGATATGCTCTTTTAAGTGTTTTAAAAATTCTTGCTCTTGCCAAAGACACAGGGGTGTACTTATTTCTGAACAGAAGGGGGCCATCCAGTCGTACCCTTGAAAGCTTACAGGGTCTCTGAGAATTCAGTTCTGGTTAGTGCTATGTGGGAGTTAGTCTGGTTCAGATAGCCTAGAGCCACCCAGCAGGAAATTTGCCCTTTAGCAATAAATCTGGGGTAGGCCTAGCTTGACAGCAGCAGAGCCAAGAGCCTTGAATTGGAAAATTTAGGATTGGGGATGTAACCATCAACTTACCCTGAGGAAGGGCCACCAGTGACTGCTTTGAAGTGCTGAGGTGCTGGGGTGTGGGCGTGGCCATGGTGGTAAGTTCTGAGGGTGAGGGTGGGGGTGGGTTTTCTTCAGGGGAAAGTGGAAATCTGGGATATGTTTTCATATATTGAAAAGTCACTCTTTTTTCCTCTCTGAATTCATTTGGTTATTTTAAGCACACCAAAATGTTATTACTTATAAGTTAGTTTGTTCATACAGTTCTGCTTATTTGGAGACTTGAGAGCCTTGGGAGAAAAGGAGGATTTTTCCAGTAATCAAGATTTTTCCAGTAATCACTAAGCAAGTGTGATAGCCCTGACTCAGAGGGGAGGGAGGAGGAGAGGAGGGATAGAGAAGCACTTTAAGACATTTTAACTCATTCACTGACACTGAGGAGTGTTTAACTTACACTCATACCCAGGAACTAACTTATATTACTAGATCTGGGTCTTAGGGAAATATTTTGGGATCATATAGATTAATGACAACATAATTCATAAATAGTGTTCTGATCCATCCGTGAGTATATTGATTGTGTTTTTAGTAGCTGTGATATGAGTATTTGTGACTCATCTCTTTCTAGGTTAAGCTGGTAGGTGAGCAAAATGTCACTGGTCTTCATTCCACTTTCTAGCCCATATAAACTTTGTGTTTATGTTTTATGATTTTATGTTTTTCTTAAGGGGGACGAAGATAGCAAAAGCTAACAACAGCCAACTTTCTTCTTTGACAGGATTTGCTGATGCCACAGATTGCTCAGGTGGTTTGAATAGCAGTTCTCAGTCTTTGTACTTCTGCATTTAATCTTGTCTCCAGACACCAGCATTTGAGATTGTCATGTAACCTCTGCCTTATAGAAGGCTATTTAGTGTGGTCTTGCTGTTGGGAGAAAAACAACAGACAGTTTACACTACTGCCTATTTTTCATTTCCCACATTTTAAGGTGTCTACACACAATTAAAAATTATGTATCCATTGAAAGGAAATGGCCATATTTTTAGATACTGATTTTTAATAATCAGTGGGTTCAGTATGATTTTGGTGTGAATAGCTGTGCAAAAGAGCAGAGTAAAGATAATCCAAGAAGCCCCTGTTTTGTCATCTTAGAGATTGTAGGCACAAAGCGAGGGTAGAATCCAAAGTTGAGACCTGACTATGGGAAAGAAACAAGACAGAGCAGTCAATTCCAGAGGAAGAGCCCACGAGCATTCCCTGAGACAGATACTCCAGGGGGAGGTGGCCTTTTATGGACCTTTCCAGCCCTCTCCCAAGTCCCTAAAGAGTCCTACGTGGGAAATCACAGTAGTTTAAGTGGGGAAGGTTACAAAGGAGTCTCTTGAAAGGTGGAAACTCATCTTAAAAGAAGGTAATGGAAACACCCCAATATTGATTGTTAAAGGGGCGGAAATAGCAAAACAGATCATATGGTATGAACCATTAACAAAATATGGTTAGGTATCATTCTTATATACACAGAAAATTATTTGAAATAGTATACACCAAATGGTCAATTGCAGCTGATTATAGGAGATGTTTACTTTCTACATTGTCCATTTCTACATACTTTGAATTTTTACACGGGCTTATTATGCCCATAAAAGAATGTAAGCTCGACCAGGGCAGGGACCTCCTTTTTTCTTGTCTGCCACAGTACACAGTGATTGCCACAGGGTAGATGCTCAGTAAATACTTGTTGAATGAATATTACCTTTGTGCAGGGAAAATACTAGATGGGGGCAGGGGGAGGAAAGATGCAGTGCAGTGCAACTCAAAGGCTTTTGAAGGTGGAAAACCTAAATATTACATTAGACCAGGCCAAGGACCTGCCATCCAGTGTCAAACTATTTGTTGTTCTTGAGTATGTTGTTACTGATTTTATTTCTAAAAAATAGAAGGACTTTCCACTCTAAGCCCTTTTCCTTGGTATTTCCCAGAAAGTTTTAAAATTAAGTACTCTGTCAGGACTTTTTTCCAGGCTGTGAGGAGGTTACAGGGCAAGGGGAGAAAACTCCTCCAAGGGACTTTTGAAAAAGCCATTTGCTCTGCCAGTGAGTTGGTTGTTCCTCAGGGCCAAGGAATCCAGGCACAAGCCACATGTCAGCCAAGAACTCGGAGGAAATCTCAGTTTGCCTTGTCTTATTCATCTTTCCTGGTGGGTCTTGCCTTCTCTCTTCCCCCTTAGCTCTAGCCATTCTCTTTGTCTTTGTGGTAGCTGGAGAGAGAGCTTGGATTCCATGTTTCCAAACTTCCCTCCAAGGAAATCCCCCTGGTTAGAAAATGCATTGACTGCTTGTATGTCATCTCTGGTGCCAAAGAGAAAATGGTGTATTTGTTTGTTTTCTTTTGCATTTGAATACATTTTGCTGTGTGTCAGGAATAGTTTGTGGAAGAAAATATGACCCTGGGAGACAGTGATTGGGGCTTTGGGGCTTTACCCTGGCTGCTTTCCCTACGTGTGCTACCTGTCACCTGCATTGACAACCTGTGCTGCATAGTGACTTGCCTGACACTCTCCTTGTGCGTGGTGGCTGCCAAAGTAGGCCTTTCCGCTTCCACAGGTGCATTTGACCATTTACTTGTAACAGTATCATTTCTAGCTGAGGGGTAAATTTAGTAAAAATACGTGACATTTCAGAAAGAATTAGATTAAATATGTTGGATATAGCTACTACTAAATTTTTTGGAAATTATTAAGTGAAAATAAATTCTTTGGAAATTATTAAGTGAAAAAAAGTAGTAGAGCCATTTCTATTTATTAGTAAGTTCAGTGTCTCTGTGGAAACATGTTTTTGATTTATATTAGTCTAGCATTGTTTCTGAGCAGATACACATTGTTGGACCTGATTTATTTTCATTTTCTTCCATGCTCATAATATTTAAGGTACCTGTAGGTTTTATTTGGTTAGCTTTGTTTATTATATTAATTCATAATATAGTTTGAATTTATTTTAACCATTGCAGTGATTTAAAACTATAATATTCTGGGATATAAATATGGTAATAGAAGCATGATAATTTTATACTTAAGCAGGCCTATTTTGTGACTTGAAAACCAAGCAGCACTTTAGGAGCTAGGCATTAATGAATTTAAGCCAGCAGTTTACTTAGTCTGCATATCCAGGTGATCAAAAAAGATCATTATCTATGTTGTATGGATAAATTATGAAATAACACAAATTATTTGGTGGGGGGAATCCACATTAGAAACATTTTTATGTTGAGTACTGAGAGTTTATTCTAAAACAGGGATTTCTGATTAGCCAGCTAGAAAGTTACCTCCCTAGAATTCAGAAGGAACTACTATAAAATGTTGTGTTAAATTCTGAGTCAGTACCCCTGCTGGCACATAACGAACTGAGATTTCCAGCTAAGGGAATTAGAGGTGGATTCCCTGAAGGGGCGGAGCTCCAAGGAAAAGGAACTGTATTCTTTAAATGTTACTCACACTACCATTTAGAAACTGGCTATTTGAGTACTTTGACCGCCAGTGTGGGTATACTTCAGTCTGTGCAAATCTCTCTGGGATCTCTTAGACCTCTTTTCTAGTCAGCTGGGACTCTCAGAATTAAAGCAAGTTTTAGTTTCTTTTTTATGGAAAGAATGACAACTCCTCTCTCTCGTAAGCTACGTTTCACCTTTCTTGGTAGAGTGTTGTAACAGATTTGAAACAGAAACAGTGTAATGAACTGGAAAGGACCACTGCCCTTACTGTCCCCCTGGCTCTAGAGAGGGTGTTGCGGACTCCGGCACGTACAGGAGCGAGGCAGGGCACAGGTGTGAGCAGGGGGCCGGGGTTGGCATCGTTCGTACTCAGTACTGCACCCGGCACGTGGGAGTTGGGAAGCACATGCCCTTCCAGACGGCCCAGCCAGGTGTTGCTGTGGGGTTGCAGGCCCAGTGTTGCTAAATCTTCTGATATTCAGAGGAGATGCCAAAATAGGTGTCTTTATGTGAAATCTCACAGTTCCACAACATTTATTTTTGCATCATGTGGAGGAGAGTGAAACAAACATGTTCATGGGCCGGATTGGCTCACCAGTCTGTAACCTCTGCACCTCACCCTTCTGTTACTCTTGTATTTTGTTCCATCCCCCACTGACCCCACCAGTCAAAAACTGGACTCGTGCAGGAAGGACTTGTAGTTAGGGGCAATCTGGTAATTCCCATGCACGGATCTGCCATGTATTGATGGGAACTTTTTGCCTTCTCCTGTCCTTGAGTTCCGTGTGCTCCTGGAAAACATGCACCTGTTGACAGTGCCCCTCCAGAGTCAAAGACTGCCATCTTTTTTGTTGCATCCTCACACCTGACCGTGAGGCCTTCAGACCACTTAGAAGGAGAGGGGACAGCCTTATGGTAAGAAGGGTAGTTTGGGTCTCTGGTGTTCCTCAAACCATACGGTATAGAGGCCTCCTGTGTCTAAGGCAGGTGACTTACTCCACACCAAGGTGTTTTTCTGCCGTGTTCTTGGAGCATAAAATACACCGAAACAGGGGACATGGACAGTGGTTATTTGCAGATTTCACAGACCAGCCAGTTTAGAATCTGGACCTCCCAGCACCATCCCCTGTAACGTGTGTATACTGTCAAGGCTGATGTCAGAGCGATGCCTGCTCTCTTCTTTTACAGGGAGCCCGGGCAGGGCCATAAACTGCAGCTCTAGAATCTAGATTTAGACAAACTGTTGCTTTAATGGGAACTGATGAATGGGAAGTACAGGTAGTTGATGTAGATTTAGGAACTGAGGTGTCTTCTACTTCAGAAAATTAAGTTCGCCTTCCTTGGAGTGACCTAAAAAGTTTAGGAAGTAAAAGAGTTGGGTTTTCCCTAAGGCTTTCAGATTATTTCTGAAACTGGCCTGTGACATGGGCAAATCTAAGAGTAACAGTGAATGTTGAAAAGCCATGGAAAGCAAATTAACAGCTTCCTATTTTGAAATAACTTTTCTCCCAATCATAAAATGATAATTAAAATGTTAAAAATAAGCTGTTGATTACTTCCAATTTTGAAAATAAAGAAGAGGTGGCCACTATCTTTTTTTTTTTTTTTTTTTTGAGGTATGTAGGCCTCTCACTGCTGTGGCCTCTCCCGCTGTGGAGCACAGGCTCCGGACGCACAGGCTCAGCGGCCATGGCTCACAGGCCCAGCCGCTCCGCGGCATGTGGGATCCTCCCGGACTGGGGCACAAACCCGTGTCCCCTGCATCGGCAGATGGACTCTCAACCACTGCGCCACCAGGGAAGCCCCACTATCTTAATGTATATCCTCTCAGTCTTTTTTTCTCTTGCATACATACATATTTTCACAAAACGAAGCTCATACTACGTATAATGTTTTGTAATTGTCTTTTTCACTGACTATATCATGAGCATTCTCCCATGTCATTGAATATTCTTCCTCAGTGGTTTTTTAAAAAATTAATTTGTTTATTATTTTTTTGGCTGTGTTGAGTTTGTTGCTGCATGTGGGCTTTCTCTAGTTGCAGCGAGCGGGGGCTACTCTTCGTTACGGTGCACGGGCTTCTCATCGCGGTGGCTTCTCTTGTTGCAGAGCGTGGGCTCTAGGCGCGTGGGCTTCAGTAGTTGTGGCACGTGGGCTCAGTAGTTGTGGCTCGCAGGCTCAGTAATTGTGGCACACGGGCTTAGTGCTCCGCACCATGTAGGATCTTCCCAGGCCAGGGCTTGAACCCATGTCCCCTGCATTGGCAGGCGGATTCTTAACCACTGTGCCACCAGGGAAGACCCCAATGGTTTTTTAATGGTGGCATGTCAGTCAGACACATGAATATACAATTTATTTAGCCACTCTTCTGTTGAATATTTGTGTTCCTGCTTTTTTTTTTCTTATTATAAATAATGCTGCAACAAACACACTTTTACACAAATCTTTGTGTGTATCTCCAGTGTGGGAGAGGGATGATGTATTAACAGATATGAACATTTTAAATACTTTTTTGATACAAAGTATCATATCTGACCACATCTTTTAAGGACCTTATTAAAAATACTAGTTCATGGCACCCATAGCTTTATTCTTAAAGGGCTTCAAGAAGTCAGTTTTCTATTCCGTGAATGGCCAGTGAAATCCTCTAGATTTCCTTTCCTCCTCTGTGTTCCTTAATGAAAATGAATGTGTTTGACAGATTAGGGAGCAGAGACATAAGGTACTTTGTATTATGGTTTCACCTAGCAATCAGGTAATCAGGCTGTTGCTTATTTTTGGATACATGTGCCTGGTAAGCAATTGTAGTAACCACAGTGAGACCTGAGGCAGCTTCATTTCCTTATTTCCAAAGCTGTGGTTTATAGGATATACTAGAGCAGCTTCAAGTCAGTGTAGGCCTCACTTAAGACGAAAGACATTCATGTTTTTATGTGAATGACCCATGCTACCCAGCCTGTCAGGGTGAGTGATCTGGAAAGGGGGGAAGGGAGGGAGTTGGTGGAGAAGGTGAACAGTATTTCTTCTGGGGACAGAGCTTTGATTTATGAGCTCAGTTTCCTGCATAGACAGCTGTGTGGTCCCTAAACAAGTTTTGTCTTGTATGATTAACGTATGCCAGGGGATCTCCTAATGGAATTAGGTACGTAGCGAGATAAAGCAGTTGCTCTTCGTTCAGTCTTTTTTTTTTTTTTAAACATCTTTATTGGAGTATAATTGCTTTACAATGGTGTGTTAGTTTCTGCTTTATAACAAAGTGAATCAGTTGTACATATACATATGTTCCCATATCTCTTCCCTCTTGCGTCTCCCTCCCTCCCACCCTCCCTATCCCACCCCTCTAGGTGGTCACAAACCACCTAGCTGATCTCCCTGTGCCATGCAGCTGCTTCCCACTAGCTATCTATTTTACGTTTGGTAGTGTATATATGTCCATGCCACTCTCTCACTTTGTCCCAGCTTACCCTTCCCCCTCCCCATATCCTCAAGTCCATGCTCTAGTAGGTCTGTGTCTTTATTCCCGTCTTCATTCAGTCTTTTCATGTGCACCTGCCTTCCTGATAAGCAAATGCCCCTTTACCCCTGTCTCCTTCAGCCACTACTGAAACTAAAAATCTGGCGGCCTGCTGTAGATAGGTTGTTTCCAGAGCCTCATATATCATAACGCTAACCCTGTTCTAATCTAAGCACTGAGGAAATGGACACAGAGCGAGGGTTAGAGACATGGTCTTGGAAGGGTTGGAAGAAACTTTAGAAATACACTTCCAGCTTCTAATTTTAGAGCACCGCCAGTCCCTGGCTTCAGAGAACTTTTAGGCTCTTTAGAAATAAGATATATACACAGGAAAATATTAAAAACCAAAACAAATGTAAAAACAGCACAGGGAAATGGTTTAGTGCCAAACCAGAAACACCAACAGTAAGGGCTCTCAGATTTCAGAAGGAGAGGGAAATCAGCACCTCATGGTGGAGAGTTTGGTTTTTGTTTTTATTTTTTAAGTGGGTCTCGAATGAGTGAGACTTGAAAATTGGAGGCCATTCCTCCAGGAGGGAGGGGTGGTATAATTAAAGGCAGAAGATGTCTGGAAACAAGGAGTGGGTCATTTTGGCTGGTATGATGGGTTTGTGAAAAAAACTAATCTTTCAGTCACTTGGCTGTATCGTTTGAAGGTGACCTTCTGAAGCCCCTTTTCTTACGTGGTAAGCAGCACTCTTAAGTTCTGTGTTGTCATGCAAGGCCTACAGCATCTCTGTCACAGCTTCTTAGAGCTCAGAGATAACCAGCAGAGCCGAGGCTCCTTATCTTCCTGAGGGCCTCATGGGGTCAAGCTGGCAACCCATAGAAATATACACTTAGTTCGTCTTCTGGAATGGGTATGGAGTCATCCGTAGGTGAAGTCCTGGCTGAGAAAAGGTCTCCCTCTTTTTCGCAGGACTTGCTTCCTGGGGCAGTTTCCTGCCCCGAAGTCTTAAAGTTCTTCTGTGTTCTCAGTCAGGCCTCATAAAGCCTCAGGCTTTATAAAAACATGAAGGTACTGGCTCTACACATTGGAGACTTTTAAACTTTCAATGAAGTCATAGCACTGTGGCTGTAATTCAAGTAATCCACAAAGATAAGGATTACAAACACTTAGACATAAATATCTCCCTACCTTTTCAGATGCTTAACAATACCTCTTTCAACTAAAAGCTGACACTTGAATACTGTACTTTGTTTTACTACCAGGTGTGCTTCAAGATGCTCGAAGATATTTTTCTTACTTAGCCTGCCTTGAAAGACGCAGGTCTGAGCTTCATTCTTTTGGTCAGCTAGGAAACTACCCCTTATTAACATGTAACTTTTTCCCTTAAAATTAAATAATTAGCAACCGTTTACATTATAGCGTACCTTAGCTGGGTGGAATGAGGGAGGAGATGAGGTAGAGTTGAGGTTTGGAGTGGGTGAGAGCGTTCCTCAGCTTGGCAGTTTTGCTCTGAAGTCAGCTGGGCCGGCGAGTGGAGCCCTGAGGAAGGGCTGCTCCAGGGGCCCCACCTCTTGCTTGTGAGTTAGGTGCTCTGCTGGCGTTTAGAGGTAGCTTACAAGTTTAGAAGTTGATTTAAAATTTTATCAGTAAAGTGGAGTAAAGTGGCTCGGAAAGGTGCCTGGACCTAACAGGTAACATTCTGAGTTGATTAGACCCCTGGTTTGTCTGATTGGGCCCAGATAGACATATTTATTGGACACATAGACTCCAGCTTTGCTGTGGGCCCTGTCTGTATCCCAAGTGGCAGCGCTACTGGACAGCCTTCGTAAGGGTGACTAGCGCCACGGGAGTTGGGCAAGGAGGGAGTATGTTTATTTCCTGCCGAAGCCTTGGTTCGGTTTGGTTAAGATCTGTCTGACCCATTATTTCTCTTTTTTGGATGAGTTTATAGTTCTGCTGGAGGAAAGTTCTCTTTTATCCCTTAATCTTCTATTGTGTAGGGAGGAGAATAGGATTTAGCTCTGATAAATGGATTTGAGCTTGGAGATGAAATTTTTTCCTGCTTTCTTTTGATTCCTATTTACTGAAATTAGTTTTAAGGGTTATAAACTATTACTTCTGCCTCATTTTCTTCCTGGCCACGTGCTTCAAATTTAGGTTGCAGCTATCGACATTTTAGTAAAATCCCATGAATACATTTGAAGATTTTGCATTAACCTCTTAACACCATTTAATCAGTACTTCTTGGTGTTTCACAGCAGTAAATTATATATCTGCATTTTACCTAGTAAGTATTGACCTTCAGCACAAAAGGGTTAAGTTTACCATTATGACAAGTAGTAGTTATCTGTCTAATAAATGCCCCTGGCACTTGACTGGCTCGATTCAGTTCGACTTACTAATTCATGTAATTCTTTAAAAACTCATGTATACATTTTTTTATTGAGCATATGCAGAGATTGGTAGTACAGTACATCTGTGCAGTGTAATATTATGCAGCAATTAAGTTGTTTGTGAAAAGTTTCTAATAGTGTGGAAAGGTGCTTAAGATATGTAAACTATACATGTGATACCCTCTCAGCAATATGAAAAATGTTTACATGTGTTAAGAAAGAGAAAGAAAAAGACATACAGAAATGAAGTAAACCAAATGCAAATAGTGGTTCTGTCTGGATGAAAGGATTATGAGTTATTTACATGTTTATTCTTTATACTTTTCTGTTGTATGCAGTTTTTTATTTTGACTGGGTATCACTTTTGCAATAAAAACATAAATCCAATAAGGGTTTGTAAATCATTTTACCACCTGCCTCAGTTAAGATTTAAAATAGTGAACGTTCAACATTAAATTAATGCTTTCTGCAGAGAGACAATGAAAAGTTTCCCCTAATAAATTTTAAAAGTTACTGAGAATTTACCATTTAGCACATTAAGTTATCTTACATGTTGTTATGCAGTTTCCTATAGACCAGTGTTCCTTAAACTGAGGAATGCTGTGTTAACTAACAGGTTTGCTGCAACCGTTTGGAAAACAGTCATTCAGAGTTTTACAGAACCAATGGCAACAGTTATGAAAATCCTGAAGCATTTTAATTCTGTGCCTTGTGAACTTAAGTTATTTAATTTTTGAAAATAAGCTTTTTATTGAAGTATAACACACATCCACAAAAGTGCTCAAATCTTAAGTGTACAACTTATGAATTTTCAAAAAGTGAACACACCCTTGTAACCACGTCACTTTATTTTAACCACGTCACTTTATTTTTCTTGTATTGTGCTGCTATATGTCTTTGATAAAATTTTCATAGTTCTACACACAAAAAATATTGTTTAGTGTTCTGCGATCTCCAGAAGTTACACTCTAGATATTTTTGCACACTTTGCTCTCCTAACTGCACTAACTCCTTGGTTTTTTTACATTTTTCAAAGAACTCTAAAGTTTCATTCAGAAATTGTTATTCTTAGTTCATGGTAGGAAATTTGGCTTTTATAGGTTAAAAACTCTAAAAAAGTAATAACTTCAAAATTCTTGACATCTAGACTTCGCAGATTTAATTTTTCTTTCATTCCCAACTGCGGCACATGCTTTGCCCCAGTGGCTGGTTGTGTGGAACTTGATTCCTGGGCCTCTGCATATGATACAGCTTAGGTTGCTAATCTGAAGGAGCAGATCAACAGCCAGTGGTAAGTGTGTCAGGCCTAGAAATCCTAGACCAAGCTGGGAGGAACTTCAGAGATCGTTTGCCTGAGATGGGGAAACTGAGTCCTGAAAGGTTATATGCCTTGTCCAGGGTCGCAGAGCTGGCTCCAGAGCTGAGTCGAGAATCCTGATCCTATACCCCGTTTCTAAACCTTGCTAAGTCCCTAGTCTCTTCTTAAAGCTCATCCTTTTTACTAAAAAGGCAGCCCTCGGGCTGTGAAACCGACTTCTCAAAAAAGATAAATTACCTAACACATTTTTCAGCCAAACTTCTTAATGAGGATAACCTGACAGCATCGACCTGTTTTAGAAAATATCCCTTGGGTAACTTCGGGTGAATGAGTGACGGTGTGGGGATGGTATAAATGCCAGTCGGTAATTGTTTAGAGCAGTTCCGGGAGTACATTCAACTGGAATAACCCTGGCAATAGGGAAAGTGTGGCATGATGTCCATTTGTGACGCTTCCCTGGGGAGCGAGCTGTGTCAGGAGACCCGGTAGCTCTTCTGGAACAGAGTCTCTAGTCCGTGTTCCCAGGCACTGGACAGGGGGACTGGCTACTGGGCCTGGGAGCTAACCGTTGATGTTTCATGACTTTTTGGTTTTGAGATTTTGCTTCAATTGGCTAAAGGTAAGACAGGTAAATAAAGCTGCTCTTTGGTTTTCTAAGGAATGCCAGGCAACCAATATATGTATTTAGGAAGTGTTGATCACTGTGATTGATGGGCCCTGGGGGTTTAGTGCTTCATAAAACATATCTGTAAGGGCCTAGTCTATGGACCTGGCAGTTCCAAGGAGAGATCACCATTGCCCTCCAGAATTCTTGGTTCTGTTGGTGTGTTGGATTAGTGAAATGCACAAGAGTCTTCAGAGCTAACTGACTTTTGCCTACTGTAAGTTTGTAGGAAAAGGTGTCTTCTGAGTCTCACCTGGCAGTCATCCTTGGCCTGAACTTGAGTGCCGTTCTCCTTGGTCTAATCTGCCAGGTCCCTTCTATCCTTTCTCATCCTGTTCCCAGAGTACAAGCCTTCCTCAGAGGCCAGACTGATTGCTCTACCTCCAAATGCCTGTGGCTGTTGCTACCTTTGAGCTTTTGAGCATGTTTTCCCCTTGTTTGGAATGCCTTCTCCTCCCCTTCTACTTCTCCAAATCCTGCCCAACTTTCGAGGCCCAACTCATTTCCCATCTTCTCTCCTCAGAACTCATGCGACACTTCTCCCCATGCCATGCTGTGGCTGATAGAGCCGCAGTTTGGCCTGCTGGAGAAGAGAGTGGAGTCTAGAGCTAGGCTGCCTGTGTGACCTTGGGCTGGAACCTTTCCTGAATCTAAATTTCTTCATCTGTAAAAATGGGACTAATAATTGCCAAGGTTATTCAATTTAGCTCATAGTTGTACAGATTAAATGCGTTCATACCATTAAAACCTATGGAACAGTGCCTGGCATGTAAGTTCTCATTAAATATTAGTTACTCCCTTTAGCATGTTTTTAACCATGGCCTTCCTGTATTATGGTTTAATCATTTTAAATGTCTGTTTATCGGCCTCTAGTGAAATTGTAAAGTCCTCTCATGAAGAAGGGGGCTTAACTTTATATTCTTTGTTGACCCTTTTCAGTCCTACATGTGCATATAATAGCTCCCCAGTACATATCACTTAAAGTGAAACTATTACTGCATTAAAGAAAATAGATGGAACAGGAGTAAGGAATTGAAAAGATAAGCTTCATTTCACAGATTGAGTTTTCTTATGATTCGTAGATCATGTAATTTGTACCTTTTTTCATTGTTGCTGAGTCTAGTGAGCTCTTCTGTCACAGTCACCACAAGTGTGAACATCATTTAGCAAGGATGCTAGCAGTTTCAGGAGGCTGCCTCAGACACTGTTTTCTTCTAGGCCCATGGTGGGAGGGAATCTCAGACAGTAGACTCTGATCTATCAGGATATCTCAAAGCATGTGGGTCCTGAGCTGGTTGTTATTAGCATATCTCCCTTGCTGAGGGGCATGGGGAATTCACCAGTGGAGAGGGGACCGTGCCCTTCAGGCACCCTCCCTCTGCCTTCCCCTCCTCCTTTATTAGCAGCTCAGATACTCACAAGCACCATCTTCACCTGTCAGTGTTCACAAATATTTGGGGGGAATCAAAAGTTACCCTCTGGTGGGAAGGGGGAGACCCAGGCAGAAGCACTGATTCAAAGGCTGATTGCAGACGGGAGTTGTGTTGATGTCAGGAGCTGCTGGCAGGGTGCTCCACCAGCCACCCAGCAGTCAGGGACTTCAGCCAGGGTCTGCCACAGAGCCCCCGGGTTGGCCTGTCAGTGATGAAGATGCTGTGTTTCTCCTTCTCCTAGGCTGGAACAAGACATTAAAAAGTTAAAGGCCGACCTGCAGGCCAGCAGGCAAGTGGAACAGGAGCTCCGCAGTCAGATCAGCTCCCTCTCGAACACCGAGCGAGGGATCCGCTCAGAAATGGGCCAGCTCCGGCAAGAGAATGAGCTGCTGCAGAACAAGTATGTGCGCCTTGTGGGCCTCTGGCCGTGAGTCAAGCAGCCTCGCATTGCTCTTGTTTCCAGGGATTGGAGCACAAGGCTCATGACGACAAAGGGATCTAGCAGAGGGTTTTTTTTTTTAAACAAAATGTTTAAAATATTTAATGTAGGACCAGATATTCAATATGTTATAAAATCTATAAAAACTTATTTCATTGCAGCCAAACAGTTTATTAATATTACTATTCTGTCTTCTCTCATTTAATAACTTCTTCTCTTAGTTTAAAATAGTTATTGAGCTTTTTGACAATATGAGTAAAATTGACAAGAAGTATTTCTGCCACAATTTGAAACTCTTGTTCCCTTGAGTGAACATTTCCAGAGGATTAGACTCTATCTCCTTGTTTTCTGGAACTAAAAGATGATGTTGAACTTGATTTTATTTGAAGAGGCAGACAAAAAGCTAGCTCTTCTGCATGAATTCTTTTATGCTTTCCATTAATTCATTCTGGAATTACTTCTTGACTCAATGTGGGTCTGTCTTTTTTTTTCATCTCTAAACAGTGTGTGTCTGGGGTAGTGATTACTGTTACACGTGCTGAGCTTTCTGGGCTTTTCCTTGAAAGAGCAGTTCTTCATCATTTTCGGGGAATGTAGCTCAAAAGCTAGAGCATTATAGGCAAATAACCTCTCCATTGCTTCTGACTCACGTATGTATGTGATGGCTCTAGCATTATTACATAGAGAACATCTTACCTTACATTGATATATTGAGAGAAACTCACCTTATATTGATATGTAAAGTTGGGGGTGGTAGTAGCAGGGAAGGGAATGTGGCTGAAATTTTTATCTGAAATTAAGCATCCTGTGATTCTAACTACAAGATCTATTTTGGGATACTCTGAGAAAACATCTCCCAGCTGGAAAGGAAAGGCTGCAGTAGGCTGCAGCATATTGTATTCAGGCAGAGAAAGACCTTCCCCTCCTACCCTTTTCCTCAGTTTCAATGGATCTGGTTCAGCTCTTCCTTGGTCTCAGACTGAAGTTCTTTCAAGGTGCTTTGGGGCAGTAGAATTAGTTCTACAGTTATCTTTTCCTCTGATAGAAACTTGTTTTATCCTATTTTCTGGATTACCTTCTGTAGATCACTTACATTAATAAAGCAGAGGCTAGGTCCAATTCTGTATCTTGTGAGGCAGCTTGTTTATTGGCGTTTAGGAATTGTTAAATAATAATACAATGTGTTTTCCTTGGACACTCCGGGAATTGACATTTATGATTTGCTGTTCAAATCTCCTGTTTGCTTTGGCCTCAAAATGATAAAGAGGAGCCATGTTTCTCCAGGGTTTATATTGGACGTTTCTAATTGTAAAACTTTGTATGACAATCATTTCCATATAGGTTACATAATGCTGTGCAAATGAAGCAAAAAGATAAGCAGAATATCAGCCAGTTGGAGAAAAAGCTAAAAGCTGAGCAGGAAGCCCGAAGTTTTGTAGAAAAGCAGTTAATGGAGGAAAAAAAAAGGAAGAAGTTAGAAGAAGCTACTGCTGCCCGGGCTGTTGCATTTGCTGCTGCGTCTAGGTATGTTGATGTCACCTGAGTGCTTAATCCAAGGTTGGCTTTCCTTGGACTGAGAATGGGAATTTGATGCCTTGGGCAGGACTGGAAATACAAAATCATGCATGGATGGATTGCTTTTAAGTACTGTTTTATTAGCTGGTTTAAACCCCATCTGTGCAAGCTTATGCTGTCATGACAACTTCATCCCTCAGTGACCTGCTGTCTAAAGTGGGATGAGGGAATCTCCATGCCTCCCACACCTGGGAGGCAAAATTCTGCTCAAAAAGGGATTTCCAGCCACTTTCTGTAAGACCGATAATTACTAAATGCTTTGAGGGAACCAATCTGGACTTTTGTTCCCTTTGTAGAACTATCATTATGCTCTACTCTTAGTTGTGTGTTTCTGGTGTTTTTAATCTTAAAATGGAAGAAAGATAAAATCTTGGTCCCCCAAGCACTGTGTACTGACTGCTCATGTCTTTGTTGGACATCAGCAGACTGTCAAATGACCTGGAAAAGATGGGGAAGAGAGTTAAGAGCCTCTTTTTCTTCCCTTCTGTCTCTCTCTCTTTTTGGCTTCTACTTCACTTTTTCTTTTTTCTTTGTTTTTTTGACTGGTGAAGTTCATCTGCATGGTGGGGATCAGTTATGGGTTTACAGATGTAGGGGAGGGTAAATTATTATTAATTTAAGTTTCTATCCCTAAATTTGTGTCTATGTAATATAATTCTACTTTTTGCTTTTTTGTATTTGTCATGTTAATAGCCTTCTTTTGGGTTCTGTCATTTGTAGAACAATTGGTGAACCATCATTTCATCTTTTAGGAAATAGCAGCGGGAGAGAGAACTCTTTCTCCTGCGTGATCCTGCCTTCCCCCAGCAGACTCTACTGCAGATGGCTGAGCTAACTTGGCCCGTTAGCATCTATACGGATTCACGAGACCATTTACTAACCTGCTTAGGATGTCGGGGGGGTGGGGGGGGTTGTTTGTTCACTCATTTAAAGATTTGTGAGCGTTCCTGAAGCACTTACACTTGCAGGAGATTTTCCTGAACAGTCATCTGGTGTGGCTTGTGCTCTCCTTAATTCATCCAGCAGTTACTCTTTCTCAAAATATCCCTGAGGAGGATATGACAGTTTCTTAACCATATTGTTTAGTGTCTCTTATGCTTGAGAATCAGTACATTGATTTCAGTCTCTACCCTTAATTTCTTTTGCTTTTGGTTAAGCTTATTGCCTTTGGTCTTATCCTTGGATGGTCCTTGTTTGCCATCATTTATGTAGAGGCTGTTTTTATTCTTAAGTGTATCGCAAGGCTTTAGTCTCTCACTGGGCCTTCCTTTTTGTAGGCAAAGGACACCTACCTTCTCCACCAGGCTGTTTCTGAAACCTAAACAGTTCACCAGCTTTGGACTGGCCATTGCCATCATCTTTTTAAGTTTGTCCTTATTATAGCCCTGAGAAGGAACCTAATGCTGCTCCCTTCTTTTTCTTTTTACTCCAATCTTGTCAAAACTTCATGACTAAAGAAAGGTGACCTTCCCAGCGCACAGTCCCTCAAAAGTGAAAATGTTTGTTAACTCACTGCCCTCTGCTGGAGACAGCACATGTCTGGTTTTCTCTTGCTCAGCTTGTGTGCCTTGTCTCAACTCATATGGCCTGATGGGAAGCTTGCTGGATTGGCAAGGTGGAAAAACCTCAGTTCTTATCCCAGTTCTGTGACCTGCAAGCTGGGTGACCTTGAACTAGTATTATATCTGAGTAGCTTCAGTTTTCTTCTCTGGAAAATAGGATAATAAACCCTACCCCAGTAAAGAAGGAAGTGTGGGTAAAGTACCTAGCTTGGCACCTGGCTCATATTAGACACCCAATTAATAATTATTTTAGATCATTTTTGAAATTATAAAGAACAGAGAGAATGAGCAGACTGAGCCAAAAGCTACAATCTGACTCTGTGGAGTATAAGAAAAATATCAATCCTGCAGTATAGTTAAACCTATAGTCTTTTAAATCCTCTTTTTCCCTTCTCTTCTTTTTCATAAGGGGAGAGTGCACCGAAACCTTACGGAATCGGATCAGAGAATTAGAAGCAGAGGGCAAGAAGCTCACAATGGACATGAAGGTGAAAGAAGACCAGATCAGAGAACTAGAACTGAAAGTTCAGGTAAAGGAGGAAAAACAGACTTCATCACGCTTGAATTCCTCTTCCGTGTTAGGTTTGTGCTCTGTGCTTCCGTGTAGAGATGGTGCCTTCTGATACAGACCAAACCCCATTGCATCTGAAAATCTCTGTATGACCAAAAGAAGCTCTCACCTGTCCAGCTCATTCAAGTCATATTTAGTTTATCTGGATTCTAAGACAAGCCAGAAATGTTAATGGTCCTTGACGTGTTTTATACCAGAACTTGACTTACGGGAGATTCATTTCACTTTTTCAGGTTATAGGCCAGATTAGTGTGCTTTGGAACGTATGCACCTCTTCTTAGCCCTAATTCTCTGTCCATCGCCAGGGAATGGACCATTTTGGATGGCTCTCAGCTTCACAGATGGCCACTCTAGGCAATGCATGGGGAGGAAAGCTGCCAGTGCTGTGGACATAGCCAGTTTTGGGGCTGTGTGTGCCTTAGCCAAGTATTTGGTGGCGTTGGGTCTTCAAAGGGATGTTTAAGGCTAATGTTATAAGTTGTAAAGTTACAGTAATTTTGAGTCACATGGAGCCCATGAGAAATTAGTGGCAGGTCAGTGGGGTAGAATAGGTGACCCAGAGACAAAGCCTAAATTAGTGTTCAGTGAAGGTGGCATCAGAAATGGATGGAGGGCTTCCCTGGTGGCACAGTGGTTAAGAATCCGCCTGCCAACACAGGGGACACGGGTTCGAGCCCTGGTCCAGGAAGATCCCACATGCTGCGGAGCAACTTAAGCCCATGTGCCACAACTACTGAAGCCTGCATGCCTAGAGCCCATGCTCTGCAACAAGAGAAGCCACCACAGTGAGAAGCCCGCACACCACAATGAAGAGTAGCCGCCACTCACCACAACTAGAGAAAGCCCGCGCGCAGCAACAATGCAGCCATAAATAAATAAATTTATTAAAAACAAAAAAAAGAAGAAATGGATGGAACAGCAAGGGTTAGTCAGTGAAAGGCTGAGGAACAGCTAGACAACGGGAAAAAATAAAAGGAGATGCTCATCTCACATCACACAAAAATAAATTCCAGAGGAATAGTTGAATCCAGGGAAAAAAACCATTTTGTTTTAAATCACAAAGTGAAAAAAAAAAAAAGAAAAAATCAATTGGGGTGGGTACAGATATTGCAACAAATATTATAAAAAAAAAGAATTAGGGGGCTTCCCTGGTGGCTCAGTGGTTGAGAGTCCGCCTGCCGATGCAGGGGACGTGGGTTCGTATCCCGGTCCGGGAAGATCCCACATGCCGCGGAGCGGCTGGGCCCGTGAGCCATGGCCGCTGAGCCTGCGCGTCCGGAGCCTGTGCTCGGCAACGGGAGAGGCCACAACAGTGAGAGGCCTGCATACCGCAAAAAAAAAAAAAAAAAAAAGAATTAATATCCTCAATATGTAAATAGCTCATAAAGATTGCTAAGAAAAGCTCAAGTACACAGAAAGTAGGCAAATTATATGAACAGATAATTCACAGAAGAAATATAAATGACTGATAACAATGTAAGAATATATCCTCATCTGTCACCAAAGACAGATAGATTAAAATTGGATATCACTTATCTCTTGTGAAATCAGCAAAGAATTTTTAAATGCTAATATCAACCTGGGTGAGGATACAATGAAATAGGCCTCGTATGTTGCTGGTGGAAGTGTAACTTTCTGGAAAGGTCATGTATTTTTAAAAAATATTTTCCTCAGACTCCGGCCTTGAGGTAAATATTTAAAAGTCTTACCGATGATTGATATACAGAGATGTTCATCATAGTGGTATATAAATGCAAAAAAATTGGAAATAATCTTAACAATGGGAGATTTGTTTAATAAATTATGGTACATATACATGTAGGAATATTAAACAGCCAATAAAAATTGCATTTTCAAAGAACAGTTGAGATTATATGTTTTTAAAAAATTGTATGTATAGTTTGATTTCAATTATGCTGAAAGATACACGTATACTTAAAAAAGACTAAAAGAAAATAGATCAAATTTTTTGCAGCGTTGGGATTTTGGGTTATTTTTATTTTCTTCTTTGAACTTTTAAGTATTTTTTAACTGACTATAATAAGTTTTGATTTCTCTCTTAAAATGAAAAAAATATCAGCATATATATATATATATATATATACACACACACACGCGCGCGTGCACACACACACACACATACATATAGGCTACATTATCTGATGTTTTAAGTGGGCCTATTTTTCAGTATACGCTGTCAAAATAATTAACATTTTTACAATTTTTAGTGTAGGTTGAGAGTAGAGTTTTCGCACGTTTGACTACAGCATTACAGCAACATTTGCAGCTGGCAGCAGGGAAACAGTTCTTTGTGGTTCTGAATTAGGATTGTAAGAAAGTGTTTTATATATTTTTTTAATTTATTTTTTTAATTTATTTATTTTTGGCTGTGTTGGGTCTTTGTTGTGGCTACTCTTCGTTGTAGTGCACGGGCTTCTCCTTATGGTGGCTTCTCTTCTTGCGGAGCATGGGCTCTAGGTACACGGGTTTCAGTAGTTGTGCCACACGGGCTCTAGAGCATAGCCTCAGTAGCTGTGGTGCACAGGCTTAGTTGCTCCGTGGCATGTGGGATCTTCCCAGGCCAGGACTCAAACCTGTGTCCCCTGCATTGCCAGGCGGATTCTTAACCACTGCGCTACCAGGGAAGCCTGAAAGTGTTTTATTTGGAGACAGAGTCCACAGTTATCTCAAAAAGCCCAATACAATTATCGTTTTGTATATGCACATCACTGTATAAATACATTTTGCACTCCCTCTAAGGGGCGAGGTCTAAACCCATGAAACACCAGGATTCTGTGTTCTAGGGGCCAGGTCAATAATAGTGGGATTTTATTTGTGATTTCAGGCTAATTTGTAGACATCGATGCCAAAACTATCTTGTAACATTGCTGCTTTGATGATATTGATAGGAGCTTCGGAAGTATAAGGAAAATGAGAAGGACACTGAGGTGTTAATGTCAGCCCTCTCAGCCATGCAAGATAAAACGCAGCACCTGGAGAACAGCCTGAGCGCAGAGACAAGAATCAAGCTGGACCTGTTCTCCGCACTGGGGGATGCAAAGCGACAGCTCGAGATTGCCCAAGGTAGGAGAACAGCCCAGGTCACGCAGCATGGCTGAGAATGCCTGGGGACACGGAGAGCAGAGCTCCCTTAGAGCTCGAACCAAAGGCATTTCCATTTCCTCTTCAAGTGGTTTGATAAGTACCCACCATGGACATCTAGGAATCATCACATTAATTCATTCTGCAGACATATTTTGAGATGAGAACATACCAAGTGCAGGGCACACAGGGAAGAGTGAGTTTCTCTGCTCAAGGAGCTCAGAGTGTTGTAGGAGAAATAGAGAACTGCAGAGTTACCAAAAGATGCTGATGTAACAGAATGTACAGGGCCTGTGGGAACATAGAGAGCCAGGGACTCAGCCAGTCTGGAGAGTTAGAGAGGGCTTTTTCTCAGGGGAGCTGATGTCTGAGCTGGGTCTTGAATGATGAGAAGGGGTTAGCCCAGTGAAGAAGCGGTGTAGTGGCAGTGAGGGGTAGAGAGGCATCTGAACAGAAGAAACAGCTCGAGCAAGGCCAGGGAAGCTAGGAGGGCCTGATGTGTTCAGAGCGGCAGCTGGCTCTGCTTTGCTGGAGCGAAGGCTGCAGATGAGGGAGTGGAGGGAGGAAAGTCTGGAGAGCAGGCTATTCCCTCGGCAGATATTACTGAGACTTACTACATGCCAGGCACTGTGCAAACCCCTAAGGGGACAGACAGTAACAAGCAAATATATAATATCTGATGGGTGCAGTGAAGAAAATAAAGCAGTGGTGACGCAGGCTGTGTGTGTGTGTAGGGCTGCTGCTTTGACATGGAGGACATGGAAGAGCCTTTGAATAGGTAGCATTTGAACAGAGACTGAGAGGAAGAGAGTGAGTGAGCCATATAAGTCTCTAGGGGAAAGGCACATGTGTCGTGGCCACTGGGGCTGCAGCCTGAGTGATGGGGAGAGTTTTTAGGGTCAAAAGTAGCAGGAGCCACAATCTGCCCAACTTTGCAGCCTATGGAAAGAACTTTGGACTTTACTCTGCGTGACCTGGGAAACTTTGGAAAGCTTCTGAACAGAGGCCTGACATGACCTGATGAAAAGAAGTTTAGATTTTGTTCAAGAAATTGATAAGCCACCAATAGATTACTGAAGAAATATTTCAAACAGTTGACTTAATAGAAGGAAAAGAATATTTCAGCAGGTACTTACAGAGCGTTCACACTTGCTCTGCATAAAGCATTTTACTAGAAGGTGAAGGGGAGACAAAGACGAACAAGACATAGTCTAGCTGGGGATCCGCTAAGGTAGTTGTGCTCAAACTTTTTGGTCTTAGGGATCCCTTTACACTCTTAAAATTATTGAGTACCCCAAGGGAGGTGTTTTTCAAGTGAATTATGTCTACCAATATTGATGTATTAGAAATTAAAACCTAAAACATTTATTAATTCATTAAAAAAATAATGTAATAAACATATTACGTGTTAACATAACATTTTATGAAAATAACTATTTCTCAAAACAAAAAAAAGTGAGAAAAGCAGTATTGTTTTACATTTAGCAAATCTCTTTAATTTCTGGCTTAATAGAAGATATTTCAATTCTCGTCTCTGTTTCTACATTCAGTCTGTTGTTATTTCACTTGCCATGTTGCTCCTGGAAGACTCCACTTAGGCTCATGAGGGAATGCACGTGAAGAAGGCGGATAAATATCTTAGTATTAGCATGAGGACAACATGGACGCTGTGCGAAGTGCTGCACTAGGGAAAGCCACGCACGAGGCCTGCTGCCACTAGGTAGAGGCAGATGGCTTGAAAGGACAGAGGAGAGATCAGGGTGGCTTCATAAGGGAGGGACCATTGAGTGGACTTCGAAGGATGAATTCTGAGAGCAGAGAATGGCAGGGAAGAACATTGTTACCTGAGGGAATGGCATTTAAGCAAAGGAAGGACAGTGTTGAGAATGTCCACGTAAGCAGTCCAGTGGCCTCTAGCTGGGGGACATGGAAGAAGAGAGTAGATTAGTAGGACCGTGAATGAAGCTGTACTAGAGGATGTATCCCCTAGATTTTGAGGAGGAAGCAGGTGACATGTTCCAACAGGGTTGCTGGAACCATGGAAGAAGAACAAAACAGATGAAGGAATGAGAAGAGAGAATGAGTTTGGTTTGGGATGCTTTGATCTGGAGTTGCCTACCGGACACTCGGCCTAAAGATCTTCATCAGTCAGTGGGAATTTGGGGCCTAAACCCCAGGGAAAAGGCCAGAACCCCGGGGTTGGGGGTGGGATGTAGAAGTTGTGAGAAGTCAGTGAAGCCATAGGAGTGGCTTGGGATGGCAGTGGCAGAGCAAGAAGAGAAGGGGTTGAGAATCGGGCTTATGAATCTGTGGACTCAGGGAAAGGCATTTAAAAAGAAGTTTCCTGGAGGGCTTCCCTGGTGGCCGGTGGTTGGGAGTCCGCCTGCCGATGCGGGGGGCGCGGGTTCATACCCCGGTCCGGGAGGGTCCCGCATGCCGCGGAGCGGCTGGGCCCGTGGGCCGTGGCCATTGGGCCTGCGCGTCCGGAGCCTGTGCTCCGCAGCGGGAGGGGCCGCAACAGTGAGAGGCCCCCCGCGTATCGCAAAAAAAAAAAAAAAAAAAAGAAGAAGAAGGTTCCTGGGAATCCTGCTAAACTTCTGACCATACGGTGGTGTTTTGCCTGCCTGGCTCAGCTCCCTGAGAAGTGGCTACCCTCTCCCTGCCTCATCCCTTTTACTTGGATTTGCAGACTTGAAAGAGGTTGTCTGCTGGAGTGAAGCAGCACCTGGGTCTCAGAGTAGCCGAGGGGAGCTTGGCTTCCCAGCACAGATTATGCTTCCTTGTTGGCCCAGAAATTCTCGTAAAGCAAAGAGAACTGTCTTTTCCAAAACTCTGGGAATGTTTGTATGTTACTGATTAAAGAAATCAAACTTAAATCTTCATGGAAAAAAGATACAGTGGCTTATATATCAGATGCTGTGAGATATTTTATTCGTCTGAGGCTTACTTCGTTCAAAGGGAAGGAGGCTATTTGATGCTTACTTGAAGCTGAGGGGACATGAAGGAAGCCAGAGCGGGTCGGCTCTTTGCTGCCGTCTTTCCCACTACTCCCCTCCACTGTCATGCTCATGCTTGGAATATTCTAATAAGAACCCAACTTCATAACTTAAATCAAGCCCCTTGCTGGGTTTCTCCTTCCTACTTTCTATATCATTTGATTCATCTTGGTTCCAAAATGGCTTTCATCTACTATATCATTTTTTAAAATACGCCACCATGCTCTCTTACATTTTAAATATATTACCGTATTCTGTAGGACTCAAAGTGAGTGCAACTCAAATACAATCTCTTCCTTTTTTCAGCATGTAAATTTCTGAAGGGCTACTCCTAAGTGTTCTTCCCCTAGTAGACCAGGAAGCATCAAAGCATGATGGAAATTGCATGGGCTTTGGAACAAAGTGGTCCTGGGTTTAAATCCTGCTTAGTCATTAATAACTGAATGACTTTGGGCAAGACACATACCTTGCAGGGCCTCAGCTTTCCACTGGGCTGGGCACTAGGGATTTGGCAAGGACAAAAATGGGGAGACAGTCTCAGCCCTCATGGAGCTCATGGGCCAGTGGAGAGATGATGGACACAAATCATCACCCAAATGAACACTCACTGGAGACAGAAAAATGCAGTCGGCAGGAGTGCAGACTCCAGAGCCAAACTGCATCATCTCAAATCCCAGCTCTTGTCCCTCAACCTCTCTGTGCCCTGGTTTCCTCACCTATAAAATGGATGACGATGATGATAATTCCCATCTGATAGGGTTGTTGGGATAAATAAATGAGTTAGTCTACGTAAGCACTTGGAACAGTGCCTGGCACATACGTGTTAGCTATTGTAATTATTATCATTATTACAAAGAATAAAGTGACAGAAAGGAAAGTTTCAGGTGTGTTGAGAATCGAGGAGTCGGGGGCTGGGGGTAGGGTCTGATTTAGATGGAAGGAGCAGGGAAAGCTTTGTGAGGGAGTAGAAACAGAAACCTCACGAGTTAACACAGAGAGCATTGGAGAAGCACAGAAAGGGAAGCAGCCCTGCGGCAGGCAGGAGCTGGTTGGATTCCTTGGTCTCATACTCCGAGATAGTCCATCCTCCCATAAAAATGTTTCCGCGCAAGACGTAGAGCCCTAGTTCAAAAGAAGCACCCTCTTCGGCTGCCCTGGTGACTGCCGAGCTCAAAACGTGGCTCCTGGAGGTTGAGCCCTTTGCTTCGTCACACCTACCTAAACGCAGTTCCTCTTGACACCATGACCCGTAGGCCACATGTGGCCTGCCACCTTTTCTTGTACCACCCGTGGGCTAAGAATGGTTTTTGCAGTTTTCTACGGTTTAAAATAAAAAAAAACAAAAAACGACAAGGACAGTATGTGGCTCACAGTGTTTAAATATTTACTGTTTGGCACATTACAGGAAAAATGTATCTCCCCTTACAAACCATCAAAGCTGGAGTCGAATCCATTTGGGATCAGTGGGCCCAAGAGGGCACTCTGGTGGGTGAACGCTCCCTTCTCACTAATGGTGGGTCTTTGATCTTCCAGGACAAATTCTTCAGAAAGACCAGGAAATCAAGGACCTAAAACAGAAGATAGCCGAAGTCATGGCCGTCATGCCCAGCATAACATACAGTGCTGCCACCAGCCCCTTGAGCCCCGTTTCCCCACACTACTCTTCCAAATTTGTGGAGACCAGCCCCTCTGGACTCGATCCCAATGCCTCTGTTTACCAGCCCCTGAAGAAATGAAGGCCAGCAGTGTGTTTTTTCCAGGCTTTGGTTATCAGAAAGCATCACAAAGGAGCGTCTCTGGCAGTCAAGATTAAAAAAAGTTTATATTGTATTTTGTGGGACTGTATATGTTGTCGTTTTTAAAAAGGGGGGGGAAGATAACATCCAAGTCTGATTAGAACTGCCCACCAGTTTTTCTTGTAAGTTTTTAGAAGACCTCACAGAACTTTGCAGTTTATTTTTCTCGGCCATTACATTAAAACCATTCTTGGATTTCAAGTAGCCAATTTTGCCTTTTATGTATTCTTACAGTTTCCTCTTGAAGAAAAAAAAAAAAGCAGAGTTTTTCCTTCTCAACCCTTTATTTTTGTTTTGTTTTGTTCTTAAATCAGCAAGCAAAACCTGCACATTGGATTCACAGGGGATGACCATGAAAACTTAGTCTTTAGTGTGAAAGGTTTAAATAACCTAACACAGCTTTGATGCTATAGCTGCATTAAAGAAAATGATTCCTAAAATTACAGAAAACAAAAATTGATTACCCCTCCAAGGACCAAACAAATTCAAGGAGTGTCATTTCAGCCGAGGGGAGAGACTCAGGTGAGGAGACCAGCTGTGGGAACGTAACAGGGGTTGTGTCTGAAATGTGTACCTTCCCATCGGTGTGTTTAGTCCTAGAAAATTGCTAGCAGCAGTCTTGTTCACAGTGCCTTGGGAAAAGACATTTCAAGAGGAAACTTGATTTTAAACAATTTCCCCCTTTACCATCATCTCCCTTCTCTCTGTGTCAAGCTCACTACGGATCCTGCTACAGAACTGGTGGGTAGCTGGGCTGTTCGGTACCACTTCAGCCACACCTTCTGTTTCCTTTCATTGAAAGCACCACAGTGTTCTGGACTTGTCTCGAGGCAAGCACCCTGGGAAGGGGAGCTGGGCGGTGTTTGTGTTCGAGAGACTGCAATGCCGGCTAATAAAAGCTGCAGTTCTAGGTTTTGTTTTGTTTTATTTTTTTTAATTTCCTTTAACTGTGCTTTCCACTTTTCGTCATCTTGTGTTTGACGATTTAAAAGAAACTTGACAATTCCTCAGCTCTTGTGCCAAGGAAGGTTTGTTGTTTTGTTTTGTTTAAAAAAGTTTAAAACTCAAAACTCTGCACAAAGATTTCAGTCTCAAGTGTATATTATACATTGGTAGAAAAGTGTTTGCACTGGCAACCTTTGGAAGTGTTTAAGAATCAGGGAGGGGGTGGAGGGAGGGGCTGGGAGAGGGAGGGGCAAAGCAAAACTGTATTTGGAACCTAGGAAAATTAAGAAACCAAATAGAATGGTTTGACTTCCTTGCCATGGATTCTGGAAGGACATAGTTCTAAAATTTCCTGTTAATTGGCATGTATGTCTCATTTAAAGCAAATTAAGTAGGACAAGCAAGTCAGCAAGAGAGAAGTGTTGAAAAGAATCTTCCTTTCTAATCACTGATCTTCTTTCGGGATTGAAACCTTCTAGCTTCAGCCAGGTGTGCATGTCGCCGCTTTGCATTTTTGAATCATCTTGTGTAATTGTCACCGTGGACGTGTTACTCAGAATTGTCACAGATTTTTTTCATCTTTGTGCAAAAACATGGAAAATTGTCACTGACTTTGTGTTGAGGTTTCCCCCATTTTGCTGCCTTTTGGGACACTATTTTGGTTAAATACTTGGTCTTGGCTGCATTCCTTTTTTTTTTTTTTCCTGTGGGGTTCAAAAGAATAAACATTTTCTTACAGATAAAACTAGTTTTCTGCCTTTTTAACTTTTCAAGAGGGCACAACAAGGTAGATTGTTCTGAATGGGCCTTAGATTTTTCACTCCTGTTCTGTCCTCATTTCCGAACCCTGACAGTGGCAGTGTCCCGGGCAACGGGTGCCGCGGGGCGCAGGTTACAGGATTTGGGATGAATCCATCCAGGCTCTCAAGTAGTTTTCGTTCTAGTCTTACTTCGGATGTATCCATTCTCATTCTCTCTCCCTCCCTCTTCCTCCCTGTCCCTCCTCTTCCCTCCTTCCTCCCTCCCTCTTTCCTTCTCTTTTTCTCCTTCCCTCCCTTTTCCTTTCTCTCTGTCATCTGAGTAGAACCAAGGCTGCCTTGTTTTCTGGTACAATCCTCCTTTCCTAAAAAAGCAGTAGTTGAGAGTCCGCCTGCCGATGCAGGGGACACGGGTTCGTGCCCCGGTCCAGGAAGATCCCACATGCCGCAGAGCGGCTGGGCCCGTGAGCCATGGCCGCCGAGCCTGGGCGTCTCCGCAACAGTGAGAGGCCTGCGTACCGCAAAAAAAAAAAAAAAAAAAAGTTTAGGGGTGGGGTTGGAAGGTAGTTGGTGAGAAATTTTTGAGAGCAAATTTCCATTTTCCAGAATCTTGTCAGGCCAGTTTGTGACCAATACCCTATTGGGTTTCCTATCTGCTGCAGATCCTGAACTGATCTCCAAGGTAACCGCTTCTGTAGTCCTCCCTTGTTTCTAGAGGCTTTGTCTGTTTTCTTCCTCTGAGAAGCCAGCTGCCCCTCTCAGCCTCTGTTTTCCTCTCTTGGCCATTGTTACAATTGATCTTGGCTCCAGTTTCGGAAAATTCTGCTCTTGGCACCTCAGCCCCGTCCCTATTGCAGGACAGCCTTCCTGAGTCGCAGCCATTTAGGCTCTTGCAGACATACCACACTTAATACCGCGAGCAGAGTTCCCCAGGGGAAACGCCTTGGCCCTCCCTGAAGGAATGTGTCTGCCCAAAGCGTTCTCATTGTCATGTTCTTTTCCACCAAGGAGATCTCCAGTTGTTGTCTTTGTTACTCTAGGCCCATCATGAAATGGTTACGTCTTAGTACGGTATCATTTATGACAGGCCATAAAGCAGTGTTTGCCATTCTGGATGGTTAAATAGTTACAGAAAGCGTGGGCTGAGTGTTTTGACTGGCCGAATAACCTCTGTTGACGTCTCCCAACTTGACATAAGGAAATAGCTGTTGTGTGCCCATTCCCTCTGTGATAATCTTTCCAAGACATCCTATAAAATGAGAATGAGTAATTCCTCATGGCTCCCAGCCTAAAGAAAGGGAATAGTCCTTTCTCCTGCCATCCCAGGTCCCCAGGCTCACCTGGCTGCATCAGTCAGGCTATGGCAAGCCACCTGGAAGGGCTGAACGTCTCTAACAGCTGCTATCAGATTGCTTCCTGTGAAATTCACATCACGCCAGAGGGAGACAGACAGGTAAACTGGAAACCCACCCCAAAGCCAATTCAGTGAAGGCCAACTAATAAACTGTTTTCAGGTGGACCACAGCAACTAGACCTGTTTAGGTTAAAGGCCCTTTGAGCCCCGTAAATGCCTGGTTTTCTGTGACGCTCAGTGACGTTTGCCGCTGTGCTGGCTTCTTCACAAGCCTGCAGCATCTCCTCTCTTTATAAGGCCCTAGTCTGTTCTAGGCCAGGCAAAGCCCTCTAGACAGAGATGGGAGTTTGCTCCCAGCTTTGCCACCAGCACAACTTCCCTGGGGTAGGTGCTGTTTCCTCCCCTTTAAGAAGGAGTATTGTTCCTGGCTGCCCAGCCTGCCGGAAGGAGTTGCTGTGGAAATCAGGGAGAGGAGTGCTCTGTGAACTAGCTAGGGCCTCTGCTGAGGTTAGGAGCTGGAGCTCCAGCAGGGAGCGGCCGTGAGGCCTGTCTGGCTGGGAGTCTGCATTCCGGGCCAGCTCTGTCCCCGCAGCCTGACTCCCAAGTGGGGTCCTCAGCAGTGTGGTGCGCACTGTGGGCCTGCAGCATCAGCACTGGGAGCTCTTCCCCAGGCCCCCATCTAAAGCTGCACTTTAACAATGTCTCCGGTTGATTCAGTTGCATATGACTTGTTTAGAAGCCCTGCCTGAGCTGACTTTTCTAACCTGAAGACTCTCAACACTGTCACTCTCCTAGTTCAGCTTTGAAAATTCAGAACAAGAGCTTAATTTTTGAGGGGCAAGCTGGAGATGAAGAACTCAACGTGTTACACATTTTGCTTATTTTGTTTATTATCTCTCCCCTCCCCGCCATTAGAATGCAAACTCTTCGAGGGCAGAGATTTTCATCTGTTTACCGCTTAACCCCAGAACCTAGAACAATGACTGCCACACAGTAGGTGCTCAGTGAATACTTACTGAATGAATAAAGTTAATTAATAGATTGGACATGTAACCTGAAATACAGTGTCTTAACTGAATCAGAGCATCTCGTTAATACTACCGTTAGAATGACAGTATAAACAGAACTGTTTCTAGGGGAGGAGAAAATTTGAAGTGGCGTATTTACCAAGACGGCTTCCATCTGCCTGTCTCTGGTTTCTGCTGAAACCTTGTTTTTCTTGTCAGATTTTTCTACAAACTCCTGCTTGACTTTGCCAGGTGCAGAGATTTTCTAAACAGCTGGATGCCCTGAAAACCATCACTCCTCTGTCAGGGAAGCCTCGCTGCAGGGAACCTGCTGGGGGCCTAGGCGTTTTCTATCCAGTTGGAGCCTCAGACCCAATTTCCTCGAGTGCCAGCACCGCTGCATCTTGAGTCAATGTGGGGCTTTTTCATTCTGACAGTAATCGAATTATAAAGCATTTCCTCCAGGAAGGTATCTGGTTAAAGACTGATCCATCTGCCCAAGGGGAGCACACTTCTTTTCTCGGCCCCCTCCTTCCTGGGGCTTACTTTGCTCCTGCTTTATTCCTACCTCAGTGTTTGTTTTTCATTCCTCTGCCTCTACCTGAAGTTCAAGTCTTGCATCCCCTCAGGATGCGCTTGCTAGGGTTCTGGAATCACCCTGCCCTTATACCTCTGATCTCTGTCCTAAGAATCCAAGGCTTAGTTTCACACAATGTGGTGTGGCCTTTTAAGCCCCGTCCAAGAAGCCTGGATGGGTTTACTCTGGGCAGTGGTCCATTCTGCCCCTGTTCCCCAACTCTGCAGCCTCCAGATACCTCAGGGCTGACAGGGAGATGGGGCCGAGTGTGGGCAGGGACCTTGAGGAGGTGTTTGTCCAGCACCAGTGCCTTCACCATTTCCTTCCCTTTTGTCCTCAGAGCTTGTGCTGTTTTGACATATTATCTGGTACCAGGCCTGTACTTATCTAGAACAATGGTTCTCAAACTTTAGGGCTTATCGGAAGTGCCTAAATGGCTTGTTAAAACACAAATTGCTGGGTCCCACACTCAGAGTTTCTGATTCAAAAGAACTGAGGTAGGGCCTGAAAAGTTGTTTCTGACAACCACTGACTTGATGGCCCTGTGAAGCCATCCCCTCCAGCTGCCACCAGAGGGCACATGCGATCTTAGCCAGAGGTCTTCTTTTCACCTCCAGCGCTGTCTCCACTGGACAGCAGAGGTTCTTCCCTAAAGATTTCTTTCTTTCTGATTGTAATTTTGTTATTATGTATTAGGAAGAAGAAATATTGATCTAAAAAATAAGGTGGGTTCTCAAAGTCTGTCTCTGACAAGCATCAAAGGTCTAAGGGACCAGCCTTTTAAAGGGGTTGAATGTCCAGGCTTTCAAGAATTGGAACTCTGTTTCTGCAGGAAAAGACTCCGGGGGGCCCCTCTCCCCCAGCGCATTGAAGTGGGAACATTCTTTCAGAACGTCCTGGAATCATTCCGTATTCAGAACCCAAGGGGCAGTTAAGATTATAGGTGACTTTCATTTTCTTCTCTACATTTCACTGTATATTCCAAATTTTCCACCAGAAACCTAATATTATGTTTATAATAAAAAATAATGGTTTTTAAAACACACTTTAAATGTAATTAAAAGCCAAAACAACAACTCAACATTTGAAAATTGGGGATTTCACATCCAGATTTTTGTTTGTTTTCTGCTGAAAAATCTACATATCTTGGCATCCCGGGGCTGGCATCCCTCTCCACGCACTGCAGAATCTGGAGGAGAAGTAGGCCTCAGGTCTCAACCCTGGTCGCTCGTTAGAACCACCCGGGGAGCTCTTAAAAATGCCCATTCCCCAGGGCCCACCCCCAAAAAGCCTGATTTAACCAGGCTGGGAGGAACCTGGGCTTTGTTTTGTTTTGTTTAAACTCTGCAGGGGTTTCTAATGTACAGTCAGGGTTGAGAAGTGGAACTAGAGGATAACGAGAGGAAGCCTCAGTCCTGGCCGGGGTCTGGAGCCTCAGACAGGTGTTATGGGCATTTGCAGGCCTGGGGCCGGGCCAGGACCGAAGGTGTTTTTAGCTGGCCAAACTGAGCTGTCCGGGAAGCTGGTCTGTCTGCCCACCTTCCCTGCAGAGACCCTGGTCGGCTCTCTTCTGCTGTCCGGCCCCTGGGCTTCCCTTGTGGCCCTTGTCCTGGACTCCCCTTGCCAACCACGTTTATCACAAGTGATTTTACCCGTTTAAATTGTTAGCCCTCCAGTTTCCAAAAAGAAATTCTGTTAGCATCACCTTAAATTTGTTGTTACTATGTGTTCTCTTCTTATCTGAGGTTTTTATATTGCAAGCCATAGACATGGACAATAAATCCAAAAGGGAATTGAATGGAAAGGTACAGGGCAAGCCCGTACAGTGTTGTCTGGAAGCTGAGAAGCCAGCTGGGAAAGACAGGAGTCAGCCAGTGTGGGCTCTCGCAGGCAGGAAGTGCTCAGTGGGGCCCGGGCCCTGCTCCTGGGGTAAATGAGTCCGTGACCCAGCCTCTCTCGAGTAAGAGTCTGTGGTAGATGTGTATGATGGTTCCCAGCCGTCCACTCCAGCCCCACTGAGAGGATTATGCATCCACCCTCCTGGGTGCCAGCTGGTTTCTGGAATGTGAGTGGACAGCACCTGTGCGAGAGCTGCGCAGAAGCTTTAAGTGAGCCTGAGTGGCTCAGGCTAGCCTCTGGCCCTCTCTGCCAGGAGAACAGTATTTCCCAGAGAGGGGCCGTACCTGGCTGGGAGCTGAGCCGAGCCAAACCAACCCTCAGGCCCGTGAACACAAAGAGGAGTTATTGGCGTAAGCCGCTGAGAGTTGGGGGCTGTTTGTTACCACAGCAAAAGCTGACTGATGGAGAGCAATTGTGCAAGCTTGAGTCTTCTGCCCTCCCCTGGGCTGAACCTTGGGGTGGAGAGCAGGAGCCTGGGCCCCCTCAGCTTCACGGTGGGGGCCAGAGCATGTGTCCCCTGCCCCAAGCTACACACAAAAATAGAGAGGTTGTTACAAAAAAGAAGCCAAGGTGCTGCTGGGCTGGGGGACCAAGAAGCCGGCAGTCACCACACCTATAGTTCTAGTAGACGAAGCCCCAGGCAGTGGGTCCTAGCCTTCCCGCCACCAGGCCCCTTTCATTATCTTCCTCTCTCATGAGCTCCACGTATAAGGATTTTACCAAAAAACAAAAGTAACTGTGTATTATTGATTACTACCAATGCTGTATTAGTCTAGGAGGTAACTGCTCATAGGACTTCTGATCCACCGCAGGGGCCAGTGGAGCTGAAAAGCAAGAGAATTCTACCTTTCAAGTCACCTGTGCAGCCTTTTTGAACTATCAAAACTAGCTTTGGGAGAGCATGTTACAACTTCCCAGGCCTCTATATAGCTGGGCCCCCGGGGGTGGGAACTGACAGCTTACTGTGCTCCCTGTTCACTCCATCCCGGCCACCACACTGGAAGCCAAAAATGTCCTGAGAACCGAAGGAATTAGCCCAGCAGGGGCAGTGCAGGCAGCGTGGCAGGCGGTTCAGCAGATACCAGGGCCTTTGTGGGGGAAGCCCTGTGCATAAGGCTGTCTGCCCACTGATGAGCCCTGACTCTGAATAAACCGAATTCCTTGTGAGAGCAGCAGGGGGTGATGTGACACCCACCTGCTAGGATGCTTTCGGTTGGACAGAGCTTGGACCAAGTCACCTGAACTCTCTGTGCCTCAGTTTCCTCATCTGTCAAATGGGGGTGATGAAAATGGTCCCCAGGTCACACTGTTGCTGTGAGAATTCAATGAATAGGTACCTGCCGGGCACTGGGCTGGTTCGCACTTCACCTCACCCATCACGTCACTAGTCCTCCTGGCTGTTTTAGGAAGAACATAAGAGAAGTAGGCTGGGGAGTTTGTTGCAAGGATGATATGAGCGAAGGCATGGAAGTCTCTAAGCTTAAATGGGTGAGTCTCTAAGCTTAAATGGTCGCAAGCACACTCACGTGTGTGTGTGTGTGTGTGTGTGTGTGTGTCCACGCCTGAGCATTCACCCTCCCTGCCCCAAGGTGATCCCACCTCCCCAGGTTTCAGAGTTTAAACTTTTGTTTCTTTGCTGCTGACTCCAACACCATTCATAATCTTCAGTTTAGGTCTCTCTCCTCAGCTCCAGACTTGTATTTCCAGATGCCTCTTGACGACTCCTCTAACTCAATCTGTTTAAACCGAGTTCCTAATTTCCTCCCAAACCTGTCTTCCTCCATCCTTCCAGTTGCTCAGGCTACCCCTGGATCCTCCCCAACTGCTCTCTTTCTCTCACACTGCACATCTAATCTGTCAGCAAATCCGGTCAGCTCTCCCCCTGGAAAAACAAAATATTTCCAGAATTTGACCTGTTCTCACCTCCTCCACTGCTACCATCCTGGTCTGACCCACTATCCTCTCTCACCCAGACTTCTGCAGGAACCTCCTCACTGGCCTTCCTGCTTCAGCCCTTGCCCCCCTCCCCATGGTCCAGTTTCAACAAAGCAACCAGAGAGGTGCTGTTAGATCACAAATCAGATGATGTCAAAGACTCCCGGTGGTTCTATATACTCCTCGCAGCAAAGAAAGGAGTCCTTACACTGTCCCACCAGCCTGTACACCTACCTCTCTGATCTGCTCTCCTCCTAATCTCCCTCAAGCAGTGCCTCCTTGCTAATCCCACCAGGCACACTCCTGCCTCAGGACCTTTGCACTTGCTGCCCTCGCTCCCCCCATTTTTGGATAAACATTTTATTTTAGAACAGTTTTAGGTATACAGAAAAATTGATAAGATAGTACAGAAGTTCCTATACTCCCCACCCAGCTTCCCCTGTTATTAACATCGTACATTAACATGGTAACTTTGTTACAATTAATGAACCAATATTGATACATTATTATTAACTAAAATCCACACTTAATTCAGATTTCCTCAGTTTTCACGTAGTGTCCTTTTTCTTTTTTTTTAAATTTATTTAATTTTTGGCTGCGTTGGATCTTCGTTACTGCACGCAGGCTTTCTCTAGTTGTGGCGAGTGGGGACTACTCTTCGTTGCGGTGCGTGGGCTTCTCATTGCGGTGGCTTCTCTTGTTGCGGAGCACGGGCTCTAGGCATGCGGGCTCAGTAGTTATGACGTGCGGGCTCAGTAGTTGTGGCACACGGGCTTAGTTGCTCCGCAGCATGTGGGATCTTCCTGGACCAGGGCTCGAGCCCATGTCCCCTGCATTGGCAGGTGGATTCCTAACCACTGCGCCACCAGGGAAGCCCTAGTGTCCTTTTTCTGTTCCAGGACCCCATCTAGGACACCACATTACATTTAGTCATCATGTCTCTTTAGGCTTCTCTTGGCTGTGACAGCTCCATTCTTTCTTTTCCAAATGTCTGACTCATTTCCTTACCTTCTTCCTGTCTTTACTCAAGTGTCACCTTCTCAATGAGCCCTTCTCTGACCAGCTAACCAAATAGTCTCTATCCCTCTTCTCTGCTTTATTCTTCTCGGTATTTATTACTATCTATCACATTTAAATTTTTTACTTATTTTGTGGTTTGTCTGTTTTCCCTGACAGAAAAAGTCAGTTCCATGAAGACAAGGACTTTTGTCTGTTTTGCTCACCTCTGTATCCCTGGCACCCAGTATCATGCCTGGCACATAGCAGAAGCTCCATAAATGTTTGCCGGATGAAAGAATGAGCACTAGAATCTGTCAGCCTCCGGATCCCCTTTCAATCCATATTCTGCACTGCCTCCCAATAAACAAGAGGAAATCTCTCTGAGTGCTTCCCTCCTGGGGGCCTAGGTCCACCTACCCTCATTCACTTCCACAACAACCCCAGGGGTTTGGTAGAGTTACCCTTGTCCTCACGGGTGAGGAAACTGAGGCTCAGAGAGGCGGGGTCACACAGGCAGGGAGTGAAGCCTCTGGCCTCCTTCATTACCAGCCTCCCTCAGATGCATGTCTCCTGCAGCCTGGGAGTCCTCTGGCAGTTAGAGGGAGGGGCTTTTTCCTCCCATGATGGTTTATCACAGGATATTGAATATAGTTCCCTGTGCTATGCAGTAGGACCTTGTTATTTATCCATCCTATACATCATAGTTTGCCTCAGCTAATCCCCAAACCCCCAATCCATCCCTCCCCCGACCCCCTCCCCCTTGGCAACCACAAGTCTGTTCTCTGTCACTGTGACTCTGTTTCTGATTCATAGATAAGTTCATTTGTGTCATATTTTAGATTCCACATATAAGTGATATCATATGGTATTTGTCGTTCTCTTTCTGACTTACTTCACTTAGTATGATAATCTCTAGGTCCATCCTTGTTGCCGCAAATGACATTGTTTCATTCTTCTTTATGGCTGAGTAGTATGCCATTGTATATATGTACCACATCATCTTTATCCATTCATCTGTCAATGGACGTTTAGGTTGTTTCCGTGTCTTGGCTATTGTGAATAGTGCTGTTATGAACATAGGGGTGCATGTATCTTTTTATAGTTTTTTTCCAGATATATGCCCAGGAGTGGGATTGCTGGGTCATATGGCAACTCTATTTTTAGTGTTTTGAGAAACCTCCATACTGTTCTCCATAGGGGTTGCACCAATTTGCATTCCCACCAACAGTGTAGGAAGCTTGAGGGAAAGGCTTTGTGCGTGGTGTTTGCAGAGAGAGAGAGAGAAAGAGAGAGAATGATTCAGCCTAGTCAGAACATCATGCACCGTCAAGGAGGGGTCTAGTGGGCAATTGCTTTCCTGGGCCCTGCCTGGGTCAGGCCCTCACCACAGCTCTGTGCAGACGAGCAGACTGAGGCCCTGTCCGAGTTCCCACAGCCCACCAGAGCAGGAGGGGGCAGGGAGGCTGGCCTCCTTGATTTGGAGGGGCCAGCTCCCTGAGTGAGGTGAGAATTTATGGTTCTCAGCTTCAGGCGACAGGAGCGAGTAGGTGGAGTCAGTCCACCAATGGCATCCTTCAGACCACTCTGATTGGTTCAGGGATGGAAACTCAACCACATGAGGGCCAATAAGATGCGAGGAGTCATTACCCACCTTCCACAAGAGCACTTCCTTTCTCTTCCACCCAAATTGCCACGTGGCGTGAGGATGTGGCATTCAAGGTGGCCTGTTGGCGGGTTGTCCACGAGGTGCTGGGTGAACAGCCTCACTCACAGCCTGACCAGGGTGAAGAGGGGAGACAAGGCAATGCTCGCCCACCGACCACAGGGCCTAGCACACACCAGGGATCCCGTAGGTATGGGGCATCAAGCTGCAGTAAACTTTTCCTGAATAAATGATCGATGGATGAAGAATGATGCCTTCCCTCAGCTCCCTATCCCAAATGAGCTGCTAAACTGGACTTATCTCTCCTTCAGTTGTTCCCCCATCCCAAATATCTCTAGTCTCACCTTCCTAATCTGTTTACTGAGTGTAATAATAGTATCTACCTCCTAGAATTATTGTGGGAACTAAATGAATTTAATATATGTCTGGCACATAGTAGGTACATAACAAATGTCAATTATTATTGTTATCATCATCATCATTTCCCTCTGGGAGCCTCAGTTTTCTCATCTGTGAAATGGGAATTCATCTGTTCGTTCAACAAACTGTTGTGGTTAAGATCTGGGGCAGCTGTACAGATGAATACATCAGGGTCGTGTCTGGAGGAATTAACCTTCGGGTGTGGCAGGCAGTCAGAGTTAAAACGCAGTGGGAGGAAAGCCAGGGCATATGGAAAATCTACTGTATAGATGTGGGGTGACCTGGGGTGGTGAGACGCTAGCTCCAAAATTGGACTCGTAGAGGTGAGGGATGGAATTGATTCCATGTCCCCTGCTCTTGCCAGTATGTTGAATTGGCATGAAAACGTTTGGGATGGGCTCCAGTTGTTGACCCGAGCCAGACAGAAAGGGGAAGTTAGACTACCAGAGAGCCCAAGGTTTAGGGCAGGTCTAGATAGATACAATTAAGGGTCAGGGAAGAATGAACCAACTTGTATCTCAGGAATGTTTCTCCTAAAATATTATCTTAATTTTAAAAATTATGTGGAATGATGTATAAATTTAATTCTTTAGATTTTTGTCTTTTTTGAAAAAAATGAGTGAAATTTTTATTTTAATGGAGGTCAATATCTGATAGGAGCAGCCAAATTACACCGCCACCTGGTGGCAGCATACTAAAATCACAGGTTTGTTTTATTTTGTTTGAGATAAACAAAACACTGCAAGCTCGATTTTTGGATATGACCAGAGATATCAACGCCATTCCCCCCATTCCTCTTCTCCCCACCCCTTTACTAAAACCCAACTTCTATAGTTGATGCTCCCAATTTCCCAGCTTTTTGCCTGAGCCACACCTCCTCAGCAGACAAGCCAAACAGCTCCTCCTTCTCCCTGTCTCTTGGCCTTCACCAGGCCTGGAGAGCCTCAAGCCCATTTTCTCTCCAGCTCTACATTTGTGCTAACACATCCCCAAGCCCTTAGCCCAGCCTGAAAAGGGAATGTGAGAATCTGGAGAGAACCTAGTCCAAGCATAATGGTTGAGTGCAGATGGTACACTTGGACTGTTGTGGGCTCAAATCCCTGCTGACCACTTACTGGTTGTGGGTCTCTGGACCTCTCCAAGGCTTCTCTGAGCCTCAGATTCCCCATCTGAAAAATGGGATGGAGTCTGGATTCAACAAGAGACTTCTTGTTCTTTCTACTATATGTCTTTCTACTTCTCTTTCTACAAGAGCTGGAGTGGGTGGAGACCAAGCAATGATGGGGAGGAATGGGACGGAAGAGGAGCACTTCCGCCTCTTGGGGCACCTATCCAGAAATGGCTAAGGCCTAGCTCTTAGCTCTTTCACAGTCTCCCTTCCAGGCTCTCCCCATCCTAGTCTACCCAGTCTTCTCAAACAGATTTCTTCAGAGCCTGGCCCTAATACCTCACACCCTCTTATAGTCAATCCACTTAGCACTCAAGGGGCAATGAATGAGCAAAGGTCCATCAGCCCCTCCTTGGGGCCCAGAGAGGGCAACGCTTAACCCTCTAAAATGGCTCACAAAAGGTAGTATTGCAGGCGCTTAAGAAGGGGAGAAGTTTTGGAGCTGGGCTTCCCCAACCGTGGCCACTACCAGAGCCCTGGCCTGAAGCACAGGAAACCAGCCTTCTGGCTTGATGCTGAGGCTGCCTGGATCTTGTTGTGTGGCCTTGGATAAGGCTTAGCTCTGTTGAGCCTCATATTCCCCATCTGTGAAACAGAGCACCCCAATCTACTTCAGCCCCAGCAACATGGCTGCTGGGACTGCCGAAGAGGTGGGCAGGGTCGGGCCACCCTCTCCCTTCCCCTGCCTCCTTGGGGAACCCCAGGACCCTGCTCAGAGGAGGAAGCACCACTTCCCCTGGGGAGGTAGGTCCCAGGGGACTCTGTGATCCTCTCCCACCCTCGCCGTGGGCAGCCAGCGCTAAGTGCTGTATTAATTGTTACCAACTCTCCCTTGGGAAGCAAATTCAAAATGAGGTCACCATGGTAACCCAGACGGTTGCAATGTGACCAAATTTTTAAAGTGCTCAACGTGTTCCAGGCACCTTACCTCTCAGTGGAAAAGAAAATACTGGGGCCTCAGTCCCACACTTCAGTGGCCTGGGGAGCCCTGGAGCTCTCCTGCACCCAGAAAGGGTGAGGAGGGGGCAGGGCAGAGCTGGGAAGGACATCCCGGTCCCGAACGAGGCCTGACGGGAGAGCCAGAGGCCCTGGGCTTAGTCTCAGCCCTGGCACCATCTTGTCTGCAGCTCCAGGCTGGCCTTGTCTTCTCTGGGCCTCCGGTAACGCTTCACCCAGCAGTATCTCTTCAAAAATCAAATAAATGAGCCAGTGGGCTGTTAACCTCACAGGTCGGGTGGAGGGTGGCGGAGAAGGCCAGGGAGTCTTTTGCTAATCAGGCCTCCAAGGCAGAGAGACCACCTGGATTCAAATGCTACCTCTGCTGCCACCAGCTGCATGACCTTGGGCCCGGGATCTCACCCCTCTGAGCTTTGGCTTCCTTACCTATAAGAGAGGGCTAACAGTCATCCCTTCCCTTTGGGGCGGTTGTAAAGTTTAAATAAGATAACCCATGGAAAGTGCTTAGCACAGCGCCTGCACACAGTAGGTGCTAACGTCATCCTTGCTGCTGTGCCCGATGTGCCAGGCCCTGAGTTCAGCAAGTTACACATGATCTAGCAGTGAATCCTCACCACGTTCCTCCCATGAGATGCTTGCTGTTATTAAGCCCATTTTACAGATGTGGAAACTAAGGTTAGCAAGGTGAGACAACTCACTGAGGTGCAGAAACACCCATGGAGTGGGGCTTGGATTCTGACCCAGGTCTGTTCTTGAGTCTGAACTCAAACCCCTAACCACTCCCTACACAGCCTGAGGATGAAATGAGACGTGTGTTGAGTACCCAACAGTTGGTGCTTATTAAGTAGCGTGTGGCATACAGTTGGTGCTCATTAAATAGTGGGCAGTCACAGGCACATCCAGGTTTCGTGTCATAGCCACTGTATTGCTCCAACCGCTGTCTTCTGGAGCTTGGGTACCGGATCTGGTGGGTTCAGAACTTCCACGGCTCAGGCAGTGATGGGGGAATGAGCAGGCCCCTCTTTAGGCCACTGCATCACAATGGCCCTGCCTGTCCCTGGGGCCCTGGCTGCCCTCACACTGTGGGGACACAGACGGCCAGAAGCTGCCTCAGACCTCATCCCACCCTAGCTACTCTCTGGCCTTCACGGCCCCCACCTAACCCCTTCCTGCTGGGTCAGCCCCCCGCCCCACCCTCCCCTCCCGGCCACCCCCAGGCAAAGCTGGCTTTCCCGGGACAGAATGGGGTCAGGCCTGCTGAGTGGTAGATGAATTTAATAACCAGCCATTCCTACCACCAGCCCATTTGCCCTCCACGGTCCCAGGCCCACAGAGGGGCCAGAGTCAGCCTATCCGTCAGGGGAGAGAAGCCAGAGGGGTGGAAAACACCCTCCCAGCCAGCTCAGGGCACTCCAGGAGCCCAGAGCAGCTCAAAGCTGAAAACTTGGGATACGGATACCCTGGTTTTAGCCCTTCTCTCCGATGCTGGTATGGCCTTGAGCAAATCATTGCTATTCTCTAAGCCTCAGCTTCTCCATCCACAAAATGGAGTGGATAATCCCCACTGCCTGCCTCCTGGGGTTGCTGTAGGGCCTGAGCCAGTAGCAGACGTGTTCTCCCTTTGTAACTCACCATGCCCACATACGACGTGATTCTTGTTATTGATAATCTTGGCTGCTATCTGGGTTGGGTCCCCCCAGAAGCAGACCCTGAGACAAGGATGAGAGAGGTGCCCTTGGAACTTCTTGGGCAGTATTGCCCTGGTGGGGAAGTGGGGAAGTGAGGCAGGGAAGGAAGAATCCAATTCAGGGATTCTGCAGGCTACAGAGAACAGGCTACAGAGGATCGGCCCGTCTAGAGACTTCTGCGAGATAGGGTAGCACAGGCCTCAGATTCATCCTACTCAAGAGGTGAGAAGCTGGGCTATTATCCACCAGCTCTCATCACCTTCGGTTGAGGACTGCTCCCTAAGACACTTTGCTGCTTCCCAGCACTCCCAGATGCCCTGTGAGGGGGCCAAGCATGCCCTCTGGGCAGAGAAGGCCTTCAGATAGGTTGCAGGTACTTAGATGGGAGGCCATCATGTGTACAGGAATGGTGATGCTGAGGGGATGCAGACAGGGTCCCACATGCATAATCTCATTTATTGTTATCCTCACATCAGCCTTATGAGGGAGGTACTATTATTAGCCCCATTTTGCAGATGAGGAATGTGAGGCTCAGAGAGGTAACATTCACTTGCCCAAGGCCACACAGCTCAGAAGGGGTGAGGCGAGGATTAGAATTGGCTGCAGGGTCTTTGGTCTTTCCACTGCCTCCCAAGTTGGCAGGACTCACTCGCATGTGGGTTGCAGCCAGTAGCGTGCTGATAAATGTTTAGCCACGGGAGAAAAAAAGCCCTGGCTTATAGTGTTTACTCCATGGTATAAATACTCCCACCATGGCCAATTTCAAGCTACCAAAGCTATGTCTGTCACTGAACACAGAGCTGGGAAAAGATGCTAACAATTGGCTCTCATGAGCTGGTATGAGCTGGCTCCAGCACACCACTTTTGGAACATTTTTGGTCTCACCTCCTACCAGTGTAGCTCTCAGTACTGAGCAGACTGAATTTCTCTCTAGGGTGAAAACACATCACACCTGTTCTAGCTCCCACCCCTTTGCCCTTACTATTCCTTCCCTCTGGGATGCCCTTTTCTTCTTCTCCGCGTTTCCAAATCTTATTTACCTTTTAAGAGCCTGCTCTGGTCCCACTTCCTCTAGGTTGTATTGGTCAGGATAAGTACCACTAGCTGCTATAACAAACAGCCCCATAATCTCAGTAATTTAACACAATCTAAATTGATTCCCCTTCGTCCTGTAGTCCAGGGGAGGTTCTTTTCACCCTGGAGCAGATTCCTTCCATTCTTTTTCCTTCCATTTTTAAATGCTACCATCATCAACACTTCACATCCAAATTCACCACAGAATGAGGAGAGATGAGAAAGGATCCCACAAGAGTTATATGACCAGCCCTGGAACTGACGCTCATCACTTCTACATATTTTGTTGATCAGAACTGCCCCTCCTGACTGCAAGGGGGTCAAGAAATATGGCTTAACTGGAAATGTGATTTTCTTACAAGGAGAAAATGAAACCACGAAAATGAAACAAAGCCAGCTTCCGCTTCTACATCCCCAACTTCCACAGTCCAACCAACTTCTTTCTCTTCTAGATTTTTCCAGAACATACTGTCCAGAAACTGTTTTCTTTGGTCTTTGACTCAGACTGCCAGGCATGGTTAATGGGTCGGTCTTCTCTGCCTCCATAGACTCACAGAGGCTGAGCTATGGAAACTCCCAGAAGCAGGGTTCCCAATTCTTGTTTCAGGTGTAAATCACCTGTGGATTCAGGGTTCCTGATAATGCAGGTCTGGGAAAGAGCCCAGCAATCAGTATTTTTAACCAGATTGTTAGGTAGTTCAGATGTGCAGCAAACACTGGAACCAGTGATCTAGTCCAAAGGTCCCATTTCGTGGATGTGGACACTGAGGCCCAGAGAGGGGGAGGAGTTTGCCCTAAGCCATGGAGTAAGTTAAAGCTGGATCTGAAACTCAAACCCAGGGCTCCTGACTTTTAACCCTGGGCTCTGTTTATACGCCATGGTGTGTTTCCACAAGGAGACCTGACCGTAAACTCTAACACAGGCGCTGGTCGATGCTGAGTCGGTCATGAGTTATCAAGATGACTTTTGAGTTGAATGTGAGCTCTAGAGGTAAGCAGACCTGGGTTCCAATTCTACCTCTTCCACCTGCTTGTTTTGGGGTCTTGGACAAGTCTCTCTACCCCTCTGAGCCTTGGTTTCCTCAGCTGGAAAAGGGGGATGATAAAAGCACCTATTCCATAGTTTAGGAGGAGAAAATGTATGAAAAGTGCTCAGCACAGCATCTGGTAAATTCTCAGTAAATTCTTACTGTTGGCTCTGGTTCTCTGCCGAGGTGAGCTGTTGTTCTCAAGGAGCGTGAGGAGCATCTGGAAACAACCTCTAGGATGAGGCTAATCCAGAAGAGAGCCTCTCCTCCTCTGGGTAAAGTTTCAGTCACTGCGCAGATCTTTCATGAAAATCAGCTCTCAAAATGTACATGCAGAGCCCTTGGAAACTCAAGCAGCACAGCTTGGTCTTGGTTTTTAAACAATTGGGCGCATAGCTAATTGCTTCAAAAATATACCCAAGCTGCATGTGTGCCTGTGCAAGCCTGGGCCTTGCTTCCGAGCACAGAGGCTGTATGGGTCCCAGCCCACAGGAGGGCCATGTCAGTCAGGGCAGGGCAGGCTCTGCTGCAGTAACAAATACCCCCACAGCTTAGAACTACAAAGCGTGCTTTCAGGCACTCTGTGTGTTCATCATGGCTCAGCTGAGACTCTGCTCCTGTAGGCGCTCAGGCACGGGGGCTGAAGGAGCAGCCACCAGCCCAACCGTGGCTCTTCCCTGGGGCCAAGAGAAAGAGGGCTCTTCGGGGCTTTCCTCAGGCAATAAAGTGTTCCGCCCTGGAACGGAGTCACATTACTGCTTGAGTCCAGACGCAGGCACCACCTCACTGAGGCAAGTCCCTGAGCCTATCCCCTTCCCAGTCTGCATAAAGGGGATGAGAACAGTACCCACCTCATTGGTGTGAGGGGCTACCTGACATGACCCTGTGGAATTCTTAGAACAGGATGGTGAAAGAACTTGATAAATGATGGGTTTTAATAGCCAAATAGTGGAAACAACCCACATGTTCAACAACAGATGAATGGATAAACAAACGTGGTCTATCCACACAATGGAAGGCTATTCAGCCATAAACAGGAGTGAAGTACTGATGCATGTTACAACACGGACGAACCTTAAAAACACTTAGGCTAAGTGAAAAAGACAGTCGTAAAAGCCTTCTAGTATGCGATTCTATTTATGTGAAGTATCCAGGACAGGCAAATTCATAGAGACAGAAAGTAGACTAGTGGCTGCCAGCGGCTGGGGGGAGGAAGGAATTAGGAGCTAATGGATACAAGGTTTCATTTTGGGCTGAAGGAAGTGCTCTGGAATCAGATAGTGGGGATGGCTGTACGACATTGTCACTGTACTACAACCCACTTGAAAATGGTGACGTTTACGTCATGTGAATTATATCTCAAGAATATAAAAAATTAAAATAAATAACTAATGATAATAATTAATAAGGGAAGGATAAGAAATACTTCCCTTCCCCTACAGAGTTGTTTGTGCCCCCCCCCCCCCCGCCCCCAGACTGTGAGCCTGGTCTTTAAGCTGTCATTTCTGTGGACTGGCCTGTCTCCACTGGCCCAAGAGCCCTTCAAAGCCGTGGTGGAGCCTGGCTATTTTTGCTCTTCTTTTTGGTCCCTGATCCCGGCAGGCAGGGTCAGGTGTGTAAACTGTGCACTCTCGCTCACAAAGCTGTGCCCACGCCCTGTGTGTGTGTGCGCTTCTGTGTGTGTGTACGCACTGCTGTGTGTGTGTGTGTGTGTGTGTGTGTGTGTGTGTGTGCGCGCGCGGGCACGCAGCTCGGTCCTGGAGCCTGCAGGGAGCTGGTCGTACACTGGCACCCATGGCAGGCGCTGCCTCCCCTCTCTGGTCTCCCCGGGCGCTTCTCCTGCTGCCCCCAGAATCCTGGGGGATGCCTGCCTGGGAGGGAAGAGCCATCAGCGGTCCAGCCCCTTCCATTCAGTCGTAGGGAAGCCGGGCCCAGGGAGGGAGGGCTCGTTCAGTGTCACACCGTGAGGTAGCAGCAGAGCTGGACGAGGCCCCCAGGTGCCCCACAGCCCGCCAGTGCCCCTCCTGCGGTGGTGGCGTGTCAGGGGGTAGGCAGCGGGGCTGGGCGAGTGCTGAGAGATTCCTGGGCCTTCTCAGAGCTCCTCCCACCAGACAGGTGACCAGAGGTGCATGAGGATATGGAGGGGACAGAGGGCTGCTGGGGTCAGGCAAGGCTGAAGTCAGGCGGGGAAGGTCCCAGCCGCTCCGTACTTCCTGTTTTTATCATTGCTCTAGTCGTGGGACACAGTTGTCACCACAAAACCACAGCAGGAAACCCTCTGGCTTCCCTTCGCACGTGCCTCTCCCTCCCAACAGTCTCTCTCTGGGATTATGTCCCTCTCTGTCCCCCTCCAGGCCCACAGAAGTGGGCCCCCCATGGCAGGGATGAGGCTGGACCCTGAGACGAACCAGCCCCTGGGAGCCATCGCTGCAGTCACGCCCACAGGCTCACTGAGGTTGGACCCATCCCCTCTTCCAAGGGCTCTATATTCATGCATTTATTGAGCACCTTTTGTGTGCCAGCTTCTCTACCACATGCTGAGGTTATCAACACCAGCCTGTCCAAGACTCACTTGAGACAGGCTTAGCCAGGCTGAGGCTGGGGGTACAGCTCGGGGCCCAGCCCATACCCAGAGCCCCAGCTCCACCCCGCCCAACTATGAGAGGTCACTCTTGCTGTCTTAAGTTCAGGACTCCAGGGGACAGTCTTTCACAAGGAGGGGACACATTCATGAGATGGGCTAAGTGGGCGCACAGGATACGAACTCACCGAGGGAGAAAGTGATTCCATTTCTGATGAGAAAGGAGAGTCTCGGATGAGTGCTCTCCGTGTTTAACACCTTTCTGACCTCCGCTGACCTCCCTTCGAACACAGAGACTGGCCCTCAAATCCAGAACCCTGGGGCACCAGGGTCCGGCTAGAATTTAAGAACACTGGTGATTAACGTCACACTCATGCCATTACTTAGCTCCTGTTTATGGCAATCATGCAGTTTTCCATTTACGTAGTTTCCTTTGAAAATAAACTATTTAAGTGAAAATGAGTTGATTTTTCAAAAAGCACCAAATAGCTATCAGTACAGGCAAAAATGAAAGTGGTTTTGAATGTTTGCCTGGTTTGAGAAACACAGTCCAAGGTTTCGGGATCTGGGAGGTGGGACGATTTAATCCCGGTATCCTCCTGCTGGAAGGACCCTGGACTGAACGTGTCATAACTGACTCCCGGTGGCCTGAGTCCTTGTCTTCAGAGCCTCTGGCTCCCTGACTCCAGAGCAGCTCTGGGGAGGGTGCTGGTGGCCCTGAAGGCGAGCTCCTGGGTGGAGGCCACCCTCCCTCAGGTGCTGCATCCTCCCTCCTCGGGTGTGAGCTCAGCCAGCCTGGCCCCGGGCTGCTGTGTCACCTATGGCTCAGGACCGGGAACCACCATCCTCCTCTCTTCCCACCCCTCCCCCATAGCTCTTCCTACAACGCCCTCAGATGACAAACGAGGGGTCTGACTACCTGGCCCTCCCTCTCCCTCCCTACCTTTTCAGGTGAATTTGAGATTCCCAGCACAGAGCCTCTCCCGGCACCCGGTTCTCTGGACCGTGCCCCTCCTGCCCTGTGCCTCTTCTTCCAGGTTCACCCCCTCCATGGCTCCTGGGTGTAGCTCTCTGCTGCTGAGGGAAGCTGCCCTCAGATGGTTTTCTGGCACCTTCCTTTAAAACACCACCACCTAGATCTGTGGGCACCCTGTAGGGCAGAGTCGGGACTAAGGTGAGGCTGGCGAGGTGCCTAGGGCACAAAATTTATGGCGGCGTGCGTTCCCAGTGGTCACCCCGAAAGTGAGTGCTTCGTTAACCTACGTGCCCCAGATACCTCACATGCCCTATGCTAGTCCCAGCAGTGCCACAGAACATGAGGGAAAGAACCCTGCTGGTTAGAAGGCTTTCCTGGGGGGCCACTGGGGTTCTGAGTCCTTCTCACAGCAGTTGCCCCCTTGGGATCATACGATGTCTCAGGGAGGCTGGTTGGCAAGGCGGCTGCCTAAACACAGTTGTGCGTGGTATGCACTTCAAAAGGGTGTGGAGTCAAGAGGTAAGTGTGGCTGAAATCCAGCCTCTCCCCACTCTGTGTGTCACCCTCTGTGTCGCGGGGCCTGCGTCAGCCTGCTGGAGGCGGCAACTTTCTGCATTTTGTCCACTGGTGAGGGCGCCTTTCAGTACTTCCTACGAGGATATCAAATGCGCTCGCAGTGGTGGGATTAGAGAAGGGGATTAAAGAGGGGCGGGTACTTGCCCTAGGACACAAAGCAGCAGGGCTGGGACTCAAGTTTCTTGATTCTTTACTCAATCTTCTTCCCTTTGCTTTTTATCACTCTAGTAAAATGCGTTAGAGAGCTATTTCCCACAGGCAGAGGTAAACCTAGAATATGGGGTCCCTGTTATGCCCTATCTCGTCTGCCCCTCCCCCACCAGCGGTAATTCCCTCCTTGATGTCTTTTCAGCCGCTTGGATTCGCCTCTAATCCCGGTCTGTGTGCCCCACGGGCCTGTGAATTCCTGGAGCGCAGAGAACGGATCTCTCTCATAGCCCAGTCTCAGCAGGCACAGTGCGGCGAGCATGGTAACCCACGTATCCTGGGACCCCAGGAGGCCCCGTCTTGGCTCCAGGAGGGCAGAGCACTTCAGAAGACACAGACCATTAACCAAAAGTCATTTAAAAATAACTCCAACTGTGACTTGCGTCTAATACTCTTCAAAGCTGCTTCCCTCCATGTCCCTGTCCCTTTCCTCTCACTTTCCCCTTCAGGCTCTCTCCACTCATTTTCTTGGTCCTGTGACACAAAACCTTGAAACCAATTTGTCCCAAACCCAGACTCTCTTCATAGAGAGAAGGCAGGTGTAAATCAGCTGGTCGTCTTCCCAAACCATCCTCTTCTTCCTCCATGGCAGGTGGCCATGCTGCTGGACAACATTTCCCAGCCTCCCTTGCAGCAGTGGCCATTAGAACGTGAATGGCAGTGATGGAGGCCACGTTCAGGCCTTGGCCTTCAGTCAGTGGGTGCCCTCTCTTTCCTCCCTGCTGGCTGAGACCAGACGTGGTGACAGTAAAGCCTGTCAAGATGCAAGAGCCATGCCGTGGAAGGAACCTGGGTCTCTGCATGCTCGTGTGCCTCCCAGGCCTGGAACGTTCGCCGAAGAGGTTTTGTGAGAGAGAAATACACTTCTGTGCTCTTTAAGCTGCTTTGTTTGGGGGTTTCTTTGCCTCAGGAAACAGGAGTTGAGCCTTATCCCTCAACAACAGAGAAGGAGGGGGGAGAAATGGCTGAATATCAAACCCAGAATTCTCTTTAGGAGAAGGGGGAGCAGAGTCTGGACCACTCCCACACGACGCGCTGTGTCCCATCCCGTGGGTGAGGAACGGCTGAGGGGCCAGGGGGCGGTGGCAGCTGCAGGCTGTTTGTTGTGTAACTAAAGAGGGAGGGGAGAGAGTGGGGTCAAGCGGCACCGGGTTGCAGGACAGACGGCGACTCAGATGTGAAAGAAGTAACCTTCATTGTATCAGCATCGTTCTTCCAAAGGACCCAGGCCTCTGCTGCCCTTCCCTGGGAGGAGGGCAAAAGCAGCCCCCCTCATTTCACAAGGGTCTCCCCAGAAGAGAGTGGCAGGCTTGCCCAAGGTCACCTTGGCCATTAGAGGCAGAAGGGGCCAAGGAAACCCCAAGAGAGGATTTGGAGCCAAAAAGGATTTGAACCTGGCAGCAGATGGGGAAACCAGCAAGGGAAGCTTCCTGAGGTGGAAAGACCAACTGGAGAAGCTGCCGCCAAAGACAATGGATGGAAATGACCTAAGGAATTCCAGGAAGGAGAGAAACCTGTGGCCCAGGCATCTGGGGAGCTCTTACTGCGGCCTTCAGGGCGGCTGCCATTCACACCAGCAAGGCTGGGACTGGCAGGAGGCAGAAAGGCTGAAGCACTGAGGTCTGAAAAGGAAATGCCGGAACCGCAAGGCTCCGACGTCAGTCGTCTGAGCCAAAATGGGCCAGGGGAGGGCCTGGAACCCAGATGGCCAGGCAGTGGAAAGACTGATGGTTCCCAGCCTTCCCAAATCACATCCATTCATTCAACATTCCCCAAACGTTTACTGAGCACCTGCAATGTACTCGGCACCTCTGTACCCAGGGGATACAGCTGCGAACCAGACAGACAGAAGCTCCATCTTCCAGGAGTCCACATTCTAGCGGGAAGAGCAGACCATAAGAGACAACCGTAAGAAGTAAGCCAACCATGTAGCACCGAGATGCAGCGAGAGCTATTTAAAACAACAAGACCAGGAGTGATGGAGGCAAGGCCGGCTATGTAATTTGCAGCGCAAAATGCAAACGTAGGCTGTTGTTCAAAAAGAAGAGAAAAGGTATGGTACACAGGAAACTTCCTTTGTCAGTGTCTCTCTCTCATCGCTGTGTTTCTATTTGCTATTTAATGTCTCTCTGAGTAAAGAAAAATTAAAAATTTAAATTATTAACATGAGTTTTACTATCCATCTTTATATTGTGCAATGCCAGTTTTAAATGCAAATGTCAGAGCATTTCACTCGTGGAATCATGGAAATCGCACAATTGGTATTTCATGGCTCATTCCCAAGGGTGCCCCAAGCCCGCCAGAAGAGGCCAACAGGAAGACTGGAAGGAGGAAGTAACCAACGACCCAGCCACAGACTGAGGGAGCGCTGGCGGCCACAGGAACACCCTCAGGGTGAAGATTCTCACAGGCACTGAGGGGCCCTGCCCCACCAACGAGGACACACCCTCTCTCTGGAGCCTGACAGCTGCCCGGTTCCCCCTCCCAAATCCTCCCTCCCGCCAGATGCTGGACTGAGGCAGACACCCCAGATGGGGGTGGGGGGTGGGGAAGTCAACCCAGGCATCTCCTTCCCACGGGTCCAAGGCTCCAACCCTTGGCAGATGGGAGATGTCCTGGGGTCTTTAAATTTCCATCCCAGGATGTGCTTAGTACCTGGATTGGGGTCTTGCCCCCACTGAGATGTGGCCTCTGGCCAGTCACCCACAAGGTGTGCAGTGGTGCTGCCAGCCCAGGTTGGGGATGGCTGATGCCATGCCCTGTCCCAAGACTCTGTGGGGCACAGGGTCCTGCCAGGCACCAAAGACAGCTGCAGGGAGCAGAGGGGGCCTGAGGTACTAACACACGGGGGAGCAGGCAGTGAGAGCTGGGACACATGTGAGCAGAGGCCAAGGCTCTGGTGCTCCCTTGTCCCATCAGACTTCTCTTACCAAACACAAATTCAAAGATAAAATTATTAAGAATTTCAAAACAGCAATGGAGGAGCAAAAAATGCCAAGTGTGGAGCCCTTCTGAGCACAGGGCCTGGTGTGCTCCCAGAAGCCAGCCCTGGAGGGAGGAAAGGTTATCATTTTAAATGAATGTTCAGAGGAAGTTCTATTCAGAAGGTGATATTTGAGCAAAGACTTGAAGAATGAAAGGGAATGTTTCAGAGGGAAGATTTCAGAGGGAAGAATGTTTATAGCAGAGGGAACAGCAAGTGCAAAGGTCCGGGGTTGGGTACATGCCTGGGATGAACAAGGGACACCAAGCAGGCCCATGAGACTGGAGTTGCAGGGAGGAGGGGCCGGTTGTGCAAGGCCCTGGGGGACAGTTTAAGGACTTGGGCTTTTAGTCTGAGAGAAGGGGGGAGCCAAGGAAGGGTTTTCAGTAGAGGAGTGACACGATCAGACTTAGGTCTTCCAAGGATTCCTGCTGGGTTGAGAGTAGACTATGGGAGTCAGGAGGGCAAGCAGAGGGCTACTGTCATAATCCAGGAGATGGATGACGGTGACTCGGACCAGCCTGGAGGGTGAGTAGGCAGATTCTGGATATTTAATAGGAACAATCTAACGAATATTTATTGGGCCTCCAGTCTGCTGCCTGTGGTCCAAGCAGGAAAGACAAGGTTCCTGCTATTATGGAGATGAGATTCTGGTGACGTACAGGCAGATGATAAGCAAAGAAAGGAAGAACAAGAAAAATACTGGACATGTTAGTGCTCTACATAGAATTAAAATCAGGTGACTGGAATACTTCCTCAGATGGGTGGCCAAGGAGGGCTTCTCTGACATTACATTTAGACCAAAATCTGAGAGACAAAAAGGAGCCACTGTGAGATCAGGGAAAATTATTGCAAGCAGAGGGCACAGCATGTGCAAAGGCCCTGTGTATTAGTCAGCTCAGGCTGCCATAACAAAATACTGTAGACTGGGTGGCTTCAACAACAGAAGTTTATTTTTCTCACAGTTTGGGAGGCTGGGAAGTGCAAGATCAAGGTGCCCACCAATTCAGTTCCTGGTGAGAGCTCTCTATTCCTGGCTCATAGACCTTTTTTGCTACGCCCTCCATAGCCTTTCCCAAGTGTGTACACACAAAGAGAGAGAGAAATTCCTCTTTCCCATTTTACAAGGCTACCAAGCCTATCAGATTAGGACCCCACACTTATGACCTCATTTAACCTTCATTTCCTCCTGAAAGTCCTATCTCCAAATAAGATCACATTGGGGGTTAGGGCTTCAACATGTGAGTTTGAGGGGGACACAGTTCAGTCTATAGCACCCTGAGCTGGGAAACAAGCTCAGTCAGTCCAAGGCAAGACAAAGAGAAGGCCAGGGGCAGGGGGAGAGTGCTTCAGGCTGAGGTGGGAGAGGCAGGCAGCAGGCAGCTCACGCAGCCTTTGCAAGCCAGGCATTGGGATTCTCCTCTAAGTGCTGACCATTTCTGAGCACCTCCTATGTGTCAAGCATGGTGCTAACAGCCCTGTGGGCATGATCTCATTTAATCGTCACAGTGAACCCAGGAGGTAGATATTATCTCTGCCCATTTTACAGGTAAGGAGACTGAAGCTGGAGCAGCAGTGTTCGGAGAATGGAGACGCCTTCCACTTACCTGGCAGTGCTCAGGCCCCCAGGAGGTGAGGACAGAAGGGCCCTTAGCTGAGCCAGGAAGATGGGTCCTCCAGACACGGTGGCCTCAGTAACAGACACTGGATTCGATACAACCGAGGCCTATGGAGCCCTTGGTCCTGATGAGGGTCACCATGAGGCCTCAGTGTAAATCAGGCACAGTCCCAGCACGTGAGGACAGGGCTGTTCAAGCTCAGGGCTGTTCAAGCTCAGGCTCTCAAGTCCTCTAAATCCAAATTTCCTGGGCCTCACCTGTGGATACAGAAACTCTGAAAGTGTTGCCTAGGAATTTGCATTTTTAACAAGCACCCCAGGGGAACCACAGCTGTAGGGGGTGGGGGCAAGGCCTGTGGGCAAGCAGCCCGTAAAGGGGCCCCCAGGGAGACACGCATCCACCGGGTCCGCTGGTCTGGGAAGTATAGCTCAATGGCTTGGGCTGGGCACTGAAAGGGGAGGGCTCCCCCAGGGTGGAGCTGGGGGAGGGGAGGGGAGGGCATTGTAAGAGGAGGGAGCTGCCTGGGCACAGGCTGGCATGACTAAAGGAGAGAAGGGAAGGAGGTGAGAGGAGCTTGTACACAAGCTTTCTTGGATCCCACGGTGACCAAGGGACACTGGGACCGGGCTTGGTTTCATTAGCCTGCAACAGCTGAGGGGACAGGACTATAGTAAATTGGCCCCTGTTGGCTTCAGAGATAGCCCCCCCACCTCACTTAGGCCCCCAAGAGCCACTGATGGATGGGTCAGCTGGGCCCACTACCCCAGCTTCTCTTCTTCCTTCTGAGGGAGGTCGCAGGCTTTTATCCCAGAGAACAAAGGGTCTGGAGGCTTGCGGGAGGGGGATGAGTAAGGACCTCTGTGTGGGGCATGACTGACCTTACAGCCCTTCCCTGGGTGGCCCTTGATGTGCTGGCCTGGCGCGGGGCGGCCGGCAGGGGAGGCCACCTCTGATGGCTGCTCTTCTGCTCAGAGCAGTCATACCAGGAGGGGCGCTGGAGCTGGGTGGCTCACACGAGCAGACTGTTAAATATTCAGGTAATTGGCAAGCTGGTTGTTAAACTTTTGGTAACTTAAGGTTGGCCATGGTGGACGTATTTACACCATGGACATTGGCAGAGCTGATTGATCAAGCACTCCACCGACAAGGGAGCCACAGCCATGGGCACCTCAGGGCAGGGAGCCTGTCCCACACATAGCCTCTGGGCAAGCCCTGCACTGGGCCCAGGAAACACCAGGTACATCAGATGCTCTCAAGTATCCCTGCTCTCAGGGAGCAAGCAGTCTAGTAGGGAGACAGAAAAGACAACCTGGCGATTTCTAGACCAGAGGGATAACACTAACAACAGTCTCTCCCATGTGTCATGAGGCTGGGAACTTTTCACACATCACCTCTACTCCTCACCGTACACCCCACTGTACAGATGGGAAATATGAAGCCCAATAGTATGAAATCATCTGCCCAGGATCACACAGCTGGCAAGGTCAGGTCTAAAATCCTCATTGTTCTGACCCTTGAGCCTGTCAGTAGCCTTAACCGCTGCAACGTCCTGCCTCCACGTTTCACGTTGCACTTGGAGCACAGAGCAAGGAGCACCTAACCCTGCCTAGGGCAGGTGCAGGGGTGGCATGGGAAAAGGTTTCCCAGGAGTGGACATTTGGTCTGGGTCTTGAAGGATGAATAGGAGTTTGCCAGTTTTAGGGCAAAGTGGAGAAAGGCATGCCAGGTGGAAGGAAAAGGCATAGAGTTGTAAGCAGGCATAGGAAGTTTGAAGGATGAGAGAACAGGGTGTTTTGATGAGAGTGTGTGATGGGGAAGGAAGGTTGGGATTTTAGTGAGAAGGGCCTTGAAAGCCAGGCAAAGAGATTGGGTCTTTATCCTGCAGGCTTTGGGAGCCACAGGAGTTGAAAATTCCTAGAACTATGGAAATATTATGGCGGGGTTTCTATGATGTCTGTTTTTACAAGATCCCCTGAAGCAGTGCTTATCAAACCATCTGTGGAGAAGGACTGTTCTTTAAAATGTTCTAATCTGTCACAGAACAATACTTTTGTTAAATACAAGGAAAATGAATTACTAGAAAAATAAAATTTAAAAACTACAAGCCTATTTTTCTCATTATGAGATTCAAGACAAAATGACTCTATCAAATTGCTCTACAAGTTCTCAACCCTTGATTTCTGCACCCACTTTGATAGAGATGAGCTTGTCCAGGGATCTTTGTTACAGGCACAGGTTGAGGACAACACAGGTTCTCCTAGTAAGAGTTAAGTACTCTCAAACAAATCCCATTCTGGAGACGAGGAATCTGTTGCTCAGAAAAGGTGAGTGGGTGGCCCAAGATCACACAGCTGGTGAGGGACGGGCCTGGGATTCAAACCTGGGGCTTTCTGCCTTGCTGCACTCGACCCATGTGGCAGGTGCAGCCCAGTCCCTCGGCAGAGCCTTGTCCCAGTCCCTTAGCCTTATCCCTCCCCTTAACACGAGGTCAAGAGCCCTGCAGATCGGGAAATGGAGTCAAGGTAAGAAGGGAACTTCCTTGCCCAGGGTCCACTGCAAGAGGGTGGCAGAGGCGGCCAGCCTCCAGGTCTCCTGACACCAGCCTGTGCTCAGTTTCGCCACTCTGCCTACCTTCATGTCTGTGCAATGACCTCCAGGCCAGACAGTGCCAAGGAGGGCAGGGGTAGGAGAGGCAGGAAGAGGCAGGGAATGCATCAGTTGCTGGCAATTACACGGTGCTTTGTTATTCTTAATTAGCTCAGCAGCTCTATAGCCAGAGACATCCCTATGGATGTCCAGGCTGAGAAGGAGACAGCTGCTGGTCCCGCCCAGGAGGGCAGTCTGGGCCAGTAGGGGCCCCTCAGGAGCACCTCCCCCAGCCCCTTTAGGTGCTGCTGCTTCTCCAACTGCAGAGGGTCACCCACTTGCTGGGTGCACTCTAAGAACCAGAGGACAGAACTTAAGTCAAGCCCTTGGATGTGTATTGAGCACCCCCCCTGTGCCAGGCACTGGTGAGCTGCTCTCAAGTACCCGGGGGTGAATGACGGTTTCCAGCCCCCGTGCTTGAGGCATGCTCAGCTGCTGGGGAAGGCAAACAGTTTCACCAAAAACCATAAAAAATGAATGATAACCAGTGTTACCATTTGCTGAGCACTTGTCACACGCCAGGCATGGGGCTAAGCATTTCCCATATATTATCTCATTGCAGCCTTGCAAAGCCCTCTAAAGCGCGTAATATCCTCATCGTACAGATGAGGAAACCGAGGCCCAGTTAGCTAACGTTGCGTGAATATAGATGAGCCTTTGATTTTAGAACCCAGGTATATAGAACTCCAAGATCAAACAGTTGTCTAGGAGTGTGTGTGTGTGTGTGTGTGTGTGTGTGTGTGTGTGCGCTCGCGCGCGCGCGGCTACTGGGGAGGAAAGACAGGTGTGTGGGTAGCTGTGACTGTAGGTGTTGGGGAGGAGGCCAACCAGATGTTCAGGGCAAAGGTGAGGAGGTGACCTGGCTGGACGTTTCTGCACGAGGAAGGAGCATGGAAAAGGTCTGAGGAGGGAAGGGTTCCGAGGCGATTGGTTGGGGCTGCTGGGACGGTGGGACACAGCAGGCAGGAGAGGAGGCCCTGTGGGCTGGGTGAAAGGTCAGAGCCAAGTCTAATCAGAGATCCCAGGGCAGTAACCCAGGTTCCCTCAGACTCCCTGGGAAAGGGCTGTCTCCCACCTGGGTTTGAGGGGAGTGGGGGTGGGGGGAGCAATGAGGAGAGGTTGAACTACCCACAGCTCAGACTGGGCCAGGCTGGTTCCAATCCCAAGAGAGCTCCCATCCCTGGGAGCCAGTCAGGAATTATGGTAATAATAACCACTTCATCTTCACTGTTCACCCAGTGAGGAAAGTGATTTTAGTTTTATTAAAATATGTGACATAAATAGCACTTATTGTATGCCAAGCATAATTCTAAAGATGTCCCAAATGTTAACTCTTTTAATCCTTACAGCCACCCATTTTTACAGATAAGGAAACTGAGGACTGTGGGATTTAAATGACTTGCCTAAGGTTATAAAGTAGGAAAATGGGGGAGATGGGATCCCAGACTCTAGTGTTCATGGGTTTCACCACTGTGCTTTGCTGGTTGGCGAGGGGAGGCGGGCAGTGGAACACACACTCTGCTGTAAAAACTCCCATTTTACAGATGGAAAAACTGAGACCTAGTCAGGTGAAGAGACTAGCTCAGGAAGAAAGATTATTTGAGGAAATCAGGGCTCCTGATCCCAGTCTAAGGCTTTGGTCTTGGTCCCACTGCAAGCCCAAGTGATAGCTGGAGAGAAGCTGAGAGCCCTCCCAGCTCCCTGGCACCCACTGTCTCACTGGGGTCCCATGAGGGCCCAGTGGGGGAGAAAACATTCTGATATCATTTTCCTAAAGACAAAAGCCAGTTATCCCATAGGTAGCTTTTCCCTCCCTTTTATTTATTTTTTCCTTTCTGATTATTAAAGAACATATGATCACTGTAAAAATTTTTACAAAGTTAGATCAGATAAACAAAAAAGAAAAGCCACCTTAAAACTCTTTCTTGAATACTGGTGTACTTTCAAGATTTCTTTGCTCCCTCTCTGTTTTCATAAGCATCCAAGCTAGGAGGCAAGAGACTTGGCTTCTGGTCCAGGCTTGCTTTGTGACCTTGGGCAAGTCTCTGCCCTTTTCTGGGCCTCAGGCTCCTCACTTGTGAAATGAGGGTTTGGACATGGTGACCTCAGAGGAGGCCCCTCGCAGCTCTGACCTTCTGTTTCTGCTTCTGTTTCTGGGACTGGCAGACGGGGCACAAGCAGGCTGCCCCTCTGCGGGGGATGCATGGCTGATAGCTCCCAGCAGGTCACCTCCGGCAGGATGAGATGGCCCTGGAAACAGCCTTCACTGCAGCACAGAGTGCCCAGGCTTGCCTGCTTACCAGGCCCATATGGTACCCCCTGCCAGCCGGACACCACCAGCTGCCCTTCACCAGCCAGCCCTGGGTGATTACTTTTCCTTCAGGCTCCAGAATGTTCTCTCTGCCCCAGGGCCTAGCTGGCTCAGGGCTGGGGGACTCAGCCCTGGGGACCTACCTACACATCACCACAGCCCTTTACAGGAGAAGTTAGCCTGATGTGGTGAAAAGCTCGAGAGAGGATGGAAGGGAGGGAAGAAGGGAGGAAGGAAAGAAACACTGACTGTATTCCAACTCCATTTGGACCCCTTGCTAGGCATTTGGGATTCAGAGATAAATCAGAAGAACTTATTGCTCTTGAAGGACACAAAGTCTGGTGGAAGCAAATAGAGTAGAAATGGGCAGCTGCAATACTGCTGAAAGCTCAGGCCTGTGGCATCCCACAAGGAGAAGTCTGATGGATGGTAGTCGGGAAAGCTTCCTGGAGGAGGCAAGTTTATAGGTGAGTTCTTCTTAAGGAGAAGACTCAGACTTTCCAACTCATGTTATTTATTACAGACAGCCCTGTGGAATAGGTATTGTTGCCCCTTATACAGATGAGGCTCAGAAAGGTGAATTCACAACCACCAAAAGGAGGAAAGCTGAGTTCAGACTCCTGGCATTCTACTCTAGCCTAAGGCACTGGGTTTGAGTTCGATCCTGGCCTCTGACTTGCAGAGACCTGCAGTGAGTGCTTCTCTCCCAGGCCTTGGGCTCTTATCTGTAAAGTGGGTCTACTGCTGGCCGCAGTGTTGCTGAAGCAAAGGACAGAACGGCCGAAAAGCACTTAGCTTATAGAGGAATGCCAGCCTCCCTGTCCCGCTGGTGACAGCACAGTCCTGTTTTTCCCCCAACATGGGAACAGGACTCCTGCCTTCTGAGCCAGAAGCAATCCCAGAGACGGAAGGTCAGCTTACTGATGCAACATGCCCACCCCCCAGAAGCCAGGCTGTGGCCTGGATATATGTGCTCTCCTTTTGACTCCCTTTGGTAAAGCCTGACAAGAAGGTACAGGATTCTAGAGAGAATTCTAAATCCTGGACTTAGAACATCTGTGCTTGAGGAATTCTAGAATCCAGACTCCTCTTGAAGTGCCTCCTATCAAGCAGGGCAGGCTCTGGGTCAAGGTCTGGTAGATTGGAAGGATGACTAGAGACAGGATCTCATCTCACTTTACAGATAAAGATTAAGACCCAGAGAGGGGAAGGATTTGCCTGAGGTCAGTCACACTGAAAGTCAGTGCTAGAACTAAGACTCCTTTCCCCACACCTCAGAGCATAACACCAAGGCCACACCACCTCTGAGGCTACTTGGGGAGTAGGGTGGGCAGGGGGCAGCCCAGAGTGCCCAGGTGGTGCCAGGGAGCAGGCTGAGTCTGTTGGGCGAGTAAAGTGCCCAACGGGTCTTGCTAAGGCAAACTTTATACTCCGGCCCTGGTCCCAGCAAAATTCTACCACCGTCAGCTCTTTCCAAGCCTCCCACTGCGATGGGCATCACCTTCCTCTTGTACAAGCCCATTCTCTCCCGTCCTCAGTCTCCCCATCTGTAAAATGGTCTCCAAGTAACTTTCAGCTGTCTAGAAATCCTAGGCCAGCGCCTCCCGCGGCGGGAGAAGCGGCTCTCGGACCCTCAGCCTCCTACCTGGTGGGAAATAAGGGGTTTGGGGAGATAGAGGAAAAGAGAGGGCGTCGAGGGCTTTCGGCTCGCTGCCTCAGGGGCGCCCTTTGTCTGGACAGCCTGGGGCAACTAGGGCAGAGACCGGGCGAGGCGGGGCCGGGGGCGGAGCCTGGCCAGCCCTCGCCCCGCCCCGGCGGACGTCGGCGCGGAGCTCGCGCGGGGGAGGGGAAGAGCGCGGAGCCCGTGAGCCACCCGGCCCCGGCGGAAAGTTTTCCCTGTCGGAGTTTTGGCTGCGGCGGCGGCGGCGGCGGCGGCGGCCCGAGCGGCTATGGACGCACTCAAGTCCGCCGGGCGGGCGCTGATCAGGAGCCCCAGCCTCGCCAAGCAGAGCTGGGGGGGCGGCGGCCGGCACCGGAGTGAGTGCGTGCGCGACCACCGGGGCCCGGCGGGGGTCGGGCGGGGGTCGGGGCGCACGGACGCCCCTCCTCAGAGTCCCGGGACGGTGGGGGGGAGAGGCAGGGCCTGAGTCGCGCCCTGCGGTCCGGAGCGACCTTACCCGGCCCTGCGGGATTTGGGGTCGCCGAGGGTCAAGCTGCGTTCCTACTCCCGTCCCCATTCTGTGCGGCTGGGGAGGAAGGGCAGAAGCTGGGGGAAGAAACCGGAGCTCGGGGTCCCCAGGTGCGGGCTGCAGTCGGAGGGAGGTTGCAGGTCAGAGGAAGAGACTTGCGCGACCCCAGCACGTCCCCTCTTTGGACAGCCAGGGGAGGCAGGAGCTCAGCGTCGGTACCCGGGGGAGGGAGCAGGGGGCAGGGGCTTGGGAAGATACCCCCATCCCGCACCCCAGCACTCTGGCCCCGAGGTCAGCGGCCGGCGGGAGCCCCCTTGCCCCCTTCCCCCACCACGCGGTTACCTTTTGACTCCCGGGCGCCCAGAAGCCGACTCAGTGTGAGCCGGGGTTTGCAGGTACCTACTTGAAGTTGGGGGCGAGGCTCAACCTGGGGTCTCGGGAGGTACCTACCACACACCAGCCCATCTAGACCTCGTTGTCCCCTCCTCTGGCTGGGTCCAGGTGCCACGGCCGGCCTCCTGGCTATTTTTGAAACCTGTTTGTTTCTCGCACCTCCCCGCTTGAACTTCCGATGTCCCTGGGTGCCCGGGCGAATGGCAGACTCTGCCGCCACCTCTCCCAGGGGCGTCTGGGAGCCTGAGAGGAACCTCATCCGGCTCCCCCTCCTCTCCCTGTCTCCAGTTACTCTCAGGGAACCCGTCACCTGGCACCCTCCCCTGAGGCCTGAGAAACCCAGCCCTTTTCACAAGGAGAAACGGAGGGGCTTGTCTGGGGTCACTCAAGCCTTCCTGGTAGATATGGAGCCGAAGGCAGGACTCCTGCACACTGCCCCCCATGCCCCAACCGCCTGGGACCCTGGCCTCTCCAGGCACCAGGAAGCCGCTGTCAGTACAGTCACACCCCACCCCCTTCCCTCTTGGCCTTCCAGGGCTCCGCCAGGGGAGCCCTAGTTCGCTAGGCCCAGGAGAGGCCCAGGAGTGCCAGCGTGTCTGGGCCTAGGGAGCCTGCCCTGCCCCGCCTCTTGCCCGGCTGTGTGGTTCCAGCTGTGCCTGCCTCCTAAACCAAGACAAGACTGGCATTGGGAACGTGGGCTGGTGTCTACTGGTGGGGGTGGGGTCAGAGACCATTAGGACTGGACTAGCCAGGGATGCACCCATCTCCCACATTTATTGACTCCCAAAATAGCTCCTTTAAATATTTGTGGGATTTGATCAGGACTGAGAATGACGGCCTGTTCCAGTGGGGGAACCCTGCAGTTTTCTCTAGGGATAAGGGAGGGGGGTGGGGCTCTGGGCAAGGGAAGGAAACTCAGGAGCCCCCCCTTCCCTTGGCGTCCTTCACTCGATATGGGGAAGGGTGAGAGTTAGCCACCTTGGATGGTGGAAAAGAGTTTCTCCTGCCTGCTCTGATGTTGGACAAGTCACTTTTCCTTTCTGAACCTCAGTTTCCTCATCCGCAAAATGGACATAACAGTTCTAACCCGGTAGGGATGTTGAGAAGGTTGTTGACAGTAACACTTCCTTCTGGCACCTAACTGGTGGTTTCCTTCTCCCCCATTCCCCTTCCCGCTGCCTGTCATGTGGACCTTCAACATGATACTTAGTGTGGTGGAAAGAGTTTTGGGGGGCTCAGAGCCTGTCTACGTCTGTGGAGGAAAGAAGAGGAAAGAAGAGCCTTCCTATTAGGCAGACCCCAGTAAGCCCAGAGTGCCATCCTGGAGCCTTCTAGACCCAGAATAAGCGAGGTCGAATCCCCACCTGTCCCTGGTTATTAAATCAGTTTTCTGATCTGTAAACTGTTAATAACAGGAGTACCCACCACAGATTTTTTTTGGGTTAACTGAAATCATGTTTTGCCTGGCATAGAGAAAGAGGTCAGTAAATGGTAACTACTGCTTTTGTCCCTCTACCTTTTACATAGTGTTTTTGCCTCCATTAGTGCATTTGCTCCTCAGAGGTGACAGAGCAGGGATTCCTATCAGATTCATTTCTCAGATAAAGGAGCCTGAGGCTCAGGGAAGTGGAGTCACTGGCCCCGACATGGCCACAAGTAGAGAGGGAAGCCATGCGGTGTGTCTGGGGTGGAAGTGCTGGGGCAGCCTGGCCTGTGGTGGTGTCCCAGCCAGGCCTTGGACCCAACCCTCAAGAAGGTCTGAGCACTGTGCTTGAGTTTTGGGGTCAGGCTGAAGCCACTGGAGTTAAGGTTATATATTTTTTTTTAATGTTTAATTTTTATTTATTTATATTTTCTTATTAGTCACCCATTTTATACACATCAGTGTGTACAAGATTAGATTTGATACCCGCTGTTGGCTGTGACTTGCTCCTCACCCCTCAAGGCCCTCAGCTGGGATCAGCGTGATCATTGTTTTATTTGCAGAGAAACTGGAGCCCAGAGAAGGACTTGCCTGAGGTCCCAGAGCAAAGCCAGCGGCAGACAGCTTTCTTTGCCCTGAACCTCATGGCTCCCTGTCTCCCAGTTAGTGCTGACTTTGAAGGAGGGCTCTCTCCTTCTCCCACACGTGGCTTTTCCCCCCACCTCTTTGGAAACCATAAATATTCTGTCTCAGTCCCTGCCCTGGGTTTTCCTTTCGTCCAGCTGCCTGGAAGGGTGGTTCACCCTGGCCCCTCCATACGCTTATTTCCAAGAGGACTCCCTCTGACCCTCGGGCTCCTCTACGGGTTGTCAGAGAACTCCATGAGAATGGGTAAAAACAAAGCTGGTTTCAACAAAGCTGGTTCATGGTGGTAGGCGGGGGACGGAAGATCTATTCATCCTTATTTATAATGTTTATAATGAAAAATATAAATAAAGCCCAAACCATAATACGTATTGAGCACTGACTGTGTGTCGGGCACTGTTAGAGGTGTCGGTGAGTCTGCGGAATGCGTCCATCTCTCTTCAGATAGCGCCAGCCCTCTGGGGGAGGAGGTAGACAGCATGACCAGGGTGCAGATAAGTGGGGTGCTTGTGGGTAGTGGTGACGCCAAGAGGAGAAAGATAAAGCAGGTGAGGAAATGATGGGTGGTGTCTTTGTTTGGGTTCTTCTAGAAGCAGATGCTGAGATAGGGATCTGAGTAAAGTCACTTATTTGGGAAGAGATCCCAGGAAATGTTCGTAGGAGAAGCAAGAAGGGAAAGGAGTCCAAAGAGTGGACAACACGAAGCCAGTTTCCATTGTGGGCGGCTGGGATGCCACCTGTGGGGAGCTCTGGAGCAGTTACTCCATTTGAGGGGCAGTTCCTGTCAGTGGTGGGAGGGGGCTGCTGGGAACAGGAGCTCTTACTGCCCCAGCCCCCATGGGCATCTGAGTCTCCGGCAGCCAGAGAGTGGCGTGTCAGGTGGCGTGTGTGGAAATGGTACCCGCCGAGGAGATAAAGGTGGGGCACTGAGAGTGTCAGTGCAGGGGGTCAGGGAAGGCCTCTCGGAGAAGGTGTGGAACACACATAAGAATACAGTACAAGGAGGGAGGAATCTGGGAACAGCATTCCAGCCAGAGGGAACAGCAAGTGCAAGGGACATTTAACTGGAGGCTGGGACGCTGCTTCTCACAGGTCTGGCGGCAGAGGGAGGGGTGTGTGGCTTGAAGGAGTCAGGTCACCCACTGCCCACTGAAAGTGAGCCAGACGCTCCTTTCAGGCAGCCTCCAGGACAGGATACCCGTTCTTGGATGACCCCGAGCCTGGCCCTGCTCATGGGAAGGGGCTTGGTGGGCTGCAGGAGAGGGCAGAGAGCACAGCTATGGATTCAAGGCCCAGCACTGTGGATTGAGTCATGGCCAGACACCTCTGAGCGTCTTCATCTGTGAAATGGGAGTCCTACTATATCCTTGACTCTTCTCATAAAGTACTGCAAATGGCTATGTACACATTAAGGCTCTTTGCACTTGACCCTTGGTAATGACACAACACTCACACTTGGTATCTACCAGGTACCGTTCTAAGCCTACCTCGTGTATACTAATTTCATCCTCACAGCAACCCCATAGGGTGGGTACAGTTGTTGTCCCCATTTTTAAATGACGAAACCAAGGACCAGGGAGGTAGAGTGACTATGAACCCCACAGCCCGTCTCCAGACCTCATCATTTTAACCTTGACAGCATATTTTTTTCTTACAGTAAAGTAGGTACTTAGGAATGGTAGCTGCTGCTATTATCTTTTTTTTTTTTTTTTTTTTTTTGGCCGTGCCCCACAGCTTGCAGGATCTTATTTCCCGACCAGGGATTGAACCCGGGCCCCCGCAGTGAAAGCGCCGAGTCCTAAACACTGGACCGCAGGGAATTACCTTTTTGAAATTATTATTTTCTTTTGATAGTCTTAACAACTTCTCCAATTTGCCTCGCACTTTTCACATGCTGAGCCTTTTTCTGATGATGCTCCTGCAGGCCTGAGCCCATTTGTCAGATAAGGAGACTGTGGCCTAGGGAAGCAACCACACTCCAGGTCACAGCAGAGCTTGGGTCCTCTTTTGAGGTGTCACTCTGTGGCTTCTGAGGCCATATCCCCACCAGGCCGGAGGAGGCTGGAGGCCAGGACCCCTGCTGGAGGTTCCCCCCTGGCCCATGGGTTTGGCTGCAGCTCCGATGTTCCAGGCACCAGCCAGGCTGGGTCTCCCAGGGCAGCAGAAGGGGCACAAGGGCACAAGAGCTCTGACGCCTGCGCAGGGGCCCGCTTAATAAGAAAAGAGTATATGTTTGCAGCTACAAGTTAGACTGGGCATATGGTCCATCCATCCCCAGCTAATTCTGACAGCAGTTCATCTGTAAAATCGTAAAGTTAAAATAGTGCAGTCATTACCCACGACCGGGCCAAAAATAACGAGGACCGGAACAGCGCTGTGGACTCAGGCCTGTATTTGCCTGGGGGCCTCTGGGAGCTCTTCCTGAAACCCTGGGCTCCTCCTGGGAAGGAGCACATGGCCTCCAGCCTATCCGAGGTGGCTGGATGGTGACCGGGCCGGTGTGGCAGTGAACCCTACCTCTGTCTTTATTGAGTGCTCTTTGGTTCCGGTTTCTTCAGGGAGGGAGTGGGGTGTGAGAGAACTTATACCTCACTGAAGAGATGAATCATGCCCAGAAGTATGGGCGCGGAGGCAGGGTTCCCTGGAGGGGCAGGAGGATCTCTGCTGGGCCTGGGAGGGGCAGGGAGAAGTAGAATGAGACAGCAGCAACATTGAGCGGGGATGCCCCTTCTCCATACTAGCTCCTGGGGGAGGCAGACATGCGTGGCAGTCCTTCAAGAGGAAAACACACAGCAGGCAGCAGCTTGGTGGTTGTGATATGGCTGTGGGAGGAAGAGAAGGAGATCCATACTCAGGAGGGGCAGAGAAACCCCTGACAGCAGGGACAGGCCCCAGGAGGCAAAACCATGGGTGGGGCCCTGTGCTAAGCACATTACATTTTATTGGCTCATTATCTCATCAAAGGGTCACCACAGCCCTGTGAGCTGGAGACATTTGCTTCTCCCACTTTATAGAAGAGAGAGCTGAGGCTCAGGGAAATTAACTTGCTCAGGCTCACTCAGTGGATTCGAGGATTCAGGCCCTTGCTCTTAACCACTAGGCTATACTGCCTCAAAGAAGGCCTTCCTGGAGGAGGCTGGGTGCGAGGGGTTTCAATCAAGCAAAGGGAAGGGCATTTCTGGTAGAGGGAGCTCCTTGAGCAAAGGCACAGAAGTGGGAAAGTAAATGTAACGTCATGGGAAGAAGCTGTGTCTAATTGGATCGTCTGCTGTGTGCGTGCCTGCATGTGTGTGTGTGTGCTTGCGTGCAGGGATATTGGGGGGAGACGAGGCTGGGCAACCTGTAATTTCGCAACAGTCCTTGTGGGAGTTGCCTGTAGTGCTTTGGGAGCTGGGGTCCCTCTGGTTGCTGTGTGACCTTGCACAAGTCCCATCCTTCTCTGGGCCTCAGTTTTATCGTCTGTCAAGTGAGGAGGTTGGGCAGAGGGTCTCTGAGGCTGATGAGTGGCAACCAGTCTACCAGGGCTCTGTTCCAGGAGGCCATAGAAGAGGGGAAGGGTCAGGCCAGGGAAGGAGGATTGCAGAAAAATGCCGAGTATTTCAGAGGTCAGGGGGGACTGGGGAATGTTTTGACAGCAAAGAGGTCGTCTGTGACCTTGGCAAGCTTTGGCCCTTTTGGAATGGAGGGAGCGGAAGTGGATTTGGAGAGGGGCCAGGAAAGGGCTGAGCTGGCGGAAATGGGAGAGAGAAGACATGAAAATGGGGAGAGGAAGGATGTTTGCTGTGGGGCAGGGATGGGTAATGAGATGAACAAGGCCACCCCTGATGGATTGGTATTGCCAGCCAGGAGCCTTTTATTGAGAAACAGTCCAAAGCCTTTAAATCAGAGGGAATAGGGCTGCAGTTGATTAGCAATGTCTGCCAAGGACACAGGCGACAGGCATGGCAGCACATAGTCTGCCGCCCTTGCTTAGATGAATATTGAGTTGAAAGTGGTGGTCCAGGCATCTCCATACAGAGAGGAAGCCTCAGGAATTAAGAATTATGGGGGGAAATACCTCTGGCTCTAGGAACTTCTCCATGACCTTTTGCTAAACTGAGGGTAGTTTGCCTCATGGCAAGATAGCGTTCGCCTGATGGTTAGGAACTTGGGCTTTAAGTGTCAAATAGACAAATAATTTGGCAAATTACTTGTCCTTTGAGCCTCAGTTTCCTCCTCTGTGAAATGGGAATGAAAGAATGCCAGCTTGCGAGGTAGCCGTGAGTGTTAGAGGTAGTGGTGAGAGCTGCTGCTTTGTTGTTACTGTAGCTCTGTTTTGCCCTGACGGTGGCAATATTCTTGGTTTCTTTGAGAGCAAGGCCCATGTCTGAGTTGCTCCAGGGTTCCCATCACCAAACCCAGGACTGGGACACCTCGGGGACTTTCTGATTCTCTTTGGAGGATCAAATGAAATAGACTCATGGTTGATGGGACAGAGGATGGGGTCACTTTGGGGTCTTCTCAGTGGGGGTTGGCTTCATGTGGGGTGGAGGCCTAAGGGCAGAGGCTGGAGGGCAGTGGTCCAGGGTCCAGAGCTGAGGATGGGGTTGGGGCGTTGCAGGCCTGAAAGCCTTGGGGTTGTCTGGGTTCCTTCACTCAGGAATGCCAGCTGCATGCCAGGCTCTGGATGACAGGTTAACAAATTCCTCCTCACCTGGGTCTCAGTTTGGGAGACGAGGTACTCCTGTGAATTCTTGTATGACCCCTCCCACAGTGAAGACCACACTTCCCCTCCTGTCCCTCTGCCTGCTCAGGGCCTTCTCTCATGTGGGTGGGGTGAAATGGAGGCCTCTTTTCAACTCTCCCTCCTGGTCTGTTTCACCACCCAGTGAGCCAGGCTCATCCCCTCATTTCCCAACCTTCCTGACCTCAGTCGTGATCAGAGCTTTCAGAGGACCCTTCCCATGTGTCCTGCTGTGTGCCGTTGCTGTAGCCCAGGCATTATTAGTCTCAAAGAGGAGAGGGGCCTTCCCCAAGACCATGCAGGTGGGGGGAAGCAGAGCTGGGATTCGAACCCAGGTCTTCCGGATTCAGTGGCCTTCCTATGATGGTTTTTGAGCAGTCACCTCCCCCTTTCCCCACTAAGCCTTACCCCACGCCCACCCTCCTTGGGCTGCTGTCTCTTTCCTGGTCTCCCTCCTCCCTACCTTTTGGTCTCTGTGGCTGTGCAGATGGAGGAAAGCAGGCCAGGCTGGGGCCATGGGAACCACCCAGTTTTGAATTCTGACTCCAACCCTTTCCTCATTGTATGTGGCCTTTGTCTGACGACTTCACCTCTCTGAGCCTCAGTTTCCTAATCCGTAAAGTGGGAATAACACCCATCTCACCGGATTGCGTTGAAGATTCAATAAGAAAATGGCATGGTTTGCCCTCAGCAAGTGTTAACATTGAAGTTAAGAGTTTGGGCTTCGGATTTGAAAATAAGAGTTTGATTCTTGGCTGTTGCACTTGCTGGCTCTGTGGATTTGGTCATGTGATTTCGCCTCCCTGGGCCTCAGTGTCTTTGTCTGTAAATGGGTATGATAAAAGTGTCTGCCTCATAGGTCCTCATGAGGGTCAATGAGAAGATTTTATGTAACACTTCCTACCATGGTGCCTGGTACGTACTAGAAAATGTTATTCCTTTATTAAAGATAAAAGTAATGATAGATGGGGGGACCCCAATGTCCCTGCTGGGTCTTCCTAGGAGACGGGGGCTGCAGACGCTGCCGCTGTGGTGGGCCCTGCCCAGCGGGGTCTGAGCGCCTGTCCTCCTGTGCCCAGAGCTGCCCGAGAACTGGACAGACACTCGGGAGACGCTGCTCGAGGGCATGCTCTTCAGCCTCAAGTACCTGGGCATGACGCTGGTGGAGCAGCCCAAGGGTGAGGAGCTGTCGGCCGCCGCCGTCAAGAGGATCGTGGCCACGGTGAGCCCAGTCAGGGTGGGGCGTGGGAGCACGAGGAAGGGGTAGCTCCTTCTGGGGCTTGGGGGGTCAGCACCCATCCCCTGCATATCACCCTGACTGAACGTGTTACAGCTGCCCTGCCCCTGCGTCCCCCCGCGTCCAGCTTAGAGAGTCGAGAGGGCAGCCATTGGGCTGGCAGGGTCCGGCCAGTGTCCTCCTCTCCAGCTGCTGTGGCCGTGGCCTCTCTAAGCCTCCCCTCCCTCAGCTCAGGCCACCGGCCGAGGGTTGGTAGCTTCGTGCCAGGGAGGGATAGTGGGAGGGCTGCTGGCACCCAGCCACTTGCCCTGTGGCCTGAGGGACTGGATTTCCTCCCCAGCTCTGAGTGAGCACGTGCCCTATGAGTTCGCCTCTCTTGGTGGTCTCGGCCCCCTCTGCTCAGGCCCTGGCAGGTACAGTGGGTGGAGCGTGGAGTCCCCATCCTGCTGGGCTGTGATAGTGCGTTCAGCCCTCAAAGTCTGAGGTCCCTCCTAGCTGTGTGTCCTTGGGCAACTCCCTTAACCCCTCTGAGTCTGGTTTCTCCTGAGGCAAGTCCCTGCCGCCTGTGAGGATGACTCGAGGTCCCGTGCTTGGCAGACAGCAGGTACTCAGTGAGTGACATTTGCCCCTATTTTTATTAGAAGAAGGTCTTGGCTGAATTGTCTTCCCCATCATGTCTGCCGGTCACCTAAGGTGAGGCCTCCCGTGGGCCTCGCGTCTGGGGCTTAGAGCAGCTGGGTGTAGCCCACGAGGGTGGGTCCCAAGTGGGTAGGTAGGCTTCTCTGACCCACGTCTGCCCCAAGGCCAAGGCCAGTGGGAAGAAGCTGCAGAAGGTGACTCTCAAGGTGTCGCCACGGGGGATCATCCTGACCGACAACATCACCAACCAGCTCATTGAGAACGTGTCCATTTACAGGTACGCTCAGCATTGCCCACATTCAGTCTGCTGCTCGGGGCAGCGGATGGAGTGCTTTGTCTGAATCCAGACCCTACCACTTCCTATCTGGGTGACCTGGGGGCCTTAGTTCCCTCATCTGTGTGTGGGGTTGGAAGCAGGTCCCGCCCGGTGTGCGGTTATGAAGCCCTGGATGCCCCGCGCCTGGCTCACAGTGAGCGTGTGGCTAATGGCAGTTGCTGCTGCCATTATCACTAGTTGCAGCCGGCCTGGGACACCCCTGCCCCCCACCCCACCCCCAAGTGTGCTGCTGAGTCAGGCTTGGAGCAGAGAGCTGCACAGTCACTGCCTTTTTCGCTGGGAATGCAGCAGCTCAGCTCTGGACATCTGGCCAGGTGTCCAGGGAGGTCTCAGGCAGAGTCTGAGGCCAGAGTGTAGATGATCTCTGTAGAGGGTGGGCACTGTTCACAGGGCAACAGACCCGGCCCTTGGAGCCTCAGGCTGTCCCCGCCTCTCTCTTAGCTGGTCAGTTGTAAAATTTCAGAGCTGGAAGAGACAGGCAGCTCAGGTCCATTTTCCAGGTGGGGAAGCTGAGACCCAGAGAGGCAATTGCCCAAGGCCACGTGGTGAGATAGTGGCCGAGCTACGCCCAGGACACCGAGGCCAGAGTTCTGTCAGGCCTCTCGTCCCTGCACTCTCTTGCCTTGTCTCCGAGCAGGTGGCTCAGCTGGCTGGAGCAAAGCCAGTACTGGGGTTGGGGGGTGGTGGTGGGAGGGTGGATGTGTGTTGAGGGCATGGTTTTCGAGTTTCTAGCTGGTGTCCAAGTACCTGCTCTGCTGAGGTCTGTGCCGGGTGAGCAATCAGACCCAGCCCCTGCCTTCAAGGAGCTTCCAGTCTAGGAGGGGATGGAGCAGAGGACATGGGAGATAGAGTATAAGTGTTTCCCAAGAGGGCAGAGAAGGAGAGGCCTGCCTGGGGAAACTTGGGAGGACCTCTCACGGGAGGAGGCGCCTTGCTGGGGCTTGAAAAATAGAATCTAGTTGAGTGATACCGAAGACCCAGGGCATTGAGGACAGGAGGCTGGATCCCCTGGGTTGGAGAAGAGGCAGTTGGGAACCTGGCACCCCCTCCTTCTGCCCACCTGGGGGTTTTAAGTGGTGATGATCCCTTTGTCAATGCCTGTGATTGAAACTGGGGCCGCATGAGGTGAGGGCGTCTGCTGAGCTTCTGTCCCACCCCTGGGCTGCCAGCTCCTCTTCTGATTGGGATTCCCAGGATGACTGGAGACAGCGGGGAGGGATCAGACAAGGGGGGAGAAGGTGTTTCAAGAGAAGGGAGCTGCTGTGTCTCCCTCCTACGCCCCCGCCCTACTCCCAGCTCCTTTTCCCCTGGCCACAGCTCCAAGAGAAGCTGTCATTAGTCTCAGTCACCCTGGGAGAGATGGGCCTGTAACTCATCTGACCTGTGCGCAGGGGTGTGATCAAAGGGAGGGCAGGTGGGGGACACTCAGGTGAAGGGCATTGTGGGCAGGGTAGTGTCCTGCCCCCCTTTCCAGCTGGTTAGCACAAACTCTTAAGAGGCAGCATGGCAGTGGTTATGGCCTCCGGAAACTAGCCTGGTGGTCTGAGACTCTTAGCCTTAGTATTCTCACCTGAAAAGTGGGGATAGTACTAGAACGCATCTCAGAGGGCAGTGAGGTGATATCTAGAACATTGCCTGGTGTACAGTAAGGGCTCACCTACTACTATTTAGGGATGTGGCTCAGTAGAGGGGGGATGTGCCCTTCCTCCAGTCTTTTTTTTTAAATTTAATTTATTTATTTTTGGCTGTGTTGGGTCTTCATTGCTGCATGTGGGCTTTCTCTAGTTGCAGTGAGCGGAAGCTACTCTTCATTGTGGTGCGCGGGCTTCCCATTGCAGTGGCTTCTCTTGTTGCAGAGCACGGGCTCTAGGCACACGGGCTCAGTAGTTGTGGCTCGTGGGCTGTAGAGCGCGGGCTCAGTTGTTGTGGCGCACGGGCTTAGTTGCTCCGCGGCATGTGGGATCTTCCCGGACCAGGGCTCGAACCTGTGTCCCCTGCATTGGCAGACGGATTCTTAACCACTGTGCCACCAGGGAAGCCCTTCCTCCAGTCTTTACCACCACTCCTTCTTGCCTAGCCTGGGTTTCCCCACTCTCCCGCACCCCATGGATGGCCCAGGATGCTAGGCCCAGAGTCCCACCCTGGTGGAGTGGGATGGCAGGCTTTCTGGAACTCAGGGGAGATGCTCTAAGGGGCTTTCGGGATGCAGTCAGGCCCCTGTGCCGGAGTCTGGTGACACTTGCCACTTGCCTTTCAGAATCTCCTACTGCACAGCAGACAAGATGCATGACAAAGTGTTTGCGTACATCGCACAGAGCCAGCACAACGAGAATCTTGAGTGCCACGCTTTCCTCTGCACCAAGCGGAAGATGGTCAGTGGGGAGAGGCTGGGCTTGAGCAGGCTCTAGCCTCGCCTTGGCAGCCCTGCCTTGGGGGCCCTGACTGGGGGGAAGGCAGGACCCAAAGGTGACATCAGTTAAAGAAAGTCTGAAGTCCCTGGGAACCTCAAGTGGGTGCTGAGAGCTGAGGGCACCGTGTAGGGCTACAGTCAGGTGGGCCACCTGTCAGGATGGGCTGCCCTCGGCTGGCCTGTGGGCAGCGACAAGCCCTCGTTCCCAGTGAGTGCCCTGAGCCGCTTCCTCTCTACAATGTGATTTGATGGATTTGAGGTCTGGGGCGGGGGGGGTCTCCTGTCACTATAAGGTGCAGGGCCTTATAGGGATTAGTCTCTAGAGACTGGTGATCAGAGGTGCCCAGTGTGAAAGGCAAAGGCGAGAGCCCTCAGAGGACCCGGCTCGCTGTGGCCGGAGAAGGGAGGGAAATGGCCATATTTTGGTACCTACTCTGTGCCTGTTTCAGTGGTAATCTTTAAGGTACCGTCTCATTTACTCCTCGGAACAACTCTGCAAGGTGGGCGCTGTAACTGCATTCATTGTTTTTATTTTTAATTTTTTGTTAATTTTTTTTAATTTTTATTTTTTTGCGGTACGCGGGCCTCTCACTGTTGTGGCCTCTCCCGTTGCGGAGCACAGGCTCCGGATGCGCAGGCTCAGCGGCCATGGCTCACGGGCCCAGCCACTCCGCGGCATGTGGGATCTTCCCAGACTGGGGCACGAACCCGTGTCCCCTGCATCGGCAGGTGGACTCTCAACCACTGCGCCACCAGGGAAGCCCTTATTTTTATTTTTAATGAGGAAACAGCCTCACAGAGGTCAGCTCTCTTGCTGAAGATGATGTAGCTAGCTGTCATCTAGCAGAGGGTGCCGTTAGCTAGCAGAGGGTCTAAACCCACGTTTCTTCTCTCTTTGCATGGCTGTGAGGAGCCAGGAGTCCCTCACCCCATTTCCAGGACGCCCTGACACATCTAGCTGGGACGAGCTGGACCTCAGTGGTCTCTGGGCTTTTGTCTTGAACTTCGTGGCAAGCAGCTGGAGGGAGTCAGCCTTTGGCATTGAAGTTTTTGTTTCTGAGGCCCCCGAGATCTGAGCATCCGCCCTGTAAGGAGGTTCCCGACATTTATTGATTTAGTATTGTCCTCTGTTAACCTCTGTGTGCGAAGCCCAGAGCCCCAGTTCCTGTGCCCTGTGGTCCTTGTAGCCAAGGAGACAGGATCCATTCCCCTTCCCATGTCATCAAGGACATATCCAGGACATCACAGTCTTAAAGTGACCCCCACCCCGCCCAGGCTTTCTGCTACCCCTCAGGGCCCTCTTCTCCAACTTCAGAGCCAGTGGAGCATCTTCCAGTCTCCCTCTCTGCTCTGTCATCACATTGCTATTTCTGACTCTCACCCTCCTGCCTCCCTCTCATAAGGTCCTTTGTGATTGGGCCCGCTGGGTAATCCAGGATAATCCCCCATCTCAAAGTCCTTAACTTAATCACATCTGCAAAGTTCCTTTTGACATGTATAGTAACATTCACAGGTTCTAGGGATCAGTATGTGGACATCTTACCAGGGGGTGGGGTGGGGTGGGGTGGAGGGAGTACGATTCAGCCTACCACAGGTCTTGTGGGAGGAGCACTGTAGGAGGAGACAGACCAGGGGCCTGATCCTCTGTGACTGTGGATAAGACCCTGACCTTCTTTGGGCTGCATGCCATCAACAGAATGAGGAGGTCACCTCAATGACCTCCAGGATTGTTCTGAAAGGTCTCAGTTTCTTTTGTGCACCTTGTTTCTTCCCTGCAGACTCGATGTCGCCAGCCACTCACCCGGGGCCTCATGATGCCCTAGGTCCCTGAGCTGCGGTGGCTTCTCCCGTGACAGCCTTGTTCCCACAGAACAAGCTCATTATGTCCCCATTGTTTGTCTCTTCCTCCCCACTGACCAGAGCAGGCACTGGGCAGGGGCAGCTGGCCCTCAGCCATTGCTGCAGTGCAGGGGCTCCCAACATGTAGAGGCTTCCTCTGGGATGGGGAGGTCGGGGGTAAAAGCAAGTGGATGCTGGCCCAGTGGCTAAGGGAGCCTGGCCTTGGGCCAGAGGACTTTAGACAGGCTTGAACAAAACCCGTCTACCCCAGGCCAAGAGGTCAGGTACTGGGGAAAACAGCCAGCCTGCTTGGCGCTGACAGCAGAGCCATCGGGCAGAGGGACGGGCTCCTGCTGGACACCCAGGGCCCAGACTCTTCGCTTTTGGCCCATGTGCATCAGGAGCGGCTGGATATTGGCTTGTCCATCTCCAGCCTTTCCCACCTGGCCTCCCCATTTCAGGGAGCCCTGGGGAGGTCCCTTGGAGAGACAGCCCAGCCCAGGGCGGTGTCAGTAGACCACCTGATGTGTGTGGTGTCCTTGTGGCTCCCAAGGCCTCAGCTGAGCCCAAGCTGCCAGTGTGTTATGGCCTTGTGGTCTGGCCACGTTGGAGACCTTGAGACTCTCAGGGCGGAGCGGACGTCTCTGAGGAGGAGGCAGGAGGTGAAATGGGCGCCTCAGTCCACATCCCGCCTGCTGGCAGGTCCCTCCACGTGCTTGCTGCTGCCTGTCCCAGGCTGAGCTCCGTGTCGGGCACTGGGGACCCAGGGTGGCCGTGAAGATGCGAACCAGGCAACGGGAGAGAAGAGCCGGGATTCAGTAACGGGCATACAGGGAGCTTGGTTCTCAGGCGGAGGTTATTAAGTCACTCTGGAGGTGGCACATGAAGAGTTCTCAGAGGAGACATTTTGAGGTGGGCTTTGAAGGTTGAGTAGTAAGTAGGAGTTTGCCAGGCCAAGCAAAATGGGGCAGGGTGGTGGGGGGGGGGTGCACTCCAGCACAGGAATCAGCACGTGCAAAGACACAGAGGTGCAAAGTGAAGTGGTATGATTGGGGGTTGGGGGTTCAGACGTCACCAGAGCCTGGGTGGATGGCTAGGTAGAGTCAGCCTCAGGGGAGCCTTGAATTTGCACGCTGACGTAGCCCTCAGTCGTTCTGGCCAAGGGCCCAGAGCCTCCACATCCCCACCCTTCCTTGCTGGGCTGCCTGAATGAGCAAGAAGCCTAGGACCCACCCAGATCGAGGGGCAGATGGGTCCCTTTCTGGGTCACCCACCAGTTCAGCTCAGCTCAGGCAGCCCAACCGCCTGGCCTCTCTTTCCCTGTGGCTTCTATTGGGCATGGCCAGGATAAGGTTCTGTACAAAGAAGTGTTTCCATCTGCCCACCTGGGAGCCCTCAGCCAGCACTTCAGCCTCTGGGCTCTGAAGTGAAGGTGCCGTTGCTGGCATCGGTGGGGAGCCCAGGGTTGTAGTACAGGTGGGCTCCCTGATTCCACCTGGGGTCGGGCGCGGCAGGGCTATTCTCCCTCCCAGGCCACTGGCATTCCTCAGGTCATCCTTTTGTGCAGTGATTTATGCTTCTGGGCAGCAGGGCTGTACAGGGCACCTGGCCCGACTTGGTTTGAGAACCTGGTTGGGGTCCTGGATTCCGGGGTCCTGGCCCAGCTCTGCAGCCCTAAGCTAGACCTGGTCCCCGTGAGAAGCTAATAGCCTGGTTACCCAGAACAAGACAGGGACGTCAAAAACTAGGCAAGGCAGTACCTGGTCAGGGTAATAAGACAGACCCAGAGGCCAGAGGCACTCAGGAGGGGCAGGCTCCTGGCCTGCGGAGTCAAGGAGGGCTTTTCGGTGGGCAGGCCTGAGCAATCCTTCCATCGCTAGTGCCTAGATTCCTGCAGTCGCCCAGGAAAACGGGGCCCACCCCCTCCCAGTCTCTGCCCAGCCACCTGCATGCATCTGCATCTTGAGTTATATTGGGTTTAACTTGCAGCTCAGGACTTCGGGGTGAAAGGGCGGGGATGTATGCAAATGAACAAGCAGATTTATGCAAAAACAGTGTCAGGCTTGTGCCCTCAGATTTCCTGGAGGCAAAAATAATGGCGTTCCCATCTCCCTGCCACACTGGGTGACCAGCCCTTGCTTGGGTGTATAGTGATCTGACTCTGGCTGGTAATTAGCCCATATATTTATTTCATGGGCAATTCTCAATGGTAACTGGGTCTATTAAACTTGATCCAGACGTGACAGCTTAAATTGTAAACAGCTGTGAAGAGTTTCATACTTAATTACCATATTTAAGTTTTGCCATAAAGCGCCCGTACTTCCATCAAAAATGTAAATGACAGAGACATTCAAATGAGATTTTATACTTCGTGAAATTTAATTGGCATGGATCAGTCAGCTTGTTTAGGGATTTTAAATTTTAAAAAAGTTTTAAAGGCAGTAGCCACAGATTCATTTCTCAATTAAATTGAGTTGTCTGGCGGAGGCGAAGGGAGTGGGGCCGAGGCGGGTTAGGCCTGAACCTGTCGTACACTTGAAAGAGTCTGGCGGCTTTCTTCCCCAGGCCGAGCTTGCAGAGGACGCTACATGTCGCTTCCGGCTACAGTTGCGAGCTCTGGGACTTCCACTCCCAGAAGCTGAACTGATTAACTCTGAACTGGAATCAGAGAGGAAAGGGCTGGGTTGAAGGTGGGCTAAGGGTAGGTCCTGGCTGGAGTGTAAGGCCTCAGGAGACCTGCCCCTGGGCAAATGCAATTCAGCCACCATCCTAGACACCCCTGGAGGGCTCTGGGAAACAGGGGTGTTCAGAGTCGATGCTTGCCTTCAGGGAGCACCCAGGTGGGGTGACACAGGCATGTGAGCTGGTGACACTTTCATATGCGTGACACCAGAGAGAGGTAGGCAGGGCTGTGGAAGCCCAGTGCCTGTGACGCGACATGATGTGACGTGAGAGAGGTGGTGACATTTGAGTTGGGTTTGAAGGAGTAGATGGGAGTCCCCCAGGGATTGAGGGACAAGGTGTGGCCCTTCTTTACAGGTGGGTTATGGCACTGGATGGTTTTAGTCTTCTGCCCTGGGCCCTCATTGACATATCGCGCCTGCCAGGAAATGTAGAAGCCTCCTCCTGCCTCTCTGGCATTCAGTCATAAGCCCCTCTGACCCAGCGTAGTAGTAACCAGAGTCTAACCTTTGCCTCTCCAGCTGTGGCTCATTCAGGCAGTGGCGGGGCCCTTTCCAACTCTGGCTTTTCTGTTCTCTCATTTTAAGGACTAAGTTACTGTGTGCAGTCCTCAGGTAATTAGAGAGGACTTCTCGGAGGAAATAAGCCTCACAGTTACTTGCATTTAGGGGAACTCAAAGGCGAAGGAAAAAAGTAGAGGTGAATAGCCATTGCCAAGGTGGGGACTGGAGTACCCGTGGGAATCTTGGCTGGGCTCCACGTAGTGAAGAGGGGGCCCAGCTGCCTGGGGAAGGTGTGACCTCATTACCTCAGCTTTGGTGGTGTGGGAGGGGCCAGGACGCTGCCTCCACCAATCAGGCATTCCAGAGCCTGGGACAGCCAGGGTGGGCCTGGCCTGGAGTCCCTGGGCCTCCAGTTGAGACTTGCGTTTACCTGCCTAACACTGTACCCCTCCCTCGACCCCACTTCCTGTTTTTCAGGCCCAGGCTGTCACCCTCACAGTAGCCCAGGCCTTCAAAGTTGCTTTTGAGTTTTGGCAGGTATCCAAGGAAGGTGAGTCTTGTTTGCGGACATGGTGGGTGGGGTGTGCAGGGGCATTGAAGGCGACCAGCAGAGCAGTTGGGGCGGGGAGGATGGTAAAGGCTCTGGAGTCAGGCCTGGACTGGTCGTCCGCTTCATCGCCTGTCTGGTTTGTGGCTTTGCACAGGCCCCTTCACCTCCGAGTCTCAGTTTCCCCATCTGAAGAATTGGGAGCAGTTGTCTCCGTCCCCCAGGGTCCTTGTGAGGATTAAGTGAAATATGCAGAGTTCCTTTTCTCCATTCTGGAGACCTAACACCTGCCCGCTGAGACTGGCCACAGCCTACCCCTTGCCCAGTGATGGCTAGGGATGGAGTGCTGGGGTCGGGGGCTCCAACGCGCTGTGCCTTGGTCCCACAGAGAAGGAGAAGAGGGAGAAAACCAGCGAAGACGGAGGGGACATCCTGGCGGGGGGCCGCCGAGACAGCACCCCTTCGCTGAAGAGCCGTGAGTCTTGGGCGGGGGAGGGGCTGCATGGCATGGGACCCTTCATCCAGAGGGCCCCCCTCCCTCCTGGGCTGGGGTAAACTCCTGGGTTTTTATCTTTGTTTTGGTGTTAAATAAATAATGCTTGTTTATTATAGAGAAATTAGCAAATGCAGGTAAAGGGGGAAAATTACTTGTTTTGGTGCATGTTCCTCCAGATATGTCCCTGTACAGGTATATAAACCTGTGTATACATCTCTCCCTATACACTTTACATCTTGTTGTGTGATCTCTTAAAAAACTTAATACCTGTTGTGAATATGGGTTTCAGCCTAAACCATGAGTGGGAGAGAGCTTCCCACCCTGTGGGCAGCCGTCCAGCTGCTTCGGGAGGTGCAAGGTGGGGCTCTGGGTGGTCTGGGTGGAAAGGGCTGGAAAGGCCATGCCCAAGGAGGGAGTCGGGACCAGGGTAGCCCAGGAGGCTCCAGGATGGGGCTGGGAGACAGGAACCTCCTCTCCTCCTGACGTACCTGACCCCTCATAGTGGTCGCCACTGGGAACCTGCTGGACCTGGAAGAGACAGCCAAGGCCCCACTGTCCACGGTCAGTGCTAACACCGCTAACATGGACGAGGCACCGCGACCTCAAGCCTTAAACAGCAGCAGCGTTGTCTGGGTGAGTGGTCGTGTGGCCTGGGGACCCCCCAGGATCCAGTGAGCCTTGGCCTGATCCCTGGATGAGGCCTAAGGCAGCTCCAAGGTGCAGACCCTGGAGCCCGTGACTTGCAGGCCTCCAGGAGGGCCTGACCCAGCCCAGCAGCCAGACCCAGGGTAGGGGATGAACAATGTCCCCTTTGAACCTAGGGCTGCGTCCCCAGCAGCCTTGGCTCCCGGCACAGCTGTCTCCTCACAATGCCTGGCCTCTTGGCCTGAGCATCCATGGCTCTGCCCACTGCAGGACCAGCCAAAGGCCCCCTTGTTCTCGGCATGGGCACTTCGCTCCTGAAGCCTCTCCCCGTCGGCCCCCTGAACGCGGAGCCTGAGACTCAGGCAGGCAGCCTGGCCCTTGACTCACTCTGTGACCCGGGGCAAGCACTCTGACCTCTCTTTGTCTCAGCTTTTTCACTTCTTTAGTGATGATGATGACCTCTGCCTGCAGAATCTCCCAGAGGAACATAATTTTTTAATTTAAAAAATTAGAAATTTTTTTCATTTGGAAATAATTTCAGACTGATAAAAAATTACAGAAATGGTACAAAGAATTCCTGTTCCTCTTCATACAGATTCCTCAGTTGTTAACATCTTACATAACCACGTTACAAAGATCAAAATTGTTAACATTTATGCAACACTTATATAATCTACAGACCTGATTCACATTTCTCCACTTGTCCCTCCAATGTCCTTTTTCTAGTCCAGGATCTATTGCAGAATGACATGTTACTTTACTTGTCATGTCTCTTTTTTTTTTACGTTTTTGCAAAATCTTTTTTTTTAATCTGTATTAGAGTATAATTGCTTTACACTGTTGTTTTAGTTTCTGCTGTACAACTAAGTGAATCAGCCACATGTATACATATGTCCCCATATCCGTTCCTTCTTGCATCTCCCTCCCACCCTCCCTATCCCACCGCTCTAGGTTGTCACAAAGCATCGAACTGATCTCCCTGTGCTATGCACGTCTCTTTAATTTTAAAAATCTGGAACATTGATGGACTTGAAAACCTATCAAATCCCATTGCCTGTTGGGGGCCACCCAGTGTCCCCCAAGCAGGCGCTGCGAGCCTGTTCTCTGCAGTCTGGGAACCAGCCTTGCCACCTGCCCGTCCTCCCGGAGGCTGTGGAGGGAGCCTTGCCCATTGTTTTCCCACCTAGGCTGTGGCATTCCTGCCATCAGCTATCCCTTGTGAGCTTGGAATTTGGGCTCAGCTTCTGAAAGTGGATGAAAGCTAGAAAACCTTCTTCCCATCCTCCCTCTTGGAATTTGAAAGCTGTAGAGGTCGTCCGGTCCAACCCCCTCATTTTGTGGAAGGAAAAGCTGAGTCTCAAAGAGGAGCAGTGACTTGCCTAAGGTGTTGCTGAGTCGTGGCAGAGCTGGGAATTGAACCCCCAGGTCTTTAGGCACCTAGGTGCCCTTTCTCCTGTCCCACATCCCAGGTTTGGGTCCCTGTGCTGAGATGCTGGTGGCAGTAGCCAGGTGGGAGGCCTGCCTGTGCCTGTTCCTCTAGGCGCCCACCAGACTCTTACGCTTGTGTGCCACGTCCCTATAGCTTACCCAGGGCTGGGACAAACCCCGGCTGCGAGCACGGGCTCCCCCTCTGAGGGTTCTTATCTCCTGCTTTGTTTTCCCCAAGGAGCTGGATGATGGCCTGGATGAAGCATTTTCAAGGTAACGTTAGGTGGGCTCCTGGTGCTGGGGGAGGAGGCCTGGCCCTTGGGGGTTGGTCTCCAGGGCCCTTTGCCATGTCTGAGAATGTGAACTCTGACCTTCCCCAGAGCAAAAATCTCAACTCAGATACCTCCAGGGGTGGGGAGCTCACTATCTGGCTAGGTCTGCCAGAAAGTTCTTGCTGTTGAATCAAAAGCTATTCCTGGTGACCGCTCTACCACAGGTTGAGCTGAACTGAACACACTACAGCTCAGGTTGGCTTCCTCTTCCTACACCTGGTGTAGCCTTCAAAAATGGGCTTTTCTGCAGGCTTTGTTCCTTCCAGAGGTTTTGCATTTATGGAAAGGGGCAGGGAGAAGGCAGTGGGTTTTTTTTTGTTTTTTTTGGTTTTTTTTTGGCAGTACGTGGGCCTCTCACTGTTGTGGCCTCTCCCGTTGCGGAGCACAGGCTCCGGACACGCAGGCTCAGCGGCCATGGCTCACGGGCCCAGCCGCTCCACGGCATGTGGGATCTTCCCAGACCGGGGCACGAACCCGTGTCCCCTGCATCGGCAGGCAGGCTCTCAACCACTGCGCCACCAGGGAAGCTCAAAGGCAGTGTTTAATTAAGCCCATGGAGCATTACGTAGAGGAGGGATGTGAGTCCCATTAGGAGATATTTGGTCTAACCAGAGGCTGGTGGCATTTCCCCCTTTTCCAGGGGCCATCTCTGTCCATGGCTGCCTTCAGCTTGGGGACACGCCACCAAGAAGGCTGGCTGAGGAGAGGCCTGGGCAGCTCAGGCTTCCGAGCACTGGGCCCTGGTCAGCCAGGCCTTCCTTTCTCCCTTGGGACCCTCAGCAGCCCCCTACAGCCCTCCCCCACTTCCCCATCCCCTTCCTGCCAGAACCAGTGGAAACCTCTCGGTGCAGCCCAGGTCGGGGGAGCGGCGTATGTGGCCCCTTCATGATTCTTTTTACCATCTTCCCAGCTTCTCTGACTGACTACAACCCCCTTGTTTGAAGGAAATCTTTCATTCACTTTTTCCAGATTACTAAATTGTCTTGTGCCCTTAATGAACAACTTGGAAAATCAGCAAAGCGTTAAACAGGAAATAACACCATCCCATAATCCCACAGCCCTGACTTTGGGGCTTAATTCACGCTAATCCTATACATATACATTTTTTTGCATTGATCAGCTCATCATATTTGCATTTGGGGATCCTGATTTTCACTTACTGCTGGTGTATCAGGAGCATTTCTCCAGGCTGTTAAAAACTCCTTGTAAACACCTCATTCACTGACTGCCTCATGTTCTTTTAAGGACATGGGCCGTAATTTATTTAACTCTCCCTATTCTTGGTACGTTCAGTTGTGCCCCTTTTTGAATTTACTTTGTGAACAGCACTGTGTTGAACATAGTTAAAGCCAGTGGTCTTCCATGGTTGCCCCAGGCTCGCTCTCACGCATGCCCCTCTCTGCGCTGGCAGCGCTGCCCTTTCTCCTCTTTCCTGGCATTTCCTGATGGAGCTGTGGACGGTGTGGGTGCCCCAGCCTCTCCGTGGTGGGAACGCCACTGCCTGCCCCACAGTTTTCTGAGCCCCTTGACCCTCAAGGGTAGGCTCTCTGGTTAGAGGCGCCACCTCTACTGACATCCGGGTCTTGCTTCTTTGGCCATGTGTCCTGCCGTTTTCCCACCCACGTCCTCTCACTTCTGACCCTGGTGCTGGCCAGGCTGGACCAGCTCCTCGGGGCCCCGCCAGCCCCTTGCCTGGGCCCCCGGCTCACACAGCTCTGCCTTCCAGGCTTGCCCAATCTCGGACGAACCCTCAGGTCCTGGACACTGGACTGACAGCACAGGACATTCATTACGCCCAGTGCCTCTCTCCTGTCGACTGGGACAAGCCTGACAGCGGTGGCGCCGAGCCGGATGACCTCTTCAACTTCTGAGGCCTGGGGCTGGCGGGACACGTGACAAACCAAAGCCACCCACGTCGGGGGCGGGGGCCAGCTCCAGGACCCCCAGCCAGTGTCCTTCAGTCGGCAGCGCTGTCAGTCTGCAGATGAGAGCTGCAACCAGTCAAGCAGAGGGAAGGAGAGATTCTTTTTTAACCCAGTTCTTTCTCTGAGAACTGAAAGTTGCCTTGAATATTTATTCAGTGACTCCTGGTTCAACTCAGAAGCTGGTTGTGCATCAGGCGCGAGCGCAGTGTTATAACCAGCTTTCTGCCCTCTCTTGAGCGAGCTCTGCTCCACTGTGGGTGTCAGGATGGTGGCCAAAGCATTTCTTGTCCCTTCTCTTCAAGGGCCCAGATTTCCCTGGAGGTGCCCTTGCTCCTTACTGAAAGTAGTCGGATCGTTCATTTCTGTCATCCTTTGAGCACAGGAGGGCGACACAGCCGCGGGAGGAGACTGTGACATCCAGCCCGCCTTCCGTGGGGGGCCCAGCGGGCCGGGGCTTGGGCTCCTGGCCCTGGGGGCTCTCAGAGACAGAGGGGCAGCCCCTGACCAAAGACAACACGTGGCAGGCACTTTAAAGCACACACAGCAGGTGTGGCCCCCAGCTCCTCGACGGTGCTGCGTTGCGTAGAGCTTTCTTTCTGCCCTTCTTCCGAGAGACGAGGCCCAAAGTCCCCGGCGGTGCTTGGAACCGGTGTAACTGGCTGCCCTGGACTCCCAGAGTCTGCCTGCCGCGGTGGGGTCATCTGTGTGACCACCTCCTGCAGAGCTCCCATCCCGCCCTTCCCCCTCCACGTGGATGAAGTTTTCCCGCGCCGCTCTTTGGTCTGAGCCCCACCTCCCCGTACTTCCTGAGATAGTGCGTGAAACCTAACACCTAGATTTGTTTGCGAATGTTTGGTTGCCAGTTTCTAGATGAGGAAACTGAGACCACGCGCGTGGAAGGGGTAGAGTCAGGAGTAGAACCCAGATCTGGTGCCAAAGCTGCCTTCTCACCCACACCTCTCACAACTCGCACCTCCTTTTTTCTAGCTTTGTTGTCCTCCCAGGAACCAAAAAGCCCCAGCTATTTTCTGACCAAAATGTGTTTCATAACAAACCATCTGGTGCCTTTACTCACGTAACTGGCATGAGCCTGTGTGCCCTGCTAGCTGTCTCGCTGTTGATTTCTGTGGAAATGGAAGTGTTTGAAGTCTGCTAATTCAGAGGGTGAAACAGAACCAAACTTCATAAGCATCACGCTGTTCCTTCCTGATGCTCCGACCCCAGGTCGGGGACGTACCAGCAGCAACCTGCCTTCAGAGTCTCCCCTCCTCTCCTTTCACCCCCATGGGGCTCCCAGCAAAGCCGCCAGCACCTTCTTCATCCTCGGGTGCCTCCCAGGCCTGGCTTTACCAAGCTTAAGTCTCTGGTGATAGTCGGAGCAGGTTTCACCAGCCCAGGAAACACACCGTTTCTTAGAATCTACGTATCTAACTAAGCATCTGAATCAAAACACAGAGACAGGAGTGCCTGGGTGAGAGGTGGGGTGGGATTGCCTTTATCAAAATGTAAAGATAACTTCCGTTCCCTGGCCCAGCTCCTGCACCCCCGCTGCCCACCCCAGATCTCCTTGGTATCAGCCCCTGTATTTGTCATGAGGCAACAGGGCTTGGACCTGACACAGGCCACCCTTGGCACGAGAGTCCAGGAGACCTGAGAAAGGCTGTGCTGTGTTTGTGTGAGTCTCCATGGGGCCTTCATCTGGTCTCTGGCCAACAGTGGTCAGTGTGCTCCCCTTGTGTCTACAAATAAGTTTTGTTGTGCTTTACTTTGTGTTGCTGTAAAGGAAGTTCTAATGAGGAAAAAAATAAGTAATAAATGTTCTCTTTTTGAAATACAAAGAGCACTTGCGTGGAGTGTCGTGGTGGCCGCGTAGGAGCGTGGCCTTGGGCAGCCCCTGCCCTGGGTGGTTGGAGCAGTGGTGGCCACAGACCCAGACATGGGGGATAACGGTCTGTGAGGGCCCCCTTGCCACCAGGCAGATGGGTTGTGCCATGAGGTCATCTCTGGATAGCTTAGTGAGCTCAGCACTGGAGAGGCCTCTGAAAACCTAGGTCAAGGCCTCCTAACCAGGGTCTGTGACCCCTTGAAATGTACATTATACGTGTGGCCACACATGCATTTTTCTTGGGGATGGTGTCTCTCATTTCCATCACATTCTCAAATGAGTCCATGATGTTTATTCATTTGACAGACTTTGTGCTAAACACAAACCAGGCCTGGGATTCAGTGCTGGGGACAGCAGTCCAGACACCCTCCCTGTCCATGTGGACTCAGAACGTGTGGCTTGGGTGTGATTGGGGACTAGGGTGGGGGATGAAGGAAAGTGTGTTTTCGTGACTTGGGAGACCCAAGGTCTAGCTCTGGCTCTGCCACCTGGGGCTGTGACACTGGATCAGTCACTTCTTTCCTTGAGCCTCAGTTTCCCCATCTGGGAAAAGGGTACAACAGTCACCACCCTTTCTGCCTCCCTGGGTTTTGTGAGATTCGGGTGACAATTATATTGTTGGTGATGTACTTAGATGGCTCAAAGCTTATCTCAGAGCAAAAGGCAATTGGGACCAAATACATTTAAGGAAGTCAAAGTCAAATTGATAACAATGGGGGCTACTGTTAACTGAGCTCTTCGTCTGTGCCCAGGGCCGTGCCAGGCTCTCAACTCTAGCTCATCGTGGCGCTCCTGTCGAGCCCCGTGGTGCTAGCTCCCTTTCCTGCTGCAGGCACCGAGGCTGCAGGCGCTGCTGCCAGGGCTTGACAGACCACAGCCCAGACTCCGATCTCTGTGGCCCTTGACCCTGCCACGTCCTGATCCCCCGGGGGGCCACGTCTGCAGTCATGCTGCCTGTGGCCTCCTGTAGAGCCGCGCAGAAAGGCCGCTCTCTTCAAGCTCCAGTGGGGGTCTTCTCGGACATTTACCTCTTTGTCCCTTTCAAATAGTGATCGTAAAAATATCCGGAACCCAGGGGCGGAGACCTCTGATATCAGCCATCGTCCGGCAGACTGGCTGTGAATTCTGAGTGGATGGTAGATGACTAAGAAATTCTCTCCTTTCTTCTTCTCCCATAATCTGAGAAGACACTCAACAAGTCCGTCTTTCGGTTTAAATTTGGCCAACGCCTTTAGTCTCCGGATGTCTCAAATTATGAATCCTGAGCACTCGCCATCTGCTCTTTCATGCATAACGGATGAAGCTGCAGAGAACAAAGTCGCCTTTCAGATTTGATGTGACCTTCAGCTTCGCTGGGTGGATGTTGGGCTCTCCTCTCCCAGGGGGAGAGCCCATCCCAATTAAATCTCTCCAAGGACTTTCTGACAAGCCCGGAGAGTGAATCTGGGCGCATTCTGGGCCCTCGGTGCTTGTCTGGGGTCTGTTCTTCACCTGGCCTTCTTCCCTCTACCACTCCCCATGCACGGAGTACAGAGGTGGCCTCTTTGTTATCAGGGAGTGAGCTTTTCCCCAGGGCGTACATGCCAGGCCCTGTTAGTCCTTTACACCTAACATCAGAGATACTAGTCTAACAACCATGCCAGGAGGTGGGTGGTCCTAGTACCATTTTCAAGATGAGGGTCAAGGAGGATAAGTGAATTGACCAAAATCTCACAGCCAGTAAGGAATGGACCTTGGGTTTGAACCCCAGTCTGCCTGACGCCAGAGCTTGTATATTTCCACGGCACTACCTACCCTGTAGAGTGAAGGGCAAAGCCAAGCCGAGCTGCCCATGTCCTGTTCTGGGGAGCCTCTACCATGGCACAGATGGGAGCGGCAGGGCCCAGGCCAGGCTAGGTACCTGGGGCAGGGGGCCGTCTTCACAGACTGGTGGAAATAGATCTTTCCCACTGCTAGGGGGTGCCCTTGGGGCTGCTCCTCTGGACATGACCAGTTGAGGACTCGGCGGGGCGTGTCTCATCACATCAGGGCCCTGTCTTGCCCCCAGCCAGCACTGCCCAGCCTATGTTTGTGTGGGGTGGACAGAGGCCCAGAGTGAGCTTTGGTGTCCCTCGAGGGGGAAGGTGTCCTCTGGGAGTAGACTCAGTGTGTCGGGGTGGTGAATGCCAGCCTCAGAGGGCCCGGGAAGGAGGGGAACACATCTCTGGAACACTGGCAGCATCTGAACCCGTTAACTAGTTTAAGCTGCTGCACAGTGACTGTGCTAGGAGGTGTTATTAGCCCATTTTAGAGACGATGACACTGAGGCCCACAGTGTTTATGTGACCTGCCAGCCTCGCACAGCTGGGAAGAGGCAGGCCTGGGATGCAGAGCCCCTGTGTTCTCCACTGTCGCAAGGTGACCCTGCCCCTCTGCAGATTACTCGGAACGTTTGGGCAACACAATGTCCTCGCTTACTTAGGAGCTTCTGAGCCCAACACATGGGTGCTGGGTCAAACTGGTGCCTTTGCTTCCAGCCAGGACAGATGTGGGCTGTGTCCTAAGTCCTTGTGCCAAGCGACAATTCTGACCACAACTCCTGAGCCCCAGCACGGGGTAGGGCTGCTGGGACCTGTCTCGACCTCTTCACAGGCCAGGGTTTGCGGGTCCTGGTGCTCTGGAAAGCTCCTGGGCGTGGGCTAGGCTTGTACCACACCACGGGGACATTAGAAGTCAGAGCTGGAAGCCAGGGAGAATTCCTGGAAGAGGGGTGTTCCAGCTGGGCCTTGAAGGAGGGGAGAAAGGTTAGGAGCTCTGAGACGCCAGGGCTGGGTCTGATTCACCTGAACCTCAGTGCCCAGCATAGCACCTGGCACAGAGTGGCCGTCAGTGACTCGAGTCAGCTCATCAAAAGGGGGACAACCAGCCCAGCTTCCTGTAAGAACCTGCTGAGAGCAGGGGCAGCCTCGGATTGGCAGGCAAGGCTGGAGTCTCTGCAGCCCAAAGATCCACTTTGCAGTTACCGGTTCTGAAGGCAAAGCCACTCGATGGTCAACGTCCCCATGCACACTTGCCTTTGGCTCTCTGGGCCTCCGTCACGCAGCCAGCAGCCAAGCACTCCCAGCCCAGCCTGGTTTAGTGAAACATGTGGTCCACTCTCTGCCCTGACCGAAGATCTTGATTTTCAAAATGTCTTCAAAGCAGGAGTCTAGAATTTTCAGAGCTAGAAGAGCCATAATGGTCCTCCAGCCCACCTTCTTTGCTTATAGTCGGGGACTGGGGCCCACAGAGGGACGGGCCGTGTGGGCAGTTGAGAAGCAGAGCTGAGATGGGAGTGTTATTCTTTTCCAGGGACCCCATGCCCTGTCCCCCATCCACCCCATAGAGAGAGAGGTCCCTTCCCCACGTGTGCTGGGAGGGCTGATGTGCTTGAGGTCTGCAGGGCTTGTGGGAAAGTGGAAATGATTAGATAAGAAGAGCCTGGAGAAAGGGCATTGGTGAATTCTCAAGCATGTAATAAGCATCAGCTCATCACCCGTCTCTTCACGGCGCCTCCTCCAGGGCCCCAAGGTCTCATCTGCTGCTCCAGCTGCTGGCACAGACGCCTGGAAGAGAGAGCAGAGAGCTGTGATTATGAGCGCGGCCCCTAGAGCCAGACTGGGTTTGAATCTCAGGTTTGCCACTTATTAGGCATGTAAGTGACTGAAGAGCGGTTGACTCAATAGTCTGGGTCTCAGTTTACTCCTGTATAAAATAGGATGATAACAGCACCATCCACACGGGACTTTTTGAGGAGCTAATGAATGAGTTGGTACTTGTGAGGTGCTGAGAACTCCGCCCACTGTGGCTGTCAATTGCCGTGAGGGCTGCTGGGGGAGGGGGACATGCAGGACCAGTCTCACCGCAGGGCTGTGGCCCCACCCAAGATGGCAAAGGCGGGCACTTCCCTGGCAGTCCAGTGGTTAAGACTCCGCGCTTCCACTGCAGGGGGCACGGGTTCGATCCCTGGTCGGGGAACTAAGATCCCTCATGCTGCGCGACACGGCCCGAAAAATAAAAAAGATGGCAAAGGGGGAGGAGCCATGTCCTACCAGCTTCCATCCTGATGCCACCCAAGTGCACGCTCTGGCCCTTCTCTACCATCAAAGTGTGCCCCAGGAAAAACTCCAGAAACTTCGATATCCAGTCAGGATTCAGGCAAGAATACCTTCCACTCCAGCTGTTTCAAGTAGGAAATAAATCTCTTAATATATTCGGCTCACGAAACCGCTGGGAGGGCTGGGGGTGTGAAGGAGGCCCCGCAAGGGTTCAGGGAATCAGGAAAGGCTGGAGCCGAGGGAGCTGCAGCCAGTGGCCCGGCGGCTCTCTCCTCCTAAGGTTGGTTCTGTGAGATCCGATCTCACTGGCAGAAGCCGATGTGAAGCCTGCTGGCCAAGGGAGGTGCGAAAAGTGGTTCCCAGGCGTCTAGCCTCCGAGAGGGCACGTAGAAAGGGAGGGAGAAGGCGCTGAGACCACCGGGGAGCCCCGTCCTCCCCTGACACTCCTGTGGGAGGTGGGGGACAGGGAAACCGGGGTGCTGGGCCAGAGGAAACCTCACCACCGTGTGGACTGTCAGATGCTGTGTGGAGAGCAGACACATGTTATCTTCGATCCTCACGACAGCCGTGTGAGAGACAAGCCTGAGAGGTGAAGTGACAGGACCAGGGCTGGACCCCAGGTCTGTATGCACATCAGCTTGGACCCTGCCTCTGGGTGCTCCCGGAGCCAGGCTGGCGGTCAGGAGTGATTCGTTCAGCACCCATTGACGGAGCACCAACCATGCACACCAGGCTGGGTGCCGGGTGCTAGGAGCATGGCAACAAACAAAACAACGAAGATCCCATCCCACGGAGTTGCATTCCACTGGGGGAGGGGGATACTGACCCTCCCCGCTCCCCAAAAATGTACTAGGAAGAAAAAAAAAAAGCCAGGGCTGGGGATAGAGGGGGAGGCGGGCAGTGCTGCTTTATACAGGGGTGGGAGGTCAGGGAGGTTTGAGCAAAGGACCTAACGAAAGTGGGAGGAAAGAGCACTTGAGACAGAAGACACAGCAAGTGTACCCCCTCCTCGGCCCCGCCCCAGGCAGGGGGGAGAGTGAGATGTGAGAGAACAGAAGGGGCGAGGAGGTCAGTATGGCCGGAAGGAGAGAGCTGGGAGATGAGGTCAGAGAGCAGGTGGGCACCGGGGACCTGGGGCAGGGGCGGGGCTTCTGACTTGCTTGAGATGGAGTGGGAGGTCTGTGCAGAGAAAGACAAGATCACAGAGGCTGCAGAGACCCCCGGGGGCTGAGGCAGTCGTCCAGGGTCAGGCCCAAGAGAAAGCGGGCTCAGGGCTAGAAAAGGGGCGGGTGGGAGCTTGACAACGGGACGCACTTTCTCCTCTGTTTCCGACGGAGGCCCGGGTTTGAGGCGTCACCGAGTCTGTGAGTCTGGGTCCCAGGCTTGTGCATCCTTGTGTGATGTGGAGGGCTGCTCACTCCAGGTCCCTGCCGGCGTCAGGCTGTGGTGCGAGTGTCCCTGGGCACGTGTGTCATTCCTCTGGGAGTGTGGAGTGAGCATGTGTCAGCTCTGTGGTCTGTGTTGTGCTGCAGGCGTGCGTATCTGAACGTGAGCATGTGGACGTCTGGTCTGGTGGGGAGCAGGCCTGTGTATTTCTTTGTGCATGTGTGGGTGCCTGCTTGTCTGTAGGGGGCAGCAATGGGGAACGTCTTTAATTTTGGCCCCTTCACTACTATCTAGTTCCCCTGCTTCCTTGACGTTCTGCAGAGCTCAGCTCTAATTTTTACAGCAAATCAGAACAGATGCCCCTGGGACCCAGGGGGGTTGGCATATGCTTCTTGGGGACTTGGGTTGAAGGTCTGTCCCGTGGGGTTATCTGACAGCTGAAGTAGGGAGGATGCCCAGCCCCTGGTTCCCGCATTGGCAGTGTTTTAAACCCAGAGGCCCCCTCCCTCCCCAGGGACTGAGTTGGACCAGGGCTTTCACCACCCAGTTAGGAAGACTGTCTGAAGTTTGGGCCCTGCCAGCCCTCAGTAAGAGTCAGATTCCTAAGCCTGGAGGCCTTCAGGAGAAGCCAGGACTTCAGCACTGTGGAAAGAGCACAGAATTAGGAGTCAGAGGGACCTGGGTTCAAATCCCACTTCTGTCACTTACTAGACATAGTAACTAGTTCATAACCGTGGTCAAATGATGGCTTGGTTTCGTCTCTGTAGAGTGTGGACCTACCTCATGATGTCATTCTGAGGATTCAATGAGAAGTTACTATGTGCCAGGCCCTGTGCTAAGGGCTTTGCATGAATCACCTCATTAAATCCTCACCATGACCCTCTCGAGTGGATGGTGTTCCCATTTTACTGAAGAAGAAACTGAGGCCCAGAGAGGTGAAGTTACTGGCCCAGTGTCACTCAGGGGGAATGGGAGAGCCTGGCTTTAAAAAGGCAGTGTGACTTCAAAAGTAGCAGCGTGACAGTGAATATAAAGCCGAGTGCCTGACTTTTGGTAGGAGTTTGGTCAGTGGTGGTTGTTATTACTGATGCCACACGGCTGTCAAATTCTTGACCCCCAAAGGATAGCTCTGGACTCTCCTTTCTCCTTTTAAATTTTAAAGAGGGCAGTGGAAAAGCACCAGACTTGGGAGAGTGAAGTTCAGACCCTGACTCTGACTCATTCACTGTGTGACCTTGTACTAGTCACCTCCCCTCCCTGAGCTCCATTTTTCCTCATCTGTACAGCGAGGACACTCATTTCTGGCCTGCCTGTAAGGATCAGGTGTGTGCAAAAGAGCTTGCAGCCTAAGTTGACTGTGTCCTCCCCAAAAGATTTGTCCAAACCCCCAGTACGTCAGAATGTGACCTTATTTGGAAACAGGGTCTTTACAGAGGTGATCAATTAAAACAAGGTTATCAGGGTGGTGTCCTTATAAAATGGGGAAATTTGGACACAGGGCCAGCCAGGCGCAGAGCGAAGGCTGTGTGAAGAGACACAGGGAGGAGGCCATGTGAAGGCCAGGGTTATGCTGGCACAAGCCGAGGAACATCTGGGGCAATCAGAAGCTGGAAGAGGCGAAGCAGGATCTTCCCCTACAGGTGAAGGGGGGGATACGGCCCTGCTGACGCTTTGATTTTGGTCTTCTGGCCTCCAGAACTGTGAGACAATACATTCCTGTTGTTCTAAGCCACCCACTTTGCAGTATAGGTTTCCACACGATCCCAAAGTTCCTATGAAACCTTTTGTAAGCTGAAATGGTATAAAGCGAAGAAGCGGTTACTTAGCACACATCTTGCTAACGATGCAGAACATAAATCCAGTTAAAGCACAGATGCTCTCAGACACAGTTCAAAGCTAAAGTGGCTTGAGATGCTTTGATGCTGAGACGCTGAGGGTAGTTTCCTGGAAAGGAGCTTGGCGGTGCCACTCTCACCCCTTGGGGTGCACGCTGAGTCTATGACGGCTGCTGCAAAACAAACGCTGAACGCCATTCTCGCTTTTTCGTAAATGCTAAAATCCTCTATTTATTTTATTCATCTTTTTTGGCTGCGTCAGGACTTAGTTGCGGCACTCAGGGTCTTCGTTGAGACATGCGGGATCTTCCTCGTGGCGCAGGCTCTTTGCTGTGGCTCAGGGGCTTCTCTCTTGTTGTGGTGCTCGGGCTTCTCTCTAGTTGTGGCGTGCGGGTATTCTCTCTCTAGTTGTGGCACGGGGGCTCCAGGGCGCGTGGGCTCTGTAGTTTGCAGCACGCAGGCTCTCTGGTTGAGGCGCACGAGCTCAGTAGTTGTAGTGCACGGGCTTAGTTACCCTGTCGCACGTGGGGTCTTAGTTCCCCGACCAGGGATCGAACCCGTGTCCCCTGCATTGGAAGGCGGATTCTTTACCACTGGACCACCAGGGAAGTCCCCGAAAATCCTCTTTGGATGTCTTCCAGTTGGGGAAAACAGGAACTAACATAGGTCTTTCGTAAACGTGAAGTGGCATAAAGCATACTTCTGAAAAGCGGGGGATGCATGTTCCTTGTTACAGCAGCCCCAGGAAACTACAACAGGTCTGTGACATAAGATCCATAATGCCCACCATTTTTTTCTGGGGATACAAGCGTGCACCCCATTGACGCTGTGAAGAGAGCGAGGTTCAGAGAGGTGAGGTCATCAGCCCATCACACAACAGGTGAACACAGTGCCAGGACCGAACCAGGGTCCTCCTGACCCCAAAGTCAGTGCTACTCTGCCGAGCAACAGAGCCTGAGGCTGGAGGCCAGGTGACCGGGGGAGCCTGGGGCAGCCCAGGAGCGGGGGCCCGGCCCTTCAGCTTTGCTCTGCAGCCTTTCCCCATCCTCCTCTGAGCTCTGGGGCAGTCGCCCTGCCCCGCCTGCCTCCAGGGCTATTGGGTCTCACGGCCTGGGTCACTAGGACACACAGAGTATCCCCGGCCAACTGGCACTTGCAGGGGGAGGTGGCAGCTGGTGGCTCCCTGGTGTCAGAGCCAGAGAGCCAGGTTCAAGTCCTGACTCCACCGCTGCCTGATTGGCTTGAGTTTGTCACCACCCCCCTCTCTGAGCCTCAGTTTCTCTGTCTGTGAAATGGGACCGTGAACCATCTCTGCCTTCCCTGAAGGGTGGTCTAAAGGTACATTGAGGTCAGGTGTGGGTAGAAGCTCAGAGACTGCTGTGACGGGGCTGTTGCCTAGGCAGGGCCTGTGAGTGGAGGGTATAAAGTCCTGCCTGGGGTCCCCAGGGCACTGTGTCCCCAGTGCTGGCTGGTGGGTCTGGTCTAAGGCAGAGTGGGAAGGAAGATGGGCCAGGTTTGGGAAGATTCTAAAAGTTCTGCCTCCCCCGTTCAGCTCCCCTGACCTGGGTCCTCTCTCAGCCCCCTAGGGTTGCTGTGGCGAAGGGGAGATGGACTAGGATGATTCATGGTTATAACTTATCAAGCACTTAGTCTGTGCCTAATTTTTGTTTTAAGGTAACTTTACAACAGCTCTCTGCAGAGTAGGTGATGTTGGTCCCATTTTACAGGTGAGGAAACTGAGGCTCAGAGAGACAACGTGACTTGCCTCAGGTAACACAGCCAAGAAGGGGCAGGGCCAGGATTTGAGGCCAGGCCTCACTCAACACACCCTGTCAGCCCGACATTCGGTGGAAACTGGGGTGGGGCCCAGAGAGGGGATGGACCTTGACTAAGGCCACATGGAAGGGCAGGGGTCGGACCTCAGGTCCAGGCCTTTCTTCCTCTTCAGAGAGCAGGGCTGAAGGGAGAGGCGGACACCCACGTGTTTAGCAAACCCCAGTTACAAGCCTGGAGCCTTTGCCTGCCTCTCCTGGTGTGGAGGAGGCCATGTGTTGCCAGGCGGAGGCGTCAGGCTGGCCTGAGGCACAGACCGGAAGAGGGCCAGTGTGGCCAGGCCAGTGTTTGGGCTCTAAGAACAGACTGACTTCTGCCCAAAGCATGGCTGAAGGGTGCCTCAGTCAGGGGTGGCTCAGGCCCGTGGCAATGTCCTGTGAGCATGGCATTCAGTCCCAGCCCTGCTGAGTCACCCCCAGGCAGAAAAGGCCCAACGCCGTGTCAGTTCCACTGCCCAGGAAAGATCGCGAGAGGATGTCTTGAACGCGGCAGCTTTATTGCAGTAAGTTTGTCGATTCAGCTCATTACATTTAATTAGGATTATTTAATTAGAATCTTAATAAAAGAGTAAAACAGGAAGGAGGCTGAGAAGCAGAGGTAAGCAAATCTGTGCTGAGCGTATGCAGTAGACCCAGCTGGGCGGTGGAGTGGCGCAGGGGCTGCCAGGACATTTGCCTGGAAGGTTGGGGATAGGGGTGCGCATGTTCCGGGACCACCAGGGCCCAGGGATCTGGCAGTGGGGAGAAGGGAGCTGAGGGCCTGGGGCCGGGCTCTCACCCACCCATTCCGTGTGCCGGCTCCTGGCCTGAGGACACTGGGCCTGTGGAGATGAGTAGGACCCGTTTCTTGCCCTCAAGGGAAATAGACAAGAAGCCAGACAGTTACAGTGCCCAGTACCCCTGGGGGGCAGAGTTCACTGCAGCAGCCATAGACGGGTGTCTCACCTGGGCTGGGGGTGGAAATCTTTCTGGAACATTGATGTCTGCCTGCGGTGACACCTGAACATTGAGTTGCAGTTACGACAAGGAAGAGGAGAGCTTCGAGCAGGCTTCGGGGAGGCTCCTGTGGGAGGCAGGGAAGAGTGGAGGTTCAGAGTAAGGACCTGGATCCGGGTGGCTGGTTCCCCATCCCAGCGCCACATCTGTGGGCTCTAGCAAGTTACCCCACCCCTCGGAGCCTCATTTTCCTCACCTGTGAATGAGATCCACAGCGGAACCCGTCTCCTAGGGCTCTTGTGTAGTTAGATGAGCTGATTCACGGACAGCATTGGACCAGCGGCTGGTACATGGTCAGTGCTATGTGCACTAGCTCTTAGGATTCTTCTTCTTCTCCTCCAGGGTGAGATGTTCGGGGTGGTCAGTTACACATGTCTGGGCGGGGGTCTAGCTCTGATGGTCATCAGTGAAGCCACGGGTGTGGGTGGGCACCTCAAGAGAGAATGGTGGGCACTGCTGCCACCCATCACCTCCACTTCCTCTTTCCTCATTCCCTGAAGGACCCAGTTTGTTCAGAGACCTGCCCCCAGCAGAGCCCTTGCTCTTCCCGGCAGCTGATCCCACGCCCCAGCTCCAGAGGGGGTCTGGGGAGACTCAGGCAAGCATGGTCCTGGCATTCCCCTGCTTCTGGATCTCCGTGAGGCTGGAGAGCCGGCCTGGTTCCAGAGTCAGGGGAGGTTCTCCCTCTCCCCACCTCCCTCCCCCTGCCTCTCCCATCTCCCCCCTCCCCCTCCCCTTTCCCTCCCTGTCTCCTCACACTCTCCCTCTTCCTCTCCCTCCTGGGAACCTACACAAGCAGGTGGTTCCATTGCCACCCCTTAGGGAATGAGAGCTGGGATAAAGCCAGTGATGTGCTGGTGTTTTTTCCTCTCCAACTGAAAAAAAAAAAAAAAAAAAAAAAAAGCCCTGATTTGTAGCGCTTGCTGATTTCCGTGGTGTAAATATCTCCTCCACAGCCAATTTCAAACTGCCAACATGATGCCACTGAACACAGAGTTAGGACAACACACAATCACCTCTTGCAAGCCAGCATGAACCAGCTCCAGTGCGGCTAGATGTAGTCAACCCGGAGGAGGGCAGAGCTGAGAGAGAAGAGCATGGGCACCTCTGACAGCACTGGGAGCTGCTGGGAGCTGTGCATTCCAGGAGTCTGCCTTCCCTGGACCTCCACTGTCGCAGAGTTTTCTGTTGCTTGCAGCCAAATGCATCCCATGTGCTGTGGGGATGCAGAGTAAGAAGAGAAGCGGACCCAGGGTCAGCCTCAAGGAACCACCAGCATGAATGCAGCGGGCAGAGGAAGAAGAGGCTGTGAACTCAGCTGCCACTGTAGTTTGACAATGCAAAGGATCACGCTTTGCATTTGGTTTTCCACAAACTTAATCCTACTGCAGTAAAAGATAAGAGAACTTTTAGTCCAGTTATAGAAAGTTCCTAGGCTCCAGTTTATGCCTTGAGTCAAGAATTTAGGTATTGAAGTTTGTTATTCTTTTTCTTTTAATTGTGTCATAGAATTATGAAATTTCTTTTCTAGTGTCATAGATGCAGCCACCCCATCTTTGCAATCGTGCCATTTTTGTGTTCAATGGCCGTGACCACTGAGGCCCTCACAGCTTTGCCTTCAATGGCACTCTTTTCCAGATGGCCACAGGCCATAATTTAATTAATTAATTTAACTTAATTAGCTGTTTCACCACTACATACCACAGGCTGCTAGATTCTCATCCTGGATACTAACTGGATTTTGGCCACCTTCAGCCCCAACTAGAATAGATGATTATTTCCTTCCTTTCCCTGAGGGTGTCTTGTCTGAAACCCACCCAGTCAGACCAATTTCCAAACCAGTCAAGTTTCTTGGTTGAAAACAATGGAAACTGACGGTCATTAATTTAAGCAGAACAGGAATTTATTGGAAGGACACCAAGGAGCTCACAGAATCGACTGAGAGCGGGGCTCAGGGAAAGGGCGGATGTGAAGGAGGCTGGCAGCTCAGGACACAGGCAAGGGGCCCGTGTGGGCAGCGTGTGGGTCTGGTGCTGCTGCCAGGGCCGCCTTCGCTGGGCATCACGGCCTGGGCACGGCCTCTGGTCCCCAGGAATGACCCCCGCCCCGACTGTCCTCTGTAGCACCGTAGTGGTCCCTGAATTCAGGGTGGGCTCCTGATTGACGGGTGGAGTCTGGTCACGTGCCTGGTCCTACTGACCCGGGGGCATGTCAGCCTCTGCAATGGGAGGGCAGAGCCGCCTTCCTCTAAGATTCACCCCACAGGGGAGTCCCCCAAACAAGAAAGGGGTTTGAATGCTGAGCAGGAGAAAAAACAAAATCATAGAAACGGCGAATATTCGCCTTGGCTAGGCACCGTGCTAACGTTTTGCCTGAATTATCTCTTAATCTTCACAATTATTTTCGGAGCGGCATTACTTCTATCAACCTCACATTACAGTTAGGGAAACAAGCTCTGAGCTTCTTTATCAGTAATAACCCCAGACTTTTGGGGTACTGTGAAGACCAGCCTGGACGCCTCAGAGCCAGGCTTCTGGAGGGGTTGCCCTAAATGGGGCATCACAGAGGTGGAAGGAACGTGTCCAGTCTGAGCACTGCCTAATTCTAGATGCTACTGCTGTTGGCCTGCCTGGAACAGGTCCTGGACCAAGGGGGCACCATCCTGGGGACGGTGGCAGACACAGCTGAGCCACCAAGAGCAAACGGTGTGTCAGGAACGTGTGCTTTCTGGTGGGCCTCAGCACACGGGCCGTCTGTCACGAAGCTGGCTGCAGCCAACAGCCTGAGGTGGTGCCCACTGCTATGTAAGCAGAGTTGCTGGGTTCTGAGAAACAGAGGTGTGAGCCCCCTCGCCCCACAACTAGGAAGAGGAGAAGGCATCTGAAAGGGAGAGAGAAGCCAGCCAAAACCCAAGCACGGACCCAGGAGCCTCCTGCTGGTGGCCCAGGTCTCCCCCATCAGACCAGGAGTTTCTGAACCTGAGTCGGGGCAGGGAGTCTCCCCGCTTAGACGAGGCTCCTGCGAGTGGAGTGTTATCTCTTCCAACATATCAGGAGGTCCTGTGTGCAGGGCTATGTCCCCCATCTCCGACTGGGGCTTCTAAGGGAGGAGTGTCTCTTCCTTCAGACTAGGGGCACCTGAAGGCAGGGCTGAGGGTTCTAAGAAGTCTGTGTCAGCGAGAGCCGTGCAGTTTGGAGGAGCAAGACCAGCAGAGCTGGATGGAACCTGGTCACACTGAAGGGGAATTGAGACCTAGAGAGGGGCAGGGGCCTGCAGAGTTCATCCCCCAGGGGATAGCTGTCCAAGACAATATCCTAGGACTCTTGCCTCCCAGCCAGGAGGAATTGGGGTGACAGGGGAAGTGTGGCCTTAGGAATGCAGCTCCCAGAGCCAGGCAGGAGGGGGCAACTCTGTGGGGACCAAGGCTTGGCCCTGGGCTGCCGACCCCACCCCTTGGAAACGCCTCTGGTTGTTCTGTCCTGGATGTTTGCATCCTTGGCCAGGTTCCTGGGCAATTGCCTCATCCCACGGTGGCCAACAGATGTGCACAGCTGGAGGAGGGGCTCTGGGTGGAATCCAGTCCTGCCCGGTGCCAGCCTGGGCCAGGGAGCTGGGACTCTGGGTCCTGGTCCCCGCCTCCACCTCTACCTGGTTGTGTGGCCCTGGGTAAGGCCGTGGCCTCCCGGGGCCTCAGTTTCTTCTCTGTCTCATGGGGAAGACTCTTCTTTCATCAGATGTTGACTGAGGAGCCGGGCACATCCAGCGGTCCCTGCCTTCAAGTATTTTATGCGCCTTGGAGAGCTGACGTCGAACATCTGTAGCAGTTTGTGGAGCTCTCGGCCTACAGGGGGCTTCACAGGAAGCGGTTTCATTTTTCTCCGATCTCTGGCCCCAGCTGTGCGGTGGCAGATCCCAGGGTGCTGTGGTCACTTTGTTATTACAAGGCCATCTGTTTGAAATCCCAGTCTCAGAGGCAATTCAAAGCTTTTCCTTCCTTTGTCCCCAGCTACCAGGCTTATGGGACTTGGAGAGTAGTGGGTATGTGTGTGTGTGTGCGTGCACGCACGCGCGCGCGTGTGTGTGTTACCCCGCACGGGGGGCTGGCAGCAGGGGTGCTGGTTCTTTCCTGGTGTCCTGAGTCTAGTATCTTAGAGTATTTGGGGTTCCATGGTCTTCTCCTGGGATACTTCCCCCCTCCATCTTTTTAAAATGAAATTTTTTATTTTTAAGAAATTGTGGTAAAATATACAGAACATAAAATCTACCGTCTTATCCATTTTTAAGTGTACAGCTCAGTGGCGTTAAGTACATTCACACTGTCGTGCAACCACCACTACTGTCCATCTCCAGAACTTCTTTATCATCCCAGGGTAAATCCCCCTCATTTTAAAATGATAGCTGTATTGAGACATGATTCACATAACATACAATTCACCCATTTAAAGTGTACACGTTAGTGGTTTTGAGTCCAGTCGCAGGGTTGTACAACTAGTATTACAATCAAGTTGAAAACATTCCATCAGCCAAAAGGACATTCCCTTCCGTGAAACACCTCAACCCCATCCTCCGTGACCAGCCCCGCCCCTTAGCCAACCACTGATCTATGTTCTGTCTCTGGATTTGCCTGTTCTGGACGGTCCCTATAAATGGAATCACACACCACGTGGCCTTCTGTGTCTGGCTTTTTTCACTTAGCATAATGGCTTCAATGTCCGGCTATGTGGTAGCAGGTGTCAGGGCTTCATTCCTCCCTCTCCATTCTTAAGGTGTAGCCTCTCTGGTGTAGGGGCTGAGAGAATCAGGGCTCAGCAGGCAACAGCTCTGTGTTACCACTCACGGCCGGGCTGCTCTCTGTGGATTGATGCTGCTGGCGGCCCAGCCAGTGCCCTCAGCGTGGCAGGTGTCTGAGTGCTGGCTCACCGCCTTGCACGTGTGTGCGTTCCTCGTGGGTCCTGAGGGGTCAGTCCCTCCCCTCTCTGATTGTCAGTTTCCTCATTTGTCAAATACCTTTCTGAATTTATTTTACTCCCATTTTACAGATGGCCCAGAGAGGGGAGGCGAGGCAGTGGCGCCCAGGCCCCCAACACCCAGCCCAGGGCTCTTTCCTCTACCCCTGGCCATTGTCCTCTCAGGAGTCTGGGCCGGGCCAGTCCCAGGGGACTCACAGTGGGCAGTGGATGCGAGGTCCAGCTTTCTGAAGATGAGCAGCACTGGGGTTCTCACGATAGTCGTGCTGGGGGTACCGCAGCCTGAGCCACCTCCCCTCTCTGCACCCATCTCTGGGCCTGCCTGGAAGCTGACTCTGATTGTCCTGGGGCCCCATTGATGTGTGCAGACGTTCCCCACAGACGCCAGGCTCCAGCAGTGCCACAGTGTTCCCAAGGGGCTCATACCCAGATCCCTGCATCCCATACACCACGTGGCGGGATCTGGGGCCCAGCATGGCAGTGGTGGTGCAGTTTGGGCTGTGTCTGGGCTCGCTGGGCCTCTCGTGCCCACTCCTGGGCAGGGCTCTTCATCCAGGCCTCAGGGCCTGGGAAGACAGAGACCTAATGGTCCTTAATCCAATCTCAGATGCAGATTCACATCCTGGAGCCCCAGCCCAAGGCTTAACCTTGACTCAGGTTCCAGGCTAAGATCCCAAACTGTCCCTAGACTGAGACTTGCCCCCAGCTCCATTCCAAGCCCTGATCACAGTCCCAGACTGAGCCCTGCCCCTGGTTCCAGGCTGAGCCCTTACCAAAGATTAAGCTCTAAACCGAGCCCCCAATCAACTTGACTCTGGTCGGAAATTCAATCAGGAGCCAGCTCTAATTTCAGTCCTGACCTCAGTCCGTGGCTGAACTGTGACCATGGCCACAGACTGATCTCTACTTTCCAAACAACAAACTAACCCTTGACCTGAAATGTAACCCAAGTGGGAGCCCAGGAGCCCATCACAGGGCAGAATTTGTGCTGGACCTAGAAGGAAAGTTAGTGCTTCACTGGGCAGAGTTGTGGGGACTATGTTCACGGAGGCTCAGAGGGGGAGAGTGGAGAAGGAAGTGGCATCTCAAAGAGGAGAAGCGAGTGGCCGGGGGAGTACTGCTGTCCAAATGGGGAGAGGGTGGAAGGACTCCGGACTCAGAATCCATAGCTGTGGTTCTAAGATAGGCTCCCTCATCTATTGCAACCTTATTTGGGAGGAAGCGCTGGCCTCTCTGTTGTTGCTTCTTCATCTTAAAATGGATCCACCTGGGCTTCCCCGGTGGCGCAGTGGTTAAGAACCCGCCTGCCAATGCACGGGACAGGAGTTTGAGCCCTGGTCCGGGAAGATCCCACATGCCATGGAGCAACTAATCCCATGAGCCACAACTACTGAGCCTGCGCGCCACAACTACTGAAGCCCACGTGCCTAGAGCCCGTGCTCCGCAACAAGAGAAGCCACCACAATGAGAAGCCCACACACCACAAAGAAGAGTAGCCCCTGCTCACCACAACTAGAGAAAGCCCGCGCGCAGCAACCGACCCAATGCAACCAAAAATGAATAATAAATTAATTAATTAATTATTTTTTAAATCATAAAAAAAAAGTATCCACCTGCTTTCCTCTTGGGTCATGTAGCTCCCTGAGAGTGTAGTCAAGATATCTTGCCCTTAGTTCTTCTTACATACGGACCCTTTGCCTGGACCACTCCTCTTTCCTTGCCCACTCCTGCATCCCCAAAGCGAAATGCCCCTTCCTCTAGGCAGCCTTCCTGAAGTGCTTTGTGGTAGACATAACATGAGCCCTGATCACCCTTCAGTGAAAGATTTGGTGCCCTGGGTCTGGCGCGCTGTCTGCAGGCAGCCTTCACATTTCAGCGGTCACCCGCTTCAGGGCTGCCCACATCCAGTGACTGATGAGGGACTGATGGCAGGAGGAGAATCAAAGACCTCCTTGCAGCCATCTCTGACCAACCCCAGACAACTCCCTTCCTGCCCCTCCCTTCCTGCCCCTCCCTTCCTCAGGTGTTGATCTCAGAACACTCCCCGCTAAGCACCTACATGCTGACCTCCATCTCAGATTCTGCCTCCAGAGAACCCAGCCTGTGACACCCCCAGGCCAAGTCCTAAATTACACCCATGGCACTTGGTCACCTCCTTTAGAACACTTATGAGAATGTAGGGTCCTTCCTTTTTCCTGTCTCCTTGTACTGGAATTGTCACGCAGAGGGCATGGACACAGCAGTAGCAGCACACGGTGCATATGGAGATCGCAGGGGGAAAGCTCAGAGGCAGAGACGTAGTAGGGTCTGCAGTGCCCTGAGCTCTCATCATCCCCCTCCTGGGTTCTCAGCACGGCAGGCACGTCCTCCACAGGGCCAGTGCTGCTGCAGAGGGGCCTGCCCCAGCCAGCCAGCTGGACATGCAACCGTCACCAAGAGAAAGGACCCACTCTGGACTGTTGGCCAAAGAGGTAAGAGGGAATGCGTAACTTCTCTAAGTAACAAGAAATACAACAAGGGATGTCTGGGTGTTAGTGACACTAGGGAGTATGCTTGCCAAGGCCCAGGGCTGCACCCCAAGGACGCGGAAGAGTCTTGAAGAGTGTCAGCAGGCAGGAACACGGATACGCACCAAAGCTGGGGTTGGCTGTTGCCTGCAGACGAGGCTGGTGCAGCCCAGCCAGCTCTCTGCTAAGCTACCAGAAGTGGGAAGAAAATGAGCCTCCAAGGCTCTTCAGACTTGTCTCTCATCAAAAATGTATGCTTGGTGAGGGTAGGAGCTGAGTCTGTCTTGTTCCCTGCTCAATAAATTGGATGTGTGTTATGGATGAATAAATAAATAGATCAAGAGATCAGGAATGGAAAAGCAATTTACACTTCTGAAGCATTATGCGAGACAGGGGATAACTGGGGAGAAAGGCTTCTTCTAGAAGTTATTCCTTAGGAGAGGCCAAAAAAATAAAGTCTATTAATAGATTCAATTAATAAACGTCAGCCAAGGTAAAGGTTAACAGGAAGCACCTCCGCAAATGTTGGCGGTCTCTCAGGCAGGGCTCGGGGTTGGCTGGCATGCAGGCAAAGAAGGCATCCTCCCTCCTGTTTGCTCAGAGCACGGTCTCAGCCCTGGGGGAGCCTCATCCCTACATCCTGAGTGGGGGCCACAGCCCAGATGCTTCCTGGAAGCTCACCCCACTCCAGCCACGCTGGCCCCTTCTGTGTTCCGTAAACACACCAAGCCTGTTTGTACCTCGGGGTCTTCCCCCTTGCTGTTCCTATTGTCCCTCTTCCCCTCACTTCCTTCAGGTTTCTGTGCAAACATCACCTCCTCAGAGAGGCATTTTCTGACCCCAATCTAAAATAGCAGCCTCTGTCCCCATCACTGCCCATCTTTAAAAGAAAATTCGGGCTTCCCTGGTGGCGCAGTGGTTGAGAGTCCGCCTGCCGATGCAGGGAACACGGGTTCGTGCCCCGGTCCGGGAAGATCCCACATGCCGCGGAGCGGCTGGGCCCGTGAGCCATGGCCGCTGAGCCTGCGCGTCCGGAGCCTGTGCTCCGCAACGGGAGAGGCCACAGCAGTGAGAGGCCCGCGTACCGCCAAAATAAAATAAAAATAAAGTCCTGAAGGCAAGAGAGAGCCTGGGAAGTTGATAGAATGTAAAAAAGTTTTGTGTGTCTGGATCAGAGTGGGGAGGGGGAAGAGGCACAGAAGAGACTGGATGGTGGGCAGGGGTCCGCTCACAAAGCATCTAGAGCAGACGATAAGGCAGGAAGTAACGTGACCAGATCATATTTCTGCTTACCAGTGTTTTCTAAACATTCATAATCTTCGGGAACTTTGCCATATCTGGCATCTCTTAACCCAGTGATAAATACTATTCACTTAATACTTTACATGTAACCGACTCATTTTACTTAAATACGTTCATTTAAAAGGGAAACCCGGGCTTCCCTGGTGGCACAGTGGTTGAGAGTCCGCCTGCCGATGCAGGGGACACGGGTTCGTGCCCCGGTCTGGGAAGATCCCACGTGCCGCGGAGCAGCTGGGCCCGTGAGCCATGGCCGCTGAGCCTGCGCGTCCGGAGCCTGTGCTCTGCAACGGGAGAGGCCGCAACAGTGAGAGGCCCGCGTACCGCAAAAAAAAAAAAAAAAAGGAAACCCTTTGTAAACTATCCTAACTTCTGTCATATACACAAACTAACAGTAAAACTAAACCTAATGAAAGCGAAATAATGTTCCATGTCACCACCTGCTAAGGTTCTGATTCCGAAGTCTACCTTCTCCTGTTAAAAAAAAGAGATTAACATGTCGGCAAGGTGCTAAAGATGAGATAGCACTAAACGGGACTTTCTCCTTGACTAGATCATCAGAAAGATTCAAAGAGGATTCAAAGGAAATATTAATATCTTTCTTACTGTGTGAGGCAGTGTTACTTCAGCTGTATCTGGATTTCTTCTAAGATTATTTCATAATGACATAAAATAATCTTAAACATGACCAGTGGTACGATTTCCACAGCGACTCGCTATAAACCTTTCAGATGTCTTTGAGTGAACAGAAGTAGGGTATGGAAGACAAAATGGGGTAGATGGCCAAGAAAACTGAAAAAGCCAATCAATCAAATTGTATCCCTTCACTCCATTACATTGTAAAACCTTCCATCTCACCACCTGGACATCCACCAGCCTGCCCATACGCCCACCCACCTTTTTGCTTATCTGCTTGCCCACCCACAAATCCATTTACTTACCCATTGTTCACCTGCTTCCCCATATACCTGAGTATCTTCTCACCTGCCAAATACATGCACCCATTCCCTCCATACAACTACTCTCCTAAACATTGCCCATCCACTCCCCTGTCTACCTATCTACCTATTATCCATCCATCCATCCATCCATCCATCCTTCCATCCATCCCATACATTACATTCCACACTTAGCGTCTTGACCCCTAATTCTCCTGTTCCTTCTAAAATAGAAACTGTGGCTATGACCCCTTTAGCTGAGTTCTGATTTGGGTGTTCATTGCCTCTTACAAGCTTCAGTCCTCCCTGAGCTTCCCTTTGGGTTGTCCCCAGATGGAATCTCTGAAAATCACCTTATTCTTGCTGCCCTTGACCTCTTCCCTTCATACACTTCTCCTCACCAGGGGTCTTATTTTCCTATAACCGTACCAGGGCAGAGTCCTAGATTGTCAAAGATGAAAGGGAAGGTAGAGACCGCTGAGCCCAAAGCTTTCAGTTTCTAGATGGGAAAGCAGAGTGGGCAGGTCACAGGATGAGCCAGTCACAGTATTAGGAACCTTTTTATTTCTCAAGATAAATCCTCCGGTGCCTATAAACTACTCCTGCATTTCTAAAATGTCAGGGCTCAAAGCAACCTTAGACATCATCTCTGAGTGGTTTTCCAGATGGGCCTCACAGGGTGGGTGTTTTGAGTGGTCTAGTCTCCAATTCCCTACAGCCCTACTTAACTAGAGGATGGGAGTATGTGGGATATTTTTTGAACAAAGGGTTTTGCTGCTAAGAGGAAAAAAATGTTTAAACTCTTTGTTCTCAACCAGTGCCCTCATTTTATGGACAAGGAAGTAGGTTCAGAGAGAAGGTTCCTGCTCAAGGTCACACATCAGGTAAGTTGCAGAGCAAGTGTGCTAACCCAGGTTTCTTGGCCTTGTCTTTTTCCTTTGCTGAGCATCTGCTGGCTTTAGAGGGACCTGAGTTATGGCAGCCAGGGAAGAAGGAATGCTATTCTTCTAGCCCAGGAATTCCTAGGGAGGGCCAATGATCCCAATCACTACTTACGGACTGAGGACATATATTTTAAAAATTAACTGTGGTCCTCTGGATTCCTTGGCTCCCTTCACTGGGAACTGGATGCCAAGAGGAGGCAAGCAGGGGCACCAGTTTTACTCCCAACCTCTCTTTTATGATGACCCCCTCTCCTCAGCAGCATCTCTTTGCTCTACAAAATTCTGCCTGTTAAGCTTATGGGCACAGAGCACACTTTGTCCACTGTGACTGTGGACTTTGCCACTGAAACTGATAATCCCTCTTGGGAGAGACACGAGATGTTCTCCTCCCCTGACGCACAGTGTGCGCTGCTCTCCGCTCCCTAGTGGATGGCGGCAGTGTCAGGGCTCTGTGGACACCTCTGGCTCGGTGGTATTTGAAATGCCACCTATCGACGTTCTCTAGGAGGGGGGCCAAGCTCCACAGCGCCGACCTTGTCCTGAGACCCTCCACCTGCGCCTCCTGTCACTCTCAGAGTTTTCTGGGCTCGTCAACATTTGCTGAAGTGTCATCCTTGCTTATTTGCAGGTCAGCTTTAAGCCCTGCCCCTGGCCTTTTAACACAGGTAAACTCTCTTTGCATAACATAATCATCTGTTAAGAGCAGGCTCTGGAATCAGGCCACCTGAGTGCAAATTCCAGCTGCATTGCTTACTGGTTATGTGCTCTTTGGCAAATTACTTAATCTCTCTGGGCCTCAGTTTCCTCATCTGTAAAAATGGAGAGATAAAATAATAGGAAGATACTTGGGCTGGGCTCTGAGGAAGAGGGGGGAGAAGGGGAGAGGGAAAAGAATTGTGGGCAGAAGGGAACAGCATGTACAAAGGCCCTGTGGAAAGAGGAAACAGAGCACTTTACCTGGGACTGAAAGAAGACCCAGGACCATGGAGACGCCCTAGCTTGGCTTACTCAGCATCTTTCGTAGTGTGCCTTCCTGTACTAGACAGACCTAGAAGCTAGACTTCTGAAGCCAAGCATACAGATGCGATTTAGGTTCTGTTAACCATGGACATTAACACAGGAAGGCTGAGGTCATACTTTTCTGATTTTCAGTCAAGCGGAGTTCTGGGTTGTTTTTTTTCTGCAGCTGCTGTTGCAGAGGGTTCAGGGTCTAGCCCCTTGTTCGTGATTGCAGAAGAAGAGCTGGGGGCACCCCACCTGCTGGCAGGGATCAGGGCAGAGTATAGTCCTGCAGCCAGCAGTGGTGGTGGCAGCAACCAGATTCCCAGCTTCCCAGTCATGACAGAGGCTGCAGTGTTACTCTGGGGATCTCAGCCTAGGACCAACCTCTCCAGCCCTCCCAGCAGTGTGTGAGCACTGTTTCCCTGTATTACATTCCTTTCTGCTTAAATGGACTGCGGTGGTTTCTGTGATCTGCAGCTGAGCTGGACTGTGGTGGACAAAAGAAGGCCACACATTCTTCCCATCAAGGAATGGAGCTCGTTTCCCCTCCCCTCGGCCTGGGCTGGCTTGTGACTTCTTCACCAAAAGAAAGTGGTGGAGGTGATACTCTATCAATTCCAGGCCAAGCCTTGATGTTAAGAGGGGGAGGTTTTTGCTTTTTAACCTGTGGAAAGTTCACTCTTGAGAGACGCTCTCCGAATCCAGCTGGCACGCAGTGAGAATCCCAAGCCACATGGAGAGGCCCCGTGTGGCCTCTATCTGACAGTTCTAGTTGAACTCTCAGGCAACAGCCAGCATCACCCACCAGACACGTGAGTGATCACCTTGGAAGCCCAGCCCAGTCATGCCTGCAGATGGTTCCAGACCCAGAAGAACCACACAGCTGAGCCTAGTCAAACCCAAGAATCACGAGAGAACTAAGATTTGGGGTGATTTGGGGGGCGGCAATAGACAACCCAAATACTGACGTGTACAGGCAGATGGAGTAAAAGGAAGTGGGATGAAGCTGGAGAAGATTATGTGGAGCCTGGTAAGCCACGGTTAGGAGTTTTGTTACTATTCTAAAAGCAGTGGGAAACTGCGGAAAGATTTTAGGTAGAAAGGTGACCCTATGGCATTTCCCTTTCAAAGGCATCACCTTGCCTGCTGTGTGGGGAACAGACTGGAGGGGGAGCCAGAGAGGTGAGCCAGCCTGGAGATAAATGCAGGTGTTGAGGCAAGAGCTGAAGGTGGTTTGGACGGGAGAGTGGGGTGGGGCTGGGGGTTAATGGTTGAAAGGGAGCAAAGTGGATGATCAGTGATATTTAGGAGATAAAATTATAATGACTTGGGGAGTGCTGGTAATCTATGTGGGCTTTACCTAACTAGTTCCTTCTATTCTCTGTGCCCCATACCTCTACAGAGTCGACAGTGGAGAGAGCAAGGACTCAGGTATCAGACACATTAATCCCAGTTTACTACTTAGCTGCTGTGTTACCTTGGGCAAGTCACCTAACTTCTCTGGACTGCAGTTTTCCTCAAACGGGGGCAATATGAAGCATGATCACAGTAGGTCCACTTGTTTACTGAACAGTGCCTGGCACATAGCAGGCACACAATAAATCTTTGTTGGATGAATTTAGTGGGTTGGAATTAATGAGCTACAAAGAAGAAATGACCTTATTTTTCTCCTCCTCCTGAAAACTTCTGTCAAGGAGGGCTTTCCCTTCCTGCATGTCTCCGAGCCAAAGCTGAAAAGAAAGCTCCTGGAGCAGGACCTGGAGGAGGCCACTGTCTGGCTGGATGGAGAAAGGGGAGGCACAGAGAGAGCAGGGGCCGGGAAGTTGACAGGAACAGGCTAAAGGGTATGTGTTTGGGGCCACGTCCTGTCCTCTCGGGCCTCAGGGCCCTCATCTTAGCCTGGGTGGTTGAAGCAAATGTTCTGCCCACCAGCCATTCCTGCTCCAGGCCCCTTGCTCATTCTTTCTAACTCTGCATGGCAGCCTGGCCTTTCTGCTGCCCCTTGCAGAGTCCTCCTCCGGGGAGAGACCGCTTCTGCTGGGTTTCTGTGTCCGCCACCCTCCCCAACACGGACACCTGGGGCCTGGCCCCAAGCGGGCTGTGCCTGCCCATGCGAGGGACGGCCTCTCTCCCCCCGCAGTCCTCAGGCCCTCAGGAGCAGTAACTGGGTGCAGGGGAAGACAAGGCAGAGAAGGGGCCCACTCTCCTGTTTTGAGCCCCTCCCGCCCTTGGCCCCTGTAGGTAATCACTGAGCCTTTTGGGGGTTCTGTAGTATAAGTTGGGTTACCTCTAGCTTTCTCTGTTGGCAGTTTAGGGTTCAGGGTTCTTGGTTGCCCTAAGTTACAACCCACTGATCTGCTTTTCGGCCTTCCAAATTTTGTTAATGTTATCTCCTCTTCTGGGCTAATTATCCTTGTGGTTTTATGCCTTAAAAAAAAAAAATCCCTTTTGCCTTCATGTTAGTGGAGGGTCAGGAGGGAGTGGAGTTATGTGTGTGTGCTCGATCTGTCTTATTTAGCCAGAATTCATAGTCAGTCTAATTTAATCTTCACAACAATACCAAGGGGCCGTATTATTATTCTCATTCTCAGAGGCTCGGAGAAGAAGTCCACAGAACTAATAAGTGGTGGAACCTGGTGCCACCCACAGCCCTTGGTCTCCAACACTCTTCACCTCACACAGCTCTCCTGGCAGTGCTCAGAGAAGGCTGTGTCCTCCTCACTTCCACAGAAGTTGGCATCGTATGTGGTCAAAGCTCAGTTTGCCGGAAGGACGCCGTGGGGTGATCATACCTTCCTCCATCTGAACGTGTCCTCTGACCATGCCTTCTGTAGGAGCCGAGGCATTGTAAGAGTGGTAAATGCAATTAAGAATGGGAATGACCTTAATGTCCAACAGCAGTGGATTGGGTAAACAAATTTTGGTCTCCCCGTTTAAAATATCCTATCTGGCTGTCAGAATGATAAGGCAGAAGAATATTTAACTTCATGGAAAAATGCTCCTGACGTATTGGGACATTGAAGAAGTACACTTTCTTTCTTTCTTTCTTTTTATTTTTTTGCGGTATACAGGCCTCTCACTGCTGTGGCCTCTCCCATTGTGGAGCACAGGCTCCGGACACGCAGGCTCAGCGGCCATGGCTCACGGGCCCAGCTGCTCCACGGCATGTGGGATCTTCCCGGACCGGGCCACGAACCCGTGTCCCCTGCATTGGCAGGTGGACTCTCAACCACTGCGCCACCAGGGAAGCCCGAAGAAGTACATTTTCTAAGCAGTGGGTGCTGTATAGCTACAATAACACATACATAATAACAAATTAATAAAAGAGGAACTAACATTTACCTGAAACCCTTGATCCTTGAGTACAGGTCCCAAGCCAACATCCAAAGTTAAAAGGGATCCTGTCTACCCCAGGGTATGAAATCAAATTCACCCTCTCCCACCCTTACGCCCTACTCTGCCCCCAGCACCCCATAATTCCTCATGACCTTGAAGTCTACAGTTCATATCCTGTGGAGGGAAAGTGCATCGGCTGCTCCCCTACCCTCGCCTCCACCTGGGGTTTTGTGAATCTACTCCTGGAATACTGTGGGTATTGAGAACATGCTAAATAATCATAGTTTTTTTCTTTACTTTTACCTGGGCCACTGGAAAGCTCCCGCCCTCTTTTTCTTGGAGGAAGAGTAGGGCTGAGTGATTAGCTAAAGTGTGGGAAATGACAGCCATTTGTTATCCTGGAAGAAGAAGTCCCCCCACTGCAGGCGAAATGAGGAAAAATAGAACTAAAATCTAGCCACAAGCTATGTTACAAGACACTGGATTTCCTTTGCTAAAGATCCTCTGAGATGGGATAAAGATTTATGTATTCAGCCACCTTAGAATAGTGTGTGTCAGCGTGAGGGTTATTAGCCATTATCGCTGTGCTGTCCGGTCCAGTAGCTACTAGCCACACGGGGCTTGTGGCACGCTTGAAACGTGGCTAGTCTGGATTGAAATGTGCTATAAATGTAAAATACACACTGGATCAGGAAGACCCGGCATGTAAAAAAAAAAAATGTAGCCGATCTCATTCCTGATTTTTAAAATAATAATCGAAATGATAATATTTCGGATATATTGGATTAAATAAAATATATTATTAAATTTAATTTAACCTTAAACATTTCCTTAAGTTAAAAACTTTTTTAAAGCCCTGTGGTCTCAGTGCCTCAACACAGCACCTATTAATTTCTCATGTAAGCTCCGTGCCAGCGCAGCCAAAGCAGATGTGCAGAAGGTCCTGCTCGTCATAGTCACGCAGGGACTCTGGCTGAGGGAGCAGCTGCCATCTAGATCACTGTCAGTCACCTTGCCAGAGGGAAAGCCAGAGCTCTGGAGGATATGGCCCTGGCAATTAAATGTTCTGGCCTAGAAGTGACACCCGTTGTTTCTGCTCACAGCTCATTGGCTGGAACCAGTCACATGGCTCTACTTAACCACAAGGGGGCAGGGCGATCCTACCCTGTGCCCCAAGGGCAGAGATCCAGAAATACTTGGTGGACATGACTAGCTTGGTTTCTATCGGCTTTTTTTTATTCTTTAGAATATATAGAATTGAATAATAGTAAAAAGTAGAGTGGAATAAAATAGGAAATATCAGAGGGCATCACAAAATTTTAAAGTTATGATTGAGGCTCAATAAATATTTGTGAGATGGTGAAAATTCTTTCTGAAAAGGGATCATAGCCACAACGAACATGTCTTTCTTGCTTTATCACTAACAAAGTGTTTGCCCACTGGTTATCTCATGTGGGGTGTTATGGGCCCCCTTTATGGATGACGAAACTGGCTCAGAGAAGTGAGTGATCTGCCCGGGTCACGCCGTCAAATGGCAGAGCTGGGACTTGGGACTAGTAAGATACTAATGCAACTCCCTCATCAAACCCCAAACTTTTTTCTCTTTCATTTATCAACCCCGATAACTTGCTATTCTTTACTTCTTTTAATAATACTAACATTTAACATATACTGAGTTTAATACTATTATCATTGCTATTTTATAGCCGAGGAAACTGAGGCTCAAACAGATGAGATGACCACCCAAGGTTACACAGCCCCTGGTAAGCTCGGCAGGACTTGGGTTCATAGGCAGGTCTATGAGAGTCAAGGCTGTAGTTGTAATGCTCTTTTGCCACTCTGGCTTTTTGAGCTGGTTCTGGAAATCACTTGAATGGCATAATGGATAAGTTTTGAGGGAACTTCCCATGATTGTTTGGTTCACGTGGTTCCTGCAACTCCTGCCTATTACCTTGGGCCCTTCTTACATTCCTAATCCCAGAGGGGCAGATAGTTTGAGATCCTGCATAGAATCTGGAGCCTCAATAACCCACGGACATTAAGAAACACACACACACGCGCACACTAAACAAAAGATAAAGACTCCCTGATATTAGTAAGTGGAACCGGATGACTAAGTTATGCCAGGGTTACCTTTTAAAGATCCTGTTTCATTTCTAGCTTTATGGGGCTTGATGTAAGCTTTTGGAAATGTACTTTTATGAGATTCAAAGATAGTTATTCTACATGTCCTTTAAAAGTGCCCATACCATAAATAATAATAACTAATATTTAGTTCCTGCTATATGCCAGGCACTGTGCTAAGACATTAACGTGGATTATTTCATTTAACCCTCAATGACATCAGTGAGGTAAATGTAACCCAGGACTGTGGAAGTGAGAAGAAACCTTATGATACGTGTGGAAGTGGCCTTAGCTGGGATTCTCAAGTACTGATGAGATCCAGCCTCTGCTCTGCCTCTAACTGCAAATTACTTACGGGCACTTTGATCCTTAGATTTCACATCTGCAACATTCTACCTTTGAGCTGGATGATCTAGAAACTCCTGGAGAGGAGGGGCTTATCTGAGCAGTGCTTAGCGCAAGAGGACTGCATAAACAGCACTATTATGACAATCCAGATAGAGACCATATTTTCTGAAATGAAAATCGGTGTGTACAGTCTGGCAAATGAAAGCCCTCATAGAGACCATGAACAGAGTATTTGAAATTGGAACTTCCCTGGAAACCCTGAGTTACAAAGTTTCAGTCTGGTTGCTAGCTTGTTTGCCACTGGGAAATGAAGCAGCACTAATTCTTATCTTATAACATTGGTTCACACTTATCCACTGCTCATGGTGCACCAGACTCTGTGCTAAGACATTTACAACGGTTGGCTCCTGTAGTCCTCACAACCACCCTATGTGATCATCTCCATTTCACAGATGAGGAAGCTGGGGCTTCAAGAGATGAGCCATTTTCCCAGGGTCTCGCTACTGGTAGGAGATGGAGTCCAGACTGGCGCTCTGACTCCAGGGTCCTCATTCTTACCACCCTGCTTTCCCTTCTCCAGCGTACTGAGGACTTAGCTTGGGGAGGTAGATCAAGAACAAGTCCAACCCAGGCCCTGCTCACATGGAAGATGAGTAGAACATATGCTTCGGGCTCTTTGCAGCCAGTTATCTCATGTATTCCTCCCGTCATCTTTCTGAGGTATGCATTACTATTGACCCCATTTGACAGATGGAGAACTTGAGGCTCAGAGAGTTCAGACAAGTTGCCCAAGATGAACTAGCCAATGTGTGGCAAAGCCGAGATTCAAACCCAGGCCTCTCTGACTTCAAAGCCTTGGCTTTAAGCCAGGGTTTCTCACCCTTGGCACAGCTGACATTTGGGGCTGGACAGTTGGGAAGGGGGGACTGTCCTGTTCACTGGAAAATGTCTGATAGCATCCTTGACTTCTATCCACTAGATGCCAGTAGAACACTCCTCCCCCAATTGTGACAACCACAATTATCTCCAGACGTTGTCAAATGTTCCCTGGGGGCAAAATTGCTCCCCGCTGAGAACTCTTGCTTCCGGCTGGCTGACTGGGCCACCTCAGGACTGGGGACTCAGGCACAGTGTTGAAAAGAAACTTTCATGATCTTCTTTTAAGAGACTGAGAGCAGGTGTTCTGGCTCTGTGCCCCTGAAATTAGCCACCCCCTGCACAACAAGGTACCGACCGGGACCTGCAGCCTGCTGGAGAGAGTCAGGGACACCTGCGGGAACTTTTGTCTCTAGACCAGCCTGGTGTGCTCTCACCCAGCAGGCCCCGTCATCCGTGCCTCTCTTGCCCGGGCTGAATTTGTCTGGAGGCCTTTAAGGAAGCTGCCCGATGATCGTCTCTTGGCTCAGTTTAGCTTTATCTCTAGTTTTTGATCTTAAATGGAACTAATGACCATTTGAGATTCAGATTCCACACCAACTGCCCAGAACCTTCTCAATGAGCAGACTGGAAGCCCCGTACAGCCTAATTCACGGCTCGCACCTCAACAAATGCCCCTGGCAAGTTAGACACCTGGAATCCTTGCAGACATCTCCCTCTCTATCAACGTGGAATCTCAAGCCATCACCAAGTCCTCTCAGTTTGGGATTCTAAGCATGATTTGGACCCTGGGGTCTTGTGCATCTCCGATCTCCCCAATCCAAGCCACCATAGGCTACTGCAACATCCTCTGAAAGGCACCCACATCATTCACTCCTGCCTCCCGGTCTGTTTTCACACTGTAGCTATAGTAGCCTTTTAAAAATGTTAATCTGAATCCACCCACCCACCTACCCCTTCACGCACATCCCTACTCCTGTCCTAAGTCATTCAGTGATGCGTCCTGTCTTTCCCCTTCACTCTCTCTACTCCAGACATACTGGCTTGTCTGTTCTCAAAAGCATCATATTCTCTCCACTGCAGGGTTTTTGCATATGCTGTCCCCTCAGCCTGGGTGTTCTCACAATCCCTCTTTGCTTAGGTAACTACACTCATCCTTAGAGGATGTCTTCCCTGACCACTTCTCACTCAACCCGAGTCTAGGTCCATCTCCATCGTTACATGTTCTTAGAGCAGCCTCTCTCTCTTTCCTCACTTTTATCTCAGCTTGCAGGGTTATTTGGGGGTTGTTTATTTGTTTAGATTCCTCTTCCCCATAAGACTGTAAGCTCCACAATGGGAACAACGTGTCTGTTTTTGCTCGTCATTGCATCACCAAAGCACAGTATATTGCCTGGAATATAGCAGGTGCTCTTTACATACTTATTGAATGGCTGAATGAGCTCATATAATCCTCCCAACAAGCCTGTGAAAATTCTGCCTGAGTCCAGTGCTCTTTCCCTGCTCTGACTTCCTATAGCACCTGCTCTCTTGGCATTATATGATGGGGAGCAATAGACGCTGAAAGACATGAAGGGCTCTGGAGCCTGACCAACTGGATTCAAATCCCCCCTCTGCCACTTCCCAGCTGTGTGACATTGGGTAAGAGCCTTAACATCTCTGTGCTTTAGTTTCCTCTTCTATAAAATGCCAGTAATAATAGTACCTGTCTCATGGGATGGTTGTAAGGATTAAATAAGTGAGCTTCTACGAATTCTGTTATAAGGGTTTGGCACATAGTGTGTGCCCCATTAATCTTAGTTACTATTTGTATTATTAACAGAAAGAGCATTGATTCTGGGATTAGATGAGTCTGGTTTTCTCTCATATTTGCAAATTATTCCCTGGGTGGACAAGTCACGTCACACCCCTGAGCCTGAGTTTCCCCATCTGTTAAGTTGGGATCTCAAAGCCTACTTCTGAGAAGGCCATTGTGAGAGTAGATAGGATGAGAACAAAGCGCTCAGCACAGTGCCCAGTGCATGGTAGTTCCCTTCCTGATGGGTTGAATTGGTCCCCGTTGCCTCTTAGACAAGAAGTTCCCTGAAGTTAGGCTTCACATCTGCCTTATTCAGGGCTGTTTTCCCCAGCCCCTCTGTACCTGGCACATAGTAGGTGTTCAACAAGTAGTTCTTTACTGAGTGAATGAATCAATACTGACAGGGACCATGCTTTGCTCATCTTTGACCAACCCGAGACTAGTGCAATACCTAGTATCTAATTTCAATAAATGTTTGTTGACAGAATAGATTTTTAAAATGCTATTCATTTCTGTTCCCAGTCCCACTTAAGTGTCTGAACTGAACTGAGAAAGATACTTGTTAACTTATCCTGAATCTCTCTAGCCTTAGTATTTTTATTTGTAAAATGAGGCTACTAATAATATCTACCTCGTAAGAGTGCTCTGAAAAGTAAATGAAGCAATATGTGTTCAGCACATTGAAAATGTTGGCTCATTATTATTCCCTTCCCTGAGCCTTGGTTTCCTCATCTGTGAAATGGGCATCCACTCCCACATTTATTCATTCATTACTCAACAAACACAGCACCCATATGTGAGGTATTGTAGTTAAGACCTAGGGCAGTTAGAGAAGTGAACGAGCCATGGTCCCTGCCGTGAGGATCTAAGTTTGCTGTGGGACAGTGTATGAATAATAAAAATCCAGTGAGAGAAGAGCCGTAATGTGTGTGAAGTCTATGGGGGTTAGGCGTATGGGGGTGGGATGGGAGCTCCAGAGTTTCAGTGAGCTTGCTAGGGAGATTATAAAAGGTTATGGTATCACCAGCTTGGTGTAATCACCAACATGACATCAGTTTGAAACAGAGTTGTACCCTCTGGGCTCTGGTTTTTGTAGGCTGAATCTGTGGAATCCTGATGCGGCCTCACTTTCTACCCTGGCTCACCAGCAATCCAGAGACTGGTCTAGGTGTCACAATCACAGTGAGGATCCAGTTCAAACAGATACAGCCTTCTGAGACTCTGCCTTGCCTTCCTCCCCTTCTCCTGGGTCCTCCCTTCTCAGGGGACTGAACAGTGATTCCCCTACACTCTCCATGTGGAATGATGTGCGGTGCCTCCAATGCCTGCTGGGTTCCTGCCTAGTTCTCCAAAGACAAGCCTCCCCCTTCCCAAGGTGGGTTCCGGAAGGGAGATTCTTGGGCGTTGGAGATTGGAAGAAGCCAGACCAGGTCTCTGGGCTCCTGCACCCAAGTGGACCACATGCTTGTCTCTGATGTTCACAGCTGGTTTCAGGGAACTGAGTGCCGCCAATCAAACTCAGGAGAGACTGAAACATCTAAATTAGAATTTTACATTTAAGCCAGGTGTGCTTGTGGGGTTGGGAGGGACGAGTCATCTCCAGTGACCAAAATATTTGCACCTGTTACCCAGAGCTATCTTTTATTCTCAATTGAAAGAAATTTACATGCCAAGGGTATTTAAACATCAGGGGAGGGTCTGCTGTCAGTGGCCTGGCCAGAGGCAGAAGGATGTCTGAGTCCCAACGGCCAAGGGTAACAGGCCTCAGGGAATAAGCAAGATTTACGAGAGCCCGTCTGGGCCGCTTCTTCTGTCGGAAAGGCCTCCCTGCAGTATTTTCTGTCTCATCAACGCTGCATTTCATTTTAAATTGCAGCTGAAAGCAGATATTTTCCCTCTTGCCTATTACACCTCTTAATTTGTCTCTCCCTCTGCTGTTATTTGTCTCTATAAAGTGTTTTGCGTGAAAGCCCCACACAGCACAATGTTTCTTTGCCTTGGGTTTAATAGGAGGGGAAGGCACAGAGAGACTTGAGTCTCAGGAGGAAAGTGTGAGGGCCTTGAGGTCGAGACACATCTGTGTCTGGGAATATACGCCTGGCAGTGTGTACGTGTGTTTGGACCTATCTGTTGTGTGAGTGTCTGTGGGATGTGTGTACATGTCAATATTTGTACTAATATGTATTACATGTGCTTTGGTATAATCACTTATACTTAAGTGCTTTGGTATAATCACATACCTAAATTAAGTGTATGTTTGTGTGCAGGTACACACCCACATGCAGTCTCTGAGTGCATCTGGAGCTACGCATAGAAGCACACATGTGCACATAAACACGCAGGCATCTGGGTACGCATGTCACATGCTGTGTGTGGTCTTCTACGCACACGACCAAGGTTCCTTCTCCTTCCTTGCACTCAAACCACTGTGCTTAGCATCCCTCCCTGCCCCACCCAGGGGCCCAGGCCTGGTTTGGGGCCCGTAGGCAAAGGAAGGCAGAGCTGTGGTCTGCGGGGGGTGCAGTGGAAACACTGCCTTAGCCAGGCCCAGCCCGTCCTCACAGCGTGCCACAGCAGCACCACCGCGGCTCCCGCGGAAGCTCTCGGGGCCCCTGGGCAGGCCCCCGCCCCCTGCCAATCCTGGACTGGCACTGAGGGGTGAGTGAGGTTACCGAAAGACCGCCAGAGCCCTCCAGACAAGCTGGATCTCCTGCCCCCTCTAGGGGACCAACAACCGGAGCGGCGAGGGTTGGGGGTACGGGGGACGTCTCGGTCGCTCCCAGTCCAGCGAATGCTGGGCACTAACCAATGGACGACTGCGGCCCAACGGGGATCCCTCCGAGGCAGCCAATGACCTCGCTCTTCTCTCCACCCCCGCCAACCCCGCGCAGCTGGACCATTGGTGCTGGCGGGATGGGGGGGAGTGTGCGCGGCGCTGGCCCTTCGAGGGAGGGGGCGTGGCTTGGAGTCCCAGCTCCTCTCCCCACCCGGGCTTTGGCCCCCGCACTCCCTACCCCAGCCGCGAGGCCATTGGCCGGGCTACAGCGCCGCGGCGGAGGTGGACCACGGGGCGCGCAGTGGGCGTGGCCCGAGGGCGTGGCCCGGCGGGAGGCGGGGCCGCGGGTGCTGTCTCAGTGAAAACCCGAGCTGCCGCGGCAGCGGCGGGGGCGTTCTGGTGGTGTGCGCGCCTGTGGGGCGCAGGCTCGGCAGCGGCGGCGGCGCGGCGGCTCAGTCTACGGCGGCAGCGGCCCGTCTGGAGCGGCCGCGGTGAGGACGCCAGCTGCGGCTGGGGAGGCGCAGCCGGGACTGCGCGCTCCGCGGAGCCGGCGGGGACCGGGAACAGGTGATCCCAGCAGGAACCCGGAGCCCTACCGAGTTGGCTGGGCGGGAGCCCGCACTCCCGGGCGCAGCTGCAGCCGCCCCGCCGCGGCTGGTCGCGAAAGGCGCCGGGCTCCAGACAGGGGGCCCGGCATCCCTCCGCTCCCGGGGGCCCGGGAAGACCCTGCTCCGCAAGCTCAGAAGTGCCTGCCCTCTCTCCCCGGAGCCCGCTCTGCGGCGGAGCAAAGTTGTAGACGTGTCCCTATAGCCAAGCCCCGGCACTGTCGCGACCCGGCCGGGCCGGCGCGCTCTCGGAGCGCAGCTGACACGCCGGCCCCGCCGCCACCTCTCCCCCGGAGCCGACCCCCTCTGGAAACTGCTTCTGAGGCCAAAACTTTGGGCCGAGGGGCTGAGGGCGGCTCGGAGCGGGGACGAGGCCTGCGTGCGCCCCTCCGCGCCGACAGCCTGGGCGCCGCGGACGGCATGTGACGGCCCCGGCGGCCGCCGCAGCGCGGGAAAGCGCGGGCCCCGCGGGCTCCGGCCGCTGCGAGGAGGGGCCGCGCGGCGGCCGGAGGGAAGGCTGCGGCGCGCGGTCGACCCCTGCGGGCCCGGGCCCCGAGCCGTACCGCCTCGCTCGCCCGGGCCCCGCCGAGGCTGCTGCTCCCCCGTCCCGGCGCGGGAGGACTCGCTCCAAACTCCCTGAACTTCAGGAGCAGCCCCCGCAGGGCGAAACTCTCAGGGGCCCCCACCCCGGGCGGCGCCCCTCGACGACCTCCCCTCGCCGAGCCCCCTGCTGACAAGTGCCTGGACTCCCAGGGCCTCAGGGGCCCGGCCGGATCTGACTGTCCCCAGCCCCGTGTCCGGCAACGATGCTCATGAGGAAAGTGCCCGGCTTCGTCCCGGCCTCCCCGTGGGGGCTGCGGCTGCCGCAGAAGTTCCTCTTCCTTCTCTTCCTCTCCGGCCTCGTCACCCTGTGCTTCGGGGCCCTGTTCCTGCTGCCCAGCTCCTCTCGCCTCAAGCGCCTCTTCCTGGCCCCCCGGACCCAGCAGCCCGGCCTGGAGGCAGTGGCGCAAGTCGCCGGCCACCCCCTGACCCGCGAGCAGGAGTCGCCTCCGAACCCGGCCCCCGCGGCTCCAGCCCCGGGTGAGGACGACCCCAGGAGCCAAGCCAGTCCCCGCCGCAGGAAAGGGTGGCTGCGGCGCACCCGCCCCACCGGGCCGCGGGAGGAGGCCACGGCGGCCCGGGGCAGCAGCGCCACGGCCCTCAGACCGCAGGAGGGGAGCATCTCCTCTAGCTTTGACGTCAACGCCTTCCGAAGCCGCCTCCGCCACCCGGTCCTGGGCACTAGGGCCGACGAGAGTAAGGAGCCCCAGAGCCTAGTTCAAAGCCAGCGGGAGAAAATCAAGGAGGTAAGGACTCTTCTCCCCGCACAAAAGAAAAGACCCTCTTGTGCTTCCATCCATTTCCCCTGGGCCCAGTCACTCCCGGGCTCCCTGGTCTACTCTAGGTCCTCCAGGCACACTCTATACCCTCCTCCCTCCTCCCAAACTTCCCACCTTCACTCCTGCCTGCACAGTTTTCCACTACCGGGTTCAGTTAATCATCCGCACCCCCGATGGTAGCTGAACCACTGGACCAACTTTCCCCCACCCCCAGACTCTGGTCTTTCCAGTCCAGTCCTCAGCCCAGGTGGGGCCTGCTCCCTCCCTTTGTGGAGATGTTAATAAGATTTTTGTGGAGTTGCTAGTTAGGCTTATTAATGGACACCCTTTCTGTTTGAAGGGGCCAAGAGCCATGTTGTTTCTCACTGTGTGTCTTTAAATTGTGACATCTCCCAACCCCCTTTAGGATCTACACCTGGAAAGCCAGGATTTGGGAGGTATTTGGTGACCTGCAAGTATTTTGCAGTCTAGCCAGCAACCTACAAGCCAGAGGATGTTGTGCATTCTTGATAACTGTTTCTATTGAGCTTTGGAACAACTGTACGTAATTGCGTGTGATGCAAGGAGCAATGATCCCTAAGGCGGTGGGAATGTTACAGAAGCTCTGAGGTTATTGGCTTAATGTAGCAGGTCTTGGACTTGTTCCCTGTAGGGATTGTACCAGAGAGGGGTTAGAAGGGTCACTTTGAGTCTGAATCTTAGTCTTAATTTAAGAAACCAAAAGCAAACGCAGCCTCACCGTGGCTTGAAGACAGTTGCCAAGCCACCACTGATAACTAAATGTTCTGCTCAGTCCCTGTTAGAGCTGCCTACTGTTGGAGCCGCCTGCGCAAGGTTTTTGCCCAGCACTGCAGAGGGGGCTGCAGTGACACCCCCGGGCCACGAGGGGGCTGTGGGCAAGCAGTGGGCCAGGGTCTCCTCCCTAGAAAGGAGAGGATGCTCCCCCCATCCCCGTGGACCCAGAATGAAAGGACTGCTTCTGCCTGGACTTCTTGGTTTGCTGCAGAGCAGTCAGCAAGTCTGCCGTGATTTCCAGGGAGAGCAGGCAGCAAGAGTCAGGACCTGCCCTGTCCAGACCTGCTCAGAGCCAGTGGAGAGCTTAGCTGTCCTCCTCTCCTTGTCCAGTATATCCTGTCTCCCAACGCCCACCTCTCCCTACTTATCTCTGCTGTTGTTACTCAGCCTTCTATGCTAAGGAGACTCTATCTTAACTAGCAATCACTGGACATTTTGTGATGTCAGTAGAGGAAACCACAAAGACGAGTCCTTGTTTCCTGTGTGCAAGCACACACTCTCAGTTTCCAAATCCTTGTTGAAATCCCAAAGGTTAATTGAAGCCTGGAACTTGCAGTAGCTAAGAAAGGGGCATCATTTCTCCCCCACTGTTTAAGGAGCTGTGTTGTTGAATACGCACCTGAACCACCCCAGCTCCCTTTCCTAAAGCTGCCTCTGAAAACATTAACCCTTTCAGACCTCCTTGGAGAGCAGTAACCCGCAGTGAAATTACGTTTAAACTATATGCATGCAGTTTTTCACGGGGTGTAGAGCTGCCATCAGATCTTTAAAAGGATGCCCCAAAGGATGAAGAGTTACCTACTGCCCTCTTCAAAAGGTGCTTTCTGCATTTGTATCTAGATATGGGACCCATTTCTGAGAGCCTGCGGTTGGGAGCCATGTGGGAAGGAGGGTGGGCTGTCTAGCGGGGGACCAGGTTCTGCCCCTCAATACAAAGAGAACCTCCCTTGTGGGCAGAGGCTGGGGGTGGTGGGAGGTGTGGGGACTCTTCTTTGCAGGTGGATGTAAAGTAACACAATGGGTGGAGGTCTGTGTTGGTTGCCAGATGTCTGGATCTTTCTATCTGGCATCGCTGTACACCCCTGGTAGTAGCTGGAAGCCTGCTTGTCTATACCTGCAGTTGTTCAATGAGCCCCCTCTTACTATCTTGAAGACGTTAAGCTCCTCAGAATGGAGGGGACGGGACTATATACACTATTATATTTTGAAGCCCGTTTTCTCTTCAGGCTTCTTGAGTTTGGACCTCTCCCGGTCCCCAAACAACCTGAAAAAATGTGGGGCAGAGTGTTTGTTTTAGCTGTTAACACAGAGTTAACTTCCCTGGTGTCCCACCTGATGAGGAATGCAGTTGACAATTGCTGGAGGATGTCTTTATTTCCTTCTCATTTAAATTTCTATCTGTGCCATGCCCATGGGTAGATCATTTTAGAAAGGTGCCTGTTTTCATAAAAGGGACTGTTGCTTTCCTCTCTGGCTTGTTTTTTTTCCAGACGTGGATTGATTAGACCCCAGGAGCAGAGGGACAGCTAGCATCAGATAAAAAGGGCTCTGTTCTTATAAGATGAGGTTTTTAAAGCGAAAGTAAACTTCAAGAGAGATTCAGAGAGGGTGATAAATGAGAGTGAATAAAGGCTGGACACTTGGGCTCTAGATCAATGAAGCATACTTATGAACATTCTAGTTTGAGAGATGGACATGGGCTCAAGGTCTCTGCTGATAAGATGGGCTGAAGCTGCATGTTCTGGGTGTAGACACATCAGGAAACAATCTGTCACTAGAACCAATGTTTTCTTCTCAGTTCGCAATTTTGGAACCTTGGAGGAGGCAGTGTGGTGGAAAGGGTAACCCGGAGGACATTGATTCGAGTCTCAGCTCAACTGTCTGACTTTGGACAAGCCACCTCCTCTCCTTCCCGGACCTTATTTTTCCTTCTGTAAAATGGAATGAGAGAGGGGGGAAGAGGCTGGTCACAAATTCTTGCTTCCAGACCTGGCCCCTAAGCAGACTGCCAGTCTGGCCAGGGACTCCATAGCAGCTGGGCTTTTCCCAGCTGTTTTCGGCATGTCTTAGTTCCATGAAGTAAGGGAAAATGTTGTGTTGTTGTTGATGATGGTGATGGTGTTCACTGTTGTATCCCTAGCACCTAGTCAAGAGTAGATATTCACACAGTTGATTAAGTTAAGTATTCCTCTCACCCATATTGAACTTTAGAGATGGGATTGAACAGTGACAGGTCCTCATCTTGGGATCATGGAGAGTAAAGGGACTGGCGAGAATGAAAAACGGCTTGCTAGCAGCCTTTCCTTTCAGATCTGATGATTATATAGGAAATTATTGTGATAATTATTTTAGGGGACCTTGGTCATAGGTGGGTTTCTCTTCAAGTTCAATAGACTTTTCTCACACATGACAAGAGTTGGGAGTGAATAGCTTGTCAGGGTTACATCCCAGTGAAAGGTTTCACACTACGTTGTGTCCTACTAATGATGGTAGGTTGCTGATCTGGAAGTTGTCCCTTCAGTGAAGGGAGCTTTTGTTAAAGGGAATTGGGCAGAGTAGGGCTGTGAGAACATAGCACTGGAGTGGGGCTGCCCCTAGCCCATAGGAAGAATGTGGATTGAATTTTACCCCCATCCCCGTCCCCTCTGCCCAGTGCCCTTATGCACCGCTGTATGTGGCAGTCGCCCTGAGTGTCCAGCCTGGGTTCAAGTCCTAGCCATGCCATCAACCCTGGTCTCAGGGGGAAATTCCTGTTTATCACTGGGCCTCAGTTTTCGTGGTAAAATGAAGAGACTGGCATTTAGGGGAGCCTTTTCTCTCCCTCGCTCCCACCTGTTTACTGTTCTGTTTATGGATCTGCCCAAGCACCTAGAATAGGATATGACGCTTAGTTGGAGCCCAGATACTTAGTTGGAGCCCGGAGTGGCTACAGAAAAGACCTATAAACTAACAGTTAAGGTTACTGGTGGCAGGAGCTGGGTCTTCTTCCTGAGGGTACATGGAATTCTAAGAGTCCTAGAGTAGGGGCCACAGCAAGGTTTGGGGGCTTGGCTCTGTGACCCAAGAAGCCTTTTAGAAGTTGCAGTAATTTTCCAAGTGCAAGTCTAACTTAAAGGGACTGGAGAGGTGGCAGCCGTGAGTAGAATCTTTCATGCCTGGATAGCAGGCATCTGGAGGATGCCCGAATCACCCTGGAGTCTCTGAGACTTGGCAGGGAGTGCCCCAGCTCTTGCCTTCCATGTCTGCTGTGTTAAGCCTCCAGGATATTGCTCGTTGTGATGTGTGACTATGTCTGAATAAGTCATCTTGGCAAATGGTCTTTGCTCCCCATTAACGGGCTGGTTCGTTGGTCATGTGTGGTTTCTCTGTATATCTGATTTATCGCTGCTAGTCCCAGGGACAGGTAGAAAAATTGAAAGGCTTTGTGTTCTTTGTAGCATGTGAATCTGAGGCTGTGAGATGTTCAGGATAATTAATATTAGGAGCACCTCAGATTTAAATAGCTTTCCTTCGAAGAGCTCTGTTTCAGTTGAAAATCCACTGAAGATTTTTCCCCCTTGTCCTTCAGTTTCTGTCTTGTCCTGCTCTATGATACATTTAATATAGACGGGAAGATTGCCCTATAGTAACCAGACAGGTCCCTTGGGAGACCCTTACATCATAAGCCCAGCTATACACTTCATTCTTCTTCCTTAGAACTGAGCACTGCAAGTAGACCAAAGCTTAGACCTTGTCCCCACCAGGTGTATGACTTAACACCCACAGGTTGGGTGGATCTCTGCTTTCATTGTGAGCTGCACCACAATTTTAGGGACTTGGTGCAGGCATTCCAAGAGCAATTGCTTCCCAGGCCTCACATCCTTAACTCTGTCTTTAGTGTTAGCTTCAGAAACAAATAGTACAATGACTTTTAAAAGTCAGCTGCTTATTTCACACTGTAGTTAGCAGGGCGGGTAAGAACATAGATTACCCTGCAGTTTTCAGAGTGACTGATTTACATCTGAGCCCAAGAAATGCCTTTTCTCTAGCTTTTCCCGAAGACTGATCCATTACTCCACCAAAAAATAAATATTGTGATATATATCAGGCATACTTTGCTCAAAGGACTCACGTCTTTTCTCTTACTGAAGAAAATAAATCAGGCTCGCAGATTGGAAAGCCCCACGCAGGGAAGCTGTTTGGTAATCTAGGTGGGCAACGAGCCTGTGGGTACTGTCTCTGGCGTGGGGAAGGTGCCTGAGTCTGCATCCTAAGTCAAGTCTGCACTAAGGGAGGTGATGGAGACTTCAGGAAATTCTCTCGCTGCCTTGCTTTCTTTAGCCAGGTCAGGAAAGACTTAACAAGGGTATTATGGACAGGATTCAGGAGAGCATAATGGGCATTTATTACATTAACTTTAAAAGAGGGGCCATACTTGGAGCAGGGATGAATGTCATGAACCGAGGATTATTATTATTCCAGTTCTGTGCATCTGCAGTCCAAAAAGACCACCCTCGTTCAAATAAGCTCTGGTTCTTGATTTCCCACTAACCTGGGGCCAAGGCCTTATGCACAAGTATTTGCATAATTTGGGGAAAACAACAGACTTTTTAAGCTCTGTATTCTCATGGCAGATGATGGTAAGAAAAAAACTGGAGATTCCTTAAGGACTTCTGAGGACTCGAGGACCTCAGTCCCACTCCCCTTCCCTCTTTCACCCCCACTAGGCTCTGGGGGCTAGTTAATAGCCAAGGCAGTATGGTTTTGTTTCTCTTAAATGCAGGGTGTGGCTGAGGTCGCTGTCAGACCTGTTTTTTGGTGTCTCCATCCCCAAAGAGAACTGAAGCCACGGAGACCATAGCTGCAGTCTGTGGCCTCAGTGTGGTGGTCCAGCTGTAGGTATTTCTTCCCTTGAGAAGGCTGTTTTCTAAGATTTGGGTTGAGGGCTCTCCAAACTCAATAGGCAGGTGGTCAGAACAGCTCTTACTCACAAGGGGGTCTGAGTATGTCTCTTAACTCTGAATTTTCATTAATTAAAGGCTAAGACTAGGGAGGTTGTCCGTCTGTTTTAGTGCAGTACCAGAGTGGCAACTTTTACAGAAGGAACTTGGGCATATCGATTAGTGTCCTAAAGAGATATGCTCTCACCTGGCATGCTCTGGGAGTCAGCTGCTCTACAGGCGAAACTTTTAGGCAAATACCTTTCACTAAGTAACGACCATTTTCAGTGGCTGAATAATAGTATATTCTTCTCCCCTCGTTCCACCTCTGCCATGACTTGGGGTCGCCATAAAATCCACTGTGCAATACAGCATGTCCCATAGGGCCTGATGAGTCATTTAGGTAAGACTGCCGGCCTCTCAATGACTGTGTTTTGTGTTCTCATCTTATTTTTTTTACAACAACCCTGTGATGCAGGTGCTACCTATTTATTTCAGTATAACTTACATATAGGGAAACGCACAGATCTTAAATAAAAGTTTGCTCAATTGCAGAAAACCGTATAAACCACACCCCTACGAAGATATAGAACATTCCCATCATCTGAGAAAGTTCCCTCTGCTCCTTCCCAAGCAGTCTCCCATCATCCACCCCCATCACTGTTTTGATTTGTTGCCAGAGATTAGTTTCACCTGTTCTAGAACTTCAACTAAATGGAGTAGTACAATATATGCTATTCTGCTCAAAGCTTCTTTCACTGAGGCTAATGTTTTTGAAATTCATTCATGTTGTGTGTATCAGTGTTTCATTCCTTTTCATTTTTGAGATGTATTCTGTTGTATGAATATCCCACAATTTGTTTATCCATTCACCTGTGGTTGGACTTTTTGGTTGTTTCCAGTGTTTGGCTATCAAGCTGTTATGAACATTTTATGCACAATTCTTTATGTAGGTATATTTTCATTTCTTTTGTGTCAATATCTAGGAGTATAATTGCTGGCTCATAGAGTAAATGTATGTTTAACTTTATAAGAAACTGGAAACACTTTTCCCAAGTAGTTAGACCCACCAGCAAAGTGTTGAGAGTTCTGCATTTCCATCAACACTTGGTATTGTCCACATTTTTAGGTTTAGCCATGATATTTGATGTGTAGTGATATTTAATTGTGGTGTTTTAAAAAATATATTTATTTATTTATTCATTCATTCATTTATTTTGGCTGGGCTGGGTCTTAGTTGCGGCATGCCGGATCTTCATTGTGGCGTGCAGGATCTTTAGTTGTGGCATGAGGACTTCTTAGTTGCGGCATGCAGACTCTTAGTTGCGACATGCATGCAGGATCTAGTTCCCTGACCAGGGATCGAACCCAGAACCCCTGCATTGGGAACGTAGAGTCTTACCCACTGGACCACCATGGAAGTCCCTTAATTGTGTGTGTGTGGTTTTTAAAAATTAATTAATTAATTTTTAGTTTTGTCTGTGCTGGGTCTTCGTTGCTGCATGCAGGCTTTCTCTAGTTGTGGCAAGCAGGGGCTACTCTTCGTTGTGGTGCATGGGCTTCTCTTGTTGTGGAGCATGGGCTCTAGGTTCATGGGCTTCAGTAGTTGTGTCACACAGGCTCAGTAGTTGTGGTGCACAGGCTCAGTAGTTGTGGTGCACAGGCTTAGTTGCTCTGTGGCATGTGGGATCTTCCTGGACCAGGGCTTGAACCCGTGTCCCCTGCATTGGCAGGCAGCTTTCTTAACCACTGTGCCACCAGGGAAGTCCCCTTAGTTGTGGTTTTAATTTTTGTTTCCCTTTTAACTATTGATATTGAACATCTTTTCATATGTTTATCTGCCATTTCTTTATCTTTCTTTTAAGTCTCTGTTCAGATCTTTTGCCCCCCTTTTTTAAATTAAAAAAATTGAGTGTTTATTATCTTATTGAATTTTAGAAATCCTTTGCTCATTTTGGATATGTCCTTTGTCAGATGTATATACTCATACTCTATGGTTTGTCTTTTCATTTTCTTAATAGTGTCAGTCAAAGAGCAGAAGTTTTAAATTTTGATGAAGTCCAGTGTATCAATGTTTTCTTTTATGGTTAGTGCTTTTGTGTGTACTTTAAATAAAGAATTCTTTGTCTACCCCAAGGTCATGAAGATAGTATCCTTTTAATTCCAGAAGCTTTATCATTTTAGTTTTTACATTTAGGTCTCTCATCTGCTTCAAATTAATTTCTGTATATGGTGTGAGGTAGGGGTTGAGGTTCTTTATTTTCATTTAAATATCCAGTTGTTTAGCACCATTTGTTGAAAAAGCTTTCTTTTCCCCATTGAATTGCTTTGATGCCATGTTAGCTTAATTTACTATATGTATGTAGCTGTATTTCTGGACACTTCTGTTCTATTGATTTGTCTTTATGCCAATTCATACTATTTTTTTTTTTAGTGTAATTATTAGTATGAGTGTGTTTGAGCTAACCGTGTTTTTTTTAGAGTTCTCGTTCATTTTTTTGTATCATTAATTTTTTATTTTTTTAATTAAAAATATTTTATTGGAGTATAGTTGATTTACAATGTTGTGTTACTGTCAGGTGTACAGCAAAGTGAATCAGGTATACATATACATATTTCCACTCTTTTTTAGATTCTTTTCCCATATAGGCCATTACAGAGTATTGAGTAGAGTTCCCTGTGCTATACAGTAGGTTCTTATTAGTTATCTATTTTGTGTATAGTAGTGTGTATATGTTAATCCCAATCTCCCAATTTATCTGCCCCCCCACACCTTATCCCCTGATACGCATAAGTTTGTTTTTCTAGATCTGTGACTCTACTCCTGTTTTGTAAGTAAGTTCATTTGTACCCTTTTTTTAGATTCCACATATAAGTGATATCATATGATATTTGTCTTTCTGTGTCTGACTTCACTTAGTATGACAATCTCTAGGTCCATCCATGTTGCTGCAAATGGCATTATTTTGTTCTTTTTTATGGCTGAGTAATAAGCCAACCATCTTGCTATTTGTTTCCTGGGGTTTTTTGGTTTTTTTAAAGTTTTTTATTGAAGTATAGTTGATTTACAATGTTGTGTTAGTTTCAGGTGTAGAGCAAAGTGATTCAGATATATATATATATATATATATATATATATAAAAAACCTTTTTCAGATTCTTTTCCATTATAGGTTATTATAGGATATTGAATATAGTTCCCTGTGCTATACAGTAGGTCCTTGTTTCAATTCATACTGACTTGATGCTGGGGCTTTATAGTAAGTCTTAAAAACAGGTCGCATGATTTCTCCAACTTTGAACTTCTTTTTCAAAATGGCTTTAGTTATTATAAGTCCTTTGCATTTCTGCCTACATTTGAGAATAAGCATGTCAGTTTCTATGACAAATCCTGCTGGGATTCTGATTGGATTTGCCTTGAACCTATAAATTGAATTCCTCTGAACATTTCTTTTAGTGTAGGTCTACTGGTGACAAATGCTTGCAGCTTTTGTTTTCTGAAAGTGTCTCTATTTTGCCCTCCTTTTAAAAGGGTATTTTTGCTTGATATAGAATTTTAAGTTGACTTTTCCTCACTTTCTTTACATGAAAGACCCATTGTCTTGTAACTTGCGTTGTTTCTGATAAGAGATTAGAGTATATTCCCCTGCACGTAATGTCTTTCCCTTCCCATTGGATGCTATTAAGATTCTCTCTTTATTTTTAAGTTATTTGACTATGCTGTGCCTAAATGTGGATGTGATTGTTTATCCTTCTTGGGGCTTGTTGAGATTCTTGTGTCTATAGGTTGATATTTTTCTTCAAGTTTGGAAAAATTTTGGCCCATATTTTTCCTACCCTAATCTGTCTTTCTTCTAGAACTCAACTTACATATAAGTTAATTTGCTTGATATTTTCCTAGAAGTCACTAAGTCTGTGCTCATTTTCTTTTCAGTCTTTATCTCTGTGCTTTGGTGTGGATAATTTATATTAACCCATCTTCAATTTCACTGAACTTTTCTTCTGTAATATCTAATCTGTTGTTAAGCCCACCCAGTGAATTTTTAATTTTCAGGTATTTTTTTACTTCTAGAATTTCCATTTGGGCCTTTTTCATTGTTTTGGGCTCTCCAATGTTTCACATCTGTTCACGCATTGTTTCCAGATTTTCTTTTAAGTCCTAAGGCGTATTTGTAATAGCTTTTCAAAAAGTCTTTTTTGGCCAACATCTTTGTCATCATTGGGTCTGTCCCTGTTGACTGTTTTCTCTCGTGGTTATGGGTCACATTTTCCTACAACTTCATGTAACACTAGTCATTTGTAAAAATGTTATGCCAAATATTGTGAATGCTACTTTTTTGAGATTCTAGATTCATCTGCTTTTAAGCAGTTTTTCTCCCCTCTTTCTGTTAGGCTGTCAGCTGTCACTTCTTTTGGCTGTCAGGATACCTGCCTCTGGCTGCTTTGTTCGCTACTCTTCCTATTTTGCTATTTTCTAACCTGCAGATGGCTAGGAGACCATTCAGTCTAGCTTGTTAGCATTATATATAAAGTACAAATAAGTAGACCTTGAGTAAGTCTCTGAAGACTCCTGAATCAAGTGCACGAACTTTACTGTGTATATTTTGGTATAGATTAGATATTTAAAGGTTTCTATTTATTTTTGGTAATTGGTATTGGATGCATGAAATATAATTTTTTGTTGAAATTATATCCTGAATAGATACAGTAATCCTCAAAGGGTACCTTAATTTCTGGTTGATGTCATCTTAAACTATTTGTGCATTTTTTGCTCATCTGCTTTTAGGTGTTAGAAGAAATATTTGCTGATATCTGTGATGTTCCAGCAGTCTCCATTAGTGTGGCTTTCAGGATTTTTTAATCTGTCAAATATTTTCTCTGGTCTCCCTACCTTAAGTGTAATGATTACTTTTTAAAACTTTGTTTGTAAATCCCCACATTAAAAAAAAAAAACTATTTGTATAGTCCAAATTGCTGATTACTGGTTAGACGGAAGCTAAATATATATGGCTGAAGGATTTCCAAGGACTCTTCTGTGGGATCTGATCGCCTATCTTCCCTCACTCAGGAAAGTTCAATACGAAGTAAATGTAGTGTTTCATTGCAAAGGCTGCCTTTAATTTCACTTGTGTCACTTGGGGTGGGTGGGAGTGTTGAATTAAAGTTACAAATCTCTTATTTAAGATCCCTCTCCCCCATTTTCATTCCTGGAATGAGCTTTTAAGAGGTTAAACCTAAACTTTGCCAAGTAAATGCTGATCTCCTGGGAAGACATTTTGGCACCTTTTTTGTTTTTCTGTACTTGTGTTCTTGACGTAAATCAGCAAATCTTCCTCCTTTCCAACTCTCCCAGAAGCCATTCTCCATGTCTGTCACATACCTTACAGAGCTCTGGAGTAGCCTTGGTTTTTAATTATTAGGATCAGTGGGAAAAGAAGACTTGAGTTTCTTGCTTTCAGAACTGGACCTTTTAGAGAACAACCGATAAATATAATCAATTTTGCTCCTTTAGAGTATAAGGAAACCCTTTATAGAGAAAGGTTCATGTTTTGACAGAAAAATAGCTCAGTTTAGAGACTTCTCTAGCAGTTTCAGATACAGGCCTTTTGGGGTGTATGACTACGTAAAGGGCAGAGACTTCACACTGATGTAGTCTCAGAGGTGGTCTTGTGTAATAGCCACCCTATAATCGTGGTAGGAGCTCTGTGTCTGATTATTGATCCTTGAGTAACTAAGAATGGTAGCAGAGTGGTGTCCATCTAGATGGGACTGAGGGAGACAAACAACATTAGACATTTTCTGTGATTAGGCACTGGATTCGATTACGGCATAATTAGATTCTCTGTGCTCTGAGTAAAGGGCTCTTAAACTTGGCCCAGTGGGAGCAGAATTCTGGTTTGTCAGCCCTGGAATTGAAGTTTTCTTGCATGTTAGAAAAGTGGTTTCTGACTCTCTGGCCCCTGTACCATCCATTGTCTTTTAAATTCTCCCAGGGAGAATTTTCAGGAGGCCTGCTTGGAGGGCAGTGGGGCCTGGACTGGGCTAATACCTATCCCCTCGTGGACAGATCAAATCAGAGATTCCTTGTGTGTATTCTTAGTAGAGCCCTAGCATCCCGTTAAGAGTTTAGCTGATCCCCACAACAGCCTTGTGGCGTACACGGCGTGGACCATAATCCCATTTTATAGCTCAGATAATGCACACCCTGCAAAGGCAGTGACCATCTCCAGGCCCCGCCAATTTAAATTGTGATGCACTGACTCAGACCTCCTCTCCTGACTCTTTGGTTGACGTTCTTTCTATTATGTTATCTGAGGGCTCAAGGGTGACAATTTAGAAGGAGAGTTTTCACTTTGGGATGAAATAACGTAGAAATTGTCATAGTCTTGGTAGACGTTCAAAAGAACTGGTCTCATGAATCTTTAGAACAGGGATTCTATCCTTGAGTGCAGTCTGGAATCACCCGGGGGAACTTAGTAAATACTGATGCCTGAGTTCCTATCCCAGAGGTTCTGATTTAATTGGTCAGGAGTACAGCCTGAGCGTTGGGATTTTTAAACACTTCCCAGATGATTCTAACGTACAGCTATGCTTTAGAACTCGCCTGTTGCAGTTTTGTCTTCACCGAAGCTGTATCTCCTTTCTGGCTATATTTCCCTTTTACCCACTTTTGGAAGAGGTTGGAAATTTTCTATATTTACTAAGACCTAGACCAGGATCAGGTAAGAAAAAAAAAATGAGCTAGAGAAAAGACTCAATTAAAACAGTTTTCCAGTGTTGAGAACATATAACGTTAACATCAAGAGAAGTCACACGTTTATTAAAATTTCAAGAAAAAATCTTGGAAACACTATCTATTGAGCCTCAGTTATACACTGAAAGCTATGTGAGCTAAAGGAAAAGTAGAGATGAGTCTCTGGCTTTAAGAAATTTTATAGCTTGATAGTGTCATGCGTCAGAATCACTTCCCACTACATACGGATGCATGGAGGAAGGGAAGCATTGGTTAGCTGCATAAATATTTGCCTGTCCCACCTAGATTTTTTGGGGGGAAGCAGGCAGAACATAAACATCTGGAATGAAAATATTTGCTTGTCCAGAAGTTGATTTCCCAAAAGGCCATCAACCTCCCTCCTATGGCTGCCTCTGCCCCTTTCCAGTTAACAGAGTAGCCTTTCACATTGCTGCTTGGGCCCTAAAATCAAGTAACAGATGCTCAGGCAACAGATATTGAAGAAGTGAAAGAACTGAACCCAGTCCCAGGTGTTCAGACTCAGGCAGCAATGCTGCAATTTCGTAGCATCACTGCCTTGCCAGGTGCTGGATGTTACTGAACCTGAGCATTGCTGTTCTGGGTGGATCAGATCAAATCTACCCAGGCCACCTCTGCGTGGAAGCTGCAGGAGGTGAGACTGTGCCATAGATGAGTGTGAGTATCCTTCCCACGGCTTAGTGACGGTCCCCCCCCCAACGCCGAGAGCTCTGTTTCCGTGCAAGAAACCTTTGAATTCTCAACCTGTGTCAAGTTGCAATCTTTCGTCAGTCTGCCCCAACTATTTCTAGCAAATTGTTTGGCTGACATGGCATATAGAACAAGTCCTATTCATGCCAAACTCATTTCATTCCAGCTTCAAGCAATAGACATTTAGTGTAGGAGCATTAATGGAGAGGCAAACTTCAGAGAAGAAATTTCCTTCTGTTGCTAAATCTTACGTTAAACCATGCTTACTCAGAGCCCTCTGGCTGCAGGAAACAGTGACAAGGGTGGAACTTGGCAGATGGCTGTAGCTGTGGCTTCCTGGAGGCCTGTGCGGGGAGACGATTGTTTGTATATTGGTTTTCATTTATGTATTGGTCTTATTTTCATCTTCCTGAGGTGCCCAGATGCCATGGTGATAGATTGGTTGGAAACGACTCATTTATCAGGGTTCCGTGGGGGACGTAGTTTTCTTTCTCGTGTGCAGTAGAGTCTAAAACGTTTAATTAGATGCTGAGGCATTTCTGCATGGGTCCCTCTCTTCCGGCCCTCCCAGGTGGATGCCATTCCTTAGTTTGGAGAGGGTCTGGGGCTTTCCTGGGCCCAACTTCCTCTCCCTTCATTTTCTCTTGATACAATCCTCAGTCCTTCCTCCTTATAGCTGCTGTTTTTTTCCCCCATCATTTTTGTTCTAGAAACCACCTTCATGTGACTGCTGGAGTTGCAGAGCAGATTCGTGTTGGAAATCTAGTTGTCAAACAGGTCCAAACCAGACCTTACGAAATAATGTAGTTGAGCTGATACACAGCGAGAGGAATATTAACTACGTGCTGCTTGTGTGTTTTATTCCAGCTCAACTTTTCCAGAGAGCTCACCTTGTTCTTACCGCCTGCCAGGCAATGCCCTAGATGCTGAGGATGCAAAGATGAGGCTTCTGTCTCCTGAGTACCACATCTAGTCAGGGTGCGACAGGTGTGTGTGTGTGTATATAATTGTAGCACCATGGAGGTGCCCAAATCAAGGGGTGAACAGAGGGCTGGGAGTCACATCAACTTGAGGTGAGCTTGGGGGAAAGGTTGGTGTTTCAGGCAAATGTGGAGAATACCAGGCGTACTGGGCTCCTCGGAGAGCAAGAGGCTCCATGTGCTGCATCTGGGGGGGTGTTCCAGGTGTGGATGTGGAAGGCGAAGTTTGGAATGGCCAAGGTTTCTACCTGGCGTCAATGGGGACCTCAGGAAGTGGGGACAGTGAGAAATCCTGGGAGGGGGAGATGAGTTGAATTCCAGACACAATAAAAATGATATGCCTTTGAAATCCAGGTGGTTGGAAATACTGGTTTGGGACTGTTTGCGGTGATGGCACAGGAGATGCGGATTTAGAATGGAGTGCTGGGGGCTGAAGACTTGAGCGCAAAGCCATTCGAGGAAAGCCTGGACAGAGAGGCGCAGGGGTCAGAGCCTTCAGGAGCATAAGTGTTTTAGAGAAGGAACGGAGATTTGGGGAGCAGATAGAGGCAGGTGGCCGAGGGACCAAGAGAGCTTCCTTTTTCCTTTCACCAATGGTTCTGCCACGCCTGGCTGCCCGCTGAGCCCTGTACGCAGCTCCTGGGCTGGTGTGGGCTTGCAGCCCGGTGCCCTCTCCTGAGCGGCCTGCCTTTAGTTTCCTCTCTTCTTCAACCACCTCCTGGCTTCAGAGCACTGCCTTCACTGGTCACAGACCCCTCGGCTTTCCTTCCTTGCTGGCATCGAAGATTAGAGAGTCTGTCTCTCCCCTTTGTCTTCTGATTGTATATCAGGGCCTCTGCTAAAAAGAGCCGGTGTTCTGAGCTGTCTGCTCTTTGATTTCCAATTGAGAGCCCAAGAGCCAACCTGAGGACGGTGTGTGACTCTTTCCCGGCCTGATGCTGAGTGAGCTCAGCCTTGTAGCAGAACATGGGGAGCCCTTCCTTCATCTCCTTTCTAGAAACAGGGTGTGTGCATCCTCCGGCCTGACCACACACTAAAGATTCACAGGCCAGCTCCTTCCTCAGCGAAGGAGGCGGCCACGTGTTGGGGGAAGAGGCACGGTTTAATCTTCACTGCTGTGGAGGAAAGGAAGACACTGTGGAGTGGTGACAATGCATTTTGTCTTTTCCCTGTGACCGTAAGCGGTGACCAGATCCCACCACGTTCTTCTCAGCTTGTGGCCAGCATCTCTGCTCCAATGGGAGTGTTCTCTTGAAACGAAGCCCCTGACCACTAAAGGGAGGGTCATTTGGCAAAGTCCCTGCTGAAACTGCCATCTAAGGCATGTCTAAGTGGCATTCTCACCCAGGCCACCCTTCCAGACTTTCTCCTGAGAGCTGAGCCCCACCAGTGCTGCATGAGGTACCCTGTGTCCCGGCCTCAGCCTGGGATTGAAAATAGGCTGGACCGTACATCTAGAAGAAATCCTGAAAGCTCTGGTTCAAAGCAGTCCCTGTCTGGTTGCAACCTGGCAGTCCTGGCTTTTTCCGCCTTGGCCAAATCATTCTGACTTTTCCTATGGTGGTTTGAGCATCTTACAGTCTGAATATTTAGGTCTGCTCATCCTCCTGGGATAACAGGTGCGACGCGGCCAGTGCTGGTTAATGCAGGTTTATAGTTATCGTCGCAGGGCTGAAAGGTGTGTGATGTCTTTCTCCCTCATGGTCACCGTGTTTTCAACAGCAGCCTGGGTTGGGTTGTTCAGCCTCCTCAGAGAGGCTCTGAAAGCTGAAGTGAGTTCCTGTTCCTTCGTCTGTGCCTGTCCTCATACAGTGTTTATGTTGGTTGTAGCAGCCCCACCAGCTAAGGTGAAAGTGTCCAACTCCCTGACTCTGTTCACATTTGCAGTGCTGCCCCTGGGGGGCCCAAGCCAGCACCCCCTCTCCAGTCCTGGAGCTCCGGAGACCCCAAAGCCTTAGCAAGGCTGCAGAGGCTGCTCGGGGCACCAAGGAACTGCATGCACTGCTCTGTGAGGTGGTGACTGTTTTTTTTAATTACAGGTAGAATACGCATAACATTTATCTTTTTTTTTAATTTTGAGCCTTCTTTTAATTAATTAATTTATTTTTTAAAATTTTTGGCTGTGTTGGGGTCTTCGTTTCTGCGCGAGGGCTTTCTCTAGTTGTGGCAAGCAGGGACCACCCTTCATCGCGGTGCGCGGGCCTCTCACCGCCGCGGCCTCTCTTGTTGCGGAGCACAGGCTCCACAGGCTCAGGCTCAGTAGTTGTGGCTCACGGGCCCAGCCGCTCCGCGGCATGTGGGATCCTCCCAGACCAGGGCTCGAACCCGCGTCCCCTGCATTAGCAGGTACACTCTCAACCACTGCGCCACCAGGGAAGCCCACATGTATCATTTTAACCGTTTTAAAGCGTACAATTCCGAAGCGTTACGTGCATTCGCAGTGTTGTGTGATCATCACCACTGTCTCATTCTGGAACTTTTTCATCCCCCCAAGTGGAAACCCTATACCCACGGAGCAGCCACGTCCCATCTCCCACCCCCACCTCAGCCCCTGGCAACCACCAAGCTGCTTTCTGTTTCTATGCATTTTTCTATTCTGGGTCTTTTACATAAATGGAATCATACAATATGTGGCCTTTATGATGTTTTCAAGGCTCTGCCATGTTGCAGCATGTGTCAATCTTATTTCTTTTTCTGTCTGAATAATAGTCCATTGAATGGATATACCGCATATTGTTTATCCATTCACCTGTTGACGGCCTTTTGGGTTACTTCTACCTTTTGGCTATTATGAATAATGCTGCTATGAACATTCATGTACTATCTTTGGGTGAACATATGTCTTCAGTCCTTTTAAGAGTGGAATACTGGGTATATGATAATTCTATGTTTAACTTATTGAGGAATCGCCAGTTTTCCACAGCAGAAAACTGTGGAAATGTTTATGTTCTCATCAGCAGTATGAGGGGAGGTGGTGACTTCTGGAGCCAAGTATGCCAGCCCCTCTGGCATAAACCAAAGTAGTTATCTGGGGTGAGCCTCAGTGTAGGGGAGCTGGGACCAGGGGCGTCAGAAGTGAGCAGGGAGGGGCTGCAGGGCCTGGGAACTTGGACAGAGTTCACAGGTGCAGCTGGGCAGGCCAGGGCCTGGCCCTTAGTGGTGGTTGAGCCTCTCCGGTGTGGTGGACGCGTGTGATGGGAAGGGTACAGGGCAGTGCCGTGGGCAGTGGAAGGGCCACGTGGTGGGCTCAGGAGGGCTGATCCAGGTGGTGTCTGTGAGTGGAAAGTGTTAGACCCTGAGCCTGGGATGGTGGCAGAGTGTGTCCTCACCCCAGGGAGGACAGGTTACAAGTAGAACAAGGAGGCAGGTCCAAGCCCAGCTCATAGATTAGGCTGATGGTGGGGAGGTGAGGGTGGCAGGAAAGGAGTGCTGTGACGGGGGAAAGGGGCACTTCACTGGGCTCCAGTATGGAGGTGCTGTCTCTTACCCTGAAGCAATGCTGCTCTCCTAAGGCAGAGGCATCTGGGGTTGAGTTCTGAATCAAGCATGTGAAGTGAATCACATGCGGTCAAAACTATTCTTGAAAACTTCTCATTGCCAGGACCCAGGCCCTTGGAAACTCAAAAGGCAAAATTTAGCTTCTCTTGTTTGCTTTCCAGTGGTGGCTTCTCTTTCCTTGAAACACGGAGGCCAAGGTCTAGTTTGAGTGGGAAGGAGTAATGGAGAGAATAAGGAGGTTGGGGGAGGGGTGGCAGGTAGGTAGAATTGAATATTTGAGCCCTTCTGGCTGCTGTACTGACTGGCTTAGGACCCTAGGGTAGGTGTGCGGCCAGGGAGGATCAGAAAGGCCAACATCAGAGCCTCTGGGGCTGGGGAGGTGTTGCAGGGCTGTACTCTCACCCTTGCTGTACCAGCTCCTGGAGAGACTTGGAGTCAGGCCACCGTAAATCCACAGCAGCCCCAATGGGCACAAACAGAGTTGGGGTGGCCCCTTCTACATAGCCATGCTCTGGCAGCCCAGGCTGCATCTGGCAGAGGTCCCCTTAGGGGTGCATGGGCCAAGCCAGTGCCGCCTTATAAACAGTGCTATAGTTTATCAGCATTGCAGTTTAGTAGGGATGCTTCCACATCCGCTGCCTCCTTGAAGCATTTGGTAATCAGGAAGCATATTCCCCATGTACAAATGGAGGTTTAGAAAAAGAATGGTTTTCGAATTTCCATGATTAGGAAGAGACAGAACTAGGACACCCACCTGGGACTTCTGGCTCTAGATTTCAGCATTCTGTTTAGTTTGTTCTTCTTAGGGAAGCTGTCTGATACTGGTGCTAATCTTTTCCTGTACTCTCTTTGGTAGAACAGATGATAGTCTAGGGGTCATGAGGTGCTGGGGAGGGATCAGGGTGGTGTCTGGTGCTCATGCAGGTAGCTCTCCCTCTCTTCAGGCTCTCGTCAAGAGTGAGATGGATCTGTTTTCCCTGCCTCTGCCGAGGCCATCCTGGCCCCCCAGCTCTGTGCCCCATCTGTGTAGGCCCCTTTCTGGGCAGCAGCCTCTCAAAGAGACAGCCCTCATCTAAAGCTGAGGTTTTGGGGTCAAGCCTCGATTCTGACGAGGCAGTTAGCATCTCTGGCTGCAGCCTCAGCTTTCAGCAAATGGTAAACTCTACTTGAGGGCAACATTCAATTATGAAAATCTATTTCTCTTGCCACATTCAGAAAGTCTCCTAATGTGCCTTTGTGCACTCACAAACTTAGTGACACATCACTAAATGTGTATGTGGTTGCCATGGAAATGTCTCTCTTCTAACATGGCACTCCAAGAGCAAAGAGAAGGGAAGTTTTCTTTGTAAAGAGAAAAGCAGAGCAGAACTTGGCTAATTGTCATCATACGAATCCCCAAACTGTCATTCTTCCCTGACTACCAGTCTCCTGCTTGCTGTCAACGACATAATGGTGGAAACCCAATCAGCCCGCTGCGTTTCTTTGGGAGTTTCACGAGCACTGTTCTTAACCTTTACGCCAAGTGTGCGCCAGGAAGGACCCCAGGACTCTTGATTTGAGTTTTCACCTAACTTGGAAATGGTACCTTCCCGCGCCGCCTAGCACCCACCACGCACACGCACTTGCATCTCAGGAGGGCTCTTGGCACCAGTTTCTTTGCAGAACGTGCAGGCTGAGCAGGTCTTCTGAAGGTGCTTTGTGTTTTCCACCAGAGACTCTGAGCTTCAGTTTTTGTCGTTGTGACCAATGCACCATACAATGGCATACAGAGCACGCTAATACTAAGGCGCCTTTTGAATGTCAGAAATCCCAGGTATTCTCCTAGCAGCGGTGTGAATCCACAGACTGTGGGGAGAAATGGAGCAGGAGACCTAAGAGAGACCTAAGTCTGGCTGATGCCTTCCTGTCTCTCTGGCTCACCCTGACCCTGTTCTCACCTCTGTCCTGTAGACTTTATCTTGACCGAGCCTCTCTGCGGCCAAAGAAGTCCTCATATTTCTGGACTTTACCAGCAGCTTCTGAGGGGATCCTTGGTCCGTATTGGCTGAGCCTTTGACTGCACCTGCTGTCCCAGTCTTGGGGCTGGGTAGCTGTTCTTAATGGTGTTGAAGTTCAAGCTGTTGGCCTTTTTGCTGCTATGGTTTGCCAGTGGTGAGCTCTGAGATGGGAACCTCTGCCTCTTGCCCTGAATACCTGCCTAGGAACCTAGCTGTTCTTTCCATTCTCAGCTGCTCCGTATTTCTCTGCGGGACCCCTTGTCCTGTGAGGCTCTGCTGTCATTTCCCAAGCAGGAGATGCTTTCAGGGAGGCCATCTGCCCATACATGTGTTTCTGTTCCTGGCATCAAGTACACATGCGGCTTCTGGGCTGGAGGGACCAAGAGTGCTGGACTCCCTGCCTCCAAGGGGACCTCAGGGTTCCTGGGGTTCTGAGAGGCTGCCTGATGCTCTTCTACAGCTTTCCTGCCTCTGATGGAAGGATCTGGCTCCTGCCCAACGCCACAGGGTGAACCAAGAGGTTGAGCATATTTCAGCCTTGTTGCTTTTCATGTTGAAAATGCCAGGGTGCTCCATCTTGCCCATAACTGTACTGGATCCTAAGAAGACCTTTAGCCACTGGCCATGCTGAGTTGCCAAAGTGATGGGACAGAACCAGCTTCTGACTCAAAAAGCAGAGGGTATAAATGCTGGCAGCCCCCGTGTACACAGATCTGCAATCCCCAATGCAGTCAGGGTCCTGTGCGTCTCCAATTACCCTGGGCATGAGGCAGGTCTTCCCTGCCACAAAACAGATTGTCCTTTTTGCTTTTATAACTCAGGTCCTCAGCGTTGTTTCTTACCCAACATTTATTTCTCCTACCCTCAAGGGATGGATGAGGAGGTATCTGGTTCATTGCTGAGCTGTGACCTTGGTAAACACGTGTAAGTTTGACCAAGAGCTGAAGGGTCTAATGAGAAACTCTGTAGGAGTTTGGAGCCTTTTGTTGACACATCAGTGCCTGGTGCTTACCATGCCACGGCCTCTAAGAGACTGGCCAACCTCTGCGGCAACCACGGCTCCAGGCTGCTTCCGTGTAGTTGCTTCTGAGCTCGTTTGGGGGCCTGTATTGGGAGTTCCTGAGAGAGGCCGGGTCAGCCATTGTCCCCTTGACTCTGTGGCCTCTCTGTGGCTCTGAGTCTCCCCTCCAGCAAGGGACAGGGACTTCTAACCATAGGACACTCTCTTTGAGACAACACAGAACTTATCTCTGACATGTCACATCCTGAGTTCTCTTCCTGCCATTTTAGACTCATATCTCTACCGCATTTGGGTGTATAAATGGCTGTTCGGAGAGCCGGCTGCCCTTTTTTGCCATTGGCTTGTGCAAGTAAATATCAATTTAGTCCTTACAGAATAAAAATAAAGGAGGCTTGGTTGTCTCCCTAATCCACAAACCCTGTAATTCTCACCTGGAAAACCTGGCTCTCCTGTTTCAAATCAGTTTTAGGACAAAGGCTCAAGGAAGGCTTTATTGCTCTTACAGGAGCCTATTTTTTCATTTGTCCATTTAGTAAATAAGCACCCCTCCAAGGACAGCTGGAGGGGATTGGCTTGGCAGAAAGGGCGTCTATGACCGCAGTAAGAGTCAGGGAGGGAAGCTTGGCTCTGGAGAGATTTCCACCTGCTGGACACTTGGAATGGGGTCCACCGACTAACAAGCAAACATTCTAGAGATCAGTGGATGCCGAGACTCAGGGGCAGCCACCGCTGAGTTCTGGAGTGCCGACTGGAAGCCCTCTCCCAGCCTTTCTTCTGTCCCAGAGGGGACGTGCAGACCCACCCTTGCCGAGACTCCTGTTGTAACCAGGCCCAGCTGGGCAGAAAGACAAACTGCCCAGCTTGAGAGGCGAGTGTGGGCTCTTGGTTGCTCTGGCCCGGGGCCCTGAGCTCATTTGGCTCCTCAGCTGTACTTTAAGCCTCTGTCCCAGCTCACAGTCTTGTTCTGGGGCTGGGAGGGTTGCTCCTGGCTGCTTGCTGCCCTGCAGGTAGTTGGAGTGGGACAGATTCCTGTCCCCACTCTGCCCTTGTCATCTGTGAGCAGCTTCCCAGCAGGTAGGAAGAGTACCCCACGCCCAGCCCTGTGGCCAGGACCCTTCAGCATCGGGCAGTGTCCATCTTTTCTGTGTGTGCGGGGCCGTGACGCAAGTTGAGAGAAACACCATTTCTTCAAGGAAGATGCTCTCTGCAGGGAGAGGCTAATGTGTGTTCCTCTGACTCTTGTCACTGAACAGGTCACACAGAATTAACCTGCTCATCCTTTAACCACAGGCAGGTCCTTCTGGCCTGTTAGAGGGCATTCTAATTGCTCCCCTGGCCGGGGCCTGAGGTCAGCGGTCAGAAAGAAGGAAGGATGTTTCCCATGGGGAAAATCTGTACTTTGCGGGGAATAGGAGGCTTATCCCAGGTGTCCTCCCACTCCTGGGTTGTGGGATTTAGAAATGCGATTAAGTCTTGTTCCATCTGAGGCATGTCAGCACCAGGACCCACGTCAGGGCCACCCTGCTACCTGCCGGCGGTGGCAGAGGCTGGCCTGGGCAGGGATTGCTGAGAGCTCTGGGGACCCAGAGGGCCTGTCCCACTTCCCAGCAATGACCACCCAAAGCCAAGTGCTTTATTCTTCCGATGAGCCCCTCATAGCAGCTCCTGACCCCTAAGAGTCTGCCCGGCTGACCCTGAGGCCTCCAGTCCCTTCCCGAGGACACGGGAGATGCTCTGCTCCCGGCTCAGCACTGAGGAGCCTGTGCCCCTTGTGGGGGCTGGAAGGCCTGTGGTTCCCATCGAGGCCCCCCGACTTCTGCCTCACGACCGCTGCCGCCTTCCGGGTCGCTGTTGGGAAACAAAGGGCTTCTCTGAGTGGCCCTGGGACTCTTGAGAGTCCTCCTTGCTGCCAAAGAAGTTTGCTCAGTGCAGCGGAGTCGCGTTCTCCTGGAAAGTGAGACTCTGCTAATGTGTTCTCAAGTTCTGTTCCAGCTGGCATCCGCCATTCCTGCTCCGTGGGCTGGAAGGCCCCCAGCACCCCGCTCAGGCATGGGGCTGAGCCACTGGCAGCACTTGGCACGAGGCTGTTTAGCAAAGACCGAAGCCTGCTGCCGGCCTCAAGTCAGGCCATCTTTTCCTCTGGCTCAGTGGGTCTTGCGAGCTGGGACCAGAGCCTCACCAGGCACTATCATGAAGGTGCTTTGTCCCAAAGAGAGCTTGGGTGTCCTCCTACCAACATGCAAGATGAACAGGGGGCCTTAAACAAGGTACTTAACCGCTGCCCCAGTTTCCTCTTCTGGGCAATGGAACCATCCTCAGGGTTGGAGTCTGCATCAGGTGCTTGGCCAAGTTCCTGGCACAAAATAGGTGTTTAATCAATATTAGCTTCTACTGTAATGTCTCTGCTGAGACCCCTGAAAATTCCCCATCACTGCTGGTCATAAGCCCCAGCTCTGCAAGGGGCTTATAGGAAACCATCTTTTTGTGCTGTGATGTGGCTACTCTGCGTGGCCCGTTCAGATGCCTTCTTATTAGATGTCCTGTCACCCTGCCCTGGATGAGGTCCTCTGGCTTCTCAGGTGAGGAGCTCCACAGACTCCCTGATTTTCCTGAACCCTCTTGGATCCAGTAGGTGTCACTGTCCTGAGCTGAGGGGCCATGTCAGAGAGGCTATTGGTCCTTCAGCTGCTTTCCCCAGAACTGGGCTGTTGTGGCTGCCCTCAGCTTCCCTCTAGTCTGGCTCCTGGGGGAAATTTGCTGAGTGGCCCGGCTCTTTTCTAGGGGACAGGGGGTGAGGCATGTTTGGGAGGACAGTACTGGGGAACTGCTCTGTCTCTGAAACTTGCTATCTATCTATTCCAGTGCTTTTCAACTGGGGTAACATTTGGCAATGTCTGGAGACATTTTTAGGTGTCACAACTGGGGATGCTGTTAGCATCCAGTGGGTAGAGGCCAGGGATGCTGATAAACATTGACATTATACAAGACAGCCTCCCACGAAAAAGAATTATCCAGTCCAAAATGTCAGTAGTGCCAAGGTGGAAAAACTCTGATCTATTTCCGGCTGGACAGAGAGAGGACTTCGACAACTCTGAGGACTGTAGAGCAGCAGCATCCAGATAGATGAGCCTGAGTCCTTCATCCCTTCCTATCCCCCAGTCCAAGAACCTAGAATCACTTTTCTCTTACTGATGTGCTGTGCAACTGTGGACAAATTGAGCCCTCTGAGCCTTAGTTTTTATTCCCGAACGCAGGGATACTGGGGGTTGCCTTTCCAGATGCCGATCTGTCAAAGACTTCAAATCTGGAGTAGAGATTGTTGTCTTAGGGGACCCCAGGCTGCTATACTGATTCATGAGGCACCTGACTCCTTCCAGAGGGCAAGGCTTTGTAAAAGGAAAGCTGTTCTGACTTATATTTTGAAGGGACTGCTGAGCCGGATCCAGGCTCTGAGTTAAGGAAGCACCATCCCAAGGGGTGGGTGGGTGCTCACCCCCGAGCTCTCCCAGGTCCCAGGACCGTGCTGTTGCCAAAGCAGTTTTTCTCTCCTCCAAATAATTGTCCTTTTTTTTATGCTTAGCGAGCTTCTGCTTTAATCTGTGTGTGGCCGCATTGGGAAGCCTGACTTGACGGCAGATGCCGTGGGATGTAATCTTCTCACGTTTAGGCTGTAAATTCTCCGTGGTTCCAGAGTGCTGTGGAGTTCACCCGAACATGTGCTGTCCTCTGATAATTGAAGTGGCTTAAAACAAAGCAAGGCCTATTGGTTTGAAATAAACCATCTTGTGAGCTAGGCTATTTTAAAGTGAAAAGAAAACTTAGAGCATATCTCTGATTGAGGGCTCCAACCTGTCTCATCCCCAAAGGTCATGGATTAAGGAATTGATTTACTCTGTGATCTTGAGCAAGCCTTTTGACTTCTCCAGGTCCGAGTTTCATCTCTGAAAGGTGGGGCCCAAACTAGGTCTCTGAGTCTCCTTCCTGCCGCAGCCTCTCTTTCAGGATTTCGTGGCACTTAGGGCGGGAACGTGTGGTTGATTACTCCTCCTCCAGGGCTAAAATTGCCCCTTCTGAAAGGTGACACCAAGCTGTAGAAATGACCCTCTCTCCTCGCTTCATAGTTACGATTCTCAGACACTCTCAAAATACCAGATGACAGGGATTCCCTGGGGGCGCAGTGGTTGAGAGTCCGCCTGCCGATGCAGGGGACACGGGTTTGTGCCCCGGTCTGGGAAGATCCCATATGCCGCGGAGCGGCTGGGCCCGTGAGCCATGGCCGCTGAGCCTGCGCGTCCGGAGCCTGTGCTCCACAACGGGAGAGGCCGCAACAGTGAGAGGCCCGCGTACCGCAAAAAAAAAAAAAAAAAAACCAGATGACAGGTTTAGTTACACAGAACTGGCCGACACTCGTAGTTTAAATCTCTCTTCTTGGCTCCAAGGGAGTGAGAAGAGTTTGGTGAATAACGAGTGGAAAACTCTTCTCTGGTCTGTCCCCGGCCCTTGGGCAGGAGATGATGGATGTGTGGGGCAGAGGGAGGCTGGTTAGAAGGCAGCAGGCAATGTTCCGCCCAGCATTGCTCTTCAACTCCTGGTTTCTCGCCTCGGCTCTGTTGTCAGCCTCAGATCAGGGGTACTGACTTCCATGTCTATTGGTTGAAATCTCTTCCTTTTTAAAACCCTCTGGAAAATGCCAATTGTCCTTCAGGGACTTGTGCCAGGAGTTACTAGGACAACATAAAGAAATTCACTCTTACCAAAACCTCAATTCTCCTGTTGCAGTTTGACCTAAAGAAAAACATCTTATCCTTGAACCTCTTCCTCTTCCTCTTCCTCTTCCTCTTCTGGGGGTGGGAGGTGGGGTGGGGTGGAGTGTCTCCAGTAGGCTATAAAGCTGATGTGGGTCGTAGGTTGGAATGATCGTGTCCTTTTATTTTATTTGTTTATTTATTTATTTATTTATTTTTTGCGGTACGCGGGCCTCTCTCTGTTTTGGCCTCTCCCGTCGCGGAGCACAGGCTCCGGACACATAGGCTCAGTGGCCATGGCTCACGGGCCTAGCCGCTTTGTGGCATGTGGGATCCTCCCAGGCCAGGGCACGAACCCATGTCCCCTGCATTCGCAGGCGGACTCTCAACCACTGCGCCACCAGGGAAGCCCCCTTATTTGTTTATTTTTTAAAGATTTTATTTTTGGCTGCGTCAGGTCTTTGTTCCTGTGTGCAGGCATTCTCTAGTTGCGGCGAGCGGGGGCTACTCTTCATTGCGGTGCGCAGGCTTCTCATCCAGGTGGCTTCTCTTGTTGTGGAGCACGGGCTCTAAGTGCGTGGGCTTCAGTAGTTGTGGTACGTGGGCTCAGTAGTTGTGGCTCGCAGGCTCAGTAACTGTGGCTTGCGGGCTCTAGAACGCAGGCTCAGTAGTTGTGGCGCACAGGCTTAGTTGCTTCGCGGCATGTGGGATCTTCCCGGACCAGGGCTCGAACCCGTGTTCCCTGCATTGGCGGGCGGATTCTCATCCACTGTGCCACCAGGGAAGTGCCAATCATGTCCTTTTAAAAGACATCATTTCATGCTACAGCTACAGGTACATCTGGCACCTCCTCCAGGACAAGCTATTTGCAGGTTTTAGTAGTGCTTTGCCAAAGTGTTAGCTGAAACACTTTCCTCAGTTCTATAGGTCAACTTCATATTTGGAATAAATAAGCCTGTGTGTTAAATTCCTTCTTGGTCTCTACCTCATGCAGGTAATTCCATGTGTGTTTCTCTGCTGTATGTCAGGCTGTGCTTATGTTTGCTTAATTGCAGTGGTTCATTTGAAAGGCGCTGTTAGAAGTGGAAAATGAAAGAAGACACTTGTTTGGTCATGACCACACTGGCATCTTGCTGTTTAGGTTCATTGATCAGGGAGAAGTCAAAGAGGAGAGAGACAGGGATGGATAGACCAACCTGGGTCATAACCAGGTAAAGGAAAGGTCTCGTGTGTGGGATCCAGTCAGTAAATGGGTCCCAGGGCCTTCAACTCTCAAAACACGAGCCTGTCATGGCCACGCTCACCATTACCCAGTGGACAGTTCTGTGTCCTGGAACCCTGTCCTAGGAGCGAAGGAACTTTCAGATGGAGAAAGCCGCTCTCAACATGTGCCTTTTTCCAGAGGCTGGGGAGAAGGAGGGGCAAGGGTTATGAGGCAGGGGTGGAGGTGAGTGGGGTGCTTGAAATGGAGGAACAAAGCCGTGAAGCAGGGCTCTGAGACTTGAAGTGGTGGCACCTTTCTTTTTCAGTGGGAGATGCTTACCTGCTAGTGAAGCATCCTTATACACAGCAATTATGGTCTTCATTATTCTTTAGCAAGAAGTAATTTCCTGGTCATCTGTCACTTTAAGACTAAGGGCCTTCCACTCCCTCTGCTGAGCATATAGTAGCTTGTTGTACATCAGTTCTATTTATGTCCCATTTGGGAGCTCTGGGGGCTGCCCTTTGACAAACACACAAAAAGAGATTGATATAGCAAGAGCCATAGAAAATTGAGAAGGCAGGACTGGGGAGCTCGGTAACCTTGTGTTAAGCCCTGTTACCCATGGGGGCCTTGGCCTCAGTAAGTAATCAGTGGCTACCACTGTCTTCCTTTCATATGTCATCCTTACTATAGAATAAAAACACTCATGTAACTTGCGCTGCGAGTCACCCGTCCTGTAGTGTGGTTGGGGGACTTGAACTCTAGGCTGCGGCCTGCCTCTGGATGGAAGGGCCTGGCCCACCACCTGGACACCTGCCCACTTTGAGGGCTCACCCACTTAAGAAGCATTTACAGCCAGGCCCCTGTTGTGCTCCTCCCCGTTCCCCATGCCCACTTCCCTGCCCCCCAGGCCTTGAATGGTCTAAACAAGACCACATCTCCTGTTCTACAAGAACACCTGGTCTCGCTCTGGATGGCCTAGCAGATGTCAGTCATTCAAAGCCAAAACTCAGTAACCACTACCAGGGAGTAGGCCTTTCCCATAGGTTATTAATCTTCACCATGGTTCTAGCCAACAGAGATGACTCTCCTTGAGTTTCAGTTGAGGCAGCTGAGGCTCAGAGATGTTAAGCAACCTGCGCAGAGTCACACAGCTAGAAAGTGGCAGAGCCAGCGTGGGAGCCTTGGTTATCCCATTCTGCCCTTGATCATAAGATGCACTGTAGACTCTAAGAGCTGGCGTGAGTGCGGAGGGGCCTGGAGGCTTCCTGGGAATGAAGGGCAGCGGCCCAGAGGTTGGAATGAGCCTGGTAAGGAGACAGCCTGCTCTTCCCCCAATCTGCCTCCTGATGTTCTTTACCTTCTCTGAGGTCCCTCGCATTTGCGTAGCCCATTACCTCTTACATAGCCTTTCTTCTTTCTCTCTTGTGGTCTTTAAAATAGTCCTCAAAAGTGACCTTTTCTTTCCAGATGAGGAAACTGAGGCTCATGGAGAGGGCCTTGTCCAAGACGGTGTAGCGAACCATAGCGTTAGCAGGACTTTGGGGTCCTGAGTCGTGTTTTCTCCGTTTTCTGTTCCCCACCCCACCCCTACCCCAGTCCCCCAGCTCCACCCCCACCATTGCTGGTGTTTTCCTGTGTCTCCTAAATCTCAGCTTGACTGTTGTTTGAGAGGGACCCTGGGCTGGGTCCTGGCATAACCAAGACTCACTCAGCCCATTCCCTCCCCCCTCCCACCCACAGGCCCTCTGAGGCCCTCCCCGAAGCACCTCTCATTTCCCTGGGTCTCCCCGATCCATCAAACTGAATCTGCACACACCGTGAAGATGCCAAGAGAGGTGGGCCTCTTCCTGGTGTTACCTGCACGGTCAGTCCTGGCAGCGGCGGCAGCAGCAGCAATGATGGCCCTGCCTGCCTCTCCCTCGTTCCTGAGCCCGTGGCTCAGGCGAGAAGCATTAGGGAGGGCGAGAGCCATCACGGGGCTGAGGGCGCTCATTCATTCCCAGCACCTGACAGAGGACTTAGGTGTAGGGTCACTGCTTGCCTGGATGTTCTGGTGTCGCACAACTGCACCCAGCTGGGTCTCGGGAGTGACTTGATGAGCCTCTGAATCTGCAGGGTTTGGGGGTTTGTCTTGTTGCTGAGATGGCACCTGGGCAGCCTGCAAAGTCAGGGCCACTTTGTTCTAGATCATTGTCTCCTGGGCCGTTTTCCCACTCCCCATGCCCCATGGGGTCAACCCGGCTTGTGGTTCTGCCTCTGTAGTTCCCCTGGCTCTGTCCTCCCACCTCCGCCTCAGACCTCTTACCTGGCTGACTTGGAGAAGCTTCTGGTATGGCCCTCAGGCCACAGTTTTCTACCATATGTGCTTCATGACCTAGAAAGCGCAGTGCTGGCTATGTCCTTCTCAAGCCCTCCAAGAGGCAGTGCCAGTCCCTCCGGGGAATAGCCTGGCCTACCCTTCCTCCAGTGAACGGAGCAGCTTTTAGAAACCCTAAATCCCAAAATGTAGTTCATAAGAAATCCTTTTCTTTAATCACAAAAGTTACATGTTGTACAAACACTGATATAGCAGCTTTCTAGCTTTTCTGATTGCACGGTCCTGGGTGAGTCCATTGACGCTGCATCTCCTGTGATCCCAAAGCAGGGCTGGGCCTGCCTGTGGAATGCGCCCACTGATGTGCTAGAGCTGAGTCGTGAGAGCCATTGTTAAATTTTCAGAAATTTGGTGAGCTGATTGTTAAAAACAGCCATATTTTTAAATTATATTAATTTACAATTAAATAAATTATACTAAAAGCAATGGTAGAAAATACTCAAATCTCATTACTTCCGAAGTAATTTACTACACTTTATTATTTATCTATGCTCCTTTTTTGGGGGGTGCGGGGCATGCTGTGTGGCTTGTGGGATCTTAGTTCCCTGAACAGGGATCGGACCTGGGCCCTCAGCAGTAAAAGCACAGAGTCCTAACCACAGAACCACCAGGGAATTCCATACCTGTACTCTTGAGGTTACATATGTCTACTGTATCTGTACTTAATGGTGTGCTACTGTGTGTCTCTACCCAACATCGTTTTGGTATGGGAATATTTACACCACAAGCAATTGGCCAACACTATAAATCAAGATTTTATTTATTGTTTTGATAATTATCTAGACTTAGGAAAGTGGTGGAGAAGATCTTAATTAATAGTGCAGCGTAAACTTTAAAATGTATCATTGTAAATAAAAAGTGCAAAAAATTGAAAATAACATTTTTCTGGTTTTCAAAAACTACCATCCAATTCAGCAAAGATTCCACTCACATCACTGACAAACAAATGAAATCTGGTGTGTTTTCATTATTTCATTTTTGTCTTACTATTTAAGGTCAACAAAAATATTGACCAGTGCTTGTGTGGGAACCACACATCTGTCAGCACATCACAGGATTTGCTGCAGGTCCCACGTATTTGACCACTACCATGCCTTTGACTGGCGTGCCCAAGTCCCCTTTCATTCACTGACATTTATTTAACAAATACATATTGAGTGTATACTATGTGCCAGGCACCAGAGACACAGGAACGGACAAAACAGACAATAACAGAATAAACATGTCGACTGCATTTTCAGACCCTTCCCTCCTTAAAGGCACAAGTGCTCCCTCTCTGCATCTTGATCTCCCCCACCCAGGGTGAGCTCTGCCTCCATCCTGGTCCCGTCTTTCAGCTTTTCGCTGCTGGGGATGAGCCTCAGCTCGAGGAGGACAGAGTCTGAGCAGAGTCATGCGTGAAGGGCTTGGAACTTGAATGAAGGCCCAGGATTGAATGTTGAAGCAGCTTTTGGGACAAAGCCAGTAAGAGAAATCAGTTTCTTTAGAGTTTGTGAAAATGGGATGCATCCTTCCCACCTAAAGAATGGTTAGCTGTTCTCTGCACTGTGGGGCGGAAGATCTAAAATGAGACCTTTGCACTTGAAAGGGCTTCAAAATATTTAATATAAGAAATATCACAGGATAGCCTGCTGATTCACTCATCTGTTTGTTCAGCAAATACAAGTGCCTACCCAGCCGGGTGCTTGCAAGCTCTATGTACTGCCAAGCCTGATGATCTGCGGTCTCTCCTTGAGGGATTTTCAAACTTGTGGGGCAGTTGATAATCCAGGTTGCTGGCCAGTGAGCACAGCGGTCAGCATGCCCCCAGCCCCCCCGGAAGCCTTCCTCCTCTCTGTGGAATCAGGCCCCCACGGGCATCCAGTCTCCTCTTTCTCTGTTCTCCCCCTACTTAGCATCGATCTCAGTTTGCAGTAATTATATACCTGAGTGTGTGTTTGATGGATGTCTGTCTCTCTTACAAGAATGTCAGCTCCAGGAGGGCAGGCAGGGATCCATATCTGTCCTGCTCACAGGGCCCGGCATCAGTAGGCAATCAGGATAAACTTGTTAAATGAGTGAATGAAGGACAGAGCAAGTTTGGAGGAGGGAGACTGATGCAGGTGAGAAGCCCAGAGGGCATCTGGAGGGAGAGGCTTTTGAGCTGGAAGAATGAAGCCTTCATTCTTCCACTTACGGCAGGTGAGGCAAACTCTTGCATTTGTCAAGGTCCCGCCCGAACCTTACCTCCATTGCACAGCTTTTTCTTACCCCTTCTCTCTGGAGAGGTATCTATGACAGAACACAGCACTTTGCATTATAGCTTTTATGTGATTCTTAACCTTTCTTAGGTCACAGAATCTATGCTAATCTGATAAAAACTATAAACCTTCCTCCCCAGAATAATGCTTATGGCATGCAAATGCACACGCACAAACACGCAGTTTTAAGTTCAGTTTCCAGGGGTTCACAGGCTCCCATTCCCTCCATAAACCCCACATTAAGAACCCTGCTTTAAAAAATGTGATTCCCCACGGCAGGCACATCCTGCCCCTCTGTAGCCCCCATATCTAGCACAGTTCTTGGCATATAGACCTTAATGTGGAATATTGGGTGGATACATAGAAGCATTGAATGGGTAGGTGGGCATTTTAAAAAGTGTCCTGATTTGCCACGACCTGTGTAGAGGCAAGCTAAAAATTCCATTGACATCATCAGGGGAGAGGGTCAGCTTGAGCAGAGAATGGCAGCATTCCTTATACCACCGATCTGTCCTGGCCCTAGGAGTGTGGTTCTGCCCATACCTGGGAAGCCCACCAACTCCATAAGACCATTTTCCAAATAAAAACTTAGAACATGGTGTCTGACACGTTGTCTGATAATGGCGTAGAATATTTGAAATTGGGCGCGTCTCAGAAAATTAGGGGTTGTGTGATTTCAGGGGAACATAACTTAGTCCTGAGGCTGATTGGGTTGCTCTTAGAGTTTCTGTAAATCCCAGAAGGGGATGATCGGGGTCTAGGCTGCGCTCCCCATGGTGACCAGGTTAGTCCTCCCATCTTAGGTAGTGAGACTCAGCACGGCAGCCCGTTTGTCCTCCACGTTCTTCTCTATGGTCAGCTGTGTCACTAATTCCTAGTGTGGTACCGCTAAATGCTGCCCATCTTCTGCTCATTACCACCACTTCCCCCCGCAAAAGGGTGGTGTATATGAATCCCTACCTTTTAAACTGTTCAACTCTAGAATCTTAAAAAAAATTTTTTTTTTTTGCTTCTATTTAAATCCCTATTTTTCACATTGGGGCGTTTGACAGTGTTGATTTTTAGACACCAGAATAGTTCAAAACCATGGGGGGAAAAAACCCTACAGTACTAGCTTTTGCTTGGAAAACAGTTGTCAAGGAAATAGATTTTGCAAAACATTTCCTCCCAGGAGAGCTCTCTCTTTCCATGTATCCCCACACTGAACATTATTCTCCTGTGCGATGTGGTAGGCAAAAGTACCATTGGCAGGTAATTTGTCTAGCCAACACCTAATTATGAATTAAAGCCCTTGCTGGCATGTTCTCAGGTTGGCAGCCGATGGTGGACCAAGTTCCAGTTCAGTTTATAGTGCATCTGAAACGTTCTTGGACTTACAGGAAGATATTTTGGCCCTGGCTATAGACCGGGGAATAGAATTCTGTAAACTCTATTAGCAGACAGTGGAAGTGCCTGATATAGATGGAGCTGAAATTGCAGAACGTTGTTCGATTAAAAGAAAAGGTGAAGGCTCATGGGGCAGAGGCTGTGACTCAAGGCATTCACATAAGGAGATACTTATCTCATGATTAGAGTGCTGGCGGCCCAGACACCAGCCAGTGGTACTTGGAAGATCTGTCACTGTTAGACATGCCAACACATGTATGAACTGCTCAGTTGTGAGCAGACCTCATAAGCGAGGCTGGTGGATTTAATTATCACTTGTGAGAACTTAGTCAAGAAAGTGCTGGCCCGGTTAGAGTTGTGGCCAGCGACACTGGCAGGTGGTTAATTACAGATTTCTCCAGTCCATGGAAGTGCAGGTCCATGTGTAGACAGGAGGAGAGTTGGTGACAAAGAAGCAAAGAAATGATCGTGTCTCCATTATTCTCATTTGTGCTGGGATCTGTTGTACTTGCAGTAATCTTTAATTATAAAAATTAATACTATGGGATGGTTATCAATGTTATCATTTTTTGTTATGTTGCCTGGTAATGTCCGTTTGTGCCCAAGACATGCATGTTTCTATAGTTACAGTGTAAAGAAGTGAAACCTTCCTTGCTCTTAGCCATTTTGTCATCACAATATTCTAAAAGGCTATTTTGAGAGATGGTCGAGCCCAGTCTGTGGGGTGAAAAATGGAGCCTTTGTGACAAGAGCCTGAGTCTTTGAAAAGACTTCATTTTAACCAGAGTAGTTCACAATGTAGCGTTCCCCAGTAGCAAGACAGAAAAACGCTCCTAAACAGCTAACTGCATTCTCCTCTCCTCTTTCAGGTAACAATCTGTCCCATTACAGGGCACTCTCTAGTGCAGGACCCATTTCGCACGTCCCTGTGGACTGCATGAGAAGCCAGAAGTTGTGAATCTTTAGGTTTTTGACAATTTCCATCCTAAGGAGTGATCACTAATGGAGAAAATGGTGCATTAAGTATTGCAGGTAGAGTCTGTTTGCACCTCCCTTAGTCAGGTTATCTCCATCACCCTGCTGCTTTTGAAAATGCCCCAGGGCTTCCCCGGTAGCACAGTGGTTAAGAATCTGCCTGCCAATGCAGGGGACATGGGTTCAAGCCCTGGGCTGGGAAGATCCCACATGCCACGGAGCAACTAAGCCCATGAGCCACAACTACTGAGCCTGCGCTCTAGAGCCTACAAGGCACAACTACTGAGGCCGTGCGCTCCTAGAGCCCGTGCTCCACAACAAGAGAAGCCACCGCAATGAGAAGCCTGCGCACCGCAACAAAGAGTAGCCCCCGCTCATGGCAACTAAAGAAAGCCAACGCAGCCATAAATAAATAAATAAATAATTTATTAAAAAAAAAAAAGAAAATGCCCCATTAGTGGAAGAAATGGTGGCAGAATTATCATCAGAAGTACTCAAAATCATTCTATTTAAAGGTCACACTGGTAGAATTTTCAGATAACACTTGGCATTGCTTTTTTTTAAGTGGGAAAGTGGCTGCTCTGGGCATGGGGAGAGGACATCTTTTGGGTTTCAGATCTCTGGTTAAGGCTGTAACCCCACCAAAGTGGTGATCACTTAAAGATAATTACCTTCCACATTGTTCATGCTAAACTCTTGAGATGGACTGATTGGCATATTTAAATCTCATCTCCCAGGCATTTGCTAATTATCATAGCCTAGTTGGAGAAGAACCTAATCAAATAGCTGTTTAGAGATGCTTTGCATTTTAAAATTGTTCTGGGTTTATCCTAGAGAGGAAATGTGCCTCTGATTTTCCACTGGTTCTTTCCCTGACCGGAAGAGGGTTTAAACTTTTAATGGCTTAAATAGCCACAGCTAATCACTCAGGAAACTTCGTGCATTTACATTTTCTCTTTTGCGTCATTTCCATCCTTGACCCCCTTTCATCACCTTGAACGAAGCTTTCTCACTTGGTGGCTTCTCATCCATGAGGGGGGCCGTTGAATTCCAGCTAATGAGGCTCATCTCTTTTATTCATTTTAAGTGGTACCAACCAGGCCTGGAGTCAGATCTGAGAGTGAATGGTTATCACATGTTTCTCAGGTCCATAAATGGAATACCAAGTCCATGGTGAAAGTAAGAAGAATTTCTTGCTCAGAAAAAGAAAGACAAAAAGAGTAGCTTCTTGGGTCAGCAGGTTGAGTAGAAGCCACCCTCCTTAGAAAAGGCACCCAAGACTGGGTGCTATTTTCTTAACAGCAGCTGGAGAAGACCCTCACCCTGCCCCCACCCCTGCCAGCTGAACTGAGATCCTTTTTGTTTTGTTTTGTTTTTTCAGTATGCGGGCCTCTCACTGCTGTGGCCTCCCCCGTTGCGGAGCACAGGCTCCGGACGCACAGACTCAGCAGCCATGGCTCACGGGCACAGCCGCTCCGCGGCATGTGGGACCTTCCCGGACCGGGGCGCGAACCCGTGTCCCCTGCATCGCCAGGTGGACTCTCAACCACTGCGCCACCAGGGAAGCCCTGAACTGAGATCCTTTTATGCAATGTTCTTTTCCAGCCACTGTGCTCAAAATTGGGAAAACACGACGGTTTTCTCCTTTATACAGCATATGCGGCTGTCGGTGACAGAAATCTCACCAAGGCCTTTCTTTTGTAGGCAGTGTCTAAAACGGCCTGTCTTTGAGACTTATGTCTTTCAAGACCCTGTGAGCCACTGTCACCCGTAGTTGTACCTCAAAAGCAAATAAAGGGAAGAGGAATTTTGTGAAGGTTTTCTCAAGTCACTGTCACTGGCCGTCAGTCCGTTTGTCTGCCTTCTGTGAAAGGGTCTGTTTTGCGGGCTTGGCAGGAGCTGCCACCTCCCAGCAGCAGGTTTACAGGCCCCAGCAGGAAGCCAGATCTGGAGGCAGCTGAGAAAGAGAAAAGTCTGCTCTTTCTTATCAGAAGCCAGAGCAGCGGAGCTGGGGCAGGTGCATTCAGTTACTTGGGAGTGGGGAGTGGGGATTCGAGGAAGGTTCTGAGAGGTAGGAGCACCTCAGAATCAAGCCAGCCGAAGCCCTGTGTGAGCTTTGACTTTGATCATTCAAACAATTCAAAACGCTGTGAAACTTGAGGATCTGAGTTTTCTCTCTTTCCTTGTCTGTCCCATTAGCTCATCAAGATTAGAGTCTTTTGGTTTTCATAGTTAATTATTCTTTGGTATTCTATTTCAGGGTTTTGAAATCAAATTGCTTGATGTTTTACCCTCTCCCGTGTGATTAGGTTATCTTTTATAATAAGACTGCAATAAGCCTTTCAAGAACACAGCACTTTAGCTCAGCACTCTCAAGGAAGATGTCCTAAAGGTCCCATGAAGTTTAGTCTTGTAGGAGTCAGAAAACACCACCGGTTCCCGTTATTATGAATCCGGAAGTGCCACTGCACATCATCCATCATCACAGACCTAGAAAAATGAAAAGAAAACCTATGTTGAGCTGTCTGATTAATGCAAACTGAAGGAGTGCTTATGGGGTGGCAGCTCTTTGGCTTCATAGGATGAATGAGCTCCAGGACCTGAGTCTTTTGTATGGTGTTTGTAAGGCTGAGCAGGTCTGTTTACTGCTTTGAAATTCTTTCTCCTGGTGTGAACGGGTAACCTTATCAGTGGGTTGTACAAGGCTTTCTAGCCAAGAAAAAGAAAATATGTACTTTGGAATCTCCGCTGATGGGGCCCCAGGGGGAATAAAGAGAAAAGTCAAATGCATGTCTCAGGCTACACGTGGGAAACAGGAGGAGTTTTTTTTTTTTCAGATACTCATTAAGATCTCAGCTCAGTTATCAACTTGGAGGCCTTCCTTGGCCAACTCCACCCACTCAGTCATCCTCTCCCCCTCTTGCTTGATTTTTCTTCAAAGTGCTTATCACTCTTCAAAATTACCCTGCTTATTTCTTATTGTCCATCTCCCCACACTATACGAGCCGTGAAGGCAGGAACCTTGCCTGTCTTGTTTACTGCTGCATGTACCAGAACATGGGGTACCTAGTAGATGCTCAACACACTTTTTTAAAATGGATGTCAGGTGAGGGGAAGTTGAGAAAAGAACAGGAAGAGGCAAAGGTTGGAATCAGACCTAGGTTTGAATCCAAATCCTTCACTTATTGGCTGTGTGCCCTTGGAATAATTATTGAACCTCTCTGAGTCTCAGTTTTCTTATCTATAAAATGCTTCCCAGAGGAGCAATGGAGGATTAAATGAGATAAAGTAACGGTAACATCTGGCACAGGGGCTGGTACATGGAGGTGCTCAATAAATACTAGTTCATTCTCCAAACCTTAACGGAAACAATTGTACAGGGCGAGAAACAGGGCCCTTCACTGCCCACACGTGTCCAGAGGTTTTCAGGCCTCCTTCTTGGGTCCAGGAATGGTATCTCTGAGGAAAGTAGCACTAATCCTTTCTCGGCTCCAAGGAGAATATAGACAGTTTCACGTGGTTCTACACGCATGCGTTAAAGATGGGGTCCCAAGGATTCTGTACCCAGAGCTGGCTCTTCAAGAGATGGCAACACTGCCTAGAAGACAAGACTCCTGCCCTCCTGAAGCCTTTTGTTCTCATCCTCAGCTGAGGGCCTCCATGAGAACCCCAAAGGCCTTGAGACAGGTCACCTAGGCCCCTTGCTGTCACAGATGCCACTAACAGCCTTTAGAAAGTGTTTATCAAGGCTGATCTTCCAGATTTCCAATGGTGTTACCTCTCTAGGCAACCTGGCAACAGAGATTACTTCTCTCCATGGCCCAGTTAATGTCTCCCTGCCACTCACTGTGTGTGGTATTTTCCTTGTTTTCACGTAAACATGTTTTTTTTTTTCCTTTCTTTTAAAAAAATTCTTAACATTCAGGCGAAAAAGAACTGGTTCTGCCTCTTTTGCATTTCCAGAGACCCCAGCCTCTGCTGGGGCAGCTTTAAAGCAGGTCATGCCTCCCTTCTAACGTACTGAGCCTTCGGGAACTGGAAATTCGGACGGTTCTTGTTTTCAAAAAGAAGCAGGCCTCAGGTTGGGCCGCGTGGCAGCTGGCGGCAGCCAGTCCTCATTTTGATTCTGTGTGCCACGTGCCGTCCAGAGGTGCTGGGTTGATGTTTTGTTCATTCATTCAGTGGACAGTGGAGCAGCCTAGTGAGATGGAAGGGACACAGCCTTTTGAATCAGTCAGACCCCAGCTTCAAACACTGGCTCTGCCACTTGCCAGCTGCCTGGCCCCAAATGTTGGGAAAAGGAGACACTAATCTTACCTCAGAGGATTGTAGAGTGGGAAACAGTGTGCTGTCATGGTTAAGCATTCAGGCCCCCAAGTTGTCCTCTTGCATCCATTGCCTGGCTCTGCCACTATTTGTTCTGCATCCTTGGAAAAGTTACTTAACCCTCCAGGACTCAACTGCTTCATTCTGTAAAATAGGGGTAACAACGGTAACCCATCCTAACAGGGTTGTGGTGCAGGATGAAATGCTTCTGAAAGGCTTAGCCCAGTGCTCAGCACATGCTAGGTGTGCAGTACATGTCCACTACTGGATAATAGATAGATAATAATGTAGCCATCGTTATTACTAATGTGCTATGTTGACTTCCTCTGTTGGGCCAGCCTCATGCTAGGGGTTGGGGATGCATCGGGTCACAGAGCTCAAGGGCAGGGGAAGAGACATGAAAGAAATTATTATCCTGCAGAAGTCTTAGGTACTGTCATTGATGGATGGCAAGGGGCTGTGGCAGTGAATTCCAGAATGGTGGTACCTCTGCTCCAGAATATCAGAATTCCTTATGTAGAAAAAGGGCTATGGTGGCATGAAAGTGCATTGGAAATTTGGTGGGTTTTGTTCATTCAGTTTTTCACTGGGAAGTGCTAAGGCCCTTAAGTAGTGTATTAGTTTGCTATTGCTGTAGTCACAAATCACACAAACTTAGTGACTCAAAACAACACAAATTTATTCTTTTACAGTTCTGGAGATCAGAAGTCTAAAACAAGTCTTCCTGGGCTAAAATCAAGATGTTAGCTAGGCTGCCTTCCTTTCTGGAGGCTCTAGGGGAATATCCATTCCCTTGCCTTCTCCAGCTTCTGGAGTCCCCCTGGAATCCTTAGTTTACGGCCCCTTCCTCCATCTTCAAAGCCAGCAATGGCCAGTGGAGTCTTTTTCACATCTCACCACTTCGACTCTCCTGCCTCTTCCCTCTCACTTCTAAGGACCCTTGTGATTACATTGGGCCCACCTGGATAATCCAGGCTACTCTCCCCACCTCAAGATCAGCTGATTAGTCATCTTAATTCCATCTGAAACCGTAATTCCATTTTACCATACATACTCACAAGTTCCAGGGATTAGGACATGGGCACCTTTGGGGACCGTTATTCTGCCGACCCTAGGTGGGAAGGTGCCGTGTGAGTTTGAGGTATTGTCCAGAGGCCCCTGTGGCTGAAGCGTGGAGAGTGGGAAGGGGCCTGGGGAGAGGTCAGAGGCAGGCCTTTCAGGCACGGTGCCTTGGGGAGTTCTTGGACGCTCTTACACAGAGGAATGACATTTGATGGCTTGCATTTTTAAAGGGCTTAGTCTGTTGGTTGTATAGAGAAAGGATGTGGCGGGGGGGAGTGCCTGAGAGGAAGCGGGGAGCCCATACGGAGGTCCAGGGACAGTGGTGGACTGGAAGGAGGATGGGAAAGGGGTGAATCAGAGATGTTGTGGACAGGATTGCTGGAGAGTGAACGTGAGGTGTGGAGTAGAAGGAGACTCCAGAGGGCTCTGAGGTTTCAGGTGGATGGTGCTGATGTTTCTGGACGTGGGGAGATGATGTGGATCCCAGGGCCACAGACCACAAGTGCTAATACTTACGACAGAGTTTTCTGTGTGCCGGGAGCTGTGCCGAATGCCTTGCATGGTAATTACAAACAGCCCTCCGTATCCACGCGTTCTGCGTCCATGGATTCAGCCAACCGAAATTCAGTCTGAGGTTGGTGACTCCACAGATGCAGAGCCCAAGGATAAGGAGGACCAACGGTACCAAGCCATTTTACAGAAGGGACTTGAGCATCCATGGATTCTGATATCTGTGGGGGGCCCTGGATACCAAGGGATGACTGCAATCCTTGCAGCCCCCTTGGAGGCAGGCATGGTAATTGCTCCATTCTATGAGAAGCATAGAGTATTCTGACAAGAGCGTAGACTGCCTGGGTTCGAATCCTGGCTCTGCCACTTGCTTGCTGTGACACTTGGGCATGTGCCTCAGTTTCCTCATATGAGAAAGGGAGCAATGATAGACTAATCTTATAAAATTAGTGTGACGATTAAAGAGTTAACATATATGGAAAACACTGATGACTCATGGAAAACACTGGTTAAGCATAATATAACAGTATCCTTATCTTTAAACAAATGAGATAATCGAGGCACAGAGAGGTTAAGTATCTTGTCTAAGGACACACAGCTGCGGAAAGCTGGGATCCAAAGCCAGGCTCTTAACTACCATGCCTTACCTCCTCCTTGAGAGGACCTCTCAGAGCCGTGGTGAAAACTGCATGTGCTAATACATATAAAAGCCCTCTTCGTGGTGTTGGGCACATGCTGTATATTCCATCAGTGTGTGTATGTGGAAGTGCAGTTGTTGTTTTTTCTGTAAAATGGGGGTGATGGTGGCGCCCTCCCAACCTCACTCACAGGACCATAAGGCTCAAATCAGGAAGGCAGAGCACTTTGGAAATAGTAGAGCTACCTACACATAGGCCATTTTTATACTCAATTTCTTCAAAATGGCCTTGTTGAACCATTTCCCCTTGGAATTTCACTCACAGATGTGCTGAGGTCTTTCATACTGTCATTCATCTTTGTCCACAACTCCCCATCTCCCTGCCTCCACCCCAATGCCCAGGCTTTGACAGAAGAGAGTGGGGAGGACCCTTCACTTTGCAGTCAGGGAACCAATCTCAATGCAGTGGCAGAGCTCGATTTGCTTGTGACCTTCTCCATCAGCTCCCCTTGTTCATCTGCAGACCCTGTACCAAGATCATAAAGGTGTCCCATGGGAATGTGTCTCACCCGTTCTCGCTATCCCTGTGGCCTCACAGTTGGAGCTGTTCCCTTACTGGGCCTTCTAAAACCCTTGTTGAGGCAACTCCACCAGGCAGTAGGTGTTTCTGTCCCAGGCATCCCCCTTTCCCCTTGGTTCTCACAACACTAGCAGCCCCGGGGAGCTCCCCCTCTGTCGTCACCATCCTTACATACTTATTCAACATACTTTTATGGAGGACCTCTATGTGCTGGGCAATCTGTTAGGTGCTGGGGAGCAATAGTGAGCAAATGGAGCCTGTGTTCTGGGTGTGGGAGGAATAGATACTAATTAACCAATCACGCAATGAATGTAAAATTCTGACTTTAATAATCCTCTATAACAGGAAGATTCAACACAGTCCAGGAGGTCAGGCTTCTCTAGGACATGGAAACTAAGCTGAGATCTGAAAGATGAGTGGAATTTACCAGGAAAAAAGTAGAGCGAGGAGTGGTCCAAGGAGAGGGACTATCGTGTGCAAAGGGCCCGTGGCAGGAGGAGGCATTGCTCTTTGAGGAACTGAGAAAGCAAGCTAGTACAGCTGGGCAGAGGTGGGGAGGAGAAGCTGACGCTGGAGGCATGAATGGGGGGACTCTACAAGGCTTGATGGGCCTTACTGAGTTTGATCTTTATATCTGATGGAACTGTTTAAGTGTGTGTTGGGGGTGGGGTAAAGATATGAATAAATTTGTCCTTCGAATAATCACCATGGCTGCAGTGTGGAGAACCATGTAGGAGGCCAGAGAGGACTCCTCTAGGCCAGTTAGGAGGCTGCTGCGGGAGTCCCATGAAGAGATGGGAGGGGTATGGATTAGAGTGGTGGTGCAGAGAGAAATGGATGAAGAGGTACTTAGTAGATAAATTAATAGTGTAGCAGCCATCCTATGGCTGCTTTTTACTGAGCACATATTATGTTCCAGCTGCTGTGCTAAGCACTCGGCAAGTGTTATCTTATTTACTCTCAGGGTTATTATAAGGATTAAATATTCCTGTCCTTTTACAGATGAGGAAACTGAGACTCAGAGAGGTTAAGTCACTTACTCAAGGCTGCACAGCCAGTAGATAGCAGAGTCCTAGAGCAGCTTCTCAAACTCTAATGTGCATTTGGATAACTTGAGGATCTTGTTAAAATGCTGGCTTTGATTCAGCAGGTCTGGGGTGGGGCCCAGGATGCTGCGTTCCTAACATGCTCCCTGGGTATGCCCAGCTGTTGGTCCCTGGACCGCACTGAATAGCAAGGGTCTGTCTGCCTCTAGGTCCCACACTCTCAGCCATGGCGCCTTAGAACAGCTACAGATGGGATGAGATTTCTGAGACTGCTCAAATCTGAATCCCATCCTGGGCAGGATGTGGGCGTGCTCTCTGGACCTCAGATAGGTCAGAAGTCATATCACATTTTCACTTCCTACATTTGTCCTTCAGTAGCTCAAGCAAACCCAGAAGTGAGAGGGTTAGAGGCAGCACCTCACTGTCTACTCCCCACCCACCCCTCCACCCCTCAGCACAACCAAACCCCATCCTGCATCCGCTTCTGAGATATAGGCCAGGGGTTATGTGCATTCGCAGATGTCTCATCAGCAGTTGTCAATCAGATCATTTTGTGGGGCACCCATAGAAGGGGGTGGACTGAGAAATCTAATGTGGATGGTTTTAGGTACCAAGCTGTCAGCTGTTTCCCTGGGCTGTGCTGAAAGTGAAGGAGTAAAAAATCACCCTAACATTCTAATCTCTTCATCTGTGTGGTCATTAGATCCTGGAATCATTAGAGACCAAGCCCTTTCCCACTCAGCCCCTGCAGATGGGCCAGGTGTCACTGCTGGGAGACACCAATAAGGCTGCAAGTCGCTGTGTGAGCACTTGTCTTTAATGACTGGGAAAATCCATTTCCCTTCCTGGCAGCTTTGAGATGTTGCAACCGTGCTTCTGGGTCATTGCCAGACCTGACCCTTTCTGTGTGCGTGTTTTATTTTTATTTTTTATTTTTTTTGATTTATTTATTTATTTTTGGCTGCGTTGGGTCTTCATTGCGGCACACAGGCTTTCTCTAGTTGCGGCGGCGAGCGGGGGATACTCTTCGTTGCAGCAGGCGGGCTTTTCATTGTGGTGGCTTTTCTTGTTGCGGAGCATGGTCTCTAGGCACGCGGGCTTCAGTAGTTGTGGCACGTGGGCTCAGTAGTTGTGGCTCGCGGGCTCTAGAGCGTAGGCTCAGTTGTTGTGGCGCATGGGCTTAGGTGCTCCGAGGCATGTGGGAATCTTCCCAGACCAGGGCTCAAACCTGTGTCCCCTGCATTGGCAGGCGGATTCTTAGCCACTGCGCCACCAGGGAAGTCTGCGTGTTTTATTTTTAAAAGGGGAGGATGTCTCACTGTTTCAGTGATTGCTCCTTTCTCCCTAGCTGCCGCCAAAGAACTTTCCAATGCAAACTTTCTATTCAGTTTCCCACTCTCAAGGCGGTCCGCCAGTATTCTATTTCTTCCTCTTCTCAAACGCATCATTTCTTGCTTGGCCCCATCATTCTGGGGCCCCTCAGGCTGGGGTGGGTGTCTTTGTCTGGGCAATGCAGTGGATTCTAGTCACCTTTCTGCAGGAGAGGATTCTAGAGCTCTGAGACAGGTAGAAAGAACATCTTAAACAAAATAATGTCTGCCTCAAATTAGTAAATATTTTTCATTTTAAGAGTTCATGTCATTGCAATTTGTTCAGGTGGACAAGAACAGCTTTTGTTTGAGAAAGAACTGAAGAGGTGTCTTAGGATTCTGCTCTGATTGCTCTGCCTCTCACTGACGCTTTGTTTCCTGCCTCTGCAGAGCTCCGTGAAGGGAAGGCTTTGTGATCTATTGTTAGGTATTCTTTGAATCTATAAAGCATACACTGCTGGAAGGGAGGGGCTTCCAGACCATCCAGAGCTCCTGTCTCTAGCATGGACACGCATTCATGCACACACACACGTGCACACACACAAAAATGATGACTGCCTGGTGTGTATTTCTAGAACCCAGTGGGGGCAGAGGTGTTTAGTTCTTGTGTCTCTTGATTCTTACAGCCACGTTCTTGATTTCTCTTTCTGTAGCTCAGGCTGCCCCTACCCCCATCAGCTGCTTCACTTCTCTTGCTGGTTGGCCCCCTCTCTGACTCCTGGCTGGAAAGGCCTTTTCCTCTATCAAAACCCACTCCCTCCCAACCACCCCAAGGCCAACCACCTACACGATCCCTTTAGGCTTTAGGAGTAGCACTATAACATTTCTTCCTTATGTTTTTCATTTTAACCATCTTTCATTTTCACCTTACAAACATTTCTAGATATTCATTATAGAAAATCCAGAAAGTATAGGTCAATAATAAGAAAAAAATAACCACTAAACCTCTCACTATCTGACATAACCACTGTCAGCACTTTTGTGCATTTCCTTCCAGTATTTTTTTTTTCCTTTAAAACACTCGTACATAGTCCAGTGATCTTCATACCATGTAACTTGGTATCCTGCTTTTCCAACTAGTATTATATAATGAACATCTTTGTGTGTCTCTCCCTATATAGTGATATTTAGTTTATATCACTAAACATTTGGAAACACAATTTTTAATACCCGTTTCATACTTTACATCTCATACTTTAGCTCTTGCATGATTATTTTTAATTGGGAACAATACCTATCCTGTCAAGCCCACTGAACTGCTTGATCAAATGAGAGAAAGTGTGCAGAGAGCTGCACAAATATGCGCAATGATCATTCATGATGTTAGTTTTATCTTCCCAAGTGAACTACTTTGTATGTTGTCACGGAATTGTTATATACTTTCCTATTCAACTTTTGCACAGCAGTGGGCAAAACTAGCTGTCTGGGTTTAATCTTTAAAAGGGAACATACTTATTAATAACTTTTAATTTTTTTCCTAGCAATTTCTTAGAGGCTCTGGCCTAAGGAACTTACCTGAAATATAGAAAAGGGAGTGTGCACAAAGATGTCCATTATGGCATTATTTACAATAACCCCAAAATAGAAATCACTGACATGTACAATTATATGGGAGGAAGGTTAAGTAAATGATGCTGAACCTACTTGCGAAGTTATTATATAGCTGTCTAAAATGATGTTTACAAAGCCTTTGTAATAAAATGGAAGATGTTTATGTCATCATCACTGGAAGAAGCAAAGATAAATGAAAAAGAGTGGAAAGAAAGACACCAAAGTGGCAACAGTGGTTATAATGTTTAAACGATAGATGATTATTTTCTTTCTCTCTGTTTTTCTGCAATGAGCTTGTATACCTTGGATGCATTAAAAGATAGGTGGGTAGGTAGGTAGGTAGATGGATGGATAGATAGATAGACAGATCAACCTTATTTTTTAAACTATTGGAAAGGATGTAAGCAGAAGAGGCGAGTACGGGGCACAGAACTGAGTTCAAGTGAAAGTAGTGACCCACAGGTGGGAGAAAAGGGCATGGGGGGCTGAGCCCAGACGGGGCTGGAACTTCTGGAAAATGCTTAGAACCACAAAAGGTGCCTTTTAGTTTATTTTTGGAGCAGGAAGAACAGAGTAAGGATGGGCACCTCATTTGAACATGGTAATATAATTATAAAAGGAGAAACCAAAATTGCTAGTTCCTCATTTGCTCCATCCTCTGACCAGCGTGGGCGGGACAGGCTTGGTGAGGGGAATGTGAAAGCCCAATAGGGCTTTTGAGGAACCGAGGGGTAAGCGGAGCCACAAGGAGACTGGCAACAAGCACATTCTATCATAATTTATACAAGTGGGGGAAAACAGAATTCTGTCATGTATAAATCTGGGTGGAAATGACATCAACATCCTGCAACGTTCCCTAATTTTTTTTTTTTTTCTTTTTTTTTTTGCGGTACACAGGCCTCTCACTGCTGTGGCCTCTCCCGTTGCGGAGCACAGTTCAGGGCTTCCCTGCTGGCGCAGTGGTTGAGAGTCCGCCTGCTGATTCAGGGGACATGGGTTCGTGCCCGGGTCCGGGAAGATCCCACATGCTGCGGAACGGCTGGGCCCGTGAGCCATGGCCGCTGAGCCTGCGCGTCCGGAGCCTGTGCTCCGCAACGGGAGAGGCCACAACAGTGAGAGGCCCGAGTACCGCAAAAAAAAAAAAAAAAAAAAAAAATTCAGACTTTTAGAAAAGTGGCAAAAGATACTACAAAGATTCACATTTACCCTTCACCCAGATTCCTCAAATGTTAGTGTTTTACCCTGTTTGCTTTGTGTACACTCTTCTCTCTCTCTTTCTACACACACACACACACATACACACACACACACACGAGGTTTCTGAACTATTTGGGAGTAAGTTGCAAGCATAATGCCTCTTACCCCTAAATACTTCATTGTGTATTTCCAAAAGGTTGGTTCTACTTTTCTATATAACCATAGTAAAACCAGAAAATTAACGTTGACACAATACTATCTGATCCCTATACCCCATTCACATTTTGTCAATTATCTTGATGATTGTCCTTTATAGTAATAATAATAATAGTAGTTGTTATTATTTCTGCTCCAGGATCACATCCAAGGTCACGTATTACATTTAGTTCACGTCTCTTTAGTCTCCTTCAGGCTGGAACAGTTCCTCAGTCTTTCCTCTTCTTTCACGACCTTGATGTTTTTGAAAAGTAAAGGCCATTTACGTTGTAGGTTGTCTGTCTCTCAGTTTGGGTTTGTCTGATCTTTCCTCATGATTCGGTTCAGGTTTGCATTCTTGGCAGGATTACCACTGAAATGACGTGTGTTCTTCTTAGTGTGTCACATCAAATGGCATGTGATATCTATTTGTCCCCATTAATAGTTTTTAAAAATATAAATTAATAACAGCTTTACTGAGTTATAATTCACATATGATAAAATTCACCATTTTAAAGTGTAAAATCCAGTGGATTTTAGTATATTCCCAGAGTTGTACAGTCATCATCACAATCAATTTAGAACATTTTCATCGTCCCAAAAGGCCCCATACCCATTAGCCATCATTCTCCATGTCTTTTTCCCTCACCCCTGGTGACTACTAATCTACTTTCTGTCTATAGGTGTGCCTATCCTGGACATTTCATATACATGGAATCATATGCCGTATGGCCTTTTGTGTCTGGCTTCTTTCACTAAGCACAGTGTTTTCAAGGTTCATCCACGTTGGAGCATGTATCAGCACTGCATTCCTTTCTATGGCCAAATAATACTCCATTGTATCTATTTACACATTTTGTTGGTTCATTCATCAGTCAATGGACATTTGGGTTGCTTCCACTTTGGGGCTATTACAAATAGTGCTGCTATGCACATTGTGTACAACTTTCTGTATGGACATATGTTTTTAATTTTCTAGGGTGTATGTCAGGGTACCCAATACCACCGCTAGGTTCAGTGATTCACCAGGAGGGCACATAGTCCCATTCCTGGCTGATTTACTACAGTGAAAGGACACAAAGCAAAATCATCAAAGGGGAAATGTGCATACAGAGAAGCCCTGGGGAAACCAGACCCGGCACGCAAGAGTCCTCTCTGGGTGGAGTCACCCAGAACACACTCCATTCCTTCAGCACTGAGTTGTGATGACACGTGTGAGATGCCATCCACCAGGAAGTTCATTAGAGACTCAGTGCCCAAGGTTTTTACTGGGGGCTGGTCATGTAAGTACCCTCGGCCTAACATGTACCGAAATTCCAGACCCCCGGAAGGAAGGCAGGTGTTCAGCATACACCACATTGTTTGTACAGTCTCAGTGCAGTAAACCACCCTTACCCATCAGAGAATGGTGAGAACACTCACTAAATCCAAGTTCCCAGGCACCGGCCAAGGGCCAAATCTGCAAGCAGAGCCTTTCTAGGGATAGAAGTCTCAGGCCTACTGTGTTAACTCTGTTCTGCACGAGTCTACACCCAGGAGTGGAATTGCTGGGTCACATCGTAACTCCATATTTAACTTTTTATGCCACAGTGTTTTCCAAAGCAACTGCACCATTTTCATTTCCACCCGCAATTGATGAGGGTTTCCACTTCTCCACAGCCTGGCCCACACTTGTTATTGTCCATCTTGTTGATTATAGCCATCTGGTGTGACTGATAGGTTTTTAAGTTAGTGATTTGCAGGCATTTAGAACCAAAAATGAGGATCCGTAGGAGCCAAAATGTGTTCTCTAAGAACAAATCATACCAGCCTAACCCCTGATTTTTCTTTAAAGAAAAAAAAAAGCATCTGTTTTCTCTGTACTCGCTGTACGGGGGGCAGAGTGCTTCTGTATTTCAGTCCTGTCCTTCATAGTATCTTCGTATACAAAAATGGAGACACAGGGCTTGGACTGATTACCTGGAAGATTCCTCACTTGTTGACAGATGACACTCAAAGAGCAGTGCTGGAGCCAGGTGAGGGGCCCCTGCTGCTGTTTCCCCAACTCTGTCCTCAGCCCAGCCATTTAATGTTTCTCTCTAAAACTTGGGGGAGACACAGATGGCGGTCCCATGAAAGCAGGCAGAATACCCAAAACACACAGACACACACACAGTGAATGATAAGATCTGGTTCCCGAAAGATCCTGACAGCACGGAATGAGTATGGAGAGTCCAGTGAGATGCAGTTGTTAGGGACAAATGGCAAGTCCACACCCACAGGGTCTGGTCCAGATGTAACCAGGGAGAGTTGGCACTTCGGTTTCTGCTTATTACCAAAAGCCAACCGTAACAAATGGGTGACGAAGTCTGGGCACCCTGGAAAAACGTTGTGATGTGTATCTGCAGTTTCAGGGGATTTAGAGCTCTGCCATCAGGTGATCTGTCGAAGGAGCCGGGCTGTTCAGCCGGCCAACAGGCAGCCTAAGGTGACTTGAGAGTTGGCTCCCCCTGGATGAAGATCTGTGGTGGGAGCATCTGAGCTGTCTTCCCCATGGCCCGTAGGGAAAAGCAGATTTAGATTGATTAAGAAAGAACTTTGTGAAACTCTGCAATTGAATGAGCTGCCTGCTAAGGAGGTAAGCACCCTTTCACTGGGGGTGTTCAAAGAGAGATTACTTAGTCTTTTTAAGGAACTTGCATGGGGCAGGAGGTGGCCTGAGTTCTTTGAAGCCTTAGAACTGCCTAAACATGAAGCCAGGGACTGTCCGTCTCTAAAGGCAAGTCCAGGGGCTGCCCAAGGCACATATCACCAGTTCCAGAGTGAGATTAGCCTTTCTGTAGGTCACCCTCTTCTTGTGCCCCTCACAATCCTACTTGTCCATCAGGACACTTGGGTGCCCGTGAAGCTCCCCTTGAGACACGCGCTTGCCTTCTTCTGAGCACCTCTGTTACTCAGAAGCCCCCCCACCCCATCCCCCCGACCCATTACCTATTTTACCTGTGATGTGTGTGGTCCACACGTCAAGTCTCCCAGCCATGTGTTAAGCTCCAGAGCCAATTTTCTTGTTTGTTCTTACTTTCATTGAGCAAATACTTAATGAGCACCTATTATGTGTCAGCCCCCTGGTGAGTTGCCAGGCACGCAGCAGTGACTAGGGGATGGGGGCACTGACCAAATAGTCGCGAGTATAAGAGTTTAACTGCAGGCTGCTGTGGGACCTGACATCAGGAATGTGGGGAGGTCGTGGGGGCCTGGCTGGGGAGGAAGACTCCCTGCAAAAGTACCCTTTCAGCTGAGAGTTGAAGGAAGATAAGCAGTTGGCAGGAAAGTGGAGGGAGGGGTCCGGGGGAGCAGTCCCACCGTGGCTGCAGCCCAAACTGCGGCCGAGCACAGGCTAGGACACCTGGTAGGTTGGGGCGCATTAGGAAGAGAAGTAAGGACCACCTGGCTGGGGGCTTTCCCCGTCATCCCCGCTTATCCAGCGCCTGGGCTTGCGAGCCGAGGTGGGAGACACAAGGATTAGCGTTCGAGGGTCTGTGTGTCCTTGTGCACGTGTGTGTGTGTGAGAGCAGCTCTAATTGCCTTCTGAATCCTGTCCCAAGCGACACAGGGATTATTTGTGCCTTCCTTCCTCTCCGTTGATGTGGATGACTGTGAGAACGGGCCACGTTCCAACATCCCCACGTCCCTGCAGTGACAGCTCCTTTGAGAACATGTAGATACCCATGGTTCTCTTAATTACTCCTGCACACCCACTTCTCTCTCTCAAGCAGGTGGGGTTTGGGGGTAGGGTGCAGTCCTCCCCCTCCAGACCTCTGCTCCTGCTTTCCTGCTGCCATTTCTGTTTTAACAGCCTCCTGCTGCTCCCCTACCCATCCCCCACCCCTCCCTCCCCTCACACTGACTTAATCGAGGCCCGCCCCCCCAGAATAAGAGAGACTGAGGGAGGAGGCCAGTCTCCCTTAAGCGCTCATACCCAGCAATTAGTTTCCCTTATTGCCAATTCAAGATAATAACCAAGGAATATAACCAAGGAATATAACCAAGTAGAAAATAACCAAGGAATGGAACCAGGGCTCAAAACCTGTGTCAAGTGCTTGGCACGCAGTACCGTGACATTTGCATGTGTGTCTCCTGGGAAGCCACACATCAGGCCAAGCATGGGGGTGGGGTCTGCTGGCCTGGGAGTTGAAAGAGCTGTATTCCAGCCCTGCTGGCTGTGCCACCCTGACCACCTTCCATCTCTGAGCCTCAGTTTCATCATCTATGAAGTGGAGAGATGGTACTAGATTATTCTGCCATTTCACGGAGAGCCCAGGACACAGACCTGTCAGGTCTGCCCTCCTGGTCTGTGTGTTTTGGCCCCAGGGGTGAGCATGGCAATGGTTACTGTCCAGGTGTGCCTGGAAGAGATGGCTGCTAGACCTTGGCACCAGGAGTGGCAGAGCATGGAGAACGCAGGTGGCGATGTCCAGAAAGACAGTGCTGAGGCAGGAAGGTGGGCTGGGAGATGGAAGGAGAAAAGCAGAAGGGTGCCAGACAGTGTCTGGAAGTGAGCTGGGAAATAGAAATAAACACATATAGTAGACTGCTGGTTCTCAGATGTGGCCCATGGACCACGTGGGGATGTGTTAGAAAGACAGGATGTCAGGCCCCACCCCAGACCTGCTGGATCAGAAACTCAAGGATGGGGCCCAACAGCCTGTTTTAACAAGCTCTCTAGGTGATTCTGATGCACGCCAAAGTCTGAGAACTAATAAGGTGGATGAAAGAGGGGTGGATGGATGAGGCTTGGAGAACCAGATGGGTATTTTAAAGGCTGAGCAGGAAAGAGGACTCGTGTTTGTTGATCACTTGCTGTGTGAAGTCAAAAACTGGGCATTTCCAGCTACTTGCTTTCATTTAAACCTTTCAGGATTGTGGCAAAGCAGCCCTTGTTATTCCCATCTCAAAGATGAGGCAGCTGAGGCTTGGAGACATTCAGTTGCTTGCCAAAGTCAAAGAGCTAGTGGCAGGGGTAGGATTAGAACCTGGGCCTCCCGGCCCCGAAGCCTGAGTTCTCTCCACGACACCAGGCTGCCTCCCACCTGCCTGTCCTTCAGCTGTGCCTCCGCTGCCTGGGCTGGCTCCCTTCTCAGCCCCATGGTCACCGCAGAGGCCTGCTCTGCTGTCCTTTTTCTGCAGCCTGCCATCAGAGGCAAAAGGGAGACCCTGGGGGGGGGGGCGGGAGAGCAGGGCTGGGGACAGATTGTTGCCTTGCGTTCCTCCAGCCTCCAGTGCTAAGTGCAGTTAGGAGACAAAGGTGCTTGTATGCTTGTGATGCTGCCGAGGGGCTAACATGGTTGCCTTAACGTAGTAAGAACTCATGCATGCACTGGGTGACAGAGCTGACGGATACTCATTGCCAAGCCTGTGCAGGGTGCTTTGGGGGAACCGAGGCAAAGAAAATGTAGTTTCTGGCTTCAAAGAGTTTGTGGTCCAGAACCAGTAAAACAAAAACTAACAGTGACCGGCTGGGGTGCTAGGAGGCCTGGGAGAGCCAGCCTGGGTCAAGCCAAGTGCAGGAGGAGTTCAAAGAGACTCAAGCAGTGACTTTAGGGGACAGACCTAAGGCTTCGGAGCCAGAGGGCATGGGTTCAATTCCCAGCATGCTCACTCACTCCCTGGGTAATCCTGGGCGAGTAACCTCATGTCTCGACCTGTCTCCTTATCTACAAAATGGAGTTAACAACCCCTAGCTCAAGGGGCGGTTCTATTGGATTCTAACAGGCATCCCTCGTTGAGTTTTGTTTCCTTCCATTCAGAGGGTCACTTTAGGTCCGGGAAGTCTTCATGGAAGAGGTGGCTTTTCACTTTGGCACTGATGGATGGCTAGAATGTACTTAGTGCCTTTTGTGCCTTCTCTGAGGAATCTATGGGTAGATGCAGGACACGTGGGGTTGTCGGAGAACGGCCTTCCAGGCATAACTATGAATAGAACGGTGGTGAGAGGAAGTCGTCTTTCTCAATGTGGAAGATTGTTTTTATAATGTGGTTTCAAATCCTGTTGCAAAGGGCAAGGCCAGGTGGCCAGCCCGCGCTATTGGGAATCTCCACGCTCAGGGTCTGTTTCTGCTCTTTCTTACAGATGATGCAGTTCGCCTGGCAGAGCTACAAGCGCTATGCGATGGGGAAAAACGAGCTCCGGCCCCTCACAAGAGACGGCTACGAGGGGAACATGTTCGGTGAGCTGACGTCGGAAGACCCCCTGCCCCTGGGGGCCGAGCAGAATTTCATTTTTGACTTTTTCTCTCCTGAGCTATGTCCCTGTTTCTCCAGAGCTGGGGGCTCCCAAGTCTGACTTCCTCCAGGGTTGTCTAGGCTTGTGAGCCTTCTAGGTTTGGGGGGAACCCACATGCTTCTCCCTCACCTCACACACTTCTTTATATGCACCTGTTGTTAATTTTCAGAGCAGACAAACTTGGAAATGTGAGTGGGGGCAGTGAGTGACGGACACTAGTTGCCATGGAGAAGGTGGGCAGATCTGAAGGACACAGAGGATTGGGTTTAAATCCGCTCCTCCAAGTGGCTGTAAAATGATCTTGGGTGTTTTCCTAGAGAAACCAAACATGTATCTGATAAGCTGGGCACACGCGTTGCCTTTAGGGTCTTGGGTGTGTGTCTCTCGCCGGATGGCTTGGTGGACAGTCACAGTTAGGGAGCAGCACGGGTGCTGCTGTGTGTTGGCAGCTTGAGTCTGACCTGTAGCCACACTTGCCAACATCTCGGTCCTTTGCAGCCGTGAGATCCTCCTCAGCCAGAGCCTCGAAAGCCCTTCTCACCTGGAGAGACTGCAAAGTGCCTCACTGTGGGCACAGCTTTAGATATCAAATGTAATTCCCGGACAAATCACCAGCGCCCCTCTCTGCAGTCCCTTCACATGAAAAGATGCTGGAGGCACCTGGCTTCCTTCTTCCCTGTGAGACAGGAGCTATCTGGGGAGCTCGAAACAGAAATTCATCACCTGTATTCCCCACCCCTTAGAGACACAGGCTCCTGACATCAAGAACCAAAGAGCTAAGTCAGATGAAAATCCCCAGAAAATTTTCAAAAGCAGGTTTACAAGGCCCCCCATGCGTAGGGCAGTGTATTTGTGTTACGGGAAAAGGGACACAGGACCTACCTTCCTCCATGTCACCAGGCAGCATCCCAACGCTTCTGGCTGTTCAGGCAGTTCACTCCCCTTGGGTAGGGGGGTGTGATTTGGGGTAGCTGCTGCTGCTGCTTTTCCCCCCTGCTTATCATAGGCATGTAGGGGAAAAGAGAAAGTATCAGAAAGTGTAAAGCAGGCCAAAAATAACTCGTTCTACCATGTAGATGCAGCCTCTGTGCACATCTCGTCTTATTTCCTTCCAGTCTTTTCTTCAGTACACTTCCCCCACCCATATACAGTATTATGTTCTTCCTTTTCTTTTTTTTTTTAACTGAATGTTACATCATATGTGTTTCCCTAACTCGTGTAAATTTTTTCATAAAGAATATTTTTAATGGCTGCAGTTATTGCATGGATGTGCCATAATTCGTTTAACCATCCCACTAATGTTGGACAAAGGTCCTTTCCAATTTTTCACTATTAAAAATAACACGGCAGGGCTTCCCTGGTGGCGCAGTGGTTGAGAGTCCGCCTGCCGATGCAGGGGACACGGGTTCGTGCCCCGGTCCGGGAGGATCCCACGTGCCGCGGAGCGGCTGGGCCTGTGAGCCATGGCCGCTGAGCCTGCGCATCTGGAGCCTGTGCTCTGCAACGGGAGAGGCCACAGCAGTGAGAGGCCCGAGTACCGCAAAAAAAAAACAACAAAACACGGCAGTTATCATCTTTGTGCATAAAGCGTTGTCTTAGGATAGGTTCTGAGAGAGGACTCCTGAGTCGTGGGGAGGAAGACAGGTGTTTCCTTAACCTCAGATATGAAATGTGTGGATTCTAGTTTCAGAGGCTCGCTGCCTGACCCGTCCAGATCATAGACTTCCCCAACACCCACATCAGCCCTGGGGAAAGACGGCTGGTGTGGCTCTCATCAAAGTTGTTGGAGCTTTGGCTACTACTATAAATGAGGGACATAATCCTCTCTCTCTCCACAGTGTGCAAATATTCAGGGAATTGGTGGAGGTTGGGGGGAGGCTGTTGATCTCTGAAACTGCGGAGCATGGGCCTAGCTATTGCTGTGACCATCCACGGGGATAGAGGGAGCACTGCTGGGAGGAACTGGGCTAAACCAAGTCCCATTTTCTGAAATTCCTCAGGGCCTGTGATTTAAATCTCAACCCTTTGGCCCCTTTCCCATCACTGAGCCTCAGGAAGAGTGGGCAGCTTGGAATTATGCAGAGAAACCTGGACCTTGAACCAGAAGACCTGGGAGCGAGTCCTCACTCTGCCCTGAACTATCTGTGTGGCCAAGTCACTTGACCTCTCTGGGCCCCTGTTCGTTCATCTTGCACACTCAGGTTGCTATGAGAGCGTGCAGGAACGTGCAAAGGGCCAAGTATATATGAGTGATATAGGATTTCCACAGTAGTAAGTGTGGTCGGCAGTTGCCCAGGTGAGCCCATGGAGGGTTCTGGGGTCCCCTGTCTCCCAAGAGCGGCCTTGGCTAAGGCCCTGGGTACCCGATCATCCTGTGCCTGCAGCAGTCCTGGCAGTGAGACAGGGCCTTCCTTCTGTAGCCAGCCACTGAGCTGCAGTGGGAGGCTGGCTCCTGGGTAGGGCCCCAGGCACTGGGCAGGGAGAAGCTAGTCTTGATTTTCTTACACTTTCATTCAGCAGCTGCTTGTGTAGTGCCATGCCCGGTGCTGACTGCTGGGGATGCAGGGATAAATGACACAGTGAAAACTCCACCAGCTCTGCAGAGACGTACACTGGCAACCCTTCCTCGGAGCCTCTCTGGGGTCTGTCTAGGTGCTCTCAGAATGAGGCGCACGTAGAAGGGATCATGATCAATGATGTGACCAGTCCTTCACTGGCTTGTGGCTCTAGGTCCCTGGAGCCCAACAAGTTCAAAATGACTTCACTCCTTCCTGGTTGAGTGACCTTGAGTGTTCTCTGAGCCTGAGTTTTCTGTAAAGTAGAACTAATGAAAACATCATACCCCCAGCCCAAGGCCTGCCTGACACACAGAACCATCTTAATAGCTGGTACTTATGCTTATTGTTGCCACAAATGGGTCTGATGATACAGATGCTTATGCCAACACCCCCAGAGGAGGAGAGTTGAGGGGCATTCGAGGAACCTGGAGGAGGTTCTAGTTTGGGTTGGACCCATGAGGGGCTTGGAAGCCAGACTGTTCTGGATGATAGGAGTTGAACTGGCCTGAATGAAGCTGCTTCTCACGCCGCTGGCTTCTTTTGCTGGACTCACACGGGCTTGAGGGTGGCCTCGTTCCTGGGCTGTGGCAGCCGCCATCATCAGTCACCTCACTGTAGGCTGGGCCCTGCAGGGCATGGTCAGATGGCAGCTGTCCCCACCCTGCCCTGCCTGGCTGAGTGGATGTTCAGGGTCCCTGAGGAGCCTCCTGCATCCTGGTGCATATCAGTCTGCCACGGGCCCTTGCAGGCTCCTCCCTGGGCCTGTGGGGCCAAGAGAGCTGCATACGGGGTAGAGTAACAAGTTCACACTGGTGCCTAGCTTTGCAGGATTTACACGGGATGCAACGAAGACATCGGCTGCAGAGCCTGGTCTCCCCCCGTGTGGCAGTTCACCAAACTGAATTTACCCTCCCCACCACCCGTGCGCCCCTCCCCAAATCTGTTCTCACTTTGAAAGTAAGACCTCTGGGTGAGGCACCTCTCAAGCCAGTTTTTGTGTCCTGAGCAATTCAGTGTTAAAGTCTCTTCCTATTTACCGCAATCTGGCTCAGCAGGTCCTGCCAGAAAATGCCCCCAAGACCCTAGCGGCTGCCAGCAAAGTGGACGCGGCCTGTTCCTCACGGGCACAGGGCCGGCACTCGATGGTGATGCTCTCATCACTGTGAAGTCACAGGGGTGAGTCTGCCACTTGAAGAACACATTCGAGGAGGGCAGTGTAGAGGAACCAGCCATAAAGCAGCAGCTGGTGATGCCGTAAAGCACAGTGGCTCAGTACTCAGAGGCCCAGCTTCCTTACCTGTAAAAGGGGCTGCTCCTAGGACCTGGGGGAAGCCAGCCGAAGAGCATGGACTCTGAGGCCAGATGGCTTGGATTTGCATGCTGCTCTGCCACTGCCCATCTGTGTGACCTTAGGCAAGTTTCTTCACCTTTCTGGGCCTCAGTTTCCAGCCTTAAATTGGGGACAACAGTAATACCTACTCGCAGGATTGTTTCGAGAACCAAATGAGTTAATTTGTGAGAAGTGCTTATATTCAGGCCTGGCACACAGGAAGCATTCTTCAAGTTCAGCTGCTACGAGGATGACATAAGGCCCTTAGGACAGTGTGTGCTTCTCCCATTTTGACTGGGCTATGACCGAGTCTCCTGGACCCAGGGACCCACGTGCGGACTCCAGGGCTTTCCCAGCCCTGATCCCTCCTGCCCTGTTCCCCTCAGCCCTCAAGCGCCTGTGGCAGAGATCACGGATGGGCAGCCCACTGGTAGTCAGTGTACCTCTCACCCTTTCATTTGTAGCAGCTTACAATGGAATTTTTAAGAGGGAAGAGTCAGGGGAAAGTTAGGGCTCAAGGCTATGGAATAAATCGGCCTCCTGACAGCAGAAGGGTTTCCAGGAGAATAGTGGGAGCTCATACCCAATGCCAGCTGTCAGCCTTAAAGCACTTAATGACATTAATCCTCCCAAGAACTCAGAGTGATCACAAGAGCTCCATTCTCCCTTGGCATTGGGGAAATCGGTACTGGGCGCACAGTCTTGAGAGGTCCCCAGCAGAGAGGCCCTTTGGTGGCAAGTCCAACTGCCTCATCTTAGAGTTGCGGAAACCCAGCTCAGAGAGGGGAAGGGACTCAACCGGGGTGACACAGCATGTTAATTGTAGGTGTGGAATTTGAATCCTGGTGGCCTAGTCCCAGCCCAGTGCTCTTTGCACCACCCACTCTGAGATTAGCCAAATTGTCCAAGCCCAGATTGTCAAAGCACAGGCCTCTGGTTCTGGCCAGATCACCACCAGGAACTAGACGTTCTCAGAACTCTAGCAAGAGCAGATTGTCTTTCAGGAGGTGTATGATTTGGGAGCCAAGAGCCCACCTGCTTCCTGTACATGCATCATACCAGGCACCGTAGCTGTATTCTCTCGTGTCCTCCTCACAGCCCTGCTAAGGTATAAATTACCCCCTTATCCCCATTTCACAGATGAGGAAACTGAGACTTGGCAAGATTTAGGACTTGCTTAGTCACACAGTTATCAAGCAGAGACTTAATCACAGGTCTGCTGGACTCCAAAGCCCAATCCACAGACCACCATGTGGCCCTGTCCTCCAGTGACCACGTGTGTGGCTGTAGAGAAGGGAGCAGGGGCAGAGGGATGGTCTCAGGGTTGGTGGTATTGCATCTTCTACTCCAGTGCCCTCACAGAAACCCAGAAAGACATGTATTTCAGGTCAGGGTCTGCGGCCACCCATCTGAAGGCATCATGATTTATTGGACATCAGCTGACTATTCAGGGCCTGGGAAAAAGATTCAGATTTCCCTCTTTCCTCCCACCATAGGAAAATATTTAATCTCTGCCATTAACCTAAAAACAGCTACTTACAAGACATGCCGTTGGCTGTCAGCATAATGAGCTGAGAAGAGCATGGATTGGAGAATCAGACCAGCCTGAGTCTGAATTCCGGCTCTGCCACTTACTAGTCATGTGACCTTGGGCGAGTTTCTTAAACTCTCTGCACCTCAGTTTCTCCATCTGTACAATGAGGACAGTGGTGAGGAGTAGATAAAGTTGATGTTTGTAAAACCTGCCCATATGCTTAGATAGACTTGCCCATATGCACTCATTAACTATAAGCTACCGCTGTTATTATTATATCAGTTATAAAATAATTGTGAGAATAATTATATCCTGAGACAAAAACAAACAGTGTGTGGCACACAGTAGGCTCTGGATAAATATTGTCAGATGAATGAATTGCCCCCTGCAGTCTCTGCCTGCCCTGTTTTCCCTTAAGCCCTTCCTCCTGGTCCTGCTGTGCTCAGTTCCTCTCATCCTCTGCAGCTGCTTTGACCTCCTCCATCACAAAGTGCATTAGGAATCGGCAAACTGACCCTGAAAGAGCAGCAGTCCTGCTTAGTCAGCGGCTCTGATCTTGGGCATCTTCTCTGTGGAGGATAGAGGTGCTTGTATAGCCAGAAGCGCCGTCCCTCTGCTCCAAGCTGGCCCAGGGTGACCGTGAGAGCCCCAAATTGGATTCTGCCTCTGCCTGGTGAATCCCTGATAGAACTGCCCAACCAAATCCCCATCTCAAGGGATGATTATGGCCTTGGGTGAGTTAAGAGGGAAAATGAACACAGCACGATTTTTCAGATCACAGGCTGGGAATGTTCGGCCTTGGAAGAGAAAAAAATAATCTTTGCCTTGTAAACAGAGCAAATATGATGTTGAAGAGGGAATAAATCCAGGCCCCAAGATGTCATTTTTACAATTGCATTTTGGCATGTGACTTAGTGCCTTCTGCAAAACGTTCACAGTCTCCTACACAGACACACACACACCAATCTTACCGGGTCTTTATTGTGGGCGGAGAGCTGCACTGCAGTGTGGCTGCCGGGAGAACTGCATACTTTGCAGATAGACAGTTTGTGAAAACCACTTGCTTCCCAGTTTCCACAGGTCTCCATGCTGTTTCCACGGTTCTCTGTGTTTGTTTCCGGGTGGCAGCGGTTTTGACTTTGGAGTTGTGCCTGGTTCAAATCCCTGGTGTTTACCAGCTGAATTAAATTGGACAAGTCACAGAGTTCTCTGAACCTCAGTTTACTCACCTGTAAAAGGAGGCAGGCGGGGCTAGGTAGCCCCAGTACAGTGCCTGGCACCCAGTAAGTCTTCATAAAACATTAGGTTGTTTCTTCCCTGAGTGCAGACACACCCTTCCCAGTCCGTTTCCTATCTCCTCTCTTATCGGGTAACAGGGCACTTGGACTTGTCTGGCTGAAAATACTATATCTGCTCTTATAAGTTTTGTTTTCCGGAGGTTTTTCTTTTTTTTTTTCTTTTCTGAAAAACAAAAACAACACACCAAATATCCATAGTTCTTAGAAAATTGATGTCAGGTTGTGTCGCTCCCTGATTCTGGCAGGCCCGTGGTGCACATTCCTGACCCAGGCTCCGAGTTTGATTTGAGAAAGAGCTGTCATCAGCCTCCTCGGAGGTGGCAATGTTGCAATTCCTTGGGTAGAATGGGTCAGGCTTAAGGGCAACAAGCAGATCTTCCCGGCAGTCACATGTCTTGGGAGCCCCGGCTGCTCCATCTGGAGGCCAGAGGCTGTCAAAGCACGGGGGAAATGGATTAGAAGCACCAGTCACTGGCAGATGGCCTTTGGCACAAGGAGGGAAATTGCATAAAAATATGGACCCCACACATGTGAAGGACAGATAGGACTGGCCGTTGCTGGTCAGATGCTGCAGCTCCATGGGGGCCTCCCTGTGGCCTTGAATGACACATCCACGGTTCCTCAGCCACCTTCTAAAGACCAGGATGTCCCTCGGGTCACACTGGGTGATGAGCAAAGCAGAGCGCTCACCTCTAAATTAGCCTGCTGGACTTTCACGCTCTCAGGCTGCCGACCATTCAGGGCGCGCTGCTCTGCACCCTCCTCCCGAAAAGGTTTGTTTTTTTCCCAAGCAGTTTCTAATTAAGATGCATCTTAGCTGTTTTCTTTTTCTTTTTGTTTAAAAGGCTTCCCACCAGCACAGAGCATGATTTATTTCTCTAGAAAATCTAGCAGCAGGTTGTTGTAAAAAGAAAACTCGAGGCTCGGAGCCTCGGGTCCCCATCCCAGCCCTGGCGCCAGCAGCCATGGGAGCCGGCGACCTCCCCTGGGCCCCGGGCCCCGTCTCGGCTTCAGTACAAAGAGGTTTGCACCCTGGCCCCTCGCTGTCCTCTCTGTGATTCTCGGTTGGTTACTAGGCTGATTTCTTTCTTTCTCTTTTTTTTTTTTTTTTCGCCTCTGAGTGGCTATTTGGGCTATGCCGATTCTCTTGAAATCTGAAATTTTAGTAGCAAGTTTTGCTTCTGTTGGGGAGGAGTGAGTGAGTCAGGGTATCTATTCCCAGAGCAAGTCGCTAGGGATGCATAAGATGATTCATATTGAAACTGACATTCCCTCCAGGGGGTGACGTGTTCCTGCCCAATTTACAAAGACCTTTCCTTCCTTGGAAACAAGGCAGAGCCCACAGCAGACAGCCAGCCCTCTTTTCTTCGCACCGCACTGATGGCGAGCACTTGCCAAATTTCCCAGCAAACTCAGTGACAAATAGGTACGTGGATTCGCAGAATCTCAGACTGTCTGTGCCAGTTGGATTCTTTGAAACCATCTGGTCCAGTGGCTAAGACTGGGGAAAGAGGCACAAGGGGGACAGGGACTCAGGAAGGCCTAATAACCAGGACTTGAACTCTGGTACTTTGACGTGAGCCTCTTTTTTTTTTTTCTTTTTAATTACTTTTTAAAAATTGAGATGTAACTTATAACTTACATACAGTAAAATGCACAAATCTTAAGTGCACAGCCCCATGAGTTTTTACATGTGGATGCACCCCTTGATCTGCACCCACAGATCAAGATAGAGAGCACTTCTGTTACCCTCCAGAAGGTTCCCCCAGACCCTTCTTGGTCCCCAAGGGCCATTGCTGTTCTGACTTCTATCACCTTAGATTCGTGTTGTCTGCCTTAAAATTTCATATCGTACTGTATGTACTTTTATGGTTTACTTTTCTTTCACATAATTAGGTCATGAAGGGTTCATTCTTTTTCAAGTGTATCCATTCTACTGTTCCTGGACATTTTTGTTCCCAGCATTTGGTAATTATGAGTAAAGCTGCTATAAACAGTTTTTGTTTGTCTCTTAATTTAACATTTAGTGAGTGCTTCAGCCGTGCTCTGGAGAGGGCAGGGCCCCTGCTCTTCCTGCCTTGACTTACGGGTGAATCAGGGCTCTCAGGCCAGCTGCCTCAAGTGCCCCTTGCAGCAGAAGGAACAGTCGGCCGAGACCTCCTTCACTACCCCCTCCCCACACTGTCTCACCAGCCCACCCAGCTGTGACACATGGGCACAGATGGCATGAACTGGAGCTTCTTTAGTTCAGCTACTAGGCTAGGAAAGGGGTCTTAATAGAGAAAATGTTGACCTTGGAGTCAGAAGACTTGAGTTGTCCAAACCCTGGCTCCACCACTAACCCACTGGGTAGGTGTCCCATTTCCTTTTCTGAGCCTCAGTTTTCTCTCCTGTGGAATGGGGATGATGACACCTTCTCACAGGTTGTCATTGGGATCACAGGAGATGATCCCACCATTTCTTTATCTGCCAGTGATCATTCAGTGCCTACTGTGTGCCACTAGACCCTGCTCGAGACACGGGAAACAGCAGGGACCAAGATGGACACCCACGTGGATGTCCCAGGCTAGTGAGGAGACTTAGGCATGAACTTGTAGTTTCAATTAAGGCAGTATGAATGCCATGAGGTACAAGCTCACACCAAGGGCTCCTTAACTCATCCTTGGAGGGATGGGCTTCAGAAAGATTTCCTGGGGGAGATGGCCTCAACTGAGGCCTGAAGCATGAATGAAGAAGCATAAGAGAGGGATCACGGGCACAGAAACACATGTGCAAAGGCCTCGAAGGGGAGATTGAGCACAACTGTGGCTCCTTGGGGTCTAAAAGGTGTTCAGTGTGACTAGAGAGGATGAGGGCATAGTGAGAGACCATCTGTGAGCAGCTGGCATATTAAGGGGACCTGTGAATGCTCCCCAGTGTTTTCTCCCCACCCCAGACCCCAAGAGCCAGGAGACCCGGCTTCTCATGGCTTCTGCTCTGTGACCCAGGCAAGGCCTGTTCCGTCTGTGAGCTCATTTCCCCACCATACGACGTGGGTGTCTGGCATATGGGCTCTCATGTTACTTCTAGGCCCTAAAGAGTAGGTGATTGGGCCACTCTGGGGTGTGTTTCACCCTGGCTGATGAAAGCCTGGTGCGGCCGAGTGGGCCACTGGCTCAGCGATGGAGGCAGAGGTGCTGCACTGGCTGTGGTGGCCACTCCTCTGGAAGGTGGGGGCCAGGACTTCACATCCCCCCGCCAGGGGCTTCTGAGGCAGGCAGCTTGGTTCTCTGCTCCACAGACGGCTGCTCTCCCAAGCATAAATGGTCGGCATGAGAACCATGCAGCGATCAATAGGAATTGTTGAAAAATTCTGAAGAGAGCCTGGAGGAAGACAAAGAGACCCGGAAGTGTGTTGTCAGCACAATTTGGGGCTAATACTCAAGTCTGTTTTTTCATCAAGTCTGAAAGGCGGTTTAAAATCCACTGCTCTTGTTTTCTTTTGTTTTGTTTTGTTTTAATGACTGGATAAAGCACAATTGCATTTTCTCCCCCAATAACTTTGAATTCTGGGAATAGACCATGTGGGGATAATTGCTGTTGTCTAATCCCACCGAAGGCCAAGCCAATGATTAGGACAGGGAGGGAGCTGCCGTGCCGGAAGCCCTCTGCCGGTTTCTTACTTCCAGCAGCCAGGGCTCGACTCCCCAGATGACCCTGTTCCCGAAATAGCAGTTGCCCAGAAATGCATCTGCATGTTGTTTTGCAGCAAGTAACTGATAGCACATGGGGACATGGAGAGTTTTCATTCAATCCTGCAACTTCTCCTTGAGTACTTACTATGTGGCAGGTTCTGAGCTGGATCTGGAGCAGGGAAAGAGGGTGCAGGAAAGAACAAGACGCAGTGAGCTCATTGGAGAAAAAACGAGTGAAGTCTGCCTGTGGGTCAGACAGAACGTGTGCCCGAGCGGCACGGCTGCAAGAGAGTGTCAGCATCTACCGAGAGGTGCCGAGCAAGAAAAGTTTTCGCAAAGTTCCCCACGTTTCATTGCTGGGGAATCACAAAGACGGCGGCATTGGAGAGGAGTCCTATGGGAGGGGCTGGATCCTACCCCAGAGCTGCTCAGGGGGTAGGTTTTGACAGACACCCATGAAGGCTCTGTTACAGACAGGGGAACAGCTCAGACCAAGCTTAGGTGGTCCTGCTGGGTGGAGTGCTGGTGCTCAGAGAGGGGAGGGTGGTTGGTGGCAGGTGGTGGGGGAGGGGAGGGGAGGGCTGCAGCCTTGAAGGGAAGAAACCTCATCTGAGCAGCCAGCAGCCAGCCAGGCATTCCCTGCACAGGGCTGAACCTCTCCCTTACACACAGTGCCTAGGGCTCACAAAAGTATTTTATTTTATTTATTTCTTTTTGGCCGCACCACGCGGCATGCAGGATCTTAATTCCCCAACCAGGGATTGAACCCTGACCCCACCCCCACCCCCACCCCTACCCCGCAGCGAAAGCGCCAAGTCCTAACCACTGGATGGCCAGGGAATTCCCTCACAAAAGTATTTTAATTTTAATTTCTTTTAAAATCAGAAGAAAAATATGAATATAATAATGAATATAAAATAATGAATCCAGCTTCTTTATACGAATGCAATTGTAAAAGAGCGTTTTTAATATTTTTTACAAAGGTGGGGCCCATGAAAGTCATAAGCAGCCCTGCATCCTTGTCTTCCTCACCAGGTGAGGGTTCCGAAAGCCTGCAACTGCTGACTTGTCGGGAAGGATCCCCTTCCTTCTCGTTGTTGTCAGGAAAGCTGGCAGTAACCCTACCAACAACTTGGATTTTCTGTCTCTTGTTACAGCTGGGCCGGCAGGGCCTTGCTGCAGGTGCCCACCTGCAGCACAGGCACCTTCTTGGGAGTTTCGTTTTCCCTTACGGTGCCTCTTTGAAGTGGTGTCAGTGTGATGAGGAAACTGAGGCTCTGAGAGGAATAACTAACCCAAGCCTGCAAAGAGGCAGAGCGGCGGTTCCAACGCAGGCTTGTCTGCCTCCAAAGACCCCATGTCCTGTTCCCTCTGCCCCAGGGACTGTGAGCCCCCCACAGGCCAGGAGTCCCTGCGTCACCTGCCTTGTGTGACACCAGCATGTCATCAGGCCCAGAGGGCCCTTTGGGGTGTCCAGAGGTAACGGTGAAGGGCAAAGAAGGGTCTGTGTGTGTTTATTGATTAAAAGGAGGTTGTGACGTTCTGTTGACACGGCTCGGCCCTGGTCCATCGCATCCCTCTTCCCTGCATTAGGCTGTAAAAGTGCAGCCAAAGTAATTACTTGTCTTCCCCAAACCAAGGAGGACAAAATCCCGAACACCTCGGGCGAGGCTATCTCACGACACTCACCACTGTCTGAGAAGATGTCACACAGGGGCTGCACTGGGGAAAGCGCCTCTCCCGTTCTTGCCCAAATCCACAGCGGGGTCCTTCTTTCCACTGGGGATATGCCTTCATCTGAAAGGCCTTGAATTCCTGGGACATGGGGCACACCCAGCCCCAGATGTAAGTGCAGAAGCAAATCCCTTGGCGAGCGAGACAGCCTCTCTGGGCTCCCCCACATTCCCAGGGTGGGGGATGTGACTCTGCCTCCCCCTTCAGGGTGCAAAGCTGGGCAGCTCCACAGAGACCAGCCCCCAAAACATCCCAGAGCCTGAAGCTCAACACGATGGCTGGGGAGGAAGCAAAACCTGAGAAAGGATCCTGGTGAGTTAAGGCAGTTACACCAACTGGTTGGGAGCACAGGTTTGGCACCAGGCGGCCTGGTCACCATTTTCTGGCTGTGTGACCTTGGGTGATTAAATTAACCTCTCTGTGCCACAGTTTTCTCTCCTAGAAAAAACAAGAATAATAGCGTGTACCTCATAGAGTGGTGGTTGTGAGCATTCCGTTAGTTAATACGTGTGAAGGGCTCAGGGCAGGACCAATAAACAGTAGCTGCTGTTATCATCATCATCATCTTTACCATTAATATGGTCAGAGCGGCCCAGGGAAGCAGGAGGGTTGGGTCCTCTCCCTGCTCTGCCAGTGATTGTCTGTGCGACCTTGGACGACACACTTTCTCCCCTCTCCCTGGCAGTCTTGCTATCTATGAAATGAGTAGTGTGGGCCAACGTGTAGCTCTTAACCAGGGAAAAGCATCAGAATTACCCGTAGGCTTTTGCAACATAGACTTCTGGGCTCTATCCCCAGAAATTCTGATTCAGTGGGTCTGGATCTGGCCCAGGGACCTGTGTTAAGAGTAGAATCTCCACTGGTGGTTCTGATACACGAGCCAGGTTAGGAACCACTGGACCTTCCTGGGCCTAAAGGACATTGTTCCTGAAGTGATCAGTCCCCCTCCTGCGGACCCATTAGCCCAGGTGGCGCCATTGGCAAGGGCAAGCCCCCTGCGCCACTGTGAATGCTGAGTCTGTCACCTGGGTGGGGGGTCTCGCTTCACTGGATGTGGCAGGCCAGCCCCCAGTTCAGCAGGAAGGCTGTGGTGGCCTGGAGAGCAGCCATATGGTGTGACTGGGTCCAGCACGTCTAGGGGTTTCATCCAGCAGATGTTCAGTGAGCATGGCATTTGCAAATGGTAGGCAAAGCGGTTGTGAAAAGGGGGTCCCTTCTGGCCACATGGTACTTGGGAACTAATCCTACCCCCAGGTAACAGGATATTCTCAGTGTAACTTTGAACTGTTTCTGAAGTGTGGTTGAGAAGGGGCTGGGGGTGTGGATGGATGTCAGCCCCACATTCCTGTGGAGCCAGGGAGAGGATTTTGGCTGCTTTTGATAAGAAAAACCTCAAAGGAGCTTTATCATCACAAAGAGTCCATCTCCTTGGGCACTGGTGGGGCCCCATCTTCCCCCACTGGAGTTCATCCCACTGCCCAGCCCCCCGCAGACCCCTGCCTGGCACACTGACCCGGCTCCTTGCCCCTTCGGCACATCCCCACTCCCTTCTCTGATGGTCAGAACCAGCCAGGACACTAGGAGACCTTGGCCCTGTCTCTCTCCCAGGGCTGAGTAGCAGGACAGCCTCTCTCCATCCATCCCTTTTATCTTCCTTCTTGCCTCCAACCCCAGATGTTCCCTTTGTGAAATAAATTGGATTTGTGTTTTTCTCTTTGAAGAACACGCTCTGTAGTATAACCTGCTTCCTCAAGGTAGGCACAGCTTCTGACTGACCCTTACATCCAGTGCCAGCACTGGGCCGCAATACAGATGCTGGAAATGGGCAGGTGAGCAAACCAGTTGCTCCTGTCCTGAGACCCGATCATGGGCAGTGGCACCGTGCAGCCCCCCCGTGTGGAGAGCAGAGGCCGTCAGGCTGCTGGGCACAGGCTTGCTATAGAATCTCAGTGGTTATTATAGCTTACGCATTTAACCACTTCAATTTGGCGTATGACTTGAGGTGCTGGGTAAGCATCTTGTCAACTTCAACACAGCTGACAAAGTTATGACATGAATGTTTAGACTTTGCAGTTTCCCCCGACCTCCAGCTGATCCTGTGAAAATGTCTCCTTCCAGAGAGCTGATTTGTGCCCCAGATTTTCCCATCTCAGCGAGAAGCGTCTCTTTGCAAGGTAAAATAGAAATTCGTTGTCATTCTGATACTCTAGTTTTGTGTTCCTGGCCAGGGAGGCATATTCTGTGTCCGGTTTGTTGCTGACTTTCAAGGTTGGTGTCCCAAAGGACGGAGCGATGGGGAAGGACGTATAAGGATGGCCGGAGACGCTCTCATTTTTAAGCTACTCTTCTCAGACACTAAACCTTGAAACGTGGGATTTTCTCTCTTAAGGCTGTCATTCTTCATGCCTCTTCTCAGTTGGAGAGTAATGAAGTTTGAACAAATCCTTTTATCCGTGTTGGAATTATCTGAGTATGAAAATCCTTTTCTACCCTTAAAATTACTCCATCTCTTTTTTCCTTTAAATAAATAAATAAATAAATGTAGTATATGCCCATTGTAGGGAAATTAGAAATTCCAAATAAGAACCAGAAAGAAAGGCTCCCGAAGTTCCATCATTCAGAGGTGACCCATAGTTTTGTGTGTCTCTCCAGTTATGTCCCCATATAAATGAATAGAGATAAATATGTATTTTTAAATAAATGGAATCATATGATAAATACTGTCTTGTGACCTGCTTTTTCACTTAACAGCATTTTGTGATCACCTTTTCAAGCTGTTAAACACTAAACAACTATATTGTCGTACTTAATGGCTACGTCGTAGTCTATTGTATGGACAGACTATATGTGTATATATGTACATATACACACGTGTACATATATATATATAATGTGTATGTTCACACACATTATATATATACACATACATTTTGTGTATTTTTTTCTTATCCTATTACTTTACATTTAGGTTATTTCTGATTTTTTTTTTTTTTTGCCATTCTAGAATCTTTCTAATTCAGTTCCCTAATCTTTGCATACTTGTCCTAATGTTTTCTTAAGATAAGTTTTTAGTACAGAACTAGCTAACATGTTCAACTGTTTACCACATGCCACTCTACTGAGTGCTTTAAATATGTTATTTATTGAATCCTACAAATAATTCTATACAGAAATATCTACATTTTACAGATGAGGACACTGAGGCCCAGAGTGGTTATGTACTTTGGCCAGGGTCACACAGCTGGCAAACTGCAGAGCCAGGACTGGAACCCAAGCTCTTTGATCCTTTTCCTTTTCATGGAAAAGTTTAAGTCTGCATGGCCTTCCACTGAATGGTTTAAAGGTACCTTTTCCCTACTTTGTCTCCTCCAGCTCTTTACTCTGTGACTGCCATACTTGAGGCCTGGCCTCTCGGAGTCCTGTCACACCCACAATTGCATAATAGGAACAGGAAAGGAAGAATTGGTGGTGTCTTTGTCATGCCACTATGATGTAGATGTGGTTCTCTGTCCCTGGGAGGTAGCTTCTTGGGAGCCATCCAGAGCAAGGAAGATGAGGTGACTGGAGGCCCACTTTAGGGAAGCTGTGAGGTCTCTGCACAACTCAGCAGGGTTGGCCGGCCTGCAGGCTGGGCTGAGGTATGGCCGGGCTGAGCGTGTGCTGTGCTTAGAGGCTCTGTGCTCCTCCGGGAGCAGGTTCCATGTGGGACCCGGGCTCTGGCTGGGGGAATCCTCGGAGGCCACTCTGGGAGAGTCGGGCATGCGCAAGGGATATGGAGGTTTGCTTGGTGAGAATGCTGCTGGACTGGGCAAATCCAAGGCCAGAGCCTAGAAGGGAAGGCCTGTTTTGCAGGAACTCACCAGTGAGCACTAGGAGGACAGGCTTCTGGGCCCGGAGTGAGGCCAGGGCCCTCTTCTCACGTCCCTCACTGGGGCTGGCTCATCATCAGTGGATCTGCCCTTTGGGAGGAATCAGAGGTCCCGCTGCCTCGGAACTTGAAGCTCTGCCTTGGAGCTGGGGCTTGGGGTGTGGCTGGGCCTGGTACATAAGCAGAACAAGGCAGAGCGTCTCTGAGGACCAGAGGCTCAAGGATTCCACCTTGGCCACCTCGCAGGGAAAGTGTGTCTTGGCCCAGCAGAAGAGACTGATGGGGAGGGCTTGCCCTCCACTGGGCCCAGTTATCTCTTCCTGATTTATCCATAGATTGAGCCTGATGATCTGACTCATATTCATTCAACTAATCACGCGAGTTATTTCTGCAATTTAGGTCTTCGAATAAGTGCATTTGGTTGCTGAATATGTGATCAGCCACAGATTTCTCATTCTTTAAAACCCAGGGAGCGGAAATGCCAATGTAGAAAGCCATCACACGCAGCAGAGATTTCTGAAGCGCTAAAATCAGCCCATTCAAGGCTCTGGCCTCTGGACCTCCCATCACATAGCCAGTTGGCCTATCAGTGCTCCATGCAGAGTCCAGGTAGGGGGTCTTTATCCGTAAAACATGGGAGGATGACAATCAATAGATAATCTGCTCACGTTCATTTTACTTAACCAGAGAATTGGTTTGCCTCTGCAGTAACTTGATCTGGGGAAGAAAATGCATTTGGGGGGCTTCAAAAGGGTGTGGGCCAACTGGGAAAAACTACTGCAGTCTTTGAGGTTGGAACGGTCAGCGTCCCTTCTCCCTGCCCAGAACTTTGCTGTAACCTTGAACGACAACTTCGCCTCTCCCTCCTTATCATTATCATCACAGTCGTCATCACCAGCCAGGCCCCTGGTACAGGGAAGCAGTCACAGGACAGGACGTACCATTCATTCATTCATTGGTTTATTCAACGAGCCATTGTGGAACTCCTACAGAGCTCCAAGTATTGGATTCGATGCTAGAGATTTCAGAGAAAAGCCAGCGCTGGGTCCCGGTCTGACATGGCTCGTGTCTCACAGGGAAGACAGCGACAAACTGTTAAGAGGCAGATGTTGGGAAACAAGCGCTGGGAGCAGAAAGGAAGAGGCCTCCAGCCCCTGCCCCGATGCAGGCTCTCAGCTTCCGCTTCTTATCTGCGGGTGACTGGGATGGACCACGTCAGAAGTCTCAGACCAACTATAGAGAAGCTGTTTTTGTTCATTTCTCTGTGAAGCATTGGATGCTGTAAACAGGTGGGCCAGAGCTTGGTCGATGGAAAAGGTGTCCCAGGGGTTGGTGACAGCTGTGCTGCAGACCTCAGATTCTTCCTGTTTCCCAAAACCAGTAACACGAATTTTCCCCAGAGTGCAGAAGAGGTGAAGGTCTCCAGTCGAAATAAGTATTTTGGGGCAGAACCCAAAGACCATGGCCTGAGATAACAAGACGTTCTGGAGCCGTAATTCCGGACAGCCTTTCATGCCTCCAGACTTACAGCCTCATTTTATTTGACCTCAAAACGTGTATGTTTTTTAAAAAACAAACCTACTGGAATAGCATAAATGGTTCATTTCTTTCCAGGTGGTTCCTTTGAGAGACTAGCTCACATTCCCCGATGCTGCCCAGCCTGAAGCAGCTCTAGCCTCCCATCTGAGAGCTGCTTTTAGGAGTCGAAGCCTGAACCATGCATTGTCACATCCTGCTAATTTGTTGTCACTCACCAGACTGGGACCCCAATAAACTCTGTTTCTAGAAAGTAGGTCTCTGCCTACTGCTGTGGAGATTCAAAACCTGGGTTTGAATTTTGCTTTGCCATTTGTTATTATCATCACATTGGGCAAATCATTCAGCTTCCCTGAATTTGTTTCCTCATGTGTAACGTGGGCATAATACCATCTCACCCGGCTGTGGTGATAGCACACAAAAGCACCTAACTTCGTGCCAGGAGCACTGTAGTAATAACCCCCTCTCTCTCCATCTCTCTGTTCCCCACTCCACCTTATTTGTGAGATATATAGTAGAAAGAACACTGGATTGAGTCAGGCAGGAGGACTCTGTGATCCTAGGTCAGAAATTTACCTCTCAGACCTCAGTATCCTCATCTGTAAAATGGGGATACCATTTCCTAACTCTGGCCAACCTCAAAGGGTTAGGGTTGGAAGGATTAAACAAGAAGAATCATATGACTATTTTTTAAATGTAAAATGTTGGACAACGGCATATGTGATCTTAGAACTGGGGTGGTGAGGAGTTCAATCCCCAGACAGTACCAAAGAGCCACTGTCTTGGAAAGTATCTAAGAAAGTCCCTGGTGAATTTCTTACTCATTCAGCATCACCTGGGGCTTGGACACTTGCATGTTCCTGAGCCCAGGAACATGGGAATCTGAAGCCCATGCACTTCACCAGGGCTCTGTAAGGCTCTTTAGTTGTGTCAGTCAATCAGACATGGTTGCTGCCCTGACCTCTTGGTTACAGTAAATGTCCTTTCAAGTATGAGAGCCTGAGATTGGCGGTTGGGGGGACAGTGCATGAGAGTTCCAGTTGTTCCACATCCTCACCGGTGCTGACCGGATGGTCAGTCTTTTTAATTTCAGCCCTTCTTGGGGTGGGGCAGGGAGACACTATCTTCTTCGAATTCTTGAAATGTATTTATTCACTCTGTACTTTTGTTCATTCCTCACTCTAGGCTAAGCATGAGAGAGAACAGAGATGAATAATCATGGTGTGTGCTGCCCCGGGCTTGCGTCAGACAGCTGGGGTATGAGTCTAGCCACTTCCCAGCTTTACTAACCTTGGACAAATTCATCTCACTGAGCCTTGGTTTCCTCATCTGTAAGATGGGGTTGGTACCTCAAAGAAATGTGACGGTTAACTTCAATGACTTATGTAGAAGGCCTGGCCTGCACAGATGCTCAGTGAATGTTAGCTGTGACTTGTTATCCATATGTTTTGCCTGCTGACTGACACATGGTATGAGGCGCCAAAGGTTTAAGAAAAAAGTGTGAGAGGAGAATTTAACAATAATAGTAACTTACATTTATTGAACACTTACTGTGTGCCAAGTGCTGTTCTAAGTGCCTTTTATAAATTACTATTAATATTAAAAGTCCTATTGATTTCCATAATTTTTTACAAATTGGGAAAAGACCACTGTGGTTTGATTCTCATGGCAGAACAGATGGTTACAATGTGTGGGAACCCAATGGCTTCCTGGGAGCATGATTCTAGAACCTCAGAGGTAGTGAGCTGGAAACTAATGATGTGTACTTTGCCTTTTTATGGTTGCTCGGTGACCATCACATACCTGCCCCTGCCCTTTGTTCAGAACCCGAGCGCTGATGACTTAGAAAGATGAAAAGAAATGGGTACTTAAAGAAAGATCAGTGTTTGGTATAGTTGGAAGGGCCCTGAGTGAGTGGTTGCCATATGTGGATTCTTGTCACTGGCAGATGTGGTTTTAGGAAAGTTCTCTCCCCCTCTGGGCTTCAGGGTGCCCGCTTGTTTGGAATGCTGAGCTCTATGTATCAGTTAGCTATTGCTGTGTAACAAACCATCCTGAAACTTAGTGACTTAAAACAAAACCATTTATTATTTCTCATGAGTCTGTGGGTCTTGGCTAGGCTAACTCATACATCTGTAGTCAGCTGATGAGTCACCTGGGAGCCCTTAGGTCTAGGATGGCCTTGGTTGGATGACCTAGCTTTGCTACGTGTGGACCTGAACTTCTTCTCATGGCAGAGACAAGGGTCTAAAAGAACAAGTGGAAGCATGCATATCCTCTTAAGACCAAGGCTCAGAAGGCACACCGTTACTCCCTTCACATTCTGTTGGCCAAGCAAGTTAAAAGGCCAGCCAGGATACAAGGGATGAGGAGAAGGACTCCACCTCTTGATGAAAGCAGCTGCTGAGTCACATTGCCAAAGGCATGGCTTCAGGGAAGGGTGGAGAATCAAGATTTTTTTGCAGTCCACCACGCTCAGATTCCTCCCTGCTCTAAAATCTCTAAAATCAAATAGTTCATGGATCAGAGTGAAAGAAGGATGTTGAATTCCCATCGTCTCAGGCCAAGGCTAGATATGCCTTTCCTGGATTTGGGGTAAATTGCCCAAGTACCCAGTCAGTGTTGGTGCTGAGCTCAGCTCCAAACGGACAGAACTAAAGGACATGTTTTTACTCACTCTGCATTTATTGAGCACCACTGTGTGCCAGATAGTGAGCTAAGCTCTAAGGAGGTAGACTAGCCCGTGCTCTCAAAGCACCCTCAGTCCTTCAGGATAACAGACGCGTGAGGCATTATAACACAGCACACCGGTGTTCGTGGGGTCATGGAGAAGGCACCCCTGGGCTTGTTTTATCACCAGTGACCTCCCTACGGTTTGGGCTTCCTTCAGCAGATCCATGGGCCTCTTTTCAGACCACATATGAATCAGGAAGCCTTAGGGCCTGACAGTTCCATTTAAACTCCGTGGCTCCAGAGTCAGACAGCCCCGTCCAAACCCCTCCGGCACTGGGCAGCCAGGAAGTGGAAAAATAGAACTAGGTGTCCAGAGCTGGTGTGTGGATTTGATTAGTCTCCTCCTGTGCGCTAAGATTATCTCTGTCTGCTATTTGTAGCCACAAAACAAAGCTACAGGTTACCCATGCACTTGCAAGCAACTGGGGCTTCCGAGGGAGTTATATAAACCTTCTCATTTCCTGCAGCCCCTCCTCAAATAGACACCCAGCTGGCATTTTTTCTTAAACATCACTCATTTTTTAAAGGGGAAAAATGTTGATGGCATTGAAATAGATCACACTTTAAAATGCAGAGTAGCAGAGAGACCGTTCAAATTATTCTCTTAATAGAGTCCTTCAGAGTGAGGAAGTGACGAGGGAACATAATCACTTCTTTTGTCATCTGAGCAAAATCTAAGGACTGCAATCCATTTGTCTGCAAATGTGTGTCTTCAGTACAAATTGCAGCAAGCAATCCATTCCCAGGGTAAATGGTCTTTAATTAAAGTCAGTCTCGGTGGTGGAGGGAAGATGAGGGTTGTTTGAAGCCCAAACTAATATAAATCTCCCCTTGAAAAATAAAAAAACTATATATATATATTTTTTAATTACGTATTTTCCTTGATTTGATAATTAGGGAAAAGCTTTGTTTATAAGTGAGACTATTCTGGCTCTTATTCATGAATAAAAATTTTGGTAGTGAGGCCTCTGAAAAGCAATGGGAAAAATTTCTGTAGCAGTCCTGGTAAAAACACATCCTCAAGCACTGATTTTTGTAGCTGAAGTGCATTATGTGTTTTGCGTGAGCTTTTGAAAGCTTAGGTAAATGAGGTGGCTCAGAAAACAGATAAAAATCCTGGGAGGAAATTATACCGATCCAAAAGAAGATAAGTGTCCACTAATTCCCAGATTAACATTTTAGACTCCTGTGTTTTTATAGGGGAATTTTTGCAATGCTGATAACGTGAGATTGGTTTACAATGTCACATACCAGGAAGAATCAACAAGACCTTGTTTAAGTTCTCAGAGTCAGCTACAGTTGAAAGGAAGTGGAGTTAATGCAGTAACCCGATAGTGCCCTGGTCCCTGTATTAGATGGCAGCACTGCTCCCAAGATGACATATTTTAAGGGTGACATTGACCTTAAGGTCAATTGTGTTAGTGTGTACTCTCTGGGTTGCAAGAGACAAAGGCTCAAGCCCATTTGGTTTAACCCCCCAAAACATTAATTAGATCACTTAGTTGAAATCACTAGGATTGGACTTCAGGCACAGCTTGATCCAGGCATCGAATTGAAGTCACCAAGACTCAATTCCTCCTTCTCTGTCTCTGTGCTGTACTCTCTCTCAGTGGGCTTCATTCTCAGATCAGCTGTTCCTTGATGATAGCAATTTGGCTACAGCTACTTTATCTTCCATCCACTCAATTTGTGTGTGGTATAAAAGAGCTAGTGCCACTTTCTTGGTTGTTTCTAGATTGTTCACTTGAAGTCCCAAGATTAGCTCTGACAAGCTTTAATTGGGCCTGTGGCTCTGTCTGTCCCTAACATATCCTTATGTCCAGAGGGATGAAAGGTATGGATTGGCTGACGTCTAGATCACTCATCCCCACTGTGGGGCATCTAGACAGTCCCACCCCAAGAAGAGCATAGACTAGAAGTGAGGGAGGAGGGGAGGTACCCCAGAAAGCAGTTTGGGGACCTGTTAACCAAAAGGATCGGCAAATGCTGGCCTGTGAAACCTCGGGTTTCTGTTACATCAGTCTTTCATTCTTTCCTTCAGCAAATACCTGAGATCCCACAACAAGCCTTCTGGAGCTAGGTGCAAGGATTATGGGGATGAACAGGAGGGCTTAGGCCTTGCCCTCAGAGAGCAAACACGTAGTCTACCTTGTGTTTATTAGTCTGCTCAAGGGCCATAATAAAATGCCACAGGCCAGGTGGCTTAAACAACAGAAATTTATTTCTCACAGCTCTGGAGGCTGGGAAGTCCTACATCAAGGTGCTGGCAAGGTGGGTTTCATTCTGAGGCCTCTTCTCTTGGTTTGTAGGCAGTCACCATCTTGCTGTGTGCTCACATCTCGAGTGACTTCTTTGTGTACTTGTGGAGCGAGAGCAAGGGAGTGGAGGAGGAGGAGAGAGAGAGAATGCACCAGCTCTCTGGTGTCTCTTCGTATAAGGGCACTAATCCCATCAGAGGGCCCCACCCTCATGACCTCATCTCACTCTAATTATTTCCTAAAAACCCCATCTCCAAATACTATTGCACTGGGGGGTTAGGGTTTCAACATATGAATTTTGGGGACACACAAACGTTCATTCCGTAACATCACGCTGGGGCTTCAGCCATGCCGTGGTCTTCCAGCCAACTCAGTGTTTCTCCTGAGCACCTGCTGAGTTCCAAGCCCTGGAAACAGAAAAACGAGGAACACCAGGGCCCTGCCCTCAAGCAGTACAGTCAAATCATGATGGTGGTGTCCAGGAGTCTGTGACACTGGGGACATGTTCATGTCACCTCTCTTTACCTTTGCCCAATTTATTACTTAGGATTGGATTCTACTGGAACTAATAGAAAATCCAAAATAGCAATAGCTTAAACAAAAGAGAAGCTTATCCCTTTCTCACTTACAAGTCCAGGTAGTTAGTCTAGGACTGGTGTGGTGACTCCACTTCACTGGGGACTCAGGGTCCACCCTTCATTCTCAGTAGTGGCTTCTACCTTGTGGTCCAAGGTGGCTGCTCTGGCTCCAGTCATCATGTCCACATTTCAGCCAGCAGAAAGGGAAAAGGGGGAAGAGAAGGAATGTCCCTTCACTTTAAACATACTCTCCAGAAGTTGCACACCCCACTTCCACTTACATCCCCTTGGCCAGCACTTGTGCACATGCCTACTCCTAGCTGCAAGGGAGGCTGGGAAATGTAGTCTTTATTCTCATGGCCATGTGCTCAGATAGAATTATGGCTTCTGTTTCTATAGATATCAAGAGAGAATGGATATTAGGGGGCAACTAGCAGTCTCAACCATACTTATACTGTTTGCTCTGCTTGACAGGTCCCTGCCTTTTCTTCCATATGTCTCTCAAGTTCATTTTTAAAAACCAAGCTACACACTGCCTCCTCCATGAAACCTCCTTGATTTTAACCCCAGTTGAATCAATAGCACTATCTTTTTCTTTTCACTTTCAAATAAACTATATTGATGTATAATTTCTTACAATAAAAGGCACCCAGGGCTTCCCTGGTGGCACAGTGGTTGAGAGTCCGCCTGCGAAGGCAGGGGACGCGGGTTCATGCCCCGGTCCGGGAAGATCCCACATGCCGCGGAGCGGCTAGGCCCGTGAGCCATGGCCGCTGAGCCTGCGCATCCGGAGCCTGTGCTCCGCAACGGGAGAGGCCACAACAGTGAGAGGCCCGCATACCGCAAAAAAAAAAAAAGACACCCAGTTTTAAGTGTACCTTTCAATGCATTTTGAGAAATTAACCACCACCAAAATCAAGATACAGAATATTTTTACCTCTGAAAGTTCCCTCATGCCCCTTGACAGTTCATCCTTCTTCAACTGCTGGCCCAGACCATCACTGATCTGCCTCCTGTCACTCTAGATTAGTTTGAACCTTCTAGAGTCTCTTATAAATAGAATGATACAGTGTGTACTCTTGTGTCAGGTTCTTTCACTTAACATAATGTTTTTAAAGTTCATCCACATTGTCATATGTATAATAGTTTGTGCCTTTTTATTGCTGAGTAGTATTCCATTGTATAGCCATTCCACAGTTGGTTTTTTTCCATTTACCAGTTGATGGACATTTGGGTTGTTTCCAGTTTGGGGCTATTACAAATAATGCTGTTTTGTATATCATGTACAAGTTTTTGTGTGGATGTATGTTTTCATTTCTCTTGTGTGTACACCCAGGAGTGAAACTGTTGGGTCATGTGTTAAGTGTATGGTTAACTTTGTAAGAAACTACCTAACTGTCTTTTTTCAAAGTGGGTGTACCATTCTCCATCCCCACCAGCAGTGTTTGAGAGTTCCAGTTGCTCCACATCCTCTTCTCTCTCTCTTTGGTTCTACTCTGGAAAATTTCCTCAAATTTATCATCCAGCTCTTCTGTAGGTTTTTTTTTTCTTCTTCTGTCAGACTGTGTATTAATTAACAAGAGTTCTGTTTTACTTCCTGAATGTTCTTTTTTGAGCATCCTGATCTTGTCTCATGGGTGCAACATTTTCTTTTGTCTCTCTGAGGATATTTTTTTTGTAGTTTTCTTCTTCCTGCAGAGCCTCTGCGTCCTCTAAATATACTTTTCCTGATTGTTTGGGTATATGTATGCCTATCGCACATGTGAGTTTTCTCTCAAATGTTTGAGGATCCTTGGCTGTGTGCATGTTAAATGGGGGCCAGAAAAGAAGATGGTTGGGGCTCCAGTGTGCCCCACGCCCACTCACCCCACCCCCCAATGTGGTGAATGGGTTTTGTTGGCTGATGCCTCACTGCAGGGTGATGCGACAGGGAACTCTGGATGTACGCCGGTTTTTGCTTTCTACGGCTGGTCAGAGTCTGCATTGAAGATGTTTCCATTCTCCTATCTGAAAGTGAATTCCTGACCTCCGCTTGCCCAGAGCCAGGTGGGCAGAGGGCTGGAGGACAATGTGGGGCAGTCCAGAAACCTTTCCCTAACCCCCATGCTCTCGGGATGGTGCCCCTGCCTCTGCCAGGTCTCCCACAGTCCAGAGGCCTTCTGTCTTAACTCCCTCCCAAGTCTCAACCCCTAGTTTTCTGCTGGGACGAGAGGGAGACATTTTCGTGGCTGGGTAGACATAAAAGAAAAGGGGTCGTACTGCCTTTAAGGCTGACTTTCAATAAATCCTTCCAGAGGTGCCCGGTGTTGCCACCCATTGCAGACCCTGTGCGGTTCTCTGGTGTGACCTGAACGCGTGTGCTTTCAGCATCTTGGCTTTGATTCTGCTTCCCTGGCTTCGCTAAGTCAGTGCTACAATGTCTCTCTCCTTAATAGAGGCCAAGACTGTTGCTCTTGCCTCTCCTCTGTTTGTTTTGTCCTTCTGAATTGATGCTTAAAAAAAAAATCTCATACTGTTGTTTCAGTGGAGTTTTGGCGTGGGGGGTAGAAATCGGGGCTACTGCATTCATCTAACTCGCTCTCCTTAACCGTAATCTCTTGCTCTTCTAACTGCTTGGTTCCCTGAGCCTTGGCATCATCATCTATAAAATGGGGCAGGTGATCCCTTTCCTGACAGCTGCCCAGGAGCCTTGGTGAGGATTAGATTAGGTTTTTTACTCATCTAATATTTACTGTTCAAATACCAGGGTTCTAAGTGATGCGTGGCTGAGGGTAGAGGGTACCTTCTAGAGGCTGGGGCTGGAGAATAGGCCAGTCCAGGCTGAGGGATACTTTCTCAGTTATCTGTTGCCACAATGATACTGCAAAACACATACCCAGAAACCTCACTGGCATGTAACACTAAGTTTTTATTTAGCCTGGGAGTCTTCAGGGTTTAGCAGCTCCAGGCTGGGTCGGCTAAGTGACTCTGCTGATCTTGACTGGGGGCGGCTGACTGTGAGCTGACCTAGGAGACCCTTGGACAACTGGGACAACTGGTCAGTTCAGCTCTGCTCCACATGTCTCTCGTTTTCAGTCGTCTACTCCCGGGATGTTCTCATGTTGATGGCAAAGGGGCAAGAAAGCCAGCCTCTGCTTACATCACATTTGCTGTCATTGGCTAAAGTTAGCCACATGGCTGAGGCCAGAGTAAGCGGACAGGGCAGGAAACCCTGCTCAGAGGGGCAGAGGGCATGGACACAGGGAGAAGTGAGAAACCAGGGCATCAATGCAACCTCTGTGCCATGGGTGTGCAGGTATGGCTCTGGAACAGAGCGCGCCCCACCTTCAAGCTTTCTTCTACTAAACCCACAATACTTCGCCTAAACCACGAAGCTGGGGTCCTGCTACCCTGACTTGTATTCAGTTGAAAGAGTCAGTCCTTTACTCACTACTCAGAGGAAATGCTCTCCATCTTTAAAACAATCAGGAATGATCTCTCCGATAGAGAAATGCACTCCCCAGGCTTGGGCTGGGCTGTAGATCACAGGCAACTGATTTAATCTGCTTAATTCTTTGATTCAATCAGGAGTTAGCTTAATTATTTTCTTGCTTCTCACCTCTTCTGAATCCATTCTGGAAACTGATTATGTCTTTAACACCAGCCCAGAGATAAGTATTTCAATTGGGAAATGTAATTAGCCAAGGAAAATGGATGTGGGTGCCGCCTTTTGTCCAAGCACCATTAAAATCCAACTCTGGTCAGTACCAACGTGGTGGAAGACAAAGGGCGCAGTTTGCTTCTCTCCGGACTGGAGAGGAACGCCCAGCAGGAAGTGGGGAGTTAGGCATCTTAGAGACGGAGGCTCATTCATTCAGTCATTCAGGAGGCATTTCTAGGCCAGTTCTGGGCTGATGCCAGAGATGCAGAGGTGAATTGGCCATGTCCCTTGGCCCAAAGAGTTCTCCTCCTAGAGGAAAGTATCCACACGTGATTGTGAGATACGCAGTGCTGGAAATACGAAGGAAGGAGCAGCTGACTCTACCTCTGGAGCTTCACAGAGCAGGTAGTATCCAACTGGGCCTTGAAGGATGAGCTAGAGCTGCCCAGGCAGAGAAGAGTAGAACTGCCTTCTAGGCGGAGTGCACAGCATGTGCAAGGGCACGGTGGAGTGAGAGCCCGGGAACTGTTGTAGAGGCAGATTAGGCAGGTTAGGGCAAAGCCGCCGGGGGCCTCCTAGGCCCTCCTGCGGCCCCCCAGAGCACAGGTGTGCACTGTGTCCTCAGGCCATCCCATCTCACCTTCCAGTGCCCCTCTCCCCGCCCCATCCTCCTTCTCCACCCCACTCTGCCTTTCAGAAGGAGTTCTAGAAGAATTCTCCTGAAGTGTTTGGGTTTTTTTGTTTTTTTTGCGGTATGCGGGCCTCTCACTGTCGCCGCCTCTCCCGGTGCGGAGCACAGGCTCCGGACGCACAGGCTCAGCGGCCATGGCTCACGGGCCCAGCCGCTCCGCGGCATGTGGGACCTTCCCGGACCGGGGCACGCACCCATGTTCCCTGCATCGGCAGGCGGACTCCCAACCACTGCGCCACCAGGGAAGCCCTGAAGTGTTTGTTTTAACAGAAGTTTAGGATACATGACTTTGGTGGGAGACTCTGAACAGTCTGAAAGCTGGGGGGTGGATTCAGGACAACTAAGAACAACAGACTTGGGTTCTACAGCTGAAGAATAGGCAGGTGGAACAGGAGGGCTGACAGCCTGGGCAGAGGTACGGCGGTGGAGTATGCTGAACTGAGTGTGACGATAGCATGAAAGGAGAGGTGGGTACTAAGCTGCCCAGGAGGGCGGGAGCTACGTCACACAGGGCCTTTTAGAGGGTAGTTGGAGACCAGCTCCTTGGCCTTGGCCTCTGTGGTGGGAGGACTGCAGGCATGGGGGCCTCTCTAACACTGCCTGGGCTATAGCTGCTGCTGCAGTCCCTCTCCTGCAAGTCCTCACTATTTCAAAAGCTGTACGTGCTCAGGGCAGTGGTCGCTGGTTTGCTTGGATCTCTGCCTGAGACTGAAGGCTGTCTGGAATGCAGTGGGGTGGAGAGGTTACCTGGCCAGGTGGCTCCTGCACCTGGGAGAGGGAGGGAGGCCCTCCTGCTGCCAGGGCCAAGGAAACGATGAGCCACCACACCTGTGCCCACCTGGCTCCTATACACCTTTACCTTCAGCCATCGTTACAAGGAAAAATACAGCCAAGGAAGACCACGAGCTAACAGAAGTTGCCAGGCCCCGCCTCACTCTGAGACGCCCACCCAACTGTCTACCAGATCCCATCCCATCTGATCCATGCACGCTTGAGTTTTTAATGGAGTGGTGACCAGCATGTGTGCAATTTTATCTGCTTGTTTCACTTGATAGGATCTGGTAGCCTCTTTCCCTGCCCTCCCTAAGTGGGACCCTTCTCGCTGGCGAGGCAACTGGTATTGGGAGAGAGCACCAACACTGTAGGCATTAAGGCTATGGTTACTGCTTACTTGCTGTGTGACCTTGGGCAAGTTGCTTAACCTCTCTGAGCCTCCAGATGTCATCTGAAAATGGAAATACTATAACCTCTGCTGGAGAGTTGACAAAATGCTCGGTTTGGTGCTTGGTATGTAGGACCTACTAGCCAAGTGACCGTGATTATTATGGGACGTTTATAGGGTGCAGCTCAGATTACTGCCTAGTGCACTGGCTGGGTTACCTTGAGCACCAGTGGTTTAATCTCCATGAGCTTCAGTTTCCTCCTCAGTGGAATAAGGGTGATGGCACACGTAAGGGTGGGCGTGAGGCTCAGACAAATTAATTATTGTGTGAAAGACTGTGGAAGTTGATGCTTTTTGTCCTTATTTTTTTTGATTCTTCTCTGTCTCTCCATAGAGCCTGGCCCAGGGTGTTGATGGTTTTTACTGTCAGGTGATTTGAGAGCCCCTCTCATGTCCCCAGCTAGCACTGGCAAGTGGACATTGGGCAAAGTGAGAGCACAGGAGACAGAGGAGGTCGGTGTCTGCAACCACCTGCCTAAGAACGGGGCCGCGGGACCATGTGTACAGGATGAGGTGGCCCTGCCCCTGAATCCAGGCTCCAGAGGCTGAGGGTGGGGCATTCTCCATCGCTACCTCTAAGCTATGGGTGAGGAAACCCTCTCAGCAGAAGGACATGTAATGACCAGGATCCTGTTAAAGTTGTCGTTGCTCAGATCCAGCTCAGCACTTCACATACCGCTCAGGCCTTCCTCCTGTCTTCTTATGGGGTCTCAGCACCAGTGCTGGGCTGGGAGTGCAGGACTGCTTAGGGGTGGAGTGCAGGGTGAGCCTCAGCTACCAGTGCGGGCTTCCATCCTGAACCCCTGCTCCCTGCCAGACTGGCTGGCGGAACTGTGAACCGCACGAGGTTCTCAAATCTCCAGAGAGAGCAAGCGTGTGCCCCAAGCACAGAACCTGGCAGGAGGACCCCAGAGCAGGAGGATGTGGGGCTATGCAGAGAAATGACAAGGTTTTGATAATAGTGTCTACCTGACATGTCTGAAAAATCAGACGTGCATCTCCCTGGCAGGGCATGCAATTTCCTGTTAATGAGTTGTGAGAGGCTGGATCAAGTTATCAGGGAGGCAGGGCCAACTCCTTCCCAGGGGAGCCACCAGGAGACAGAAGCCAGGCCCCAGTCCCTCCCCCAGGGGGCTCAGCCCTTTGGGCAGCATCTCTGCCAAGCAGCAGAACTAAAGTCTGGAGTGAGGGTCTCCAATCTGAGTCAGGATCTGCTGATAGATCTGGACCCCTTGCCTGGAGCTTCTCCAAGACCTTGGCTGCACTCCCCCTGCCTCAGCAGGGGCTGTACAAAGTCCACTCCCCTTCGGGCTCTCGGGGAGACCAAAGCCACAACACCAGCAGTGAATGGCATCTCTGTAGCCTTCCCTGCTTGCAAAGCACCACTCACATTTGTCATCTTATTAGCCCTTCACGAAAATCTGCATTAGAGAAACTGAGGCCCAGAGAGGCGAAATAACATGCCCGAGGTCATTCTGTATAATGGGTGTATTTATTTAAGGTAATGCTAGATGCTATAACAGATAAACCCAGAGACCTTTTTATGGATTGAGAACAGACATTTACTTCTTGCTCATGTAAAGTCAAATTGATGGGAGGAGGAGGGAGCTTTGCTCATCACAGTCACTCGGGGACCCAGGGTGATGGAGCTTCCATCATCTTCAGATTGTGACTCCCAAGGTCACCTCAGCCTTGGAGGGTCCCACAGGGGGTTTTATGGACCAGGCCTCAAAATGTATGTAAATTATACCCATATTCCCTTGGCCAGAACTTGCTCATAGGGCCCCACCTAAATGCAAGGAGGGTGGGCAATGCAGTTCCTGACTAGGTATAGTAGTTTCCCCACAACGGCTCTGCCTTCCTTAGAAGGGGAACATGGTCTTTGCTGGACCTAATAGAGGGTGTTTTCCTTAAACAAAGGCTGGGGACCCTGGATCAGAGTTTGATGGGAGGTGGTCACTTAAAAGTCAACAAGTGACCAACATGTACTAAGACCTGGAAGAAGACACAGGATGTTCCTGACCCTTTGAGTTCACAGACACTGCCCCAGCCTTCAATAAAGTCCAAACTCCTCAGCCTGGCATTCACCGACCTTCACAGGAGGACTCCAGCGCAGCTTGCAGCATTCCCTCTCTCGTCCCCCTCCCCACGTACCCTGTGCTCCTCCCTGACCAACCCCTCACCTCAGGGCCTTTGCACGTGCTGTGCCCTCTGCCTGGAATGTTCTTCCTCCAACTCTCCACCCTGCAGACTCCTGCTTGTCCTTCTTGATCCCAATCAGAGGTCATCTGTGAGGCTTCCTTCAGCAGAATTAGCTGCTTAGCCAGCATTGACTGAGAGCTCAATGTGTACCAGGTACTACGTGAAAGGCTTTATGGGAATGAACTCATACGTAACCCCCCAAGCCTATGAGCTGGCCATCCCACTTTATAGATGAGGAGCCCAAGTCTCTGAGAGGTTCAGAAACCTGCGTGAGGTCACACAGTGGGTGGCAAAGACAAATTCCAAACCCAGGTCTCTATGTTCGCAGCTGAGACTTAATCACTGGGTAAACGTCCACCTTTTATTAGCACCTGTCACAATCCATCACAATTATTTGCTTACTTAATAGTGTGCTCTGAATCCGCTGTCATCCTGAGAAAGCAGCTGCAGACTCCCTGAGGGCAGAAGTCCCAGCTGATCATCCTGGAATTTCCCTCACCATTGCCACCATGCCGAGGTCTGGGTGGCACTTTTCTCTCGAATAAACTCCTTATCCTCCGAGAACCAGAACCAGAAATTCCTCAGATTATCATCTGTCATAATCCCCTCCCTGCTTGCCTGTCAGTTTTTGAAAGTTAACCTGAAACCATTTGAAAATGATCTGAGAGGCACAGCCCAGCCTTCTCCATGCATGATTAAGTGCGATGGCTTTTTAATGATTTGAGCTGTGCCTTCCGTGAATTGACAAAAGTGGATTACCATATATTTCTGAAAACTGTGCTGCTGAAATCAGATTCTTTTTCATTTTCTCAGTCATCCTCACAGACCTTTGCTGAGAATGACAAATACTTGGGCTTTAATTGTTTAGTCGCACGAGGGTGGCACCTCCCAAGTTCTGAGAACTGCTCTCGCTGGGACAGCAGTGAAAGGCTTCCTGGGGTTCGATCTTTAGGAAATTGAACTGTGTGTTTTCCCTGAAGCAGAGGGAGCTGTCTTCTGGGGCGCAGCACGTTTGCTACATTTGTGAATTGCATAGGCCCCCAGATCTAAATCAGAGGCAGTTCTCACCCAGGAAACATGCTCAGAGCTGTCATGCTAGGGATGAGGAGTGGGTGGACGTGGGAAGGTGGGTGAGGGGCCTCTCCCTGTTCAGCCCATGCACAGACCCTTCCCTTGTGCTCCCTCTTTCTGCCAGACTCTGTGCCACATCCAAGCCACCCACACCTTCAAGCGGGGTGTTATTAGTCCCTTTTGACAGATGCAGACTCATGGCTCAGAGAGCTTAAGCAACATGGTTGTGACCACACAACTGGTAATATATAGAACCAGCGGTCAAACATTTTGACTAGAAGCCTGTGCTTTTTCCACTATCACGTCTGCCTATTAAAAAAGTCAAATAAAATTAAATGAAAGGTGACTCAGAGGCACCTCCTGTGACCCATTTACATTTAAAGAAAAAAAACACCTTCCCTGTCCACCTATTAGTGCAGTCTCTCTAATAATATGCATTATCTGACATTATCCCCATTTCACAGATGAGGATGTTGAGGCTTATGTGGGTAAAGTAGCTAACCAGAGATCACACAGCTAGGAACAGTGAGGTAGGATTTTGTTCTGCGTCTCCCTGGCTCCAAAATAAATTCCTCACCTCATCCTCTGTAGGAAATAAAAATCTGCCCAGAGATCCCCCATCTAAGTTAGGTGGTCAACACAGGTAGGTCTGCCAATGGGAAGCCTGTGTTAGTTTCTGTGTAAAATGCATGCACGTGTCCTTTCAGTTAGGGGAGGGTCGGGGCGGCTTCTATCAGTTTCTGGAAGGGGCCTATGGATTAAGGAAAGGGGAGGTCCCTGGTCTGTAGAGGAGGGCAAGTCACCCTCCTGTTCTTCCCTGCATTCTGACGGTGAATCGGGTGGGGCCATCGTGGGCCTGATGGGGAGAGGGCCAGAGCTGCTCTGGCCTCTGCTCATGCTTGCTCGGGCTCCTTCTCAGTTCTCTCTCCAGATTAACTCCATATACGTTTACTCAGACCCTACCGAGCGCCCAGCATCGTAGATGATTCCGAGATGAATATGAAAAGATCTCTGCCTTCCAGGCTCCTGCCTGTGAGAGAGACAGAGCAACACAGACCCTCCTGTGAGTTGGCCTGGCCAAGTGATCAGCAGTGGGACCCAGAATGGTGCAGGGAGGAAGCGTCACTCCCTTGAGGGGATTGGGAAGGCTTCCTGGAGGCTGAGCATCACGGGCGGGGCTCCTGTGGGGAGAGGCACCAGCTCCTCTCACATAGGTGGTACCTGCTATAGAGGGGCACTGCTCCAGCCCACGGGTGGAAGGTGCTGCCGGACCCTGAGGAGATGGCCTGGGGGTCTTGTGGTTGTGGGCAACTCCCTGGGGCCCTCTCAGACCCTCTGAACCTGGCCAAGTTCCCAGAAATTGCACAGGAGCAGGATGGCACAGCAGTGAAATGCGGAGCCTCCGAGGCAGCCGGCCTGAGTTGAATCCTGGCTCCCCCATTCATCACCTTGGGAAATTTGACCTCTCTCAGCCTCAGTTTCCCCATCTGGAAAAGAGCAACACAAATTGCACCCTCCTCATAGGGTTGCTGGGAAGCTTTTTAAAGAGGTGCTTCCATCTGCCTCCACACAGGCTCAGTTGAGGCTGGCCGTGGAACGGCTGCTGCATCCACTGTGTGATCTCTAACCCTCAGGATGGGGTATGGTTGTCCCCATTGTACAGATAAGGAAACTGAGGCAGCTAGTAAGTGTGGCTCCAGGGCTCTGCCCTTTCTGCTGGCCCATTCCCTGCAGCTCAGCCATCCCAGCGACTAGAAGGACCCTCCGCTGGGGCGCAGCTCTGTACCAGGCTCTCCCGGCACTGCCTCTGCCATCTCTTTATGCTTCTTGGGGTGAATAGGGCCTCTTTGATGTCCTTGCTTTTCCCCTTTCCAGTAATCATCAGTCATCTTGTTATCACAGCCACACATCTGTGCCTCTTGACTCTGGTCCACAGGCTGTTTGCCATGATCAATGCATAGCTCTGTGTGGCCACCACGTATATCCAAGATGACATTGTGACCTTGCATCCATGGGCCTGGGAGGCCCTGGTGCTTCCAGAGGGCAGCTGGAGGCTCCCCCAGCGGGGCTGAAGTGAGGCGACTGGCTGATGGTGCCCTGTGCTCTTGGTCAATTCTTCTTGCCCCTGGACTGGTAACCAGCTCCCCACCAGCTAGGGGCGCCTCCAGCCACCTTCATGGGACCCCAAAGCACAGGCCCAGGTGCTCCCTGCCTCCCTCCGACCCAACCTAAGTGACTAGTGGGCTCTCACCAACCCAGACGGGTAGCTCCCTGAATTACTCTACGTGGGGTCTCCCTCCAGGACACTTCACACAGCAGCTTGAGTATCACTTTAAAACACCAGGCAGATGGGGGTCTCCCTAAGCCATCCACACAAGCCTCCCCGAGCCGCCAAGGCCCTGTGTGGTCTGCCTCCACACCCCGTCACCACCCACCATGTTCCCTTTCTCACCACCCCCACACCACCTCTCTGCTCCACAAACAGGCCAAGACGTCCCCGCTCCATTCTATTTGCTGTGCATCTGCCTGGCCCGACCCCCTCTTTCCTCCTGTCTTCCTTCAGGCCTCAGCTCAAATGCCGCCCTCTCCTGACTGTACACCCGCTCTCTTTCCCTTTATCACATTTGGTCCTTTGTAACTCGGTGTCATCCGTGTGACACCCGGTTGGTGTCTTTCTCCCCCACCAGACCTTCAGCTCCTTGAGGGTGGGGACCAGAACCGTCCATTCTCCAGCACCACGCACATCCTGAGCACTCCAAAATATGCTTTTGGGTAAATGAATAAATATTGAGCAAGTGACTTAATTCCTTGAAATTTCAATCTTCATCTGTAAAAGAGGGACAATGATAGCGTTTTCACGAGGTTTAAAAAAGATGTGTATAATACGGTGCCTGGCACAAAGCACTATCTGCAGCTGTTCTTATTAACCTCTGTGGTTGGCATTTAGGAGAATCTCACATTCCACAAGTGAACTTCGGTTGGATGTCTGCCCTGGGCCAGGATTTCAGAGCACCATGGAGTTGGTCTCTGCCCCCTTACACCCCCCCACACCTCACACCACATTAGGAACAGCCTCTGGTGAGGTCACTGGCTCCCTGGAGGCTTCCTCGTCTAGGTGTGAGGCAGTGGGCGGAGGGCATCCTTCAGTAGATCTCAACGATGCCTTTGCTCTTCAGGCTTCGATTAAACAGGCTTAGATTCAGCCCTGAAGACACTCACTGCCTGGGATGGACTTGAGAAAAGGACACGGATGACACAGATTACTATAATGAAAGTTGAAAGCAATTCTTTTAATAAAAGTTCAGAGGAGGGCAACCTCAGGTCCACGTGGGGCAATCAGGGATGTCTTCGTGGAGGAAGCAGCATTTTCTCCAAGACTTAAAGTAGACATTGGGTTTGGACATTTGTGGAGACATTTTGGGTTAGAGGAGAGCCTTCCAAGCAGAAGGAACAGCTTGAATAAAGGGCTGGAAGGCGAGAAACAGTGGACCTCATAGAATCTGTAGTCCAGCTAGAGTATGGAAAACGTGACAAGACCATTAAGAAATAGGGCTGGGGGGCTTCCCTGGCAGTCCAATGGTTAAGACTCCATGCTTCCACTGCAGGGGGCACAGGTTCAATCCCTGGTCGGGGAACTAAGATCCCACATGCCACACGGCCAGTGAGTGAGTGAGTGAGTGAGTGAATAAATAAATAAATAAATAAGTGCTTTTGGATAAAAAAAGAAATAGGGCTGGAAGGGCATTATATCAGTCAGCTATTTCCAAAAATAATGCCACGTAACAAATTACTCCACAGTGAGTGGCAGGCAACAGTGAGCGTTTATTTCTCGTTCATATAGCTACAGATAGGCTGGGGTTTGGTTTATCTAGGCTGTGCTCAGCGGGTCCAGGTCTGCTCCACCTATCTCTCATCCTTCATGGACCTCCATGGCTATTTTAGACTTGCTCTTCTCCAGGTGAAAGGTGGACACACAGGAGGGCAACCCCCCCATGCAAGCTTATTTCAAACCTCTGTTCAAGTCACATCCACTAATCCCATTGGCAAGTCTCATGGCTAAGCCTGAAGTCAGAGCCAGTTTTAATTCCCTACCCACCATGAGGCCAAAGCAGGTTACATGGACAAGACCAAGGTTGATGGGACAGGGATGTTTACCCTTCCCATGGAAGTAGAGGGATAGTACTGGGCAATTATCTAATTTACAGGTAGAAGCCAGAGTATGGAGGGACTCTGGGTCTGCCCTCAGGAGCTTCCCATAGCAGCAGTCGGATTTAGTGTCTCTTGGGGCGAGCAGCCAGGGCTCCGGCCTTTGCTCTTCTTCCCACTGAGGCAAGAAGTGTGTTAAAAATATCACAGTGCCTGCCCAGCTTGGTCCCGACTTCCCGAGAGCCCATACCTCCTGCCCGCCTAATCTGCGAGGGATCCTACCTTTGCCTTCTTCTGCTGGAACTGAGCCTTATGGTAACAGCCCCGTGCATTGAGCACCTACTCTGTGCTGGGTGTATCAAATTCTCTTGTACTGAGTGCCTGCTGAGAGCTCTTTGTATACATTCATCTGAACTGGCCACGCCCTTCTGAAAAGGAGACGGATTGTCCAATTTTTCTGAGGCCCAGAGATGTCAAGTCAGTTGCCCAAGATCACACAGCTGGGAAGGGATGAAGCTGGGATAACCAAACCCATAAGGTCAGATGGTGTGTAAGGTGGTGTCTGGTTACAGCTCTGCCCTGAGCTGCTGTGTGACTTTGGAGGATCCTGGGTACTAATTTCTCCATGTGCTTTTTCTTCTCTCAGAGATGCTCTGAGATAAAAGCACTTCAGAGCTTGCTACACAGCGCTGTCGCAGGGAATTTTTTTGAATACCAGTTTCCAGGTCAGACTGCACCCTCAGCTCTTCTTTAAAAACAAACAAAACGTTAACATTTTTAAACATACCTGGTTTTCCAACGAGGAACCCTGTCCAGTAGACTGCCTCAGTGAACCGTGTCAGGCCATTCGTCACAGTGAACCTCATCCAGCGGTCGACCACAGCAAACATTCTCCATCCGGCTGTGGCAGCAAAGCGTGGCATCTGTTTGGGAAGAGTGGAGGAAGGCATTAGTTCCACCAGGGCCCCGACGTCTGCAGCTGTCCATCTTATTCCTCTGACAGTGTTTTCCTTGGATAGCTGGCCGCTGCTCTGAGTGGTGTGTTTTCTCCGAGGCCAAGAGGCCTTGTAAAGTGTTTGGAAATCCCTAAGAAAGCGCTGTGGGCATTTCCACCAGTCGTTTATTCATTCAACAGCCATTTGTTCTTGCCTTCTCAGTGCCTGGCCTGGGGATGGATGGTACGGCTCCTGGGAAGAGTCCGAGCCAGCCACTGCCCTTTGGGATTCACAGGCAAAGATGTACGGTGTAGTGGGAACAGTGCTATGACGGAGCACCTGCAGCAGAGCAGGGCGGGCTTGCAGAGGAGGGAGTGGTCAGCTCTGCTTGTGGCTCTGGAACGTTTGAGAGAAGACACAATGCTCTTGCATCAGCAGACACTGCAGGGTGTTTAGGGAGCTGCTAGTGGTCTGCTCTGGGTAGAGCATTGCATGCAAAGAGAGCAGGAGGGAGGTGAGACTAGAGAGGTTGCCAAGGCCTGGACCACAGGCACCCTGCATACTGTGCCCAGGACTTTGAACTTGGAGAACAGGAGGCTTTGAGGGCTTTTTTTAAGGGCAGTGACATGGTCAGACCTGATCACCTTTTATTAATCAGCCTCTAGTAAGAGCATTCTGTTGGGTTCCAAGAAGAGTTTGTAAAAAATTCTTTAGTCCTTCCGGAGGCACCAAGAAACCTTTTTCTGGAAACACTCAGCCCCTCAACACAACGTTATGTGATCCAGGAAATAACCATCATGGAAAGATTCAGGGAAAATATTCCTATTGGAAAACAAACAAACAGATAACCCAGACCTGATAAAAATGGAGAGGTCCTAATCCCTAAAAAGATTTTATGCAGCCAGAAGACCTGATGTGGTTTTAAAGAATGTACTTTGGGGTAGTGGGGATATCGCTTTAATTCATCTTCATAGAAACCCATGTGGCAGAACATTCCAGCTGCTACTGCTGCATAACAAATTACTCCAAAATTTACTGGCTTAAAACAATTATTTTATTATGCTCACAGATCCAGGGGGCTAGGAATTCAGAAAGGTCACAGTGGGGACAGCTCTCTCTGCCAGGATATATGGGCCCTGACCTGGGAAGGCTTGAAGGCTGAGGGTGACTTGACAGCTGGAAACTTCTGGAAGCTTTTTCATTCACATGTCTGGAATTGTTGCAGACTGTTGGCTGGAACCGCAGATGGGCTGTCAGTCAGAAAACATACGTATGGCTTCTCCATCTATTCTCTCCTTGTGGGCTACCTTGGGCTTCCTCACAGTATGGCGGCTGGTCCCAAGAGCCAGCATTCCAAGAGACAGGAAGTAGAAACTGCCTGTTTCCTAAGGTCTGGGCCTGGGAACTAGAAAATCATCCATTTTGCTTTATTTTGTTATTCCAGGTAGTCACAAATTTCCACGCAGTTTCAAGGAGAGGAGTGTGGAAAGAGGTCCTCTTGTGGGATGGGATATCCTACGGCATCCGTCTTTGGGAACTGTGACCTGCCCCACAGCCATATTGGTTTCTTTGGAAGCTGAGAAAAACATTTGTGTTGTTTTCTTTACCGATTAAGAAAAGTCTCTGTGGATTATATCCTCAAATTAAATGCAACCATTAGGATTTGGCTCTGGGGATACTGTGGTAATAGGCTACGCCTTGGGTGATTTTTGTTTCTATCTAAACGTTCTTCCTGGAGCTTATGTTTTCCAGCCTGACCCATTTCTCTTTGCTAATATAATGTCACATAAAAACCTCATCATCATTAATATTGCAGAGTCAGGAGAGGGGATACAAACCACAGTCCAGCAGGGCAGGGTGGTTCCTGGCCAGGCAGCCCCCAGGGGAGGAGGTTATAAGAGCCTGGGGTCCATTCCCTTGTAGAGCCCGACACGCATGACAGATAGCTCTGTGCAGGGCACTGGTGTGGACACACTCAGCCCCCCTGGCCGATGTGGCCACAGCCTGCGGAGGGTCTCCTCTGTCTACTGGCACCAGCCCCTAGAGCAGACAGTTGAGCTGCCCTGGTGACCTGGGTGGTCACAGAAGATACCCGGCAGTAGGCTCAGTCTGTTCAACTGACACGTTGACCTTTAATGCCTCTGGGTGCCAGACTATAGCCAGGCACTGAGAGATATGAATGAGCCACGGTCCCCTCGAAGCCTTCCCTGCCCAGGAGGAGGGGGCCCTTTATTCCCAAATACTTGTCGTGTACCTGTGATGGGCAGGAAAGTGTTCTAGGCAGTGGAGGGCAGCAGTGCACAAAACAGAGCTCTCCCCGCCAGGAGTTTTACGCTCCATCAGGAAGACAGTAAATAGGGAAGCAGACCCACGTGTAACGTTGCTAGGAATAAAGGCACTGGGGAAAAATAAAGAGGGAACAGGAAGAGCGATGGGGGTGCTATTTCAGCAGAGCGATCGCAAGGGCCAAGGCCAGGACTCTAAGGCTTGGAGGGCGCCAGGAGCAGCAAGGAACTGGAGTGGAGGGAGAGAAGCCAGGCAGGGAGAGGAGGCCAGGGCCAGATCACAGCCTCCGAGGCAGGGGGGAGCCCTGGGAGGGTTTTGAGCAGAGGAACGGCATGATAGGACTTGCATTTCTGAAGGCGGCAGCCCAGAGGAGATGAGGAGTGAGTGGCGGCTGGAACCCTTGTGAAGACAGAGCCGCCAGGATTTGCTGTGGGACCAGATGTGGGGGCAAGAGACGCAAAGTCAAGGGCTTGGGGCCACAGCTCTTGGGAGGAGGGGGCTGGCACCCACCGAGGTGGGAAGCCTGTGGGAGGGGCAGGTTTGGAGGGAGGCGCAGGATTTGCTTTCAGACGAGTTAAAGGTGAGATGTGTGTGGACCTCCGAAATGTGAGTAAGGAGTTATTGGAGAGCGAGTCTGGGCTCCCGAGGTCAAGGTCCTGGCTGGAAATTTAAATCTGGGAACCATCAGCATGTGGATGGTATTTAAGCTGTGAGACCAGATTGAATCACTAAAGGAAGGAAGGTGGACAGAGAAGAGGCCCAAGGATGGAGCCCCAGGCGCCCCGGTCTCTAGAGGCCTGGTGATGAGGAAGAACCAGCAAAGGAGACTGGGAAGGAGCAACCACAGGGTGAAAAGGAGAAGCACGAGGAAGAGCGGCATCCTGAAGGCAGATCCAGCACAGAGTGAGCATGGTGCCAAGGTGCCGGTGCAGGTGCCCGAGACGGGCCAGCTGGTCTCCTGCCCTCCAGCCTGCCCACCCCCACTGGCAGCCATCTCTCAAGCGTGGAGACAACTCTGCTGCAGACTGCGCCCCTGCTATTTCGGAGGACGGGGCAGTAAATTGACGAACCCTTTAGAGTGATGAGAAAGGAGCACTTGTCGTGGCAACGAGGGTACACGGAGTAGGGGCATGGAGGGTGGACCCTGAAGGGCTGGGGAAGACTTCTCAGGGAGGGTGAGACTTCATGCAGACTGTGGGGTGAGGATCACAGTGGCTTCCTGGGTGAGGAGGCACTGGGCAGGCTCTGGACGCCTCAGGAGCAGGTGGAATGAGGAAGGCAACTCCTAGCCAAGTTTGTAGAAGAGTCACAGAAGTCAGGGAATGTGCTGAAGCTGCAGGGAATAGGGAGGGGCCCAGTAGGGTTGGGAGCTCTGGCCTTTGGGGCCGCTTGGAGACAAGGCAGGGAAGGGGTGTGAGAGAAGCATGAGCCTCAATGATCTCATGATCTAGTTAGGGGGCAAGACAGAGCCCCACAGTGCAGGGCGGGAATGGAGGGTGCCTGAGTCGGAAGCCCAAGAAAGTGCTACGGGAGCTCTCTGGGCGGGAGGAGGTTGTCTGGGTGCAATCAGGGAAGGCTGCCAGTGGGAGGTGACCTTGAAGAAGGTGTAGGCTTTGCCCAGAGGCACAGAAGAGCTTTCTTGTCAGAGGAGACCCCACATGCAAAGGTAGGAAGGCCAGAGGATGCAGCCTCTGTCCAGGAAGCAGAGCTTGATGCGAGATATTAGCTAGATCCTTTGGATTCAGACCCAAAAGACTTTACGCGCGCGCGCGTGCGCACACACACACGCACACACACACACACAACTCTTTATTGTATGGTTGTACTGTGAAGCCACTGCAGGTTCCTGAGCTGGGAATGGACACAGTGGCTGGTTTTCGGGAGACAGATCAGGCGACAATATACAGGGTGGGAAGGAAGGGGTCCGGGAGGTAGGTAGACCCTTTTGGAGGCAGGTGTACACCCAGGTCAGGGGTGGGAAGCAGCAGACACAGGTGGGAGCCATATGACACTTTTCTTTTAAGTTGGGTCAAGGCTCTTGCAAGCCGCGTCTTGTGCCTACACTGCCCAACAGGGTGGTGAGAGACCAGTAATACAGGAGTGTCACAAGGCCTCAGTGACCCCAGAAGACTTTGTGGCGGGGCTGCCCAGGGCCAGCTGGGGACAAGGAGGGCCACACTTCTGTTTGTGGGGACCAGCTCATGTGTACCCAACATCATGCCAACTCCTTTCCATCCACCCCCCCACTTAACCCTCCCAGCAGCCTTACGAGGTTGGTCCTACTGTAATCTCCATTTTTTCAGATGAGAAAAATGAGGCTCAGTGAGGTACGATGACTTGCCCTGCACACAGCTAGTACATAGTGGAGCCAGGATTTGAACCCACATCTCCTTGGCCAGGCCAGTATTTCAAGGTGAGCTAAGGGACCCCAGAAATAAGAACAATGAACTGATTTGTCAAGCACTTACACCATGCCAGGCATGTACAGGTGTCTTTATCAGGTGTCTTTAGGCTGGGCAGTATATGATACCTTTGTCCCAGCTCAGGAACCTTCAGTGGCACCTCAGTACCCCAGCCCAGTGGTCTTCACCTCATTTTACAGATGAGAACTTTGACACTTAGAGCAGATGGGTTGCTGGCCCAGGCTGGGATGTGAACCCAGAGCTGTGTTCTTTTAACAGAAGAACACAGGAAGGGGGGCCAGCAGGGGCCTTTGTGAACAGCAGCAGTTCAGAGCTAGAGCCGGGAGGGTGGGCCGCCCAGGAGAGTGGGCCGCCCAGGCCCAGGGAAGCTTCCAAGCTGGCCACCTGACTCTTTGTGCCCCACTGGCTCTTCACATACAAGTTGTGGGCCTGCTGACTGAATAGGCGGCTGTCTTTTTCCCTGGGGAGCTGCCCCAGGTCAGCTGCAGGTGCAGATAGAGTTGAATTCGGGATAGGGCCTTCTCTCCTGCCCGGCCTGGCCGCCAGGTAACCTCTGGCCTGAAACGGAAAGCTTTCCAATAAGTGCCTTGCTGGCCTGCAGCCCAGCTGTGTGGTAGGTGGGAGCGGAGAAGCAGGAGGACTTGGACACCCGAGAGCAGGGGCAGAACCTTGCCAACAAATCTTTTAGCGAGTTGCCTCCTCAGCCGGCTGCCTCGGGAGTGTTCGGGAAGGACAGCTGGTCACGAGGAGCCCTGGCTGCCCTCCCGGCCCAGCCAATGCCCTGGGGCCTCGGGACGCAGGGTTGGCCCAGGAGACGGAGGGCCTGTGGGGTGAAAACACCAGGCAGCCCGGGGCAGGATCCAGAAATCGGGTACTCTGGGCCACCTCTCCCTTGACCTTGAAGGACACACAGCTTGGGCTTCTCTTCTCTTCGCGTCAGAGCAGCCTCCTGCCCCCGCAGGGGAGGGGGACGTAGCAAGCAGATCTGAAATTGTTTTCCCAGGGAATTGAGAGGCCCTCTTGTGGAAAACACACTACACGTGGCCCGGCCTGGGGCCCCATTCCTCCCTTGGGCTAATCTTGGACGGGACCTCTCTGGGGTCCTCATCTATGAAATCTAGGGGTGAGGCAGCCGCATCTCAAAAATCCCTCCAGGCCCTTAAGAAGTCAGGTGTGAGGCCCTGTGGTTAACAGGGAGGGACCCTGACATCAGAGCCAGGAGTGTGGACCCCAGACCTGTGCCCTTTGGCCTGGGCTTGTCTCAGTCCCTCTCTGGTCATGTGTGGCCCATCTGGGTCCCAAGGCCTGAGCACCTCAGGAGGGTAAGGAGTTGCCACGAACCGTGCTCAGCCTTGGACACCTACAGGGGAAGCAGCCAGGATAAACCAGAAAAAGACCAACTTGGTTTGGCTTTGAGTGTTTTCCTACTAATCCTTAAGTGTAGGAGGGGTTGACATTCTGGAAATTCACTTCAACTCAAAAGCCGAAGCCGTCCCAGGACACGTGTCTCTGGATTGGGAAACGCCTGCATCCCCCAGCCCTCCCCTCCCTCCACTCTTCCTTGCAAACCCTCCCTTCTGGAAATGTGTCTTTAACCTCCAGACTTAACTTTCTCTCAACTTCTCCCGGATCTCCCTCCCATCCTTTTCCAAGCCGTGCCCTTTATCTGACCTTGCTGCCCAGCCTAGAGAGGTGGTTAAGTGTTTGAGTTTCACAAGGATTCTCTGCCTGCGAAGTCAACACAAGTGAGCAGTTAAGGAAGCACTAATTAAGGAGATTAGACGCTAGCTCTGAACGCAGGAGTGCCCGCCAAGCCGTACTTCAGACTCAAGTGGGGCTCAGCACCTGTCAGGGAGCTCTAGTGTCCGCTGGGGGAAGGTGGAGGCTGTGAGTCTCAGTGCTTTGAGCCTCTGCAAGGAGGACATTGAAGGAACAATTACTCCTCTGAAGTTACCCTCTAGTCCCGAAAGGAAATTGCTGCTGCCTGCGATGACTGAAGTTGTGAGGAGTTGATGGGAGGCCACCATCTCTTCCAGGAAGCCCCCCAGATGGCCCCAGGCACATCTCTTTCTCCCTCATTTCTTCCTTTACCATCCTCTAGAAGGCAGGCTCTGGTTGTCCCATGTCCGAGGTTCTTCCTCATCGCTCTGCTGTCCAGTCTGTGATGTGGAAACATGCACAATTTTCTCAGCCTTTACTCCCAGGACAAGAGTCTAAGGCCCCAGTGGCAGGGGCCAGGCCTCAAAGCTCACGCTTTGTGTACCCACTGGCCTAGAGCAAGAGTGGCCACGGAATCTTTGGTTTGTGCATTTGTTTAGTTTCTTTGTCCAAACTGTCTTTCCGTTTTTTTTTTAAAACAGAAATAAATTTCTGGTTATAAAAATAATCCATGGGGCTTCCCTGGTGGCGCAGTGGTTGAGAGTCCGCCTGCCGATGCAGGGGACACGGGTTCGTGCCCCAGTCCGGGAGGATTCCACATGCCGCAGAGCGGCTGGGCCCGTGAGCCATGGCCGCTGAGCCTGCGCGTCCGGAGCCTGTGCTCCGCAACGGGAGAGGCCACAACAGTGAGAGGCCCGCGTACTGCAAAAAAAAAAAAAAAAAAAATCCATGAGCTGAAGAAATCAAAAAGCACCTGTAATCCCAGCACTCGGCATTAACCACTGAATCACTTCCTGCCGGACTTGATTCTGTTCAGGCTCGTCCACGTTGGCAAACAGTAAAGAAATTATATTGTGCTTTTTTTTTTTTGCAATCTACTTTTTTTTACCTTAACAGATCCCATGCGTATCTCCCCAACTAACATAGGTCTTTCTCAGTTGTGTGAATGTCTGCATAGTGTCCTATTTTATACATGAGCCACAATTTGTATAACTACTCTCCTATTATTGGACTTGGAGGGTTTTTTTCCCAACTTTTACCCATTATATATGATACGGCAATAAATACCTTCCTGGGTAAATATTTATGAACATCTTTTTGTTCTTAGAATAAAATAAAGAATGGCATTGAAGCGTCAGCGGACTGGCACATTTGTTAAGATTTTGTGGACCAAATGACAGTTCACCCGCCCACCCGCCACCCCCAGCATGACAGAGAAGTGGTGGGCGCCCAGCTGGCCCTGATGGTTGACTTGCTGGCAGATGTAAGAGTGGACCAAGGTCTGGGAAGCAGCTCATCCCTTGAACTCAGTCTCTCCAACCCCCGCCCCCCCCACTGCTGCCCTGAGGAAGAAGCAGCCCATGGGGGGACTCTGGGTCCTGGATGTGCCTTCAAAGGCTGGTGGCCCTGGAGTCTCCCTGGATCGTGCCTAGGAGCCTGCCCAGGCATTTAGAGGAGGCCCGGGGAATGGTGGCTTGTGTGACTGGGGTGGAAAGGACGAGATTGACCCATCCTCTGTGCCTGCAGGAGGCCTCAGTGGGGCAACGGTCATTGATTCCCTCGACACCCTCTACCTCATGGAGCTGAAGGAGGAGTTCCAGGAGGCCAAGGCCTGGGTGGAAGAGAGCTTCCACCTGAACGTGGTGAGTCAAAGACCTCCGGGGTAGTAGAGCCAGAAGGGGCCCGAGAGGTCAGTGACCCGCTCCTCCCAGGCTGCCCAGCAGAGCATTCTTGGAAGCAGGGTTCCATGCACCCTGTTCCAAGGCCCCTCTCCTCAGACCAGCCTTGAGGTGGGGGATGTCCCCCCAGCCCTGGCCGGCCCTTGAGTATTTACTAGCCGGAACTCCCTGGGGTGGAAGACAGACATTCTTGCCCTCCCTAGGGTGCCAGGCACATTGCTACCACGCAGGAAGCCCCTTCTGGGACTGACTCTGTCAGACAGAACAGCAGCAACAGGGGAAGCGACCCTGGGAAGGGAGAAGTGGTTATCTGCTCAGAGATGCCCTAACCTAGAGGTCCCCATCCACCCCTGTGCTGCCCTCTTGAGAGTGAGAGGGGCAGGGGGAGCTGTCCGGTTTGAGGCCATGACCAGGCTTGGGGCCCTCTTGGTTTCTAGCCTTGCAGGCATCCCTGGTCAGGGACCAGGGCCTTGGGGCGGGGATGCTCATGTATATGGGTGGTACAAAAGCCTTAAATACCAGATGCCTCTCCCACTGATCTCTCAGCCCAGACTAAAGTAACAGATCCATCCTGGAGGTCTCAGCTCCCCACAGGGAGAGGCTGTTTAGGTGGTTTGGGGGAGCAAGACATGGAGACAGATGGGTAGGGGGAAGGGTCACATCAAAACACACTGTCGGGCTCCATCTGGGGCTCCACAAGTGACAGATTCTGCTATGAACCGGGACAGCTCCTGGCAGGATGGAGGCCTCTGCTCCTGGAGAGGCCCATGTCAGAGCAGAGCAGGGCAGAGAGACAAAGTAGGGAAAGTCCGGGAAGGCAACGCTACAAGAGAGCCTCTGGCTCAGCTCGCAGCCTGGGAAAAGTCATCTAACCTTCCTGGGACTTACTTTCCCAACCGAAAGATGGTACAATGATAGTGCCTAATTCACAGGCTTGTGAGGACTGACCACCACGGAGGGCTGTGAAAAGCATTTTACGACACTATAAACTCCAGTACAGATAAAGTGGTGTCATCGTCACTGTGATGACGTTGAGGCTTGTTACGACTTCTGCTGGTCTGTGTGAGGCGAGGAAGTTCAGAATCCTCCCATTTCCTACGGTATCAGAGGCAGAAGGAAGGAGTGTCTCCATAGCCCACCTTGACCCCTCCGCAGATGGTGGGTAGAGAGCGGGCCTCAGGCAGCTGCCTGAGGAGCCAGGTGGTGGCAGGGCTGGGCAAGCCTAGGGACATTCACACAGGCTGGGACAGATTGGGAGTGTCCCTGGAAGAAAGCAAGGTGGGGTCTCCCCACCTCTCTGAGCCTGGGCTTTCTCACCTGAAGAGTGGGAAGGATGCCTTCACCAAGGACTGTAAGGCAAAAGAGAGTAGCTGTGCAAGTGCTCTGTTACTGGAAAAGCTCTCCCAGATAAAAAGATGACCATTGCCGTCATCAGTAACAAAAGACCGTGATGTGGGAAGTATGCCAAGGGGAGCCCTTGCGGGGCAGGGGGTTTATAACAGGCACCTTTATGAAGCCATGCCCAGCACTGGGAAGGCACTGGGCAGGCATCTCACCTGCCCCACTCAGGATCTCATATCCACCCTGCTCGGGATGAAGAAGCTCAGGCAGGGAAAAGCTAAATATGTTGCCCGAAGTTTGAAAGCCAAGTGAGTGACTCAGGTGGGATTTTAACCCAGATCTGGCCCTCGGCATGATGCCTCAGTACCCCTGCTTTGCAGTCCACACTTCAGAAAGAAAACAACAGTGATTAAGGCAAGTGTGGGTGTGCCCTGAGGGCTACAGAGCTGAGGCTGAGAAACTGCTGGTTGCCTACTAGGATCTGCCTGGCACCCCTCCTTTCCGCCTCAGAACCTCCTGTGAGAACCTTCCACTTGCCCTGTCACCCCAAAGGACCACATCATCCTCCTGCTAAGCCAGGGGGCTCTCTCGGGAAGGAGGGGGCCAGACGGGAGGAGGATTTGCCTCTCCTCAGGCTAAGCTTCAGCCAGCAGCTGCCCACACAAGTTCCTGAGCTCCTTGGAGAGCAGCCAGGCCTAACTTTGCTCTGATGGCCTCCAGCAAAGGCTGGGGAAGGAAGCCAAGCCCAGTGTTTATTTGGAACTCTGTAAATGTTCAGGAGCTGCCCGCCAGGCAGGTGCTCATCCCTTTCACCTTTTGCTCTGAAAACCACCACCAAAGGTAGCCTGGCCCGCTGGGCAAGGGCTTGGAGCCCGGCACAGGTGTGGCCGGGTCAGTGGCGCAGGGGCAGTGGCAGGTGTGACCTGTCTCAAGGGCCTGGCTGCCTCAGGAAGCCCTGTGGGCATCTCACGAATGTCCCCACTGCCCCCCCCCCCGTCTTTCTGCCCCACAGAGTGGAGAAGCATCCTTGTTCGAAGTGAACATCCGGTACATCGGAGGACTTCTCTCGGCCTTCTACCTGACGGGAGAGGAGGTAAGTTGGCCTTTCAAAGCCCCTGGACCATCCAGGCTGGAAAGGGCTTAGGAGAACATCCCACCCCCTCATTTTACCAATGAGGAAACAGGGATTCGAGGGGATCTGAATCCCATCTCCATGGTGCCACCCACAGATTCTTCCTTCAATTTTGCTGCCCAGGGGAGCCCAGGTGGCTCCCACAGTTGCTAGTAAATTCTCCAAGGGCAGCAGTTGGGGCTGCCCACCATCCTCACAGCTCGCCATAGGGCACCTGCAATATCTGTGCTCCGTCCAGGCTTGTGCTGCTGCTGGACTGTTTTTCCCACATGCTGGTTCTCAGGACTGATAAAGCCAAGACCGTTGTTTCACCATTTCCTCCTCGAGCCCCTTGGCCTTGGCCTGCTCCACAGCCATCCCCTTGCCCTCTGCTCCCGGACCAGACACCAGCCAAACTCCAGGTCTCAAGGGGGCGACTGGGGAGGTGGGCAGCCACTGCCAGCCACTCGGCCCAGGCGAACCGCGTTGGCTTCCAGAAGGAGGGCCGTGAAGGGCGGCGAGAATGCAGAGCCCTGGGCACAGAGTCAGAAAACCTGCGTCTCATCCCTACGCGGCACCTGCCTGTGGCCTTGAGCAAGTCCCTTCTCCCGCCCCTAGACCTCATACCTTCCCCACAGTGGGGTGGTCCTAACCCCCAGGGGTCAGAGAGCTCTTGTGAAATGGGACGAGTGGGAAAGGGTTTGGCCCCAGGGCTGAAGGGCTCCAAAGCCCATGTTCTCTGCACTGCAAGGAATCCTGAGAACACAGAAATGGGAGACTTCATCCCTTGTGAGCGCCTGGGAAAGCACAGCCTGAGGATCTGGGGGGAGGCTGGCAGAATCCCCAGCGCATGGGTCACCCGTCAGTTGTGTGGCCCCTACGCAGAGCGGCTGCCCTGCTCGGCACAGCCGCAGCTCTGTCCGCTTGGAGACATAATTATCCTGCCCCCTGCTGGTGGGGAGCCTCTGCCGCTGCTGTCAGAGAAAGCCCTGCCGCTTCCCTTCCAGCAAGTGGCGCGGATGGGCGGAGGCCACGCGGGCGGAGGCAGCGGGCGGCGAGCACTTGATCTCTCCGGCCGCTCGGGGCCCCTCTCCATCAAGCCTAATCTCCTCAGCAGAGATTACCGCTTGTACCAATTTGTCCCCAAATGATTGTCCATGGGAAACCTGCGCGCCACCCAAGGCCTGAATTTCATTTGAAAACCCCAGGACAGGAAAATGATGTGGAGCAGAAAGAGGCGCCATGCTCTGCACGGGCACCGGCCAGCCTCCCGTCCAGGATGCGGGTGGAGCCGTGCAGCTCAGGGCTCACAGGGGTGGGTGTGGGGCCAGCGATTTCTGGGGGGCAGACCAGGCAGTGGGGTGTGGTAGGAGTACCTGTGTCCAGAAGGCCCAAGGGGGAGCCCGAGTGGCTCAGAGCCCCTGGGCAGGCAGGCTTCCGGGTTATGGGCGCAGCCCCGTCCTCCAGCCACGCCTCCCTGACCCCTCCGTGCCCAAAACCTCCCCGCGCAGAGACCGGCGTACATGCAGCTGCGGAGACTGAGATTTAGGAAAGGGAGCCGGTGCGGGTCGCACAGGCTCCTGTGTCTTTCCACCGTGGGTCTGAGTTCTAGACCTTGTTCAGCCTGGCCCAGCATCACTGCTTATCACCAGGGCTCGGCCACACCAGACTGAGGCCTCCATCCTCTCTCCATCCTCCATCTCGCATACAGGGGGTGCCTGTGGAGTGGGTCTTTCCCACGGTGTTTGTGGAATGAACGGTGAAGGAGATCCCACACCCCTTCCTGGGCTGAGGCCTTTCTTGCTTCAGAGGGAACCTGCAGGAGGTGGATCCCCTGCTGGGTAGGGCGGGAGGTGGGGGGTCCCACAGAGACTCTGCTTCCACGAGAATAACAGGAACAACCCCAGCTGCACCAGGTGACATTTGCAAAGCACTTTACAGTTTTTATAGCATATTCATTTATGTGCATCCTCTCGTCTGATTTCTAGAAGACCCCTTTGAAGAAGCCAGGGCACACGTCACTGTTCCTTTGTGCAGATGAGGCTCAGAGACAGTACCTGGTTCACGCAGGGTCACACAGCTGCTGAGTGGGGAGATCTGAGCCTGGGCTCTGACTCCCAGTCAAGAGCCCTTTCCACTCTCAGGATGTAATTTTTGCTGGTCTCTCTCACCTCTGTTCTGGAACCACTAGGCCCCCGCCCATTGCGTGCCATGGCTGTCTGAGGCCATCTCTCTCTGTGTTGGTGAGGTGGCTCGGTGTCCTGGAAAAGAGCCACTTAATAGCTCCATAACCTTGGACAACTTGCTTCTCTGAGACTCAGTTTTGTTTTCCTCAAAGTGGGTCAACACCTTCCCCACAAGCCTGTTGCAAGGATCAAAGGTGACGTAGGTAAGACACATCATTTCCAAATGATAAGGAGGACAGGTGTTCTGTTCCGCATGGTACCACTCCTGTCCAGTCACACCTGCAGCATCCTCCCTGGGATGGTTGAGGCTCTGCCATGCCAGCCTGCATCAGGGCCTTCCAAAGAAGGAGACGTGGTTTGCTGGCAGAGAGGAGCATTTCAGAGGAGTTAGCTTGGCGTCCTCAGGCAGAGGGCAGCCTGGAGCCCCAGCCTTGGGTCAGGTTCCCGTGGGTTCCTGCGTTCCTTCGTGCCTCTGTGCTCAGCCTCCCCGGGGGGCAAATGATGAGATCAGGACCTTCAAACAAGAGCCCCTTGTTGTTGCTAAATCAGTGGCTTCTGGGGTGACTCGAGGCTTTGGAATTTGAATTCTAGACAAGCTCCCTCAGGATTCTGCTGTGGCTGCCCCAGTGCCCACTTCTAGGACCCACTGTCGCACTGGACGTTATCATCTTCTGTCACCCATCACTACCAGGCCCCAGGTGCAATTCTTCCCTCTCCCTCCCACCCTCCCTCCTTCCTAAACAAGAACTACACCCGCCCCACAGAGGCTTCTAATCCACAGCCCAGGTAGTGTTCACAAACTCCTCCCCGCTGCGGTCCCCAAACAGCTGCCTCAGAACCTTTAAATTGCACATGTTAGAAGGAGAGACCTCAAGAAGACTTCATTTTGCAACAACACGCAGGCAGTCGGCACACTGGGTCTCCCTGGAGCCCCAGAAGTGAAAGGAAACGCTTGTTGTCCCAGCAGGAGTGGTTGCTTAAGGACTTGCTTCTCAGCTTTTCAAAAATAAATAATGTTATTGTGGGTTTGCTTTTTTTTTTTTTTTTTTTTTTGGTGTGGTACGCGGGCCTCTCACTGTTGTGGCCTCTCCCATTGCGGAGCACAGGCTCCGGACGTGCAGGCTCAGCGGCCATGGCTCACGGGCCCAGCCGCTCCGCGGCATGTGGGATCCTCCCGGACCGGGGCACGAACCCGTGTCCCCTGCATCGGCAGGTGGACTCTCAACCACTGCGCCACCAGGGAAGCCCTGTGGGTTTGCTTTAATTGTAAAAATAGCACAGAAAATAGAGTTAAGCCAAAAGAAGAAAATTAAAATCCCCCATGAGCCTAGTCCTCTGAGAAGACCATGGTTAATAGTTAAGTGTATTCCCAACCTTTCCTCAGGCATCCATTTGTATATAATTTTTACAAAAGTTGAATTACACCATTGTGAAATGTTTTCTCTTAATAGATTATAAACCGTTTTTTGCTATGAAATAAACGTCTCCGACATCACTTCAGCAGCGGCATGGTATCCACTGCATGGATAAGCCATCGTTTCACCACCTCCCTGTGGCTTGATGTTTAGAGTATTTCCAGTTTTTCTATACTATTCTAAACAACACTGGAATAAGTAGCCATGAAGTTAAGTCTTTGCAACATCCTTGATGATTTATTCCCTTAGAATAAATTCCTAGGAGCCAGAAGGTCACAGGTGCTTTTGAATTAACCAGAAGAAGAGTTTGAGGGGCTTAGAGCCTCGTGCAAGGGCCCTGACACCTGGGACCTCCCTGTGGCTCCCTGACCATCACATCACCGGTTTAGCCATTCACCTTTGCCGCTGTAAAATAGGGACAATGGGCAGAATCAGAATGTCAGAGAGGAAAGGCCCTTCCCCTGGGTTTACAGGTGTGAAGGCAGAGGTTTGCTGAGAAGCAAACGGAAGCCAGGTTGGGAAGCAAGGCCGGGAGCTCCCCATCCCATGCTCGTTACACTCTATCCGAATGTGTTTCTCACACACTCAGCTTGGGGTGCACTGGCCCCGCCGTGCAGGCAGGCACTGACCATTGGTGACCCGCTGCCCTGACCTCTCCGTGTTCCCAGCACAGCATAATCACTGAGCCTTCGTCCTAGTCCTGGCCCTGCAGTAAGGGCTTTACAACTATTATCTAATTTTCATTCCTCCAGCAACCCTCTGAGGAAGGCAATATTGCCCTGGATTTATAAACGAGGGAGGAAATTGAGCCAGGAATTCATGGACTCAGGTTCACGTCCAGGCCTGACTGACCCCAGAGCCTAACGCACCTCCCACTCTGGGTCCAGCAGCCTTGGCAGGTTTATCCGCCAGGATTCACAGTGCCCTTTGACCCTTCCTTGCAGGTGTTCCGAATAAAGGCCATCAAGCTGGGGGAGAAACTCCTGCCGGCCTTCGATACCCCCACGGGAATCCCAAAAGGCGTGGTGAACTTCAAAAGGTAGGATGCCGTCTGGTCTCCCACTTGTGGCTTCGGCTGCATCTGCGTGGAAACTGAGACACAGGGTGGGATGAATGCCGCCGCAGGAATCACGGGGGTCGTGGCACAGTGACACCTAGCCTCGGCCAGGAGCTCCCCTGAGCTGGCGTCGGTCACTAAACCTGGTTCTCGGGTTTAGGCCACGCAAGACCTGATCTTTCTGGCATGGAGATGGGGCCGCCATTCCTCTGTGATCATCTCGTAACACTGCCGTGACTCACAGCCCCGCCGCTGTGCCCCAACTGCCCTCCCTTCCCAGCTGGGATCCCGGGCTGGGATCACACCTCCCACCACAAGCAGGAACCCAAAGCTGCTGGGGAGTCAGGACCCTGGGCAGAGGGACCCTGGTTTGCTGACCCCTCAGCCCCTGTCAGCCCAGAGGGGCTGTCAGAACCCAGAGGGGCTTCTGGGAGCATCAAGCCCATGGAGGCTCAGACTCCGAGGAGGAAAAACCCTGGCCGAGGTCATAGAAGCCAGTAACGGACCATCCAGGACATGAGCCCAGGACTTCCAACTCCATTTTCAATAATATTTATTGTGATTCCTCCCTGTAAAAATAAATCCTCATTGCAAAAAAAATGTGGATTATACCAGAAGTGTTGGATAAGACCCAGAAAATCACCTGTGACTCCACTAGTCAAGAAACCACTGGTATGTTTCTTTCTACCAACTGTTTTAAAACATTAGTTTTTATTGGCCACTTGCATCGTTTCCCCTCCTGATAGGTTGCGTAATTCGGCGTGTGAACTAGAGTCTTTCTGGACGTTCACCAGGTCACAGAGCCAGAGTAGAAGGGACCCGGGGTGACACAGCTAGAGCAGGTGGGGCCCGGGCCGCAGCTCCGTCCCGCTCCAAAGCCCCCCGGGGACTTAGTACCCCGCTGCTTCCCTCTGTGAGGGTGGGAGCCAGATGTGGCACTGAGACCCAGAGGGGAAAGGACGGGCTCAGAGTCAAGGGAATAGTGGCCAGCCGGCTTTAGGATCCACTGAGGAGCATGAATTTTGCTCCTGGAGACCCCAGTGCACCCCACTGTCTTGCCTCCCTCGCTCTCTTCCTCCCCTGGGCTGCCATTTCTCACCATTTCCCTCGCTATCAGAGCCCAGCTCAGATGCCACCTTCTCCAGAAGCCACAAGTGTCCTTGCCTCTCCTGGCCTCCAGGCACTTTATCTGCTTCCTGTGGCCCTTGTCACACTCAGTCTTCACGTTCCCCCATCGGCCCCGGAGCTTCCTGAGGGCAGGATCCATGTCCCCGTCTTTCTTTGTTCATTCCTTCAACAAATGTTCACGTGAGCCAGTGTGTGCGGCATGAGAGACCGACTCTGATGACTGCTGTCCTTACCATTTATTGAGCGATCACTCTGCGCCTGGCATATGCTAAGGGTTTCGCTCAACGCCTCAGAGCACACTCCTTACAGCAGGCCTTTAGGGTGGGTATTTATATTATGCCCATTGCCCAAGGTCTTCTAGCTCACAGGCAATGGGGCCAGGTTTTAACCCATTTTGTTACAGATCAAAAGCTCTGCTCCCGATACCCACCTGGCCCTCCCTCAGGCAGGAGCCCTGCCACCCTCGCGATGCATGGAGCAGACCTGGAGACCTGGTAGAAGGCACGTGCCGGTCCCCAGGCACCCAGGGAGCCCTCTGGGACCATTCTTGAGACCATCCTACAACCTGAGCCTGGGGGGAGGGCTGTAATATGTCCATCACACTGGACTTTCTGTTCCATCTCCTGAAGCGCTTTCTTATCTCAGGGATCTCAGTCCAACAGGGGAGGGGAGGCAGGGGCCCTGGGCTCAGGTGGAGTGCCCAAGGCCCCCTTACTTCCTGGGGAGGTCGCACCCTCTAGGGCCTTGCCAAGAAGGGAGGACTCGGCCTGCTCAGCATCTTCACCTTCTTCATCTTCATCTCTGTGGTCAGAAAGGATTCCTGGGGTGTGATGTCACTTAAATCTCACTGCAGGCCAGGGAGGGGCCCTCAGGGCCCATCAAACCCCCATCTCGGTGCCAGGGTTGACTCCTCAGACCCTGACACTTTGATCCCTGCTCAGATTCCTTTCCCACCAACACTGATCTTGGAGAAACACAGCCAGACGTCTTGGAGCCAAGACACAAACACCCCGTCTTTCTGGATCCCTGTCCCGGGTCCAGCTTCTCAGGCCTCACTTAGCTCAGGCACCCCTCCCTCCTCCACGCATTGGTACCCCCTGACTCCAAGCAAGCCCCACAAGCTGCAGCCCTGGTTGCCTGCCTTACCCGTGTCCTGCAGAGCCCGGACCTGATCCCCCGCAGATCCTGACATTTCTGATTAAGAAAGCACGTTTATTTTTAGGCTGTTTGCATGCTGCCAGTGCTGTATACATATGTATGTGTATGCATATTTCCTGGCAACACCTCCCTCTCATTTTCTGGGTAAGAGAGTCTATTGCTAAAAATGCCTCCCCATTCCACCAGGGAAAACGTCAGGGATGTATACAGCCCGCGTGGCGCTGAGTGTTCCCTTTGGAGAGGGCCTGCTGGTGGGAGCTGGGTCCACACTGCTGCCCCTGGTCAGTGCAGGGCTGGCTGTGAGCAGTTCGGACCTGGGCCCTAGTAGGGGGGGCAGTAACTAGGCCCTGTCCCCAAACTGCCCGTTGAGGAGGACCCTGAAGGGAGGTGGTCCCCAAGTGAGTGTGACCGCTCCCCCTCCCTGGTGGCAGGCCTGGGAGGCGGAGGCAGGGGCAGCCATGACCTGTGACCTGCAGGACCACTGAACTCTGGGAGCGGGGCGGTGGCCAGTCCAAGGGCCTCCGCAGCTGAATCAATCTCACTGGCTCTCTCACACACCCAGCCTCACACACACCTATGCACCCTACTGCCACTCACCCAAATCACGAGGACTCAGATACGCAGGCTCACCTTTGTCACACGCACTCTCCCACCTCTATATATGTGCGCAGATTCACACACAAAGATGCGTTTACATGTGCACGTTTCTGCTACACACTTACACATCGTAATAATTGTGCACGTTTTTGAAGGTTCACTGTGTCCCAGGCACAATGACGTGGGTTCTCTCTTTTCAGCACACAACAACCACGTGGGCCCCATTTTAACAGTGAAGAAACAGAGAGGTGAGGTAACTTACCCAGGTCACACAGCAGCAAAGCAAAGTTAGAATTAGAATCGTGGTCTGTCTGGCTCCAGAGTTAACGATTTCACCATACACATGTGTGCACACACAGGCACACACATGAAGAAGCTTCCACCAGGCTGGGGAGGGGCATTGTGGAGCAGCCCCTCCCACCGGGGGAGAGTCCACTTGGAGACTTAAAAGGCAAGGAGGGGAGCAGAGGGCAGAGCTTCCATCAGCCCATTGCCTCATGAGGCTGATCAGAAGACCTCCTGGTCTCTGGATGCTGCCCAGAACAGATGCATTTGGGGCACAAAGTACCTAGGATTTGGATTTGAGATCAGCTCTACCAGCACTGTCACTTACTGTGTGACCTTGGAAAAGTGTCTTCCACTCTCTGAGTCTGAGTATCCTAACCTATGAAATAAGAATCTTGGTATCTACCTCTAAAGTTAGATGTGAAGGTAAAACAAGATACCGCTGCTGCCTGGCACATTAGGAACTTAACTCTAACAAACAACACATAATTTAGATGTGCGTAATTACATAATGGTAACAATGACAGTCATCGTGTGCCTCATTTATATCTCACAATGGCTCTATGAGGTGTGGGTACTGTCATTTAACAGATGAGGAGACTGGGGTCTAGAAGAATTCACTGACCCTTCACTGACCCTCCTGAGGTCTCCTAAGCTGGGAACTGGGGGAGCCAGCATTTGAAGCCAGGCAGGAGAGAAGAAGGTGCCTGGCCTACCGCCCGCCTCTGCCCAGGGCGGCTGGACCACAGGAGGCCCACTTGGGAGGGTGAGCATTGAGAGGGAGGGGAGAGGAGGGAGAGGCTCCTGTGGGGGAAAATGAGAACAAAAGATGGCTGGTGGCTGGGTTTTTTTTTTTACCTTGAATTTCTCTGCGAGGGCAGGAAGCATCAATTATTCAGGAAGCCCCTCTGTGGGTACCTGCAGCTCCCACTGAGATCACAGGCTGGAGAGAGAGGTCTCTTGGCGTGGGGGGAAGAGGGACAGAGAGGGGTCAGCTTCCCCTTCCCTCGAGGTGCTATGGGGCCGTCTCGGGCACCCCTTAGGGAAGTGCTCTCTGAGGTTTGAATCCTGCCTCCACCCCCTACCAGCTCTGAGCTTCTGAAAGTGACTCACTTCCCTTTCTGAGCCTATTTCCTCAGGGTTTAACGATGCTTTGCCTTGTGGGCTTTAAATGAGGTCATGATGCAAACGCCTGCCCCAGTGCCTGCATCTGGAAGCTGTTTGATTTACTATCTAGGAGCCAAATTTCCCCTCTCTGTGCAACCCATCCCTCCCCACCTGCCCCCAAGTCAGGAAAATACCCAAGGAAGCAGGGATGTTTACTGAGATCACCTGCTCCAGAAGATCCTAAGACTCAATTCCATCTGTTTCTGGAAGATGGAAGAGTTTCCTCACTTTCCTGAAACCACATCAGAGAGGAGAAGAGCAGCCTTAGGGGAGCCCCAGTCCACCCCAGATAAAGCGGTGCCCCTCAGCTGGCAAACTGTGACCTCCCAGACCCACGCCTGCCTTCCTAGGTCCTGTCCCTGGGAGACAGAGGGATGACAGAGGCCAGTTCCCAGGGAGCCAGAGCTACCACAGCAAGGAAGCAGAGGGGCTTCCAGAGGCCCCGGCAGAGCCAGCCCCCCAGCCTGCCACACACTGACTGCACCTTGGAGGCCCTACGGATAGGGGGCGCTCACTCCACCCCGCTCTGTGCCCACCCACTGTCACCCCGCAACCTCCCTGCAGAGAGAGGTTGACCCTTGTCTCCCTGGTTGTCCTAAATGTCCCACAGGAAAGAGCATCATGATACACATGAGGGCTCAGATCAGGGAGAGGAAGCAGCTTACCCAAGGCCACCCCCATTCTGCATCTTCCTCTTCTCTCTCAATCCCCGCAAAGCCCTAGGAGCGGAGACTGGGACGCATTATCCTCACTCAGTCTGACGGATACAGAAACTAAGGTACACGGGAAGAAATGGTTTGCCCAAGACCTCGCTGCTAACAGACTTGAACCTGTGCCTCCTGGCTGCAGGTCCCAGGGAGATTTTAAGTGACAGCTCCTGGAAAGGCAGCATCCTGGCCTCTTATCATGTAATGAGACGACAGGCCAGCAGCTGCACAGTGACTGGGACAAGCTCTGGCGTCAGAGCAGCCTTGGGTCCCCACTGTTCCATTTACTGTGTGATCGGGCAGTGATTTCACTGTCCTGTGCCTTGTTTTCCTCATCTGTGAAAGGGGCAGATGGGAGGATTTCCCGAGGCCCTGCCCCTGCACTCTTCCTCCTTGAAAGCACCCAGTACTTTCAAGGAAGGGGAGGAAGCGGTTAGTTGACAGCCTCCTCCTCTGCTGGTGATCCATCTAAGGTGTTCGTGAGACATGTACGTGCTCAGCGAGTGAGGAGACCTTTGCTCCGAGAGCCCCTGCTGCTTTCATTCCTAACCTCGGACCTCCCAGGGTCCAGCAGCCCCAGGTGTGTGGTCTTAGCAGGTCCACCCACCCTTCAGGTGTGGGTTCCACGAAGTTCCAGGGGCCGTTGTGTGTCCGTGAGCAGCACTGGCTGGGGGGGGGGAGGGAGGGGCCAGATGGGATCCCTGCTCTCTTCAACTGCCCCCTTCGGACCCCAGCCATGCACCATTTACCCTCCACAAGCAGCAACAATGATTATGAGCCATTGACGAGTGGATAGAAATAGTGTTCTGTTGGTGGGGGGGGGGGGTCTTTGTGGCCCCTGACAGCATTATCAGTATCACCTGTAAATTTAGCATCACGTGTGTGCCAGGTCTTGGCCACCAAGGCAGCTCTGCTAATATTCTTCTGGAGCCTACACGTCTTGCAGAAGCTGCTTGACCATAGAAACAAAGACTATTGCCTGTCAGACAGGCCTGGGTGACCTTCGGCAAGTTTCTCACCAGCCTCAGTGTCCTCATCAGCTAAATGGGGCTAAGGATAGTACCGACCCCCAGGGAGGGTTAACTGGGATTGCACGGCGAAGCTCCTAGTCCAGTGCCTGGCAATGGGGCAGAGGAGCCAGCTCTGCTGGCAGAGGGTGACCGAGGCTGCTTCTGTCTTTCAGCGGCTCCAACAGGAGCTGGGGCTGGGCCGTGGCAGGGGGCAGCAGCATCCTGGCGGAGTTTGGATCCCTGCACTTGGAGTTCTTACACCTCACCCAGCTCTCTGGCAACCAGGTCTTCGCAGAAAAGGCAAGTCTTCTCCCCTGCTCCCTCTTCTCCACACGGAGAGCGAAGGGTGGGCACTCGGCCCGTGACGGGGAAATGGACTGCGGGCCAGCTGGAGGGTGTGTGGGGAGCCCGAAGGCCTCCAGCCACTGCCAGCATAGCAGATAGTTGCCTAATCGTAACCGATGCCAGGCGCCAGGGAAGGTGAGTGCAGGGAGTCAGCAGCATTCTACAGAGGGCGCGGCAGAGACATAGCTGCCAGCGAGAAGGTTTTCCCTGGTACATGTGCGCCCGCTGGCAACCACACACGTGTGAAATCCGGAGAAAGTGCAACAACGGAAATCCAGGCACCAGTTTGCGTTGGCAGGAATTGGCCACCCGGCACAAAAGTCCCCTTTCCAGAGACATTTAACTTCTTCGAGTGAGATCTGCCTGCCTTTCCCCTTCCAGATGCCCATCTAGCACATGCTGTCAGCAGGCTGGCAAAGCAATTTCACTCCACAGCAGAGGCTCACGTCTGTTCCTTCTCGTCGTTACCAGGCTGGCGAAGGCCACAAGGGGCTCAGAGCGCTAGCACCCAGGCCTTCGTCCATCCTGACAGCTGCCCATCCCTGCCCCGCTGTGAAGCCCTCCAGAAGGAGCGGTTCCTCAGTGTCACAGCCCTTGGCAGTCCTACTGTCTGCAAGTGTCTCCGTAGGTCTAACCCTCAACCCGAGGAAGAGAAGTGGACACACACCTCCCTCTGATGGTGCTTGCCCCTTCCTGAGTCCTGCCCCTATAGGGAGATGAAGCCCTGGCCTCCAGGAAGAAGGAGACCCCCACTCCCAAAGCCTTCTCTTCCCCCCAGATGTTAGTCTCTCGGAACGCCAAGGGAGCTGGGAGGTCACAGAGTCACACCTCTACCCAGTGGCTCTCAGTCTTTTGTCAGCCAGCCAGCCCCAAAGCATCATCTAGCATGCTGGTGAAGAAGCGGATTTCTGAGTGTCGCCCCAGGCCCAGGAGTCTGTATTTGAAATAAGCACCCATGTGCTCTTTGATGCCAGGTTTAGGACCACTGCTTGCTCAGTGTGGGAATCCACCCGAGCTTTCTTGACAAGCTCAGAGAAGAGCTTTCAACCCCTTGATTGCTTCCTCTGCACTGGGGCTCACTACCAGCCTCAAACAGCCCCTCGTGTTGTCAGACCTCCCTCCAGAAGCTCTTCCTTATATTCAGAGGACTCTGCCTCCCTGGGATACCCCACCTCAAGAGCTCATGGAATAAATTCAATCCCACTTCCGATGCGTCTTCTCCTCTGGTCTTTTTTCCTGCCTCCAGGCCCTCCCTGCCCCCAGCCTCCCTATTTCCACTGCTCTTGAGCCAGACCCCTCTAGGAACACCACGGCCGGCTCAGAGCGGAGGGAGACGAGCAGCTTGCTCTAGTTCCTGCTAGTCTGGAGATACCACTGCCTGGGCACCTACGATGTGCTGGGTACCGTATAGTAGCTCTGATTTTCCCACCAACCCTATGAGGTGTGTCTTCTGTCATCCCCATTTTACAGAGGAGGAAACTGAGACTCAGAGAGGTTAAATCACTTGTCCTGGGTCATCCAGCTGGTAAGGGATAAAGCCGAGACTCAAACCCAGGACTTTCTGGCTCTGAAACCCACGATCTTCAAGACAGATCAGTTCAGCAGGCTTCCGGATTTTTCTCAAGGGTCCGTCCACCTCGTGGTCTCTCTGTGTCTCTTTACATTCACGTTCTCCAGCTACTTTCATCTGCCAGTCATTGCCTCCCACAGAGGCGATTATTGGCAGTCAACAAATTGGCCCAAATTCTAGAAGCGCCCGCACCCTCCGGGGGAGCTAATTTAGCCCGTTTCACTGCTCACCACAAGGACAGTCGAGAATAACTCGGGTACAAGCACATTCCCGTCCGCCATAATGGGCTCCGTTAACATAAATGGATATGAGACCTGATGTGGCAAAGCAAAGTGCCGTCCCCCGGAAAGAAAGGTCTGACAGCTAAAAGGCTGCTTTCCCTGCTCCTTACCTTGTAGATAAATCTGCGAGCGTGCTACAGCTCCATCCCCGAGGGCCCTTCTGTCCTGCAGAGTCTGTGCTGGGAGGATTTCATGTACCGCCAGACAGCAGACCCTGATGGATCAAGCCTTCCTGAATCCCGCATTGTGCCCTTTGTAGCCCAAAAGGTTGCAGATCCAGCCTCCTGATCCAGCGGGTGTGGCCTCTGCTACTCGCTGCTGCGTGGTCCCTGCCCTGATCCGTGTTGGAGCCGGGGCTGCTCCCTGTGGTCAGAGGGGCCTGACTCACGTCCTGGCTCTAACACTTACAAACCCCGTGACCATGGGCAAGTGACTGACGCTCTCTGAGATCCGGCTTTCTCGTCTGTTAGACTGAGATAATAATAATACCGTATAGGTTGTTATGAGGGTTGGAGATAATGTATCTAATGGGTCTGGCTCACAGCAACTGAGAAACGTTGACAGCGTTGTAGCGTTGTAGCTGTTGTTAATAAAGCCCCGAGATGCCTATTAGGGTACAGGGATGTTGAGGGGCGCAGGCCTCCCCTCTGGAACGGTTCCCACAGTATCTGATAACATAACATGTTACCAAGCTGAACCGTGTGAAATTGCCAATATAACCGTTTCTGACCTGTTAAAAAGACAGTTCTGTCTAGCCCTTACAAATGAGCTACTGTCACTTATACGAACGCCCTCCTCAAAAGACCCGTCCCCAAAATCCACACGCAATGAGGAAGGGGTGAGGTGGGGGAGGGGCAAGTGGCAGGGCCCCGGGCAGAGCAGTCAGCGCAGAGGTGGAGGGTCAGGCCCCACTGTGGCCGCACCCCGCCCTTGAACACAGGGGCAGGACCGCCTCACACCCCCGGGTTGGAGCCGGCTGCTAGTTACACAGCTCTCCCTTCCTGCCTCGTCGGAATGGTTTCCTCTCTGGACCCGAACCAGCTGCCTCAGTCCTCAGTGGGCTGGGACCCGGCTGGCTTCTTGGAGAGAATGAAGACGTGCCTGGTGTCCATCTCTTGGCAGGTCAGGAACATCCGAAAGGTCCTTAGGGATATTGACAAGCCCTTCGGCCTCTACCCCAACTTCCTCAGCCCGGTGAGCGGGAACTGGATGCAACGTGAGTACAGGGGCGCCGCTGCCCCTCCTCCAGCGGATTCCTGCCCAGCTTCCCGGCCTGGCTGGGCGAGGCACCCAGCTGAGTGAGGAGCCACGTACCAGCAAGGCATTGGCTCGGAGCTCCTGGATGCCACCCTCCTGCCACCCTCGGGGCATCGTGGGGAGTGTTCGTTTCTGTTGCCATTGCTGTTGTGACGGATGTGGTGGCTGCTGGCTAGTGAGGCCCTGCCCTGTGCGTCCCCCGCATGCTAGCTGTCTCCAGCCTTCCGTCTCTTACAGTGCCCACCGAAACCTCCTTCATCCTCCCCCAGACTTGCAGGGGTGCTCCCGTTAGATGTTTACTCCAAAAGCAGCTCTAAGAAAGGCCATGCATCCTCTCCCAGCCCCTTTCATCTGGTTCCCTACCTCCAACTTTAATTTCTTAAAAAATGTGTAAGCAGACCCTAACTATACAGCCATATAAAAATCAGGAGTTCATCACTGGTATCTTACACCTGTTAGAATTGGCCCTAGGATTTCCTGCTGTTTATGTTCAGAGGCTTTTTTTTTCAGCCAGACAGTTGTGGGTCACCTTTGGAGCCTCATTCGCAGCCCCCAGCTCCACCCACTGAAACAATGGGATTTGAAGGTCTCTCAGGCAGGGGAGTGTTAAAGTCTTCCACCTCCTGGGATTGCACCCCTATCGAGAAGCACTGCTCTGCCTTGCCCTTCTGTCCGAGGCCCTGGTTGTGTGATCACAGTCAGCACAAATTGGGGGCAGCACGTTCCATGGGCCCTGCCTCTAGGGGCTTCCCAAGACTTGCCCAGAGCCCCTACCTCCACTGCCTCTACCCAAAAAAGGACCCCTCTCCCTTTCCCTGCCTCCAGCCCCAATTGTTATGGCATTAGCAAGGGCTCAGCGACAAAGTAGACCTGAGTCTAATTACTGCATGCCTGAATCTTCATCCCTTGGAGCTTTGGTTTCCTCTCCTGCAAAATGGGAGAAGAGCTGGAGATGTGTTCTTTGTGCACCGTAGAGGGGCGTGGGAGCAATGGTCAGAAGCTGCAGGAAACAGACTTCAGTTCATCTTCCAAAGATGACATGGGTTGTCCCAAATGGTCATGAGCGCCCATCACCAAAAGTATGCAAGCAGGGCCTGGAGGGCCAGCTGGCCAGCCGGCAGGGATACTGTGAGGAAACTGCAGAGGCCTGTCCTTCCATCCCAGAGCCTCCATGATCCACATCCAGGAGACCCAGAAAGTTCGACGGGGGAATTTTCCTTGGTGATGACCTCACTCCCCAGGAGCCTCCTGCAAAAACCACTTACAGAAACGCAAAGTTTTTTTGTTTTGTTTTGTTTTGTTTTGTTTTTTGTAGTACGCGGGCCTCTCACTGTTGCGGCCTCTCCCGTTGCGGAGCACAGGCTCCGGACGCGCAGGCTCAGCGGCCATGGCTCACTGGGCCCAGCCGCTCTGCAGCATGTGGGATCTTCCCAGACCGGGGCACGAACCCATGTCCCCTGCATCGGCAGACAGACTCTCAACCACTGCGCCACCAGGGAAGCCCAGATATGCAAAGTATTTTTAACCAAAACACACTGCCAAATTCAAAAGTGCCGGGAGAAAATGAAGGTTTGAATTACAGATTATGGCCATGGGAAGAGACAGTTCAATAACCGTTCCTGCCTTTAATTGCAAGGCCTGACTGGGTAAAGAGATAAACTAAGCAGCTGCCCGCCTTAGCTGCTCCAGGACAATGCAGCAAAACCCATAAAAAGAAGGAGAGGGGCGTGCTTCCCAGTCTGAATAGCTACCTTGGCAAATTACAGGGGAGCCGCCCCCCTCTTCCCCTTCCCCGCTGAGAAGCATAATTTTCTTTTCAGGCTGCACCTGGGGTCGCAAGGCCGGGCAGAGTCAGTCACATATGGAAAATTGTCTCATATTAATAAAATATGAATCGCAGGCCTGCCAAATTTCAGAGGGAAGGTTATAAAGAAAGCCCTGATCACCGGGGTGCCTGCTTTCCTCCTCCCCTGGCTTTGGCGCCTGGGGTCATCCCAGGTTTTCTGTGGTTTCCTTGGGTGTTTTGGTCTGTTTTTGTCTTTTTAGTATTTTTTGTTTTTGTTCTTGTTTTTTGATGATTGTGTAATTTTCCAGCAAATGATAACATTCCCCACTTGCATAAGCTAAGTTCACATTCTTTTCTCTCCTGGAATCCTCTTCGTAGCCCATTGCAACCAGAGGAATTGCCCCTTAAAGAGACAAAGGGCTAATGAGGGCTGCATCCCAGTCCCAGACCTCTGCTCTCACCTGCTCCCCACTCCTGCCTGAAGCTCAGCTTCAGGGTAGCCGGGGAGGCTGAGACTCTCCTGCCGCTAGGACTGCACAGCCAGGATAGGTCCAGCAGGCACAGAAGAGACCAGTCCTAGCAGAGCCGCTGAGAGCTCGAAGAGCTGCCAGCCCTTTGGCTTGGCCCCTGGCGTGGCTCGTCCTCCTTGTCCACTGCCCGAATCCCACACTTTCCTCAGCGGGCGGGAAGTGGCAAGTCCAGGTTCTCTCCCGTGGCTGTGGGAGTGTGAGCTGCCCGCCAGCTCCACCCCGGCCACCTCCCCCAGCTTCATGCCACTTTCCCGCCAGCGATTCCCAGGTGTATAGGGTGGCTGCCTCCTGCTGCCAAGTGTGGTGGGCGCGTTGTTGACACGATCAGGAAGCAGCAGAACCCATCTCTGCTCACGCACACCAACTCTCCCTTCTACATTTTACAGATCAGGAGACAGGCCCAGGGGCTCTGGCCTGCCCTGAGCTAATGATGGATCCACGTCTCTAATTCCCACTCCTGCACTTCTCCCCACGTGCCCCTCGGTGCGGGGAAGACACCCCCCACCTGTGCACTGCAGCTGAGGCCCCGGGAGACTACACACATGTCCCCAAGAGGGTGTCCTATCTCAAACACCTGTGGAACTCCTGCTGACCTGGCTCCCGTCTCCCGCGCACACCTGCCAGGTGAAGCCCTTGACCTTGTCCCTCACACACACTCTGCAATCACATGGTGAAGTCCAGTCTCTTTGGCTTTGACGTTCAAGGCTCTTCTGAGCACAGCCCCCACATGCCTGCCTTTGTCTCATTCAGGACTTACTGGGCGTCTGCAGTGTGCCACACAGGTATTGGGCATAGATGAGAGTCATACAGGGTCCCTCCCCACACAGCCCACAGCCTAGCGGGGGAGGTAGACCCACAAACAGGTACCGATGACACAGCGCTGGGAGCCGCTGAGGGCAAGGCTCGCACCTAGCGACGGTGGGACAGCTGCTCCAAGCACTTCCCGCAGGAGGGCGCTGGGCCAGAGGGTGCAGGTGCCTTATTTCCCTCACATCACCCTGCAGGGACCTCAATGTTATGGGGACACGGAGGAAAGCCCTTCTGAGCTGAGGTGAAGCAGTGAGGGGGTGTCAGCCACACAAGGTAGGGAAGGGTATTCCTGGCAGAGGGGTCATCACATGTGAGACAGAGTGGGCAGGGGGCTAGCAGTGTTTGGGGTGGCAGAGGAGCCGTGAGAGGAGGCAAGCCCAGGAGATGAGCGTGGAGGTGCCCGTGCCCCCGGCTGAGTGCCATGAGCGGGGGCCCCTTCTGTGCAGGCTGCCCCGGTCTGAATTCCGGCCTCCCCACCCCTGCCTTGCACAGACCTCGCGCCCCGGCCGTGGACACGCCATCCACATGCCGGGCCTGGCACAGCCCTGCCCTCCCTCTGGGCTTGCCCAGCTGTGTCCTCCCCCTGGGAACAGGGGCAAGGGGGACGCTGTGCTGGTTCCGTCTTTTCAGGTAACAAAGTCCAGCCCACGCTGGTCCCCCCCGCACGTCTCCCTAAGCCTCAGGCTTTACCTGGTCTGTTCGCATTTTCACTAGTGCTCCTTCCGTTCCTGAACCCTTGCTGGGCCGGGGCTTGTTTACGGAGGGGGCTGGAGGGGGCCCCTGTTTACTGTGGGGGCCTCCTGTCAGCCCCCTTTCCTGGTTCCCAGCTGTCTGACCCTCTGATTTTTGATCTGACCCTCCCTCTTCCCACTTGCCCTTTCTTTCTCTCTGCATCTTTGTTTTCATTCTCTGGTTGACTGTGTAAACCTGCAGAAAGTGAGAGCTCTACCAGCTCGGTGGCTTTGGCCGAGCTATTTAGGCTCACTCTCAGTTTTCCCATCTGGGAAATGGGGTTCGTAGTGCTTACCTTACAGGGTTCTTGGGAAGATTGTTATAAATGATACAGTGAAGCTCCCGGCCCACAGTAGACCCTCGATAAAGGGTAGCTGTTGCTGTATTCTCTATTTCTTTCTCTCTCCCCCCACCCACTTTCCCTCCCCTCTCTTCTTCTAACCCCTCTTTCTCCAGAGGAGCTGAAAATCCTCTTCCCATCCCCCCCACCCCGCCTTCCTCCACCCCCTTCCCTTCCTCACTGTCTTGCTGCTTAACAGGGAGCCGCAGTTTTCTCCTTGTTTTATCTATTAAACACCTTTGTGTTTCCCTGTTGTTAATTGTGATTGAAGCACCGCCGTGTCTTGCTTCTGTAATTAAGTGCTCCTCTGTCAGCCATCCCTCTCCTGGGGTAGCCCTGGGTGGAGACACCTGCCCGTTCAGCCACACCTGGAGTTCCTCCTCCACCAGGGCGGACGGAGGGCTCCTCAAACCCGGTTTTCCTTCCCTCTGCTCCTTTGAACCCCATTTATCCCAATTTGCTAAATTTAAACTTGGCTTTCCCAGAACAGCTTTGTGCTCTGACCAACTAAATTAAGCCTCTCGTTGCTCCTTTCCGTGGCCTTTTATGAACCTGCCCAGCATTAATTACCATGTTTGTCACCAGGTAATAAAAATCTCTGAACTCCCTGCCACCGGATTATCTTTTTCAAGAAATGCAACCCATTTACGGTTAATAACCAGAGACCCTGCCCCGTCCTCCGCCTGCAAAAGCAACACGATGACATGATTTATAGCAGCCGAAGGAGCCCCTGCATTTCCATGAGGGACGATGGTGCTCAAGCTGGCCCTGGCTCCCCCGGTCGCAGGCCATGCCTTCCCCCCAGCCCCCCTTCTGTCGGGGGCTCCGAGGCTGCGGATTAAATGCTCGCTCCCCACCGAGTCGCGGCGGCCTCAGCAGGTGGAGATAATGTTCCTGTCCTCTCTCCCCTCACAGACCATGTCTCGGTTGGAGGACTCGGGGACAGTTTTTACGAATATTTGATCAAATCCTGGCTGATGTCGGCCAAGACAGATATGGAGGCTAAAGATATGTACTACGAAGCCTTGGAGGTAAGACAGGCGCCTGATTCTTCATGGGTGGTCAGTCACTCGCCACCGGTTCCCACGTGGGTTCCTGAGAGCCGGAGGGCTTGCTCCCCACCACACCCCTACGGTGAACTGTCCTCCCAGAGGGAGGACAAGACAGTCCCCTCCCCAGCCTGTTGCTTGACTCTTCTCAAACACCTTGAAATTAGGGCCATGTGAGCATCCTCATTTCACAGATGCAAAACCCAAGCTCAAGGAGGTGAAGTCATTTGTCCGAGGTCTCACAGGAAGCAGCAGGCAGTCTGATTCAGCAACCACGGTGTCTGTGTTTCTGTTGATGTGTCAGAGCCCAGAACACAGCCAGACTAGGAGCCCCCAAGCGAGGCTGCCAAAGCAAGACCCTCGGCCATCTTCCTGTGGAACCAGAGGTGACATACTTAGCACATCCCGGCTGGGAGGGGCCTCCCTCAGTGGAGCACCCACTTCTCTTCCTTCTCTTTATGTGGATGGAAACCAAGGCCCAGAGAGGGGAAGGCACTTGCTCAAAGCCACACAGCACAGAACTGGCAGAGCTGGAGCTAGAGCCAGGTCTCCAAAGCCAGCCGCCAGGTTCTCCCCACTGTCCCTCAGCTCTGCTGGTCTGTCTACAGGGCATGGAGTGAACAGGGATGCTAAGCTCAGATGGGTCCCTCCAAAGAGGCGGAGACTGTAGGACAGAGGGGGAGTCGGTTAGAATCCCAGCAGCCCCATCAATAGATACCTTTGAGCCCAGCTAAAGAAAAGGCACTGGGCAGGCTCCGGGCCTCAGTTTCCTCATCAAGTACGTTGAACAGGTTGGATCTATTCTGCTACCGCCGTGGTCTAAGCTAACTGGATTCCTCGCTCCAGCCCTCCCCACTCTAAGTCAGTTCTTCCGCAGCAGCCAGAGTAGCTGTAAGTGCACGTCCCTCCGCTCATGACTCCCTTAGCGCTCGGAATAAACCAGACTCCTCACCTTTGCCCACAGTCCCTGATCTGGGACTGCCAGTCACTCTGAGCTCCCTCCCCTTTGCCCTCTGAGCTCTCGTTCCCACCTCAGGGCTTCCGTACCTGCTGTTCCTTCTACCTGGAGTATCATCCAGGTGGCTGGGTCCTGCTTATTGGTCAACTCAGATGCCACTGAATTAGCCTTCCCCAGCGTCTCTCTCTCTCACATACCTGAGGCGTATTATTATCAGCGTCTAAAATGATCACATGTGTGTATCTGTTTACTTGTTTATTGTCTATCTTCCTGAGCTGTCTAGAGCAAGGATTTTGTCTACTCATTCACTGTATACGTCACTCCCAAAACAGTGCTTGGTACCTGGGAGGCATACAGTCACTATTTTGTGAACAAATAAATGGATGAGGGGAAGGCAGGAAGGAAGGGAGGGAGGGAGGGAGAGGGGACGGAAAGATGAGTGGGTAGGTGAACACGTGGATGATTGAATGGATGGACGGGTGGGTGGGAGGATGGATGGGTAAGTGGATATGGTGGATAGGTGGGTAGATATGGGTGGATGGGTGGGTGTGGGCAGCAGACTGGATGGATGAATGATATCTAGCTACACTCTGATCACATGAATCCGGCCAGGAATGGTAGTCCTTAAAGGAGGCACATTGGAACAGGCCTCCGGAGCCGTGGGTCCTTTAAACTGTGGGCTCAGTAATGAGTTTTCCCTGCCCAGCTCCCTGGCACCAAGACCTGAGTCATGAAGCAGGTCCCAGGATTCCAGTCCCAGCTCAGTCTGGCTCAGCCCCGTCCACTCCAGGCTTCTGAGCGGAGCTTCCACTGCAGCCTGCGGCTCCTGGCAAGGATTAGCGGTCAGGTTCAGCGGTGGCCAGGTGTGCTGCCTGGAGAGGCCCTTTCTGCCCTTGCTGCCTTTCTTGCAGAGTAAACATAGAGTTCACGAGCAGCCCAGTTCCTAGCCCTCAGGGAACACTGTAGCTGAGGCTTCAAGGGAAGAAATGGCCATAAATTATTTAAGCAAACGGGGAGTTTTATAGAAGTGCTCGATTGAACAGGCTAGAACTCAGCTTTGCTCCCACCTTTTATCTCCCCAGTGAAAAGCCTGAAGTGTCTCTGACCCTGGGTAAAGGCTGGGCCTCTGGCAAGTTTGGGGCTTTGAAGAATGTTCTGGTGGTTGTCAGCCTTGTTGGCATGTTAAAAACCACCTGGGGAGCTGTAAAACCCCAATGCCCAGGCTGCACCCCAACAAGGTGACATCAGAACCTCTGGGCTGGGGCCCAGGCCATAGCCTTGAAAGCTTCCCTGGGGGCTCCAGTATGTGGGTTAGACCAGTGTCCAGCTAGGGTGGGGGTGAGGGCTTCAGACAGATCAGCTGGGCACACCCGGGGTCACGGAGGAGGGGCAGCGAGAAGAACAGGGAGCTTCTGTCCCTGCGGCCTCCTCCAGGCAGGCGCGCTGGGTGCCTGGCCTTAGTTAGCCCCTTCTCGCAGATGATGAAACTGAGGCTCTGAAAGGCCCAGGGTCACCCGGCAACACGGCAGAGCCAAGACGCAAACACGGTCTCGCTGACTCTGGATCCAGGGCCCCTGCCTCTGCTCACCAGCTGGCGAATTGCTGGGGAGCCTGGCTGGCCCGAAGGCCCTCTCAGAAGTGCGCAGATGGGGTGCCCTCCAGGAGGTAGAGGAAGGAACCGTCAGTGCCAGGCGCTTAGCCAGCGTCTTTGAGTAGCTTCATAACCATCCCAGGAATTATTATTCCCGTTTTACAGTTGAGGAAAGGGAGTCTTCAGCAAAGGGAAGTAACTTGCCCAAAGTCACCCAACTCTCAAATTGCAGAGCTGGGATTCAAACTCAGCTCTCTACTATGTCTCTTGCTATGATTTTAGCCTTTTTACCAGTCGGTTGCCCGACCGTGCTATCTTGTGTTTTGCTAAGGGTTTTAGAAAGGCTTGGGGCTTTTGTTTTTTACCTTTGCGTTTGCTTGTCTAAATTATATCCTCAAAGAGAGACTGGCCTATCATTTCCTCTTTACCACAACTACTTAGCCTGGGGTTAACCCCAAATAGAAATAACCAGTGGGAGACAGTCTTGAAGGTACAGGTTTCCAGCTACAGTGTGAAGCTTCCTGGGATCTCCCGGGATGTCTGTGTCCTCTCCCCAGTGCTGGCAGTGATAACTGAACCAGGTTTCTGTGCCCGGGACTAGCCCTGCCACCCCTCCCGCACCAGCACCCTTAGCGACGCAGAGCAGCTACCGTGGACCCAGCTCTGCCCAGGAGCCAGGGCCCGGCCCGGACGCGGCAGCCCTCCAGGCTGCCTCCGTGCTCCTCCCCACAGGGAGCAGATGCCTTGGCGCGCCAGTCGCTTCATCAGAGCTTCCCCATCTGCTGCTCAGTGAGGGTCCTGCAGGTAGCCCACCGGCCTGGGCCTTACAGCAGAAGGCAAAGGACAAGACAGATCGAGGAACGAATGTTGTTTGAGCACCTCCCACATGCCAGGCACTGGCTGGAGGATGGTAGTGGTGGCTTCTGCCGTCACCTGGCACTCAGAGTCCTGGGACAAAGGCAGACGTTCCACAGAAATATATACACATAGGCGCACACAGGTGGGAACGACACCTCGTAGAAAGATAACAGGGTAGCAGCGTAATGGGGCCACAATGGTTTAGACCAAGGAAGAGGCATCCTGGAGGGGCTCAGACGCAGAGCTAGAGGTAGCAGAGCTGGGATGGGATCTTGGGGGAGAAGCAGTAGTTGCCGCAAAGCCCCGAGGCAGGAAGAAAAGGTCTTTGTGGAGGTCACCAGCGCAGAGACCTTCTCTGGCCTCACTCCGCAAAGTAGGACCTCCTCCCCGAGCTTTTTTCTGCCTCGTCCCCTTAATTTGTTTCATTCAGAATGTTGATCACAAATTGGGATTCTCGGGTGTATTTGCTTTTGTTGGGACGTCTCTGTGCCCACGGGTGAGCTCCCTGAGTCCAGGTCCAGACCCATCTTCAGGGCTGTGTTCCCTGCACGGAGCACAGTGCTGGCACCAAGAGGCGCTCACGAAATGTTCACTGGGGGAGGGGGCACAGGAATGAAACGAGGCCTGCGGCGTGGCTGGAGCGGGGACGGGGGCGGGGCGACTGGAGAGGAATCATAATAGCCGGCACTTATTGAGCCTCGCTGTGCGAAGAAATATAGGCTAAGCTCCGCAGACACATCCCGCTGAATCCTCACAGCCCTGTGAAGGGGTTCATGCTCTCATCCCCATATTATATGTGAGGAAATTGAGGCACAGAGAGAACGTAGAACCTGCGCAATGTCACACAGCTCGGAACTGGTGGAGGCGGGGTTTGAACCAGAGTCTACACCCGGGAGCCATGTCCGTGGCATCAGGTTAAACCTCAGGGTGTACATCAGGGAGTCTCGGAGGCCCTGCTGGACTTTCGTCTGAGGGCACTTGGAAACCATGGGAGGGCATTAAACAGGCCCAAGACGCAGTCAGGACCAGTACGTACAGAGTGCACCCCACCGCCCGCCCACCCCAGAGGATAGACGGGAGGGCAAGAGTGGAGGCAGAGGCCTGGCCAGGGCCCCAGAGGCTCCGCCCTGGATTAGGACCCATGGAGTCCAGCCTTGCAGCTGTGTGGGTGGCTGCCGCCATCACCTCAGTCTCCACGGCTCCCAAGGGACTAACGGCAGGCAGTCAGGGGCGCGATGGCCTGACACCTACACCCCCCAACATCCTGGGAGTCTTTCCCAACAGCATCACCTCTTGGGGGACCAGGGGAGGGCTCTGAAAGCCCCTTGCCACCAAAAGGAGCAGCCATTGGGTAATGGAAGGAGCCGGGCTTGCGCATCGGGGGGTCCTTGTCTTGACCGTGGTGTGGTGGGTGACCTGGGACACGCCACTCAACCCCTGTGTCTAGGGAGAGCAGTACAGCCCATGTGCCTGGCTTTTTGTGAGCATTAAATGAGGAAGCCTGTGGTAAGGGCCTGTAGAGGGCAACTGTTACTGTCTATGGTCCTTTTTGAGAATCTGATCAAATATTACTGACCCTCTTCCCATGACAATGCCCTGAAGTGTCACCTACAATTCTAGGGGCACTCTGGACCCCTTCCAGCCCATCCACAGGCCAGCTGGGCTTCAGGTTAAGATTCCCTAACAGAGGATATAATGGAGATGGATAATAATTTTTAAAGATATTTTTTTCCAAAAATTTTTTGAATGTAGACGTTTTAAAAGTCTGTGTAAGAGACTGGCCCTGGGGAGCTGCCTTGTGTCCCAGCCCCCCAGCAAGCACCAGGCCTCAGCTGGGTGAGTGGCAGAACCTCCCACCAGCCCCATCAGGGACCGCCCCCAGCCAAGGCCGGCAGGCCTCCTTTGTCTGGGATGGAGGGCTTGACAGAGCTGCTGCCTCTCCAAAATGTTCACTTTCCGTCCTCTCCCTTCCCTTCTCTGTACCCTCCCACGCCCTTCCTCCCCGCCCAATTCCCACCTTGCTCCCAGGCAATAGAGACCCACTTGCTGAATGTCTCTCCCGGGGGGCTGACCTACATTGCTGAGTGGCGAGGGGGGATTCTGGACCACAAGATGGGGCACCTGGCCTGTTTCTCCGGGGGCATGATCGCCCTCGGCGCTGAGGATGCCAAGGAAGAAAAGAGGGCCCACTACCGGGAGCTCGCAGCCCAGATCACCAAGACGTGCCACGAATCGTACGCCCGCTCAGGTAACCCTGCAAGGGGAAGGGGCTGCAGGAAAGACTGAGGCTAGACGCCAGGAAGAACTGGAAAGACCAGGAGAGTGGCAGTGAGTGAAGGGAACACACGGACTTAGGGAAGCCTCACCTTGGAGGTTACCCGGAATTTGAATGAGGGGTGCGCTATACACACACAGAGACTGTGCCCTCAGTTAGAGGGAACACGGTGCTGTGTTAGCACTTTGTGTGTGCCGGGTGTCATTCAGCACTGGACATACATCATCGCTGACCCTCACAACACAGATGAGGAAACTGAGGCTCAGAGATGACCCGGCCAAGTTCCCATGGGAGGGGCTCAGAGCAGAGGGTCCTCCAGCCCCTGAGGCAGAAACATTGGCTTCCTGAGCCTTTAGCAAATTCCTTCTCCCTGAGCCCCTACCCCTAAACGTATCTCTGCCTTTCCTCCCTGGAACGCTCCCATTCAGAGGGTCTCACCACCTCCTGGCACCACCCCATAATCACCCTCTGATCCAAGACCCCCGGAAAGCTTGAGAGCTTCTGCACCATCCGCGCCAGCACTCACCGCAGCACTGTCAAACGCTAGACTCAGAAGCCACATGAGAGAATGTGAATCCAGCTCCTCATTTTACATGCAGGGAAACTGAGTCAGCCCAGAGCGGGGACCTGGCTTAGCCAAAGCCACACCGTGTATGAGTAGCTAAGCCGGGGCTAGAACCCAGGTCTCCTGATGCCCAGCCCCATCTTGTGTGCTGCCTTTCTAAACAACACCCCTCAGAAAAAGCCCCGGGCCCCCCTGACCCCAGAAGGGGCCCACCGCTCTGAGTTGTAAACCCAGCCTTGGTTGGAGGAGAGGACCTAAGATCTGCAGTAAAAGATCTTGGCTCAAATGCCACTCTGCCGCTCAGCAGCTGGTGGCCTCTGTTTTCTCATCTGTTCGATGGGAACAATAACACAGGTCTCCTGGGCCCCACAGGAAGTGCTTGGCCCACGCCTTCAGCCAGCAGCATGGGAGGCGTTTGTTAGCAGTCCACCGAAAACGTGTCTGTGAGCGCGCCAGTGGAATCCAGAGCTCCTGGAGCTGTTTTCAGGAAGCCAGCAATTCGCAGTGGGTCCTTAAAACCGGTCTTCAATTCCCTTCAAAGAGCTCTGCCAGCACCACAAACAAATAGGAAATCTCAGGAATAATAAAAGCTTGCTATTTGTCGGGGACAATCAGCCCAGACCATAAAAGGCAGTCGCTTAGTAAAGCATGTTGTTACAACCAGCCCGGCTCGTCCACGGATGGCTGCAGCAATCGCTCTTGCCCTCACCCCATTAGCAGCTTGGCGAAACGGCTGTGTTCTGATGGCCAAGAGCAGCTGTGCCATCTGAGAGGATCAGAGGAGCCAGGATCTGCCTAATTCCTCTTCCATGAAGCCCTCCATGAATGAGTAGGCTGTCCTGCAAAGCTCCAATATGTCTCTGAGAAAAAGCAGCCCAGGGCCTCTTGGGGTCCTGAGCCCTAATGGGAGGTGGGGGGCCCACATTAGGACCAGAGCTGGGCCCTCCGCTGACCTGACAGGATATGCAGGCATTAAAGGGAGGATGATCTGACCCACATACCCTAAATTTTGGACCTAAAGAGTCAGACCCAGGGGAGAAAGAGAGAGAGGACAGCCTGGGGAAAGGGCATCAGACAGATCCAGGGTCACATCCCAGCTCGGCCACAACTTGCTGTGTTACCTTGGACAAATTACATAGCCTCTCTGATCCTCAGTTTCCACATGCGCGAGAGGCAGGTACAAGTATCTGCCTTACCAAAACAACATTTTTTAAGGATTGCAATAAATGCATGTAAAGCACCCAGCACAGCCCTTGAACTCCTAAATGGTGGCGGCAGTGGTGGCTATAATGGTGGCCATCCAGAAAACAGGAACAGCAGCAAACTGACCGAAACCAAACAATGACAACGAAACCCAGACCTCGTCAGGCCTTCTTTATTCAGCTCCCTCTGCCTGAATACGTGCCTTCCGGGCGAATCTTCCCTCACCTCCACCTCAGCAGTCTCCCACACTGTCAGCTCTGGAAGGCTGGCTCTGGGACGTGTCAAAAGCAGTTCCCAGAGAAAGGGGGTCTGTGGAGAAGCATCGTTGCAATATTAGCAAATTAAAGGGTCTGGTAAGTCCTGTAGACAGGAGGCTCTCACTCTGTTTAACCCACTGTTCCCCAAATGTGCTTAAAACTCCAACCGCTTCTTGGCCGAGCGCTGGTTAACACCCTGCAGGGCTAATGTTTCACCCAAACGTTTGTCTCCCCGGACTGCTGGGAAGTTCATTTGGATTCTCAGGGTCTAAACTGCAGACGTTTCGAGGCCTAAGGGCGTTGCTTTGGCCAGCCCAGGCCAGCCCATCACCAGCCGGCCCCGGCCAGGGCTACCACGCCACTTCCGTCTCTCCTGGGGCACTGGGATCCCGAAGAGCAGGAGGTGGGAGGTCTGACCCAGGCCCCCTGGTTGGTCATTCCTGCAGATACCAAACTGGGGCCCGAAGCCTTCTGGTTTAACTCAGGCAGAGAGGCCGTGGCCACGCAGACGAGCGAGAGCTACTACATCCTGCGGCCCGAGGTGGTGGAGAGTTACATGTACCTGTGGCGGCAGACCCACGACCCCATCTACAGGGAGTGGGGCTGGGAAGTGGTGATGGTGAGTGGCGGGGCGCAGGGGGAGGGTGGTGAACCGGTGGCAGGTGCCCTTGAGAATTCACAGTCAGGGTCCAAACCCAAGAGGAAGGGCAAGCCAGGCTGGCATCTGGCTAAAGTTGAGAGTGCAAAGGGTCAAGGTTTGGTTGCAGAGCCAGGAGTCCCCAGCCGGCCAGGAGCAGGCCAGGAACTCGTGAAGAGTGTTCTGAGTGCCCAATAATGTCAGCAAACTGAGAGGGGCGAACGCAGGGCAGCAGTCAGAGGTGGCCCAGCACACGCGTGGTCACTGCTCTCCGACGCTGAGGCCTGGACAGGTGACTAGATTTCTCCTCTCAAACAGGAACGGGCTGCCAGCTCACCTCCCTCCTCTCCCCGAAGCTAGCCCAGCCCTGGGCAGCCCCCTCTCTGGGCTCTGCTCCCCCAATCCCCTTCCTTCTTTGGGGCAGGTATCAAAGGCAGGGTTGGGGATTCCAGAAGGTTCTTGGATGGATGCCAAGCTTTCTCTGCTGTTCTCCCCCGGGCCCACTGCTCTCGGAGGCACAGACTTGGTGGGGAGAGCCACACTCCCAGAGCACGTGCTCAGCTGGGGCGTGGGCCCTGCTCAGGCTCCCTGACATGCTTCATTGGCCAGAATCCCTCTGCTTTCCTGAAGACCCTGGTTCTTGACCTTTGAAAGCCAAGTGTTTTGTGCTCCTGGGCCCCACCCACAGACCCTCAGTGGGTACAACTTGCATTTCTGTACAAAAGGCAGGCACAGCCTCTGGCCCAGGGACTACACCTCTACAGGGAATCCCTGGGGCGTGCCAAGTCCAGTCCCCAAATCCCAGCCCGCAAACATCACCAGCCCCTTCCCTGACCTCTGTCCACCACTGTGGGTGAGTCTGTCAGGTCAGTCTAGTTCCCCGAGAGGCAGAGAAGCTTCCTCGAAGTTCACACCAGGTGAAGCGCTCAGGCCGGGCAGGGACTAAGTTCTCAGCGTGGGCCCAGGGAGCGTGGTGACGGCAGGAATTCGGCCTGCTGCCCCCACCAATGCTGGGGTCCCCAGCCAAGGGGTGGGAGGGCCTGCCTGTTCGAGAGCTGGGCAGGCGGAATCTTGGGGGGGCGCCTCTCCTCTCCCCACACCACGGCTGCCTTCCTTTCCTTCAGGCCTTGGAGAAATACTGTCGGACGGAAGCCGGCTTCTCTGGGATCCAAGACGTATACAGTAAGGTTCCCGACCACGACAACAAGCAGCAGACTTTCTTTCTGGCGGAGACACTAAAGTGAGTTGGGGCTCGGCTGGCGTTCTTCCCAGAGGGCAACTGGGCTTTTCTTAGGGAAGGGGGAGGGGGCGGGGGGGGCAGGGGGCAGCAGTCCCTTCCTTCACCATCAGTCAAGTTCTGCTGTCCCGGGAGCGGGGCCCAAGAGGGACGGAGGCTTGGGGTCCAGGTGCGGGCCTTGGGCCAGGCCAGTTTCTCCACGCAGAGTGAGGCCGGGCTGGACTCCACCCCCCTAAGCATTAGCTATGTGAGAAGTTAACTTCTTTAACCTGTCTCCTCAAGTTACTTAAGTTCTCTGAAACTGTGCCCTTCTGTAAAATGGGCAGAGTAATAACCATGATGGTGTCAAGCCCGGTCACTGCAGCAGTTGTGCTGCTGCGCTGTTCCCCTCCTTTCTTGGGGGAAAGTTGGCCTCCTCGCTGTTCCCTAAAGCAGTCCCCTTGTGCTTTAGCTCCTTAGGATGGATTGGATGGTCTGTTCCTTCCATTAAAAACCCCCATGGCTTGGAAACCTGCAGTTCTGGAGTCGCGACTCCCTGTGCGTTTTAGCGCCCGGACATCTACTTGAATGTCGAGTCTCCTGGTACATAAGGAAACAGGCCGAGTCCTGGGGTAGCCCTCAGGCCTCCCTGCAAAAAAAAAGAGAGAATCTAGGCCACACAGGGTCCTCAGAGGGCCAGGTGGGGAAAGCACCTGAGGGAAGCTGGTTGGGGCAGAGGTACAGAGTGGGGGCTGGGGCAGCGCCAGGATGAACCGGCTCCGTCTGACCTAAAGCTCAGTGCTCCCCTCGACGTCCACAGCTCCTTCCTGGGGACGAGCCCTCCGGGCAGATTTGGGGTCTCCGACCTCCCTGCGCCCTTGGGCACAGGCCAGTCACGGAGGCCCCTGAGATTCCTTCGCAGTGGGTGCCCCCTTCCCCAGAGCGCTGACAGGCTGTGTCTTGCTCCCCTCCCTGCCGGGGCACAGGTATCTCTATCTTCTGTTCTCTGAAGATGACATGCTCTCGCTGGAAGACTGGGTGTTCAACACGGAGGCCCACCCGCTCCCCGTGAGCCACCCGGACAGCTCTGGCAGGGGCGGGGCCTGACTCCCACCACCCGTCGCCTTGCACTCCAGGACCACCTTTACGGGATCTGGGGCTGTTCTCAAACGGATTGGAGATGTGGGCCCCTGCCTGGCGGACCCGGCAGATGTGTTGGACGAGCAACTTCTTTTCCTCTGTGAGGAGACAGGACTCGGAGACACAGCGATGTCACACCAGGCCCAGACATTCCTTTCCACGGAGAATGTCTATGAAACCTGCTCACTTGCCATTCCAGGGCCAAAGCACCGGAGGTTTGCATCGCAGCCTCGTGTATTTGATTCACGTCCTTTCGTTTTGGAGGTTTTTTGGTTTTTGCTTGATTTTGCCTTTTCTCTACAGTTGTGTTTTCTCACAGATTTTAAATATAGTTTTCAAAATCATGTGCTTTCAAAAATGGTGTTCTCCAATAAACTAAACCTTAAAGTGTTTGCACACACACACACAAAATCTTGACCCCATTTTCTATATTTTGAATTCCTTTTGCCCAACGTTTACTCTATGTTCAATTATGTGTCATTTTCCTTATAATTTGAGGAGGGGTTTCCCTTTGATTTGGGCCTAAGTGTTACGAATCACTAGTGCTGTTTTCAGTATTGTAATGGAAAAATCTGTAAAGTTACAATAAAGGAGTTTATTGAATAAGAAATACAATTGGGTTCATCGCACATCAGTGACTCCTGGGGAGACCATTGCAATGCTATCATCGGAAAGAATAATCAACCAGCAGTTGATTTAAGGTATAAAGATGCCAACTTCTATTACCTCCCCTTGAACTGGTCCTAATAGATTCAGGAAGGGTGAGGGCAACCCTTTAAATGAAGTTGGATATTTATACTTACATCAAGGCTTGGAAGAGGCCCAGAGAGGAGCAGCAACTTGCCTGAGGTCCCACAGCCAGTAAAGGCAGAGGTGAAACCCCTAGGGTTTGCTCACCACCCCAGTCCAGGGTTCATCTATTCCATCATTCAGCAGATGCTTGGTGAGTGCCTGCAGGGGACCAGACGTGGGGGCGCAGCTGTGAGTGGGACAGTCATAAGCCCCGCCCTCAGGGAGCATACAGCCAAGCAGGGACACACAGACCATGAAGGAGAATGACTGCAAGTTACGTGAAGTGCTCCAAAGGAGACAAGCAGGCTGAGGCACTAATGTCTGGACCTGCCTTCGAGGGTCAAGGAGAGCCTCTCTGAGCAGATGACCTTCAAGCTGAGAGCTGGAAGGTAAGTCTACCCCACAGATCCACTCTCCTCCTGACCGTCACCCCTGGGAGGAGGCCGTTCTGCAGGGCAAGGAGGTCGGGCCCCAACGCTGAGGAGAGAGCTTCCCCTCCCTCACCCTCACCCCTCTGCAGCGTGTCCACACAGCTGACTTCACAGGACAATACCGAGTCCTTCCCCAGGCTCAGCCACTTCATTTTGGTTGTTAGTGAACTTGAGTAGCCCCTGGGGTGTTGGGGCCCTGGGCCAGGTGACCTGGCTTTAAACCCTCACTGTGGGAACCTGGGCAGGTCACCTGTCTCCCTGAGCCGCTCTTTTCCATCAGGCAGAGAGCAGACCCTCCACCTCACAAGGTTCTCCTAAGTGGGATGCCGCTGGTGCCCTGGAGCTGTGGGAAGTGCTGCTTCCTTGTTCTGGAGACTCAGATGCTTCCGGCATGTTCTTAAGCAGTAGTTAGAGCTACAGGGAAGCTGTGGCTATAGCAGGATCCCGCGCCTTTGGTAAATAAGTTGCTGCCTGAACCCAGAAAATCACTTCACTCTTGACAGGCACCAAGATAGTGTGGCTCCAGTGACCTGCTAGGGCCCATTTTTTAAAAAGCAAAACACAAAATTGATTACACAGATATTATAGAAAGGTTAGAAAGCTTATCTTTATGACAAGCTGAAAGAAAAATCATTCACCTTCCTACCCTCCAGAATAAATACTGTTACATTTTCTTCTAGATATTTCTCTATGAAGGGACAGAGTATATTCTGCAAACACGGTGTCAACTGTGGCATCCTGTTTTGTTATAATCTGCTCTGCACCAAATGCTATATTATGAACATCTTTCCACGTCAACATACATTTATCTCATTGCTGTACCTGGTGGGTAGTGTTCCATCATGGGCTGTATCACACTTTCTGGATCTGAGCCCCAATTGTTGGGCATTTGGGTTTGTGTCAGTTTAGATTTTTAGCTACAAACAATAGAAACCGACTCTAACTTAAGCAAAAAAAAAAGAATTAAAATGCCTTGGAGTGGCTCATGGAATCTCAGGAGAGTGAACAGCCAGACATCAAGAAGGACTAGGCAGGGCTTCCCCGGTGGCACAGTGGTTGAGAGTCCGCCTGCCGATGCAGGGGACACGGGTTCGTGCCCCGGTCCGGGAAGATCCCACATGCCGCGGAGTGGCTGGGCCCGTGAGCCATGGCCGCTGAGCCTGCGCGCCCGGAGCCTGTGCTCCTCAACGGGAGAGGCCACAACAGTGAGAGGCCCGCGTACCACAAAAAAAAACCAAAAAGAAAACAAACAAACAAAAAAAAACAAACAAGGAAGGACGAGGAAGAGGATTTGATTTGGCCACGGATCCAGTTTGCAAGAACCAGGAGGCAGCCTCCTCAAGCACCACCACCAGGACGGGTGAATCCAGATGTTCGCTCCAGATGCTACTGTGTCTCTTTTCAAGGACCTGAGCTTCCAAATGGTCTGGCCTGGGTCACGTGCCTCCAGCCAAAGGGAGGGCGAGGCATCTTGACTCACAGGCCCACCGAGACCCCATGTAATGGGCAAAAGGCTGTTCCCTGGAGAAAAAAATGAGGCTTGCTACCAAAATAACAGACCTGCCTGCTGGCAGAGCAAAAACAGCAGGACTGTTCGCAGGCGTGACTTTAATTTTTTTCAGCATTATAAGAGAGTTATGAAGGCATACTGGACCCGTTCCATTTTCCCCGGTCCAACTCCTTGGAGTCAGTCCCTGGAATGTCTCTCCAGGGCAGAGCCACTTAGCAGTTCCCCAAGACCCCAGGCTTCCCCGCTGGGCCTGTGTCGCTGTCCCCGCTCCTCCCCACAGCATTCTTGTCTTCTGCGTTATCGCTGGGAGCAAGCTGTAAAAATGAATATTTTAAAATTCATCCTCCAGGAAAGCCCTTGCAGGTGGCGAAATACCATCCTTTGGGCAACTTAACTCCATTCCGGGGATAAAAATAAGTAAGACCCAAGGCAGACTGAGAGGAGAGAGGAATTAAGGGATGAGTCATCCTCGCTGAAGGAGGCTCAGGAACCATTCCCAGAGCAGACCCCTCCATCCCCAGCCGGGGTGGGGTGGGGAGGCCAGCGTGCTGCCGGTCTCACGTTAAGCCTCGTGTTTGCCTTTGCTGCAGATGGAACCGCCTTTTTCACCTGTTTTCTTCATGGATGGGCTTGATGCTGGTTCCTTCCCAGAAGGCTTCACTAGCACCTGGCTTTAGGCACTGGGGCCTGCGGGGCATCACGTCCCTGGGAAGGGGGGGGGGGGACACAGCCCTTTGCAAGACGCCTCCCTTAAAGGACTGTGTGTTTGTTCAGACTGGCTTTATACACCACATTGTGTCTTTGGCGATTTGCAAAGTTCAAAAGCCAAACGCGTTGGTAAGAAAGGCAAAACTAGAAAATCTGTTTTTAAAGGCAGCATCCCTGAGATCCAGGATGTGAGTCTTAGTTCTGTTCTCTTTACTTTGGAGAGGTGACCCCATCATGGTTTAAGAAGGTGCTAGCTGTGGGGAATGGGCCAGCTCCTCCATAGGGAGCTAACCTTGGAAGCATGCTGACTGATCACGTGGCACAGAGATGCTCAGCCCTCTGACTCATGCTTAATCACACACTACTGGGGGGACAGGTTGCAGATGCTATTTTTTGTATCTAAAAATATCTGATTGGTTTCCTATATTTGGGACAATATTTTGATCCCACTCAGCCTGTCTCTTAAGTCCGAGCTTCTCAAACTTGAATGTGCACCTGAACCACCTGGGGGTCTTATTAAAACGCAGGTTCTTATTCAGTGGGTCTGGCATGGAGTGTTTCTAACAAGCTCCCAGGAGATGCTGCTGCTGCCGGTCCTTGAACCACACTTTGAGTAGCACGGCCTCAATGAATGGCCAGTCCTTTAGTTTCTGCCCTTTAAGTGCATCCCTGGAGTTGTAACTTCTCCAGAAAAAAGTAGAAGGGCTTGGGTGCTGGGATGGCATCTATCGGTACCTTGGCTACAGAGGGACCTACCTCAGAACAGGTGTCTATCACCTACGCCAGTGGTTCCCGCTCCTCCAGGACAGTCAAGATAAGACAGGAGCAGGCCCCCTGGGGGCTTAGAACAATGCTGCCCAGTAGAACGTTCTGTGATGATGGAAATGTTCAAAAGGGTGAGCATTTGAACTGCTGTCCAAAAGGGTGGCCACACGTGGATACTGAGCACTTAAAATGTGGCAAATGCAACTGAAGAACTAAATTTTTAATTTTATTTCATTTTAATTAAATTTAAGTAGCCACGTGTGTGGTTACCGGCCACCATTTGGACAGTGCAGCCTTAGAGCTCAGAGAGCCAGTCCTCTGCTGGCTGACTCCCTGCCCCACTGGAGCCTCCACCACCTGCATCGTTACAGAAAGAATCTTAGCACAAAAGCTATTGTTTGGGGGCTTCCCTGGTGGCGCAGTGGTTGGGAGTCTGCCTGCCAATGCCGGGGGCACGGGTTCGTGCCCCGGCATGGGAAGATCCCACATGCTGCGGAGCGGCTGGGCCCGTGAGCCATGGCTGCTGGGCCTGCATGTCCGGAGCCTGTGCTCCGCAACGGGAGAGGCCGTGGCAGTGGGAGGCCCGCGTACCGCAAAAAAAAAAAAAAAAAAAAAAAAAACACATATTGTTTGGGGACCGGATGATTCCCTTGAACATACGTGGTTATTTTTATATGCATTCCAGCCTCTGTTTTCTGCAAAAGCCCCTGGTTTTTGCTTTGTTTTGTGTTTTTTCTCACTCACTGTTTATCTGCAGATTGGTGTGCATTCGGTCAGGTTGAAGATAAGAAAGGCAGAATGGCAAGCCAGGAGAGGAGGAACACAGGCCAAAACCGAATGGACCTGGGTTCAGCTCCACCCTGCCCTTTCTCTGGGCTGTGTGACCTTGCGCAAGCCCCTTAACCTCCCTGAGCCTCTGCTTTTCCATCTGTGGAAAGGGAGGGTGGTTTCCTTAGTGTAGGAACTCAATACATATAGTGATGATTGTTATTGTTATTATGTGAACACTCTTCTTAAACTATAAACCGTGCGTAAATGTGAGGCAAAACACTGCTGTCAAAAATTATTATTATTTTTTTAACAAAATGTTATGAAACTTGGAGGAAACCGCATCAACCAGGCCCAAGAGACAGACCAAACTCTCAAAGCAATAAATCTGAACATTTTCTGTTTTTCGCATAGAACAAGCACATTGCCGTTAGCCCTGAATCTGGAAAATAGGGAAATTGGGATGAAGATTTATAGGCTGTCCAAGGGCTTCCAGGGGCCAGCCTGCTTGTGAAGGATGCTCAGGCGGGGGTGGAGGGCTGGAGAAGATGCTGAGAGCTTGCCCAGGACGCTGGCAGAGTGGGGTCTCTGCTTTGGAGGGTGTTTGAGGTCCTTTCCATCTTTCCTCTTCATGGAGACCCTGAATACTTCCTACAACTTTGGAAGGGAGGCAAGGCCGGCAGCTATTTACGGAGGAGGAAGCTGATTTGATTAGTCCACCTCTCGTCCCATGGAGAGAGTGGGGAGACAGGCCAGAGCTGCTTATCACCCTCCACGTGGGGACGTCCCCAATCTGGGGGCTAAGATGAGAGCATGCCGAGTAGAGGGAAAGGTTTCACACACACACACACACATACACACATACGTACGCATGCATTCGCATGCACACACACACACTCGCACACATGTACACCCTCACATGCACACACCCACTCACACATTCACACATATACACATGCACAAACACCCAATCACACCCACTCACATGCACACACATACACACACACACAAACACACCCCTTGACTTCCCTCTCCTAAGCCTTAGGATTTATTGGCCAACCTGGCAGTCATCAGGGGTTGGCTGTCTCCCGGTGGGGGGGGTGTGTGTGTGTGGGGGGGAGATGACCCAGATAGTCCCAGCTCCATCAGGAGCCCCTCACCGCCAGTCCCCTGAGACCTGGAAGGTTGGGGGGGAGGTGCGGATTCTGCACTGGCCCACAGAATGATTCACAACTGGACAGTCATTAGATCCGTGGCTCCCAGAGTGTGGAACTGGGTCGCAGCACCAGCAGCACCTGGCAGCTTGTTAGAAATGCACATTCTCAGGCCCCGCCCCAGACCCACTGAATCAGCAGCTCTGGGGGCGCCCAGCAGCCTGTTTGTAATAAGCCCTCTGGTGACTCTCACTCAGGCAGAGGTGGGAGAACCGATGCTGGCTGACCTCCAAGGCCACCCGACACCCCAGAGCAAAACCTATGCCTGGTCAGTCTCCTTCCCATATCCCTCCTGCCTCAATTCTGAGTGTGTGGCTTATCAGAGGTTCTGCCATAAACCAAAGAAGAAGAAGAAGACCGCCCCCTCTTTGAACAACAGGAACACCCTCCCATCACTTAATTCTCTCCTCAAAAGAATAAATAAAATAAAATTCACAATGAAATCTCTTTGTCACAGAAACTGAAACCCAAGGAAATTGAAGTCCAGACACCTCCTTCTCCAAGTTTTATGCTGCACAGTCTTGACCAGAATAAAAATTCTGCTCTCAGCTTTTCTCCTTAGATGTCAGGCCCTCTCAGATGTTGGGGTTCCTGCATCCCTGGGGGTGGCCCTGTCGCCTCCTCCGATGTTGAATTAACCTGACCCCGAGTTTCCAGAGCATCTTGCTTTTCTGGGGTCAGACTCAGTAGGACGTGAAGAATCCCAGCGACAGCCAGAGGTTAGAATCTACAAGCAAACTCCTCTTCCTCTGGCTGTCATCCCTGCAGGGTGATGCTCCAGAGCCCTGCTAATCCAGACCCATGATGCCCTCAGCATGCAGGGGCTGGAACAGTGACAGAGTCCCAGGTGGAGAAAAGCCTCAGCCCTTCCAGGGGCCACGTGGTGTAGCATCGAGGGCCACTTCCTCTAACCTGGAGGAGAAACCCTGTACACGCTTGGCCTCCTCCCAAGGACGGAGGCATTAGGGATACTTCCATCTTCTGAAATTCTTTAGAGAATTTCAACTGTGGCAGTCCTAGGCCTTAGGACCTGCCTGGGACCCTCTCCAGGCACGATTCTTCATATTTTTAACGACCAGGTACCTTTGCTCCTGGTTGCTGGGGCCCAGTGCTGATTGGAGTGTGGGCTCTGCCCAGGTCACATTCTCCACCCCTCCTATGTGCAGGAGACCCCACATTTGTAACAGGTCCGTTCCCTACCAGGCCATCTGCTCTTTTCTCTCCGCATTTCTCTATCCAGTAAGTTCTTAAGGTTGGGTTATGGGGCTCATTGCTGCTGCCCTGGGCACTGTTCTGGAATCCTCCAGGCTTTGTAATTCAACAAATAACCGTTAGCCATCTCTGCTGCGCAATGAGCAAGGTGCTAAAACTGCAGCTGAGAACAAGACAGACAAGGTGGCTCTTCCCACGGGGCTTCCAGGCTAGTGACCGACATGTAAACATATCTGTCAGGTGAGTGCAGGCGGAGGCCACAGACAGGGGACATGTGAGAGTAACGGGGTGGGGACACAGATGGGGAGGTCAGGGGAGCTGACACGTGTGACAGAGCATCCCAGGCAGAGGGAACAGCGAGTGCAAAGGCTCAGGGGTGGGAAGTTCTAGTGTGTCTGAGGAGCGGGAAGCTAGCAAGCCAGGGGGAGGCGCTGTCCTACCAGCTGGAAGAGGTCGGACAGACGGGGCTCCACCCTGCAGGCCTCTAGAACTGGGCGGAGTTTGATTTTAACCTAACAGCCGCAAGAAGCTAGGAAGGGTTTGAAGCTGGGGCGTGAGATGACCTACTTTCCATTTTGAAAGTTTCCTCTCACTTCTGAGTGGAGAGGCCTAAGAATTCTTTTTTTCCCCTTAACATCTGTCTCAGTGGAAAACCATTCTTGGGTTCCTAAGCAGAAGCTTCTGGAACCAGTGCCCCCAGGAGCGCAGAGAGAGGCCAGTGCCCTCTGCCATGTGTTCCTGCGGCCCGTCCTCAGCCTCTGGACTCTTCCGATCTCGGGCCTGGGAGACTTCAAGCCACCAGAGCTGTCCTTTGACCTTCGTTCCTGCAGCTTCCACTCCACTCTGCTCCCCACCCCCCATCCACCCCCACTCCTTTCAAGGAAGCCCAGCTGTGTTTTAAAAATAGAAGCCTCTTACAAAGATGGCTCTTCTCCTTCCCTTGTACATGCGGAACCAAGGCTGTTTGTGGGGTCCAGGGCCTTCCTCTCTTTTCTCTTTGGAACCTTCTGGGTTTGTGGCAGGTACGAAGTCAAGTTGGGTTCTGGGTCTCAAACACAATACTTTGTCCGCCTTCACCCCCTCCCCGTGGGGAATGCCGGCCAGGAGACGGCCTGCCATGGGCGTCCCCCACAGGCCTGGATTCCACCCAATTGCCCACGCCATCCCCCCACCCTGCTCTGCCTTGGAGTCCTCCCAGCACTTCCAGGAGGGTCCTGACTCCGCACATTTCCAGGGCTTTCCCTCTGTCACATGGCTCCCCACCTACAATCACCATGTGGCCTCCACACCTTCTCTGCCCAACGCTCACCTGCTGGCCAAGGGGTCCACCCTGACTGCTGCCGCCCACCGTGGCTTTGAGGGCCCCCGGAGGGGTGCCCTGCCCCCGGCTCTCCGGGGAACATCTGACAGTGCTCTCTGAGATCCTGCCTCTGTCTCTGTTAAATCTCTCCAGGATCCCTCCCATTGAGGAACACTTCCAATGCCTCCAACCCCTTGCTCCCATCTTGAGAGACTGGCAGCCCCCTCTTCCCTTTTCATCTTCGTCTCTGCGCTCGCCCTGCCCTTAAGGAAGTCCCTCCCTTGCTCCACCTCAATCACCATGTTTTCCTTCATTTTACTTTCATTTTTCTGCTTCAAATCAGTCCTGTTTCTCCTTGAGTTTTTAAATGAAACTTTTTTAAAAAAAACTTTTTTGGGGAGGGGTGGTAACTTCTTATTTTTTATTTAGCCCCCCAAACTGAAAATAGAGTGAAAAACAGTTGAAAATTGCCTAATGTCATAGGAATGTTTACTAAAAAAAAAATAATGAAACCTTTTCGATTGAGGTTTAATGTAATCCAGTAACACGTGTAAAGGACAGTAATTTTAAATTCACAGCTCAGGAAATGTTGACCCGTGTACAGCCCTTATGACCACCTCCCCCATCAAGACAGAACATTCCCAGCCCCCGGAAAACTCCCTCCTGCTGCTTCCTGTCAATACCTGCCATCCCCAGAGTGAATCCTATGCTGACCTCGTCCACCGCTAATTTCAGCACAAAATCTTTTAATTCCCTTCTTGGTCTTTGAATTATAAAAATTCCACTGAGTTTTCCTCTGTCTCAATTTGTAAGAGACAATGTATAACGATTTATCTCCTATATAATAAGGGCCCTCACACTTTTTGTCTGGCCATCATAAAGCCCTTTTCTATCCTTTGTGGTTAAAACCTCTGAAGTACACAACTAAGATCAGAGCTTATGAAATAAAGCATCCTGGAGGCACCTGAGATATGTCCGTCCCTTGTAGGGCGGCCGGCTCATCCCAGCTGGCCTGGGACTTTGCAGCTGTTCATAGTGAGTGACCCTCAGTCCTGGGCACACCGGGAGGTTGATCCCAACCCCTAGTTCTCTCCGTGGCCACAGTTCAAAACAGACACGAGGAGCAGAGCGTGGGGCTGTTAACTCCATCTTCCTGTGCCTGACACTGTTTAAAGGCCCCCAAATGTCAGATTCATTTTCTGTAGCTTGTGTGGAACTTGGCTGTCTTTGCATTTGAAACTCTCAGCTTCCAGTCCTGAATGAGCAACAGGATCACGGGGAGGGTGGTTTTATAAAAAGGAAAAATTCTTCCGGATTTGGCATTCAATGCTTAGCTCTCCAAAAATCCCAGAGAGGAAAACTCAGCTAGTGCTCGCTGAGCCCGGTGAGTCTCAATCCTGACTGTGCCTCAGAATCGCTGGTGCACTTGGGAAAAACGCTCCACACCAACTGGGGTGGGGGTCGGGCTGGGCTCTGGTCTCTATTCAAAGGCCCCAGGCGACGCTGGTGGCAGCCAGGCTAGCGATGCTGAGGATAAAGCAGTGCATGTGGGCAGAGTCCCAGGGGCCGTCCCGACCCCAGGAAACCTCTCTCTGCCTGGACAGCATGAGAGTCTAGCCAAAGGCTGTCATGACCCCTACAATCAATCTATTTTCTGGCTAATCACAGCCCCAGCCCCGCGCCTGTGAGTCCAGCCAAAGCCACTCAGCATTCCAAGGCTCGGTCACATTTGTGGCCACATACAGCTGCTGTGGCCACACAGGCCAAAGGCCTCTTCTCTCTCCTTTGAGATCTCATTGAATCTGGTGGCTTTAGGTGTCATCCAGAGCCTGGGGACTCCCAAGTCTCTAGCCCAGGCATTGCCCCCTGCAGCTCCAGACTCCCCCACACTGCCTCCCTGACAGCTTCATGCTTTGCTCCACACGGGCAGCTCAGGCATCTCCACGCTGCAGCCCCGACCCAGCTCCCCGCAGCCCGGGCCTCTCAGGCTTCCCCGCCTCGGGAATCGCACCACCATCTACCTGAGCTCAAGCCCAAACCGATGCTTGTCTTTGCTCTCACCGCCCTCCTCTGACCCATCAGCAAGCCCTGTCTCTCATCAGCCGCCACATCGTTGGCTGCATCCTCCCACCTCTCTCCAGGAGCCCAGGCCCCGACATCTAAGGGCTGGGAGCTGAACGAGCCTCCTGTCTCCCTCTTTCCACTCCTGCTCCCCTCAGTCTATCCTTTACCCAGAAACCAGAACGGTCTTTTTAAAAATGCTTTACCGGGGACTTCCCTGGTGGCGCAGTGGCTAAGAATCCGCCTGCCAATGCAGGGGACACAGGTTCGAGCCCTGGTCCGGGAAGATCTCACATGCCGCAGAGCAACTAAGCCCGTGTGCCACAACTACTGAGCCCGCGCACCACAACTACTGAAGCCCATGTGCATAGAGCCCATGCTCCACAACAAGAGAAGCCACCGCAGTGAGAAGCACGGGCACCGCAACAAAGAGTAGCCCCCACGCGCTGCAACTAGAGAAAACCCGCACGCAGCAACGAAGACCCTACGCAGCCAAAAATAAATAAATAAAATAAATAAAATTTTTTAAATGCTCTATGGGTTTATAATTTATATGCCATAAAATTCACCCATTTAGAGCAGACAATTCATGCTTTTTAGTATATTCACAGAGTTGTACGACCATCACCATAATCTAATTTTAGAACATTTCATACCCCCGAAAGAAGCGTTGTAGCCCTCAGCCGACACTCCCTGTCCTCTCTCCTCCCCTTCCCCACTCCAGCCCCTTCCCCACTCCAGCCCCAGGCAACCACTAATGTACTTTCTGTCTCTGTAGATCTACCCATTCTGGACATTTCACATAAAGGGAATCATACAGTATGTGGTCTCTGTGTCTGGCTTCTTTCATTCCGTTCTTTCATTCAGTATAATGTTTTTGAGGTTTGTTCACACTGTAACACACATCAGCCCTTCAATTCTTTTAATTGAATAATACCCATTGTATGGCTACACCACATTTTGTTTATCCACTCATGAATCGAAATCTGGGTTGTTTCTCTTTTTTGGCTACTAGAAAGGTCTTTTTAAAAACAAATCACATGCCACTCCCCTGCTTAAAACCTTATGATGGTCTCCCATCATATATAAGTGAAACTTGTTGCCATGGCCTGCAAGCTCCTTGATGACATGGCCCCAGCCTCTGTCACCCAGCTTTTCTCCTGTCACTCTCCCCGTAACTCACTCTGCCTTCTTCACGTTTCTTGGACACACCAAGCTTGTTTCTACCCCTGGGCTTTTGCCCAGAAGAGGAAGGGGCATCGCAGGCAGGAAGAGGACACTTGTTTCTTCTTCCCTCTGCCTGGGATGCCCTTCCTCCGCTCTCCACAGAGCTGGCCTCTTCTTTTCACTCAGGTTGCAATGTAAGTGTTGCCTCCTAGCTGAAGTCACCTACCCCCACCTGTGTCACTCTGTAGCACCTTGTTTTACCCCTTCGTGCTCACCATTATCTGAAATTATCTTCTCTGTATGTTCATCACCTCGCTCCTCCTACTAGAATATTTAGCTCCAAGGCAGGAAGTACCCTGTCTGTCTTCTTCGCTACTGTGCTCCTGGGACGTAGCATAGCTGCCGGCACAGAGTAGACACTGAGTTTGTTGAGAGGCCCACGGGGTCCAGACAGGTAAAGCCACTCCTGCAATGGCACCAGAAGCCTCAGTTTTCCCAAGTGACACTTTGCTCCCATTTGGAATGCCGGTCCTATTACTGACTGCCAAGATGTTAGTGCTGGGTCTGAGGCGAATCACCCCTCTGACTCTCCAAGGTCTCAGACGACAGGGGAGAAACACAGAGCCACATGGCTCTCACTACCCCCCAACCTCACTCCCACCCCCACCGGTTTATTATCTCAGTAGAGCTAGTGTAGAAAATCCTAATTTCATCTTACTGCCTGGAGAGTGGCAGAGCCTTCTGCCGGAGAGAGACCCGTTCCTGGCGAGCTAAGCCCAGGAGACAGGAAGCAGAAAAAAAGAGGATGCTTCCAGAAAGCAGGCAGGTGTGGTTGTGTGTGTGAGAGAGAAAGAACCACAGGCAGGGTTTGAGGCAGTGACCCTGCCACCAAGGCTACAGCAAGGCCCGGCCCTCCCTCCTCTTCCAGTGGGCGGGTGGAGTTTGGGGAGTATTTACACCGACCCCCCGGCTCGTGGAAGCGGAACTCCTGTGCCTCGAGGCAGAAGCAGGGACACCGTGGGCAGGGAGCCGCCCTCAGCAGTCTGAAGGTGCCTGGAGGTGCAACGTTCCTCCCTTCTGGTGACTGCATTGTCTCCAGGATGAAGCCCAAGATTTCCACACGCTGGGTGGAGCCCCGCCTGTCTTTCCTGCATCCTCTCCCTTCACACCACCCTCAGTCCCTCTGCCCAGAACCACTGGACTGCGTCCTCACAATCCCATGGACGTGCCCCCAGGCCTTTGCCTCTGTTCTTCCAGTCCCTGGAATGCTCTTCCCAGGGCCCCGGCTGGTGACCTCCTGAACTCAGGCCTGCCTGGACTTCAACTCCGTGAAGCCTCTCCTGACCCCTGCCGACAGTCAGGGGGACCCTCCCCTGCATACATCCCTCTTGCCGGGCACTCACCTCCAGGGAGTCAGCGTATCCCTGGAGGATACTTGTCTAGAAGACCAGACTCCACTTTCCTCTCCGATGGATCCCCAATGCCAGAACAGAGCAAAGAAGACCCTCAATAACAATGTGTTGAATGGGTGAATGAGTGATGCCCCTGCTAACCGGTGAGCTCCTCAAGGACATGGCCAACATGCCACTTACCTTGGTGCAGTTTCCAATTGCTGCTACTACCAAATACCACCCTTGCCCTCTCAGGGGCCAGAGACAAGGTGCCAAAGAGCTCCTGTAGGGCGCTGGCCACAACTGCCCCGCTGGCCCAATCTTTCAAGGCTCTGCCCTGCTGTGCCCTGGCCCTTGGTTTGGAGGCAAGCCCTCCTGGGAACAGAAGGACACCCAGCCCTGCTCCAGTGCCAAGGCCCAGAGCTGACGTCTCCCCGGAGCTGGGTCCCAAGATTGACCCTTTTCCCAGAGGCTCACTGACCTGATTCAAATCCTGCAAGCCCACCCCTGCCCTCCAGAAACCCCTTGAGCTTTGAGACACACGCCCCTCCCAATCTCAGCCACATCTCTCCAGCCCTGGGCCACCGAGACCAGTGGGGTGTCTGTGTCTTTAACAAAAAGCAAGTGTAACAAGTAAAAGTAACCTGGCAAAGAAAACTTCCCTCATTTGTTTTCCAGGGGCCTTGGCTCATCAATCTTCCCGCCTAACCTGCTCTGTGCTCTGTTAGCTTTGCTTCCTGATAGAATGGAATTTGGTTTTCTAATAGCATCTGTCATATGCAAGGTGTCCCCAAACATTAGCGGTAACGAGTTGGAAGTGGCACCGTTGGACGCCTTCGGAAGCCAACGCTAGATGTCAGGCCCTCAATGGGTCCCTTCGAGGATATGGGGCCAGAGCTGGGCACCCCCCCCCCAACTCTTGGTCCCTGGGAGGCAAATCACCCAAAAGACATGGGAGTGCCCACGATGTGCTGGGTCACGCATGGTCACTGGAAAGGTAGGGCCCTGCCCACATGGCACTATCATGGCTGGTTACCCATGAAGGACAGAAGTGGTGGTAGAGACCAGCCCCTCCCCGCACTCAGTCGTTTGGACCATCCCCTGGGAGGCAGCATGGCAAGAGATTTGGACTCAGATAGACCTGAGTGCCAGGGCTAAGGCTCCTCACTTTTATTTGATGATGATGATGATGATGATGTCCTTGCCTCACAGCTTGCGGGATCTTAGTTCCCCGATCAGGGATCGAACCTGGGCCCCAGCAGTGAAAACGCGGAGTCCTGACCTCTGGATCGCCAGAGAATTCCCAGGCTCCTCAATTTTAAAATGAGACAAACAAACCTCACGTCACTGCGTGGCTTGAGGACAAAATGAGACGGCATGAATCTCCCAGCACCAAGGCCAGCACAGAGTGGGTGCTCAGTACCTTTTAAATCCCCCCTGACATCCCAGACCTGGGAGGTGCACGTGCAGCGCCGCTGCTCCCCTGGGCTCGGGGTTCTTGTCTAGAGGATTTGTCAGCTGCTGCCCTCTCGTGGGCAATGCACGCAAAGCCATCCCCGGCCTCCCGGGGCCTTGATATAACGGAAGAGAGGCCCAGTGGAACCAAGGTTTCTGGGGACTTGAAAGAACTTCCTCAGACTCGACTCGCTTCTATTCCCAAGGCCATCCTCCAAGTGTTGTTCTCCGGAAAAACCACTCCTGTGGCCGGGGCAGGTCCCGCAGGGGAGAGCGGGTAACTCACAGCCGGTCTTGACTTGCGCCTGGGAACCACCACCCCTGCCAACCCGGGTATTTCGTCTTCCCCACAACCCACAGAAGGGCCTCTTTGAAACCTCCTTATAGGCGAGGAAACTTTGGCCCCGCGGGTGAGGGTTTAGGGCCGCACCACCTGTGTTGGCCTTAATCAGGTAGTTCCCATCCCTGATGAACTGGCAGTGGTGGCCTTCCAGCCGGACCATGAAGGGAATAGGGAGGGTTGAACTTCGGAGCTTTTCTGTTTCTAGAGGACTGAAGACCTTTTAGCAAGCAGGTGGGATAAGGGTGGAGAGTGGGGTGCCCGGCGGCCGCTGGAGGACGGCAGTGCCCTTCTCTGGCCTCCCTCACATCTGTCAAGAAAGGTGGACACAGGCCTGGCGGCCCCGGAGTCCCTTCCCAGGGAAAGCTTCGGCTGTGCGGGTCCTCCCCACCCCGGCCCAGCCCCTCCTTCTCCCAGTCCTCCGCCTGGAAGTGCTCCCGGCTCCGCCAGGCAAGATGAGACGCGGAGGCCCGGTTTCGTTTTCGGAGACCAAGTACCAGAAGGAGGCACCGACTGGCAGGAACGGGCCTGTGGAGCAGGGGTCCCGGCGCCCCCTTACGGACTCGTGCGCCCACTGAACCCGCTGTGCGCCGGACCCCGCGCCCCAGCCCGCCCCGCCCCGGCGCCCAGGCCCGCCCCCTGCCCCGCCCGCGCCCGCGCCGCCGCGGGTCAGCGTCCCCGGCCACCCGTCCGGAGCCGCCGCGAGCCGCCGCCATGGGCCGGGCCCGGCCGGGCGAGTGCGAGCCGTCCAGCCCCGGCCCCGCCGCGCCGCCCGCGGCCCCGCCGCGCCGCACCCGCGCCCTGGCGCTGCTCGGAGCGCTCCTCGCCGCCGCCGCCGCTGCCGCCGCCGCCCGGGCCTTCGCTCGCCACGCCGAGGCCCAGGCGGCCGCGCGGCAGGTCCGAGCCGGCGGGGAGGGCGCGGCGGCCGGGAGACTCGGGTGGGCCGGGGCAGCGGTGGGGCTCGCAGAGGGACCGGGCTCCGAGGGGCGGGGGTCGGGTGGGGGCCGGAGGGCCGGGAAGGCGGCAGGGAAGTGATAGGAAAACGGGGCTCCAGGGGTCGGGCAGACTTGGAAGGACTGATGGGGGAGGTGAGAGGACTGGCCCAGTGTGAGGCAGGAGCTGGGACAGGCTGCAGGGGGACAGTGCAGACAAAGCGTAGAGCAAAGGTGGGACCCGAGCATCTGGACTGGCCGGCAGTGCTGGGACGGTGGGGAGGGGAGACCGGAGAGGACAATGGGTGGACCAAGAGGGTGACACGAGATGGGCGGGATGGGCCCAGATAGAAAGGGGGCACTTAGAGAGTGGACAGTGGATGAAGGCTCAGCGTGAAGCAGGGACCAGGAGGGATGGGAAGGGGGACTGGGGCCCTGGGGCGTGCAGAGGTGGCGTTTGGACAGATGGGCTGGGAGATGGGATGAGAGAACCCAGGAGGATGTGGCGGGAGCAGCTCCCTCCGCCCGTTTGGGATGCCAGTTGGGTGTACAACTGCTCAGCCCAGCCACCTCCTCCCGAGCAGGACTCGGCGCTGAGAGCCCTGGGGACAGAAGGCCTCTTCCTCTTTTCCTCTCTGGACACTGACGGGGACATGTACCTCAGCCCCGAGGAGTTCAAGCCCATTGCTGAGAAGCTGACAGGTACCGGGAGAGGCTGGGGACTAGGCAGGAGGGAGCCGGGGCACCGCCCTGGACTTCTTGGTCTGTGTCTTCTGTGTCTGCCCTGAACAGAAGGGCTGCCTGGAGTAGGGGGAGGATGGTGCGTCCTGGCAGCCCTGGGGTCCTCCCAGCTCTGACACTTTCCGGCTGGTGGTTTGGGCGAGCTGCTTCAACATGGGCACCCACACATACTCGCACACCCAAGCCTGTTCTCCTCACGTGTGACTAAAACTAGTTAACATTCCCTGACCACCTTCTCAGGACCAGACATGGCTTTAAGCGCCTCCTGTGAGTCATCTCTTTAATCATCACAGTGCCTGTGAGACGGACACTGTCCTGATCCTCACGTGCATAGTTTAGGAGACGGAGGCGCAGGAAGGGTCTCCAGCCTGCGCAGGCTGGAAAGGTGCAGAGCCAGGATTAGGGGCCTTCTGTCTTCAGGTCCTGCACCGGCTCATTTGAAGCTTAGAGAAAAATGTCTGCAAAGTGCCCACCATTGCAGTAGGTAGTCAATAGACGGGAGCTATTACCATTACTGCTCAATATTAAACTGCTCGGGAGCTGTCAGATTCCTATCCCACCTTGTTACCCATTGTTGCCTGGTTGTAATCAGTGATTTTTATTGTAAAGATGAGGGGCCGAAGCATTCTAATGAATTATAAAATGCCTCTCTCACTGCTCCATCACCACCCTAACCTCTGTGTCCATATCTTGGGATGTTTCTTGAACTTATGAACTTGGGCATCTACTTGTTACCCAAATTGCCTGGTGTAAGTAGGTCAATAGATGGGAAAGACTAGAAAGAGGCACGGGCTGCTCTCAGGCAGGTAAGCGCCAAAGGACCGTGATGGGCTTTCTGTGTCTCAGGATGGGTCAGGTAGGTCAGCCACGTGCTGACCCGCTGGCCTTTGGTCACTGCCGGAGGAGGAGGGTCAGATGAAAAATGCTAATTTGCTGGAGCGGTGTGTCGGTGCCTCCCAGGGGCAGTCAGTACTGTCATGAAAGCAGATGGGCAGATACACAGCTCAGCCCTGTGTGGATTTGCTTTGACTTCTTATTTTGCACACACTTCTCCGAGCAGCCACACAGCCACCTCCTTGTCCTTTTTTATGGCCAGAGAGCAAGAGTTCCCTCACGATGACGTGTTGGCCAAGCTTGCTGGGCTTGCGGGTGCTTTTAATTTTTTCACGCAAATCTTTTTCTCCATCAGGGGGAAAAGAGTCTCTCCCTCAGTTACCTCCTAGGCCACTGTGAGTGCAAAACGGGACCAAGTTTCTGGGAGAACAAAAAACAAAACCAGAGAAACACCAAATCTAAGCAGGAAGTAGAGGCAAAGAGTCCTCTCTAGTTGGTACAGTTGTGTGCGTTTAACTTTCTGCTTTATACCTTAAAAGTTTTACAAGTTGTCAGTAGTGAGCAAATTTTACTTGTAAGTCAGGAAATAAACCTTTTTATTAAAAAACCAAAGAGCCATAAAATGCTGGGCGTCATTCATAATTACCTGTGACAACAGTTATGTAATTGGATAAGCAAGCCAGCTGGTATAACGCTGCACATTCCCGTTGTTCCCTTCCCCGGAGGTTTCCAGGTTGCTGTTCTGAAATTTTGTTGCCTTGACTTACAAATGCAGAAGTAGCCATGGTTCTTAAGAACAGGGCTTTGCATCAGGAGCCACTGGGGAGCGTTCATCGGGAGCACGTTTTCCAGATTCTAGCCCCTGAAGACTCTGACTCAGTAGGTCTGAGGGGGGTCCTGGGCATCGGTAGTTTAAAAAGGCATCCTGGTGATTCTGATGCTTCCTGGTTAAGAATGCACCCATTTTAATGCACCCATTCAGTCTGTCAGTCCAGCCTGTCAACAAATGCCAGGCGTGGTCTCTACCAGCAAGAGAGCAGTTGTAACAGGACCCACCCATGCTTCGTCCCATTATCTGTGTCGTGGGACCCTGCCCTGCTGTTAGGCACCCCTTCTGCAGTAGGCATCATGCCTCCCTTAAAGCCTTCATCGTGACTCCCTCCACCCTTGAAAGACTACAGACTTGGCAGGTCTCTGAGCAGGAAGAGATCTGACAAATCAAGTTCAGCCACTGCCAGTCCAGCCCCTCGTACTGATGGGGAAATGGGCCACCCAGGAAACAGGGAGAAGCAGGTGTCCTCACTTCTGGACCAGTGCTCTTTCTGGGACACCAAAGATGACCTGATTCCACGTCCCCTGACCTCTCTGAGCAGCCTTTGCTCTCCATGAGACCCTCATGACGGGACAGGCACGGGAGCGTGGGCTCCATCTCTAATGTGGGAAAACCGGAGAGGATGAGTGATTTGCCCCAAATTGTCCAGGAAATGGAGCCAACCTCACCCCCGAGCTGGGCTGAGGGAAGGGGGACAGTGAGAATGGCCTTTCTGCAGCCAGCCTGGCCTGGTGGAAAGAGCACACATTAGAGTCAGAATTAGGTTTGAGCCCTAGCCCTGTGGATCCCCAACCATGAAACCACCGGTAATAGCAATACAGCTGACATTTATTACGGGTTTACTCTGTACTAGGCCTGGATTATCTCATTTAATCCTCATAACAAGCCACTGGGCCGACCATCACACAAGCTGGTGAGGAGTGGGGCTAGGATTTGAACCCAGGTCGTCTGGTTCCTAAGCCTTTGAGGAAACTTTTGAGATCTTAATGCCCCCGCAAGAAGGTTGTGGTTGATCGTAGGTTTAGAGTAAAACAGGCCTGGATTTGAATCCTGATTCACACACTACCTAGCTGTGTGTCCTTGGGGAAGTGACTTCACCTCTCTGAGCCCCCAGTTTCTCATTTGTAAAATGAAATTGATAATACTGCCTTCACAGGGTTACTGTGAAACTAAAATGTGATATACATTGGAGAAAATGTGTATGTGTGATATACCATGTGGTATACATATGTACACATTATATATCATACATATACAATTTGTGTATGTTTGATAAACGATGTGATCTATATTGTTACTTTGTTGATTGTTACCTGTTACAGCCCCACCCCCACCCCCATCCCTGCCAGGCCTGGCTCCCTTAATCCCTGGCCAGTGTGGACATCCTGAGAGAAGTGAGGCCCTGCCATCTAAGGCAGGACCCCTCTCCAGCGACCTGTATCTCACAGGGTCAACTCCTTCGGCCAGCTATGAGGAGGAGGATCTGCCCCCTGACCCCAGCGAGGAGACACTCACCATAGAAGCCCGTTTCCAGCCTCTGCTGCCAGAGTCCATGACCAAGAGCAAAGATGGGTTCCTAGGGGTAAGTTGGGGCAGGGGGTCCCCCACAGGCGGAACCAGAGACAGAGGGACCATCTGTGTGCGCTCACCTCCTGAGAATGGGTCTGTGCTCTGCTCATCTTTCCTTCTTTCTGTCTTTCCTCCCATCTTTTATCAGCACCCTCTGTGCACCCAGTGCGCCAGGCCCTGGGGGTCCAGAAGTGGGTGCGATGCTGTCCCTGCTGTCCAGGCACACAGTCTGGTAGGGGAGGTAGGAGGGATAGGCATGAGCCTCTGACCCAGAGTGGGGATCTGGGTGGCCTCCTGGAGGGAATGACATTTGACAGTGACTGCAGGGGACGAGGCCTCAGCCCGCTGTCAGCAGGGGTGGGAGAAGGATCCGGCTGGAGGAAACAGCAAGTGCAGAGACCGAGCGGATGCAGCCGCAGCCCTTGTAATCATTACTTGCTGCAAGTCAGTCTTTCCCCCCAGGCTGTGAGTTTCCTCAGGGCAAGGCCGGTGACTCACACATTTGTGCCTCCCCAGGCCCCTAGCACAGTGCCTGGAGCCTGACAGGTGCTCCATTGAGCCCCGATGAACCCGGACCTGAGGTTCAACCCCTGGCAACGGCTGTAGGGTGGGGATGACCCTGACAGTGCCATCCTAACCCGCCCTGTGGTTAGGACCCGAGGCCCTGTGGACAGGGTCTCAATCCCTCCCAGGCCCTGCCCGCCTTTCCCGCTGTCTCCCCTGCGCTCTCCTCTCAGCTTTGCGCTACTCCAGATGTCCGGGCTTTCTTCCAGCTGAGAGCCTTCTCATATGCTGGTCCCTCAGCCAGGAACAACCTTCCCTCTTTGCCTCACTCACAGCCCCTCAGCTTTTACAGCTCAGCTGAACTGTCATTTCAGCAGGAGATGCCAGGCAGGCCACTGAGGGCAGAGAGAAGGGGTGGCTGGACCCAGGGCACGGGGGACACGTGCAGGGGCATCCTGGTCAGTGGGGCTGGAAGAGAAGTTGCCAGATGGCAAAGGGCCTCAGCTGCCTAACTTTGGCCTCCGTTCTGCAGCAGCAAAATACCATAGCAGATTTTGAAAGAGGAGAATTCTCTCATCAGATCTGGGCTCTCCAAACTGGCAGCTGGGGAGAAAAGGGAGGCAAGAAGACCAGTTCCCAGGAGGGAGGGGGAGACAGGTGGGGGGAGGCCATGGTGATGGAGAGGAAAGGCAGCCCGGGGGATGCTGGGAAAGGAAGAAAGGTAGGGTGTGGCTACTAATGGAAAGGGAGGGAGGGGGAGTTGAGGTGACTCGGGCTTCTGGCTGGTGGCCAGGTGCATGGGGCCCATTGCCCGATGGGGGTTGGAGGTCTGGTAGGGAGGGTATGAGGTCAGTTTGGACTGTTGAAGTTGAGTTCCCTGAGAGATGTCCAGGGGGAGAGTCCAGTAAGATCTGGGTGGAGAAAGGCCCGGCATTGATGGGCTGAAGTGATGTCTGAGCAGATGAGTCCCTCCTACAGGGCAGAGAGAACAGGGTGGGGCAGGTGCAGGGGGCCCACCTGCACGTACAGGGGAGATGGGTCCGGAGCAGCACCCCAGCCCTGCGTCCCTAGCTCAGCCCCCTATTGTGGGCCGCTCCGCTAGGAGCTTGCCAGCCTGTGAACAGGACGCAGCAGGCGGGCAGGCTCTGCCTGGCCCCGCAAGCCAGCCCCGCTTTGAGAACTTGCCTGTGAAACCCCTCTCCTCCCACCTCAGCTTCCCACTGAGCCCGGGTCCCATCACCAGGGAGGTCAAAGGTGGGGCAGCTCCCTGGTGGCTGAGCACCCTGAGGGGTGCCAGGCACTCACTGTCCTGGCGGCCACTGATGGTGGCCCAGAAAGGCAGGGAGGAGCTACTGAAGGTGCAGCTTTGACCAGGGGACCTGCATGCCCCAAGGTTCCGCCTCTGCTCCAGGCAGATGTGCAGAGAGGCCTGCAGAGCGTCTGACCCTCATTCTCTCCCACCCTTCAGCTCAGCAGCTACCAGTGGGGTGGATTACTGATGAGGAAATGGCTCAGGGAAGGCCTTTTGCCAGGGGTGCCCAGCCAGCGTGGCCCAGGCTATAATTGAAGCAGGGTGCTCTCTGGGGGTGCCCTTCCTTCCCCTTCTCTGCGGTCTCATCCTGCTCTTGGCCCTAGAGGTTTCACCCAAAGGTGGCTGCCACCTCCCTCCGCAGACTTAACTCCAAACCTAAACTCTGACTCGTCAGCGGGACATTAGCTGCAGGGAGGAGACTTGGTGGGGGGATTAGAGAGCAGAAAGCAAGGCCAGTGGGCGGGGAGAAGAAACCCAGGGCAGGGCGGGGCACCCAGGGTTGGTCTGCTGGCAGACCAGACAAGAGGCAGGCAGGACTGTGTGAGGCCCGGGACCTGGGCTTGGAGAGGGAGGGAAGAGGCCGTGAGAAGCCCCCTCACAGAGCCCCCTGTTCCAGTCCTGGGGGGCCCCTCCAGCTGCCTCTGCTCCCCTGCCCTCGAGCGAGCTGTTCCGGCCTGGGCTGGACCTGAGGGGCCGCAGGGGCACGGCTTCTCTGGGCAAGGGGCCGGGGAAGGTGAGATGAGCCTCAGCTCTGGCAGGAGAGTGCCAGGCTCGTGGCCGTGAGCAGGCAGGAGCCTCCCGGGTCCCTCTGCTTCCTGGGCTTGTGGGTTGGCTCAGGGCTCGAGGAGACCTCCGCACACGCCTGGGACGTTCTCAGTGCCCCAGAGCTTCGACTTTCCTCTGCCCCAGGTCTCCCGCCTGGCCCTGTCCGGCCTCCGCAACTGGACGACCGCAGCCTCGCCAAGCGCGGTGTTTGCCGCCCGCCACTTCCGGCCCTTTCTTCCCCCTCGGGGCCACGCGGAGCTAGGCGAGCCCTGGTGGATCATCCCCAGTGAGCTGAGCGTCTTCACCGGCTATCTGTCCAACAACCGCTTCTACCCACCGCCCCCCAAGGGCAAGGAGGTGAGGGTAGCCCGTGGCAAGCCCCGGGGCCCTGCCCCCCAGCCCCAGCACGGCCCCTCCCCATCGGCAGCTGGACCCCCGGGGCCACGCCTACCCCACCTGCTCTCTGGCCTGCCTCTGGCCCCGCCCCCACCTGGGCCCCAGGTCCAGAGCTGACCCTCACCCAGGGGAGCTGGGCCCAGCAAGCCAGCCCAGGTCCCACTGCCCTCCCCCCAGGTCATCATCCACCGGCTCCTGAGCATGTTCCACCCTCGGCCCTTCGTGAAGACCCGCTTTGCCCCTCAGGGGGCCGTCGCCTGCCTGACCGCCACCAGCGACTTCTACTACACCGTGATGTTCCGGTGAGGGGTCCTGGCAGCCCCATCCTTGCCTCCCACCTGGGCCTGGGACTCCAGGGAAGCACAGATGGGTTGAGCACCAGGAGGCAGGGCCTGACTCAAAGCCCCCAGCTCCACCACTTACCACCCTGTGGTCCCGGGCAAGCAGCCTTGGCTCTCTGAGCCTCACTTTCCTCATTGTGCATCAGGGCGGTGGTGACTTCCTCCAGGAGGAAGAGAAAAGGTGTTGAATGTGCTTAGCATGGGGTTGTTGGCCGTGATTGTCATCCACACAGAAGGGGGTGCGTAAGAGCTGTGACACCAGGCCACACACGCCCTGGAGGGCTCAGAGGAGACTTGGGCAAGGCTTCCGGGGAAGGCAGCACATGAACTGGGCCCTGAAGGATGGGCAGCACTTGGAGGGCGTCCCTTCTGCCTGCCCCACACACGTCTTCCTCCCCCGTCCAGCCCTTTGCCCTGCACAGAGTCTGGCCAAGAGTTCCAGGCTTTGGGGCAGAAGTGAGAGGGCAGGTGGGCAGGCTCTGCTCAGCAGGGAACCTGCTCCCAGCCGGGCCCTTTCCCTCCAGCATCCACGCGGAGTTCCAGCTCAGCGAGCCGCCCGACTTCCCCTTCTGGTTCTCACCCGGCCAGTTCACGGGCCACATCATCCTCTCCAAAGATGCCACCCACGTCCGTGACTTCCGGCTCTTCGTGCCCAACCACAGGTGAGAGCCTTGGCTCCGGCCCCGGCACCCTGCTCCTGTTTCCCCCCACCAGCTCCAGGAGCTCAGATGCAGGGGCCCAGAGGCCCCCGCAGTCTCTCCCCAGAGCTACTTCTCTTGGGAGGGGCCTAGAGCTGACCCAGGAGGAGGTAGCTTGAGGTGGGCTGAAGGGGGTCATTCCATCGTCTGATAGGTGCGTCCCAGGTGCTCTGTGGGCCTGGCCTCCCAGCTCAGTGCTGGGACTCAACGCAGCGGCCGACAGCCCCTCCCTGAAGATGGAACTGCCCCCCACACCCGCCCCATACTGTTGACAGACCTCCAACAGACCCGTAACCACAGCCTGCTCACGCCACCCTAGGCGAAGGCCAGCAGGTGGGGAGGGACCCAGCTGGTCAGGGTCCAGGAAGGCCTCCCAAAGGAAGGGACGTCTATGCAGCGACCTGGGGGCTGAGGAAAGTTTAGCCAGGCAGAGGGAAGGGCACATACAAAGGCCTAAGCAGCAGGCCCTCCACGCCTGCAGTTGCTACCACAGACCCTGGGGGGCCAGGGGGCGGCTCCTGGGAGGGCTCAATGCCAGTCACCTGCCTGCTTGCCTGCCTGACCGCTCAGGGGCGGCCTCTTGGCAGGGAAGCAGGGGACGCAGAGAGTCTTTCCAGATTCCTCCCTGATAGCACGCAGCCGCTTAGTGAACCTGAGTGACTCTGTGCAGGGACAAGACCTGGGCTGAGAGATGAGGGGCCCAGAGCGAAGTCTCAGCCGTGGCACCCGTGGCTGTGGGCAAGGCCCTGGACCCCTCCAGGCCTCAGTTTCCTCATCTGCTAGATGGGAGGCTGGCTCCTGGCCAGGAGTGAGGGGGTCATTGGGACAGCCTGGGAAGAGAAAGTTGCCCCCAGGACCAGGAGCGGTTTCCTCTCAGTCCCCCGAGGGAGGGAGCATCCTGGGCCCACGGGGAAAATGAGGAGGAAGGACGAGCTCTCCTCCTCCTTCCTCGCTCATCGGGCAAGCCCCTGTGCTGCAGGGGCTCAGCCCAGGGTTGGAGGTGGGGTCCTGGACTGAATGAAACAGAAGGAGGGGGCAACTGCTCCTGGGCCTGTGTCTCAGGCCTAGACCACGAGACCGCTGACCGGCTCTGAGGGCACCCAGCTCACCCTGACTGCTTCACCTGCCCAAGGTGGTTGGTTGTCTGTCCTGGGGCGCCCCCATGTGGCGGATCTGCAGGTTGCACATGCTCAGGCCAGACTTCCCGCTGGGGGAGGCACTGATGAGTGCTGCCTCAAAGAGTCATGGATCGTGGACAGTGCATGAGCCATGGGTATGGAAGCCCTTCGTGAACTGTAAAGGGCTGGGCCAGTGGAGGGTGGTATGGTCACAGTGCCTTCCAAAGAGGCGGCCTGGGGAGAGGAAAGGACCCAGGCTCTGCCGTCAGAACTTCAGTGGCTCTGGGACCTTGGGTTCACCCTGCCAAGTCTCAGCATCCTCATCTATAAAATAGGGTCAGCTGCATGCTTTCAGTGAGATAAAGTCCGACATCTGGTTAATGGGCCTTGATGACGGTGGTGTTCTTCCCTGGCCACCCTCTCGCCTGTCCCCAGGTCTCTGAATGTGGACATGGAGTGGCTGTACGGGGCCAGCGAGAGCAGCAACATGGAGGTGGACATCGGCTACATACCCCAGGTGAGTGCACAGGGGGTCCCTACCCAGGTAGGAAGGTGGGGCTCAGCCTGGCTGCAGGGAGGCCCAGCTGGCTAGGAGCCTTGGGGCAGTGAAAGACAGAGTTCCTGCAGGCTGAAGCCACTGTCCCCAAAGCAGGATCCTAGGAAGCCACCTGTTCTTCCTAGCCAGCATCTGCCATGGGTCCTCAGATGGCTTCACACTGGCTGGACACTGGCTCTGTCCTGGACTCACTGCACAGCCTTGACCAGGCCCTTCCCTTCCCTGGGCCTGTCTCCCCACCTCTGCAATGAGTGGCGTATCTTTGAGGATCTCTCGGGGCCCCTGGAGGACTCAGGCCCCTCGCTGAGACGTCCCTCAGTGACATCATCCCTCACTGACCTCTGGCCTAGATGGAGCTGGAGGCCATGGGCCCCTCAGTGCCCTCTGTGATCCTGGACGAGGATGGCAACATGATCGACAGCCGCCTGCCCTCAGGGGAGCCCCTCCAGTTTGTGTTTGAGGAGATCACGTGGCAGCAGGAGCTGAGCTGGGAGGAGGCCGCCCGGCGCCTGGAGGTGGCCATGTACCCCTTCAAGAAGGTGAGGCCAGACAGGGTAAGGGGCGGGGTTGGGATCCCTGGGGCTGGGTCCAGAGCTGTGGGAGCAGCGGGTGGGCACTGGGCGTGGGATGCCGTGCAGGGCTTGCTGCTGAGGCTGCCTCCCTGTGGGGCCCAGCCTGGGCCGGGGAGCCTCCCCTTTGCCCTTTAGAACTTGGAGGAGGCATCCCCTGGCTCAGCATCACCCCTTCACACAGACACACAGACACACACAGACACACACTGCAAACATACATGCATATGTACACGCACACGTATATACACTACAGACACACACTACATGCACATCACACACTCAGCCCCTGAATGGGACCCTGGCGGCACACGATAGCTTCTCTCTGTCTCGACTTGGCCCCAGGTCACCTACCTGCCGTTCACCAAGGCCTTTGAGCGAGCCAAGGCCGAGAACAAGCTGGTGCACTCAGTCCTGCTGTGGGGGGCCCTGGACGACCAGTCCTGCTGAGGTGAGGGAGACCCTTCCAGTCTGAGGGGAGAAAGGGGGGCAGACTTCATACCTTGTGGGTGCAGGAGGCCCTGAGACCAATGGCGCTCTCCTGTGTCAGTATGAGGGACTCAGGGACGACATGGGGTGGGGTGTGGGGTGAGGGCTCGCAGGCTTCTGCGCTAAGCCCAGAGGAAGCTGCTGGACACAATAGAAAGAGCCCAGCTCAGCCATTTTCAGCCTGGAGACCTTGGCCAAGTAACTCCTTCCCTGAGCCTCAGTTTTCTCAGCAGTAAGAGGGTAATGTACTTACCTCCCAGAGTTGTGAAAACAGACGTGAAAGTGCCTGTACTCTGTGCAGTGTTTCACACGAGTGAGAGAAGGTAGTGCCAGAGCCTGGGCTGCATTCACTTATTCAGAAAATTCAACGAAGACCCACTGGTGCAAAGTTCTTTGGGTGCCTGACATTGGGTACAAAGATGAGCAAACAATGGCCCTGCCCACATGCAGCCAATCGACAAACATCCTGGGCACCTCCCGTGCCGAGCCATAGGCTAGGTGTTGGGCACCTTGCACTGAGGAAGTCAGAATCAGCCCCAGTTCTCAGGGAGCACACAGTGTGTGCAGAAGGCAGACGGTGAATGAACAAGTACAAGCGTGGTGAATTTACACAAGGCATGGTCCTGAGTGGCACGAGAGTGTGTAACGGGGGGTGGCGGGGTCAGGGGAGGCTTCTTTAGAGAAAGTGACATATAACCTGAGACTTCGAAGGATGAGGAGGATGAGTTTTCCAAGTGACAGAGGAAGTGTTTTAGGCAGAAGAATTGTCTGTGCAAAGGCCCTGGGACACAGGTTAGTGGATTTAAGAAGCTGTCACTGTCGAGAAGCCCCTGGGCCAGGCAGACCCCCAGCCAAGTCTCAGCCCAGGATGCCAGTATGTTACTGAAGTTAGTTACAGCTGCCATTTATTCCTCACCTCCTCTGTGGTAGATGCTTTGAATCTGTTTTTTCACCTGGCTGCACTGACCGTTCTACAGTTGATGAGGTTTACTGCTGGTAGAAAACCCAGTGAGACATGCAGGGTGCCTCACCCACCTGGCCTTCCCTCTCCCGGAACAGGTTCAGGGCGGACTCTCCGGGAAACTGTCCTGGAAAGTTCGCCCATCCTCACCCTCCTCAACGAGAGCTTCATCAGCACCTGGTCCCTAGTGAAGGAACTGGAGGACCTGCAGGTGAGTGGCAGGCGGGCAGGAAGAGCCCCATGGCAGCCCCTGGGACAGTGCTGGGAGCCGAGGTGTCAGGAGTGTGCCCAACTGTCCCCATAGAACAACCAGGAGAACCCATCCCACCAGAAGCTGGCCAGCCTGCACCTGGAGAAGTACAGCTTCCCCGTGGAGATGATGATCTGCCTGCCCAATGGCACCGTGGTAGGTCCCCCACCACTCATCCCTGGCCCCGGGCCAGGCACCACGGGGCAGAGGAAGTGGCAAACAAGGGGCACGGCTTACAGACCTCATCAGGCTCCAGGTCTGGCTCTACCACTTCCTGGCTGGTGTCTTAGCCAGTCCGAGCCTCAGTTATCCCCTGATGTCCCCTCGGCCTGCCTCGTGCAGATGTCGGGACGCTCCCTCAGAAAGGGAACCTCAACAGCACTTTGGGCACCTGGCAGCAGTGGGCATGGTCTAGCAGCAGAGCGGACAGGAACGTGACCTGGAAGGGAAGGCTCACCTCAGACCATTGCAGCCAGTCCTGGGATGGAAGGGAGGGAGGGACGGACAGGCCTCGTGACAGGCAGAGAGGACCTGGGGACGCCCCAGGCTGAGCCAGGCTTCAAGACCCTCTCTCTCCCTAAGGGCCCCTTACACAGCATTCACGTCGTTGCGTTGGGTTCTCACGGGAGCTTTGGGAGATAGATGAGCACGAATGCTGATCTCACAAACAAGGAAACTGAGGCTCAGAAAGGTTCAGAGACTTGGCAAAAGCTGCATAATTAAGAAGTACAGCTGCCGGGAATTCCCTGCGGTCCAGCGGTTAAGACTTGGCGCCTTCACTGCTGCGGGCCTGGGTTCAGTCCCTGGTGGGGGAATTAAGATTCCACAAGCCGTGTAGCGCAGCCAAAAAAAAAAAAAGAAAGAAAGAAAGAAAAAAAAAGAAATGGAGCTGACTTTCCAAACACGCGCCCGCCTGTGAGCCTCAGCGTCACCCGCTCTTCTGAGCAGAGCTGCCCCTTATCCTTTAAGTCCCAAGGGGTGGTCAGTGTGGGACTGAGGGATGGAAGCGGTGGGGAGCAGTGCAGGAGCAAGAGCTGGGGCTGGCCTGGAATGGGGGCGTCCGGTGAGGGCTTGGTGGCAAGGAGGAGGGTGCCAGCCAAGGGCCTTCTGTCTGAAGTTCAGAAGAGGAAAGGTCCGGGGGAGCCGGCCAGCTCGCACCCGTCCACAGGCGCCCATTGTGGTGGACTTGGCCCAGCCAGGGGTGGCGAAGCTGGGCGGACAGGACTCTACCTGGGCTGCGGGTGGCCTGTGCTCTCCCACCCGCTCGATTTGTTTGTTCGTTTACCGGGCACCTGCCCTTAAGGTGCCCCTACCTGGAACGGGAGGCAGATGGGGACACAGGCGTGTGGGCGTTTCGACAGAAGTGAGTGCGGAGTTCAGGCCTTCTGGGAACAGAGGAGAGAGGTCATGGGGCGCGGAGGCAGGGTAGGGAAAGGTGATGCCGGAAGGCATTAGGTTTCACCTGGTGGGCGAAGTGTGGAGCCCTGGAGTCAGAGGGCCCTGTGAGCAGAGGAGGAGGGGGAACGGGTAGCCCCTGCCGTCCGCCATCAGCCTCAGCGAGAACAGTTGAGGCCGCGGGGGCACTGAGCCCGGCTGGGCCCCCGCTCTCCTCACCCCACCCTTCTCCCAGGTCCACCACATCAACGCCAACTACTTCTTGGACATCACCTCTGTGAAGCCTGAGGACATCGAGAACAATGTCTTCAGCTTCTCATCCACCTTTGAAGACCCGTCCACAGCCACCTACATGCAGTTCCTGAAGGAGGGCCTCCGGCGCGGCCTGCCCCTCCTCCAGGCCTAGTGCGCCTGCTGGGCAGTGAAAAGCCTACTGGACGGGCAGCTGGACAGGCCCCTCTGCCCCGGAGCCAGAGCAGCCCTCGCACATTTCACCTTCCACCTCTCAGGCTGCCCGTGGGCTGCGGCCATCCGAGCTTTGCCTCAGTGAAGGGGGGACAGGGGGTCCTTGGCTGACCAGGTGGATGAACCTCGAGCTCCAGCTGCCACCATCAGCCTTTTACTACCCACCTGGCTCCGGAAGCCGCTTGGGACCCCAGAAGAGGGCCCGGGGTCATCTCCCTGGACCTCACTCACTCAGGCACATAGTCCCGGCCCTTGCAGGGCGAGTAGTAGGGAAGAGTGGGTGCTAGGAAGACAGGGCCACCCCTCTCCTTACCTTCACCCCGTCCCAAAGGAAACATCAAGAAGCCCTGGCCTGAGTGTGTGGGCAGGCTGCCAGGGAAGCGCTCCTGTTTCTCTGGCGCCTTCTTCCTCGCATAGCCCTGACCTCCTGTGCTTGGTGTCCCCAGTGGAGTCAGTCTCAGCTGGAGACAGCCTTCTGGAAGCTCTGGGTAGGACCCTCCTTCAGAAGCGGAAATCGTACTGTACCCCTGCTGCTCCCCAGACCACTCAATCCAGCCTAACAAGAGGACCCCCCCGCCTATTTCAGGACTTACTGGAAGCCAGCTCTCTAGGGAGGTTTACCACGAAGTAAGCTTCTGCCCTTGGCAAGGAGTCCGCTGAGGCCCAGGGCCATGGCACCCCTACCGCCTACCCCAGCACAGGCCACGGCGGGACTGCAGGAGCCAGCGTCCCTGTAACACCTCCTGCCCCTCAGACCTCCGCTCCATGGAAGTGTATCCTAGTCAGAGAACACAGCATCCCCCAGAGCTGGCACTGTCCCAGCCATCAGGCAGCCCAGACCAGCCCGTCCACCACTGGGTGGCCACTGACTCTCCTTGGCCTCTCTTAGGGCCTTGGTCCACATCCTGAGCCACTGACCACGGCCAGTCTCTTTTTTATACACGCAGGAAAAGTGTTTTTATGTGAACTTTCTCACAGTTTATATGTATTTTTGATAGCCCCGGCACTGAGGAGAAAGGAGGGGGCAGTGGTACCCCCCAGCAACTGCCCCATGATGGCTGGATCTGAAAGCCTAGGTGGATCCAGCTTGATGTCTTTGCAGTTGCTGCTGTGGGAAGAAACACCCCTCTCTTCCTTCTCCTCTTCCAACTGTTTAAAAATAGTCCTCAGAGGGTCAGTATACCCCCTGCTCTATCCTTGTCCTCTGCTCAGGCCCGTGAGGGGCCCTTGGGCTTTCCTAAAGCCCCCTCCGCTGCCCACCCCTGCCCTCGCTTATGCCCCCTCCGCCACCCCACAGGGGGACTCCCTCCTGATCCTGGAAGAGGAAGGCAGGCAAACATTTCCTCAGATGCGCTCCCAGGCCTCCCACCTGTCACTGGAGCTTCCACACTGAGTCTTCCTCACAGACTGTCATGTTCTCAGTGTTGTATCAAGTATCGTAATAATGGCCAGTTACCAAGAGCTTTCTCTACCTAAAGCACTTGGTTAAGGTCACGTGCATTTCCTCATTTAATCCTCACAACAGACGTGAGGCAGATATTAACCATTCCCATTTTGCAGATGAAGGAATTGGGTCTCAGGAAAGTGAAGTGACTTGCCCGAGGTCACTCAGTGGTAGGGTTGAGATTCAGCCTGTGTCTTGATGTTGGAGTGTTTTGTCTTGCACTACACATGCCATCCCCCACCCCGTCCCCTCTCTCCCGTGTCTGTTTTCACTGAGATGAGAAACAAAGCCTTTCAAACCAGAATGTCTTATTCCTCTCTGTTCTCCAGAGCAAATGAGGCGTGAGCCAACAAGCTCAGCCCAGTTCTTTGTGTCCCTTCTGGAAGGCGGTGCTTCCATGCGGCTTACAGGGAGGGAGGGCACCGAGCCTGTCTCAGTGCTTCCAGGCACGGGTGGCAGTAGCCTGTCCCATGAGCCACCCAGTGTCAGCAGGCTCAGCCCTCCCACCTCGCAGGCTTTTCCCCTCACTCTGGTCTGGGAAGGCCGGCAGCGTGATGAGCGACCCGTACCCTGTGAAAGGTGAAGCATGCTTGGGCTTTCTGCATCCTCACCTGATGCCTCTGCCTCACCCCCCACCTGAGCCCTGAGGCTCATGGTGGGGGAGGGCCCCAGCTGCCCTCTTTTGTCACCCCTCTGCCACTTCCCTCCCCTGTCCCCAGTGTGTCCTATAATAAAATTGGAGATTAGGGTGGTTCTAAGTGCCTTTCCTTTGAGCTGGATGTTCAGTTCTGTCCTCGGTCTCATTCCTCTGCCGGGATTGGCTTGGCAGGTGGGCAAGGGAGCATGGCTGGAATGCCTTTGGAGACTATCTTATTTGTCACCAGAAGGCTTGAGTGATTTGCTTAAAATAAATTTGTGATAGACCTAGAGGAAGAACTTACTATTTTTAGAATCTGGTGCTCTGTGTTGAGAAAGATTCTGAATTTAAACCCATCATCTTAGAAGCAGGGCATGAGACAGGCATTAGGTAAATTTCTTTGAGGGTGTGAACTTCAGGAAAAACCTGTAAAAGAAGGATTGAAGCAGAAGGGGGAAAGGAAGAACCTTGAGCAGGGGTAGAGTCTCAAAGCCAAGCCTTGGCCAGATCGCAGGAGCAGGGCTCTAGAGCACAAACCACACTGCCAAGTTGAACTGGCCTCTTGTACCCTGTATCAGTCAGTCAGTGCTTTAGTGGGTAGGGTAACTTACCAGGTTAGGGCTTCCATTCTGAGAATGGGGCAGCTGTGAGTAGCCAACACAGCTGCTGGGGGATGGATTCACAGGTTGGGTAAAAGGGATCTTTGGGGAGAACCAAGGAAAGGCAACTAGAGTGGATTTGCAAGATCTGCCATTGCCCAGGATGGGAAAGCAATGATTAAAGCAACAATTTGTCATCGCGGAAAGAGGGCTGGACCTGAAACTCCAATTTCATCATTTGAAATATGGTGGGGATCAGGGTGGACACAGTCTCTGACTAGGACCAGCTACATAGTTTGCAGGATCCAGTGCAAAATGAAAATGCAGGGCCCTGTTGAAGAAAACTGTTTTGTTAATTTCAAGAGGTCAACAACAGGGCATTAAAGCGAGAACGAGTCAGTCTGAGCATGAGGCCTGTGTGACTGCACAGGTTCTCCCTGCCATGAAGCCCATCCATCCCTGGCAGTTAGGACTTGCAAGCTTTGAGCCCGAAAAACTGCAGCCTGGGAGCCAGGCACAGCCACGTGCTGAAGTCAGAGGAGGGCATGTGACCCAGGCCTGGATGCCGTGGAGACAGGACCCTGGAGGTTTGAGCACGAAGAGGGAGTGGGTGAGTGAGACTGGAAGGAATGTGGGTCTCTTTCGCAATGCCTCTGGTGTCTTTCCCCATCAATCTACCCATCTGATCAACCAACTCACTGTACCGTGTGTGTGTGTGTGTGTGTGTGTGTGTGTGTATGAGAAAGAGAGAGAGAGAGATACATAAAGGCTAAAATAAAAGAAAGCTACAAAGCACTGGAGGGCAGGAGTCAGAGAAGAGGCGCATTCTTGCTGCAGAGAAGACTGTGGAGGGTCTTGGCTGGGAAGCATGAACTGTGAAGGCACCAGGGCGAGATGAGGCAACCAAGCAGTAAGTCTGGGGCCTTGAACGCCAGAGGGAGGATTCTGAAGTTTGCACTAGGGGTGGGGACAGCAGTCACCGATCAATTGGGGGGCCGAATAGCAACTCAGACCCCTTCCAGAAGTCGCTTCGGGACTAAGCGCGGAGAGCGCCAAGGAGGCCGAGACCAGCGGCGGATGAGACCAGGCAGGCCTCAGGGATCTCCAAGCGCAATCAGCTTTTCCCCAGGGCTTTGACAGGCTGGGGCGCGGCCTCGGGTGGGCGTGCCTCCTCCCTCGGGATCGGCAAGTGCACCGCCCCCCCCTGCCCCGCGCAGAGCCCTCGCTCGCCCCGCCCCCAGCAGGGCCCGCCTTCCTAGGGCGAGCGCCGCCGCGGCTCGGTGCGCAGCTGCTAGGGATCGCTTCCGGGGGGCGGGTCAGCGGAAGTGAGGGCGGTTGAGGCTGGGCGGCCGGCTGTGGTAGGAGGGGCCGTGAGGTGAGTGAGTCCGGAGCCGCAGTGTGAGGTGAGACTAGGTCCGAGCGCCGCCCCGGAGCGGGAGCGCGGCCTTCCGGCCCGGCTGTCGCGCGGCCTAGTGCCGGGCGCTGTGCGGTGCCCGCGGCTGCTGTGCCCGCGCCGGTTCTCGCGGGAGCCCGTGTCGTCCGCCTCACTATGTCAGGGGGGAAACTGAGTCCCCAGGGGCAGTTGCTCGCCCGAGTCAGCCAGCTGCACCAGAGCCTTCTCGTTTCGGCCGCCTCCTCGCTCCTTCCGGGACCCGGCCCCGGGCCTGTGGGTCCAAGGGCCGCCCGAGCTGCGGCGAAAACTTGGCCGACCTTGGCCCTGTCGGGTCGGGCTGTTGCGGGGGAGGGGAGGCGTGTCCCGGGCAAGGTCCTCGCGGCGGCTCCCCCGGCGCAGAACTGCGCTGAGCGCGGCGACCTCGGCGGGGACCGGGGTGATGCGGCCAGGACCCACTCGGGAGGCGCTGCGTCTCCGGCGGGGGACCGCGTGTAAACACTGGGGCAGCAGCGTCGGAAGGGGCAGTGCGCGCGCAGAGGTGGTGGGAACCAGCCGGCGCAGCCAGCGAGCTGGGGGCGTCTTCTAGCCAGACGCTTGTGGAGGGTTCAAGGCTAAGTCGGCGTTCTCGTTGGTCCGTGTCTTAATTGAACAAATGCTCGAGTGCCTGCTGTGTACTGAACGAGCGCTGGGCTGTGCCTGGGAAGTCCCCGCCCTTCGGACAAACTGCACAGCACACCGTTACCTAGTTACTGCTGCTCGAAGGAAACGCGGGGTGCCGGGCGGAGAAGGGGAGGCGATGCTTGAGTTGAGCTCCAGAAATGATTAAGGATGAGCTTGGAGAAGGGGGTGCTGGTGTTTCGAGCAGAGGCAATAGTGTGGACAAGGCCAGCGTGGCTGGAGGGCAAGGCTAAAGCAGGTGTGGCTGTGAAGTGTGCAGGGACCAGAGTGGACAGGCCTTGTAGGCTGCGGGGAGTTGGGTACACAGGGCAGAGAAAGATGAGGTTGGGCCTGATTGGGGACGGCCTGCTGGCCATGCAGAGGAGTCTAGACGTTATCCTCTTGGCTCTAGCAAGCATAGGGGGTTTGAAGCATGGCAGGGATATGATTAGCACTGTGTTCTAGAGAGATTCCCCTGGCTGTCGTGTGAGGGTTAGGCCCAGCTGAGTTTGGAGGTAAGTTTGGAGAGGAAGTGGCTGCAGTGACTAAAGTGAGAAACACAGGGAAACAGTGTTGTATGGAGCTTGTGGCAGCCACTGAAATTCAGCAAAGAGCCCGGCACACAAAAGGACTTTGATAAAAGGCTTGAATTTGCTGAGAAGATGGAGCCCGTGCAGGAGGCAGCAGGGTCTGCAGACTTTCTACTGCCGTGACCACTGAGTGACCTTAAACCAGTCCCTTCCTCTCTCTAGCTTCTTTTCCTCATGTATTGTAAAGTGAGTGAGTGATACCTCCTCTCCTAGCGGTAGAAGATAGACCCTCCAAGGGAGGTTTCCAGAAAGAGCTGCTTCGGTCAGCGCAGCCCAGCCCCTCTTCAGAGGCTGCCCTTGGCTCCCCAGTGACTTCTTACCCAGGACATTCCCAGCCCTTGAACACCGCACCCCACCCCCCACCATCTACCTTTGCGGCCTTACCATACTCTGCTCTTTACATATCTCTTCACATTCCTTTCCTAGACCTGTGGTGGTGTTGCTGTTTTCCTTCCCTTCTTACCCCCTCTGAAGTCACCTTGTGGCCTTGGGGCCGGGGGCTGAACTCACCTGGCCACCTGCCTGGTGTGCCTTTCTTAAGCAGTGATATTCAGTCTCTGCTAGAATTATGTATTCAGGTCCTATCTCTCGTCTAGATTATGAGTTCCTTGAGAGCATGGCTGTGTCTTACTCCTTCCATAGCCCCTACAGTGCCCAGCACAGGGCCTGGTACAGAGTGAGTATTGTTGGTGTTTGATGAACAAGGGACTGAATGAGCTCATTGACTGCAGCTGCTCACCATGCAAGGGCAGCTGTGAGGAATCCAGTCAGCAGCAACTCCACCCATCTGTGTCTTGCTTTAACAGTTCATTAAGTACTTTAAAATCCCGTTTCACTGATTGACTCTTAAGGTAACTTAGAGTGGCAGCTCTTCCTGTCATCTTTTTACAGATGGAGAAACCAACATTCAGAAAGTTCCTGTGACTTGCCTGTGGCTACTAAGCCAGTAGATGGCTGAGCCAGGATAAACACTTGGCTCTTTTCCCCTGTAGCCCAGTAGACAGTTTGGCTACCGGTGGTTGGCTGTTCTTTGTACTGTTGTCTGTTTTACCTCTTCCCCTTATGGGGGCCCAGCAGCGCTAGGCTGGGTGGCACATGCTGGCCTTTTTACATCTTATCCCCAGGAATGAATGTTGGGCTTGGATGGTACCTACAACTCTGGCTTTCCCATGAGCTTTTTTAACTTCCAAAGGGTTCTGTTTAATCTTAAGAAGCTTGCTTGTTGTTTTCTCTTTCTTATCAACTTAAAAAAAATTTTTTTTATTATAGTTGATTTACAATGTCATGTTTCTGGTGTACAGCACAGTGATTCAGTTATACGTATATATTCTTTAGAAGTTTTGCCTCAGGAAACCTAAGGGCTCAGGAAGGCTCCCAGGGTTGGCCAAGCTCGTGTAGCGAATCTGAAATAGAACCTTTAAGGGTCTGGATTTGTTGTTGGGTGAGGGAAGCCTCTTCGGCTGGTTTTCTCCCCCTGTGAAATGTCAGAGAAGCCTCAGCGTTAGTCATGGGTCTGCAGGGCCTGGTTTTGTGGGGCTTGTGTGGTGGCCACTGAGTCTCCTGTGGGGGGTCTTTCACAGGAAGAGGAGTCTGGTTCCTTAAGATGGCCTGATATGAAGGCGTCACGCCTCCTGCGTCCCCAAGCCTCCAGAGCTGCCCTGTGGCTGCCTTGTCCTTCAAGTGCAGGAGCCAGTCGAAATGTCGGGAATGGAAGCCAGTGTGGTAAGGGGCATTCCCAGGGCAAGGGTGTGGTGGGGAAGGTTAAGCACTGGACCTGCTGCAGTTCTGAGATTCTCAAGTTAATTCTTCCCCAACCCAGGCCTGGAATTGAAGGGTCCTCCCTTCCATCCCCTCCCCCAAGGCAGAACCAACTATGATCTTGGGGCAGTTAAGGAGTCAATGTGTTTCCATCATTCTGTGCAGAGGGAAGGGAGGGCAGCCTGGCTGATCCCTACACCCGGCTAATTCCTCACCCTTTCACTGGACCCTCCCAGCATTGACTGTGCCTCGACAGCAGCAGGTGTCCCCTTAGGTGGCTGGCCAAGGTGAAGGTTGGCCCCTGCTAAAGGGGACAAGGGGAGAGGATGGGGACAGTAGTTGGATGTTCTCTGAGGTTGTGGCCGTCCCTGTCTCTTTCTGCTCTAGACCATCCCAATCTGGCAAAACAAGCCGCATGGGGCTGCTCGAAGTGTAGTGAGAAGAATCGGGACCAACCTGCCCCTGAAGCCATGTCCCCGGGCATCCTTTGAGGTAAGTGACCTGGAAGGGCAGACAGAGTAGAGGCTCAGAGTGTATGGGAGGCTGGTGCTGCTTCTGTGCCCCAGACTCCTTGGCGTTGCCAAGGCAGGTTGCTTTCCTGGTCACTTCTTCTAGCTACCTATTTTCAGTGTTTCCCTGAGGCCATTATGCCCCATCCTCTTCCTTCTGGCCAAGTCTAACCATTCCTTTACTGGGCTATTTCAGTCTCACCTCTGTGCCTAGGGGGCCTTTAGTACCCACTCTGCAGCACAGATTCTTGTCTGGCCCAAGTAAGACCCCTCGTGCAGTGGAAAGCTAAGTAACTTTATTAGTCCCAGCTGCCTCCCTCTGAGAGCTAATGGTTAAGCATCAGCTCCAGGATAGATGGTTAAGGTGTGTGCATTTGGGGAGCTGGGACACAAAAGAGATACTTCAGCTTTCTGCCTACACAAAGGAGACAGAAATATATGCCTGAAAGGATGTGGGCCCAGGGCGAAACAAAAATGAAGGAGCTGAGTTTGTATGTCACATGGCTGAGCTGCAAAGTCTGTGTAGGAGCTTGATCTGGAGTCTCTGAATTGGTGTCAGGGTTGGTATTAGTCAGGAGTGGGTTGCGGGGGTGTTGTCCCTTGACCCAGATTGCCAGTTACTGTGTAGGGCAGGAAGTGGCCCTAGCTGCCTTAAGCATCAGGAGCAAAGGGAAGGACAGCTAGGGAGTGTGAGTCTGTCAGGGTTGCCCTCACGCTCGGCTGTAGCCCCTCCAGTCCTTTGCCTGCATGCTGCTGGGCAGAGATGATCAAGGGCACGGGCTCCCACGGAGCAGGAGTAGTATTAGTAATACTAGCTAACATTTACTGAGCCCATACAATGTGCCAGGCTCTGTGCTAAGTACTTTATATATATGTTAACTCATTTAATTGCCAATAGCAGAGGAGCACTCTGGGTAATCAAGGAAAGCAGATGGAGGCTTCCCCTAAATGGCCCATCTTAGCATTAGCTCCTGGGTCAGTGGAAGTCTTCCTCTGTAACCCTGGAGTATCACTTCACTCCTGCGAGACCCAGGTTCCCTATCAAAAAGCCAGAGCTATCAACTCCTGATCTACCTACCAAACAGTCTATAACAGAAACATCTGAATTTAACTCATGTATAGGTGGATTTTTGAGAAATTATCTCTAGATTTGTTGTAAATTGATTACTTTAAATATTTGAAGGGAATCTTGCTGATTTATTATTCTTTAATTTACCCATATAAAAATATTAAATTATGAAAAGTAAAAAAGGAGAAAGGGAAACAAATTACCTATAATCACACAGTCATGGCACAATAACTGTTAATGTTTTAGTGTAGTTCTTTTCAATCTTTTTCTAAATGCATGGTTCTTTCTTTGTTGTAATCAGTAAGTACATAATTGAACCTTCCAAATTTTTCATTTAACATGGTGTCACTCAGTCTCTCTGTTCCCTAGTTGTTCATTTGGGTGAAGGAGCAATTTAAGGAGTTACATTATGATTCCTTTTGTATAATTATTTTTTTATTTAAATCTAAATAGTCAGATTATCAAGTTTGCTTCTAACAGTGTTTGTTGCGTTAACATGTAGATCCCAGTTAGCTACAAAGGTGTTGTAAGGAGCTTGCCAGGAGAGATTTCCTGTTGCTGTAACAGATTGTCCATGTCCTTGCACCTGTATTCTCACAACCAGAAGGCAAGACGCTCTTAGGCCGTGGGCATCTGTTAAAAAGTAACTCTGGCCAGTACCACTGAAGACCCCTTTGCTCTAGCCAGGGGTCAGCAGAGAGCCAGAGAGTAAATATTAGTTTGGCCAAAAAGTTCATTGGGTTAGTGAATACATTCAATAACGTTCTTGGTGAAAATGAAAAATGTCATTTATTTTTTACTTAAAACCGAACTAGGGCTTCCCTCGTGGCACAGCGGTTAAGAATCTGCCTGCTAATGCAGGGGACACAGGTTCGATCCCTGGCCCTGGAAGGTCCCACATGCTGTGGAGCAACTAAGCCCGTGCGCCACAACTACTGAGCCTGCACTCTAGAGCCTGTGAGCCACAGCTGCTGAGCCCACGTGGCACAACTACTGAAGCCCGTGCGCCTAGAGCCCGTGCTCTGCAACAAGAGAAGCCACGACAATGAGAAACCCGCACACCACAATGAAGAGTAGCCTCCACTCACCACAACTAGAGAAAGCCCACGCAAAGCAACAAAGACCCAACACAGCCAAAAAATAAATAAATTAAAAAAAAAAAAAAAAAGAACTTTTTGGCCAACCAGTATTTTAGGCTCTGAGCCATACTGCTCTCCATTACAACTACTTACTTCTGCTGTTATAGCTTAAAAGCCACCACAGATGATACTTAAACAAATGGGTATGACCATTTTTCCAGTAAAACACTGTATATAAAAACAGGTCCCATCCCCGCTCTTGGCCACCGTGCTTTGCTTGGAGGATACAACACGCTCATGACTGGTCTCTGCACCTTCCCATCCAGTAGCCAGAGTAATCTTTTAAAACCTCAAATCTGATCCTTACTTACTCAGAATCTTCCAGTGGCTCATTATTGATCTTAGAATCAAGCTCCTAATTCACTTTCCAGTCTCTCCCAACTCCCCACCCCACCAATCCAATTCCAGCCATGCTGAATTACTTGAAATTTCACAGACTCTTGCTTCTGGCCTCTTATTCAAGCTATTTCCAACTGGGACCTCCTCTACGAAGACTTCCCTATACATTAGGTGTTCCTCCTTTGTATTTTGCTCAGTCTCCAGTTGTTTCATCATGAAGGCAGTAAATGTTGATGAATTTTGCTTCCCTACAGACCCTGCCCAACATCTCTGACCTCTGTCTGAGGGATGTGCCCCCAGTCCCTACTCTGGCTGACATCGCCTGGATTGCTGCGGATGAAGAGGAGACTTATGCCCGGGTCAGGTAGCGGAGGCAATAGCCTACCAGCTGGGGAATGAAAAGCTTCTTCCCAGATGAGGTGGTAGGCAGCAGGAAGAGTGAGAGGTGGAGGGCAACAGGAATGAGAGCTGTGGGCTCAGAGTGGGAGCAGAACCTGGCTGTATTACTCGTGTAGGAGTGGTTGAAGGAATTTTGGAAGCAGTGCAGTGGCCCGCTCTCTCTGACACACTGTCTTTCCCTGGTCCAGGAGCGATACACGCCCCCTGAGGCACACCTGGAAGCCCAGCCCTCTGATCGTCATTCAGCGCAATGCCTCAGTGCCCAACCTCCGTGGGTCGGAGGAGAGGCTCCTGGCCTTGAAGAAGCCAGCCCTGCCAGCCCTCAGCCGCACCACAGAGCTGCAGGAGGAGCTGAGCCACCTGCGCAGCCAGATTGCTAAAATAGTGGCAGCTGATGCAGGTAAGAGCCCCTGAGCTAGGACTAGGATATAGCAGGCTGTTCCTTTTTGCTTAGCTTTTGGACAGGATAGGGATAAGGATGGTCCTTGGTTCGGGGGTGTTTGGGCCTAGGGCTCTGAGGTTGCCATGAGGCCTGGCTAGCCTGTTACAATCTTTGGATGGTTTCCGTCAGCCATTTTGGGGCTGACTGGTTGGGTTAGGAACAAAATCTTCACTTAACCTGGGGCCCCAGGCAGATTCCCCGCCTTGGCCACAAAAACCAACACTCTCTTCCAAGTGTCTTTAAGATCATGTCTTCCATGAGCGCTCATGGCTTTCCTTTTCAATATGAGAAATAAGCATTCCCTACAACTAAGAGACATTCCTCTTTGTAAGCACCTATCTCCCCTTTCCTTGCCTTTTCCAGCAGAGACCCTCCACCCATTCCTCCACCTTTCTGTCTGCAGTTAAGGCAGAACCACTGGAAATGAATGGGATGACCAGATGCAGGAAATACTAACAGGTGGATCTCTCCCAAGGTGCTCAGTGTTTAACCCTCATATTCCTCCCATTCTCAGTTTTGCTCCTCACTGACTCGTAGTCATAGCTCCCAAACCTTGTCAGTTGGTAGAACACATAAAAATCACGGTGTTCTCTTTGAAATCTTCATGTATTTAATTCCCTCATATGGCAGTTTTATAGAGGAAATGGACCTGAATTTTCCATTTATATTTGTTGGCTACTTTTTTGTCCCTAGAATGTTCCCTAGAAACTTAGAAATTGAGGAAATTCTATCCATTAAAATCTGGGCACTAGGAGGACCATCACCACTCTGGTTTTTTGCTTCAGAACAATTCTTTCAGTCACAGATAGCTGGATTCAAAGGAGCACAGTCAGAAGCACTGGCCTAATTAGAGAAAAGGACAAATTCAGGCCTTGGTTCTGCACTGTTGCTTCAGTCTAAAGAGTGCTGTCACTCCACAGCCCACTGCAGAATGGGAGCTTTTAGGAGGCAAGGCCCTTATGGGGTGGTTTTCTTCTGCCCTCCTGGAACACTGGAAGAGCCCAGTACTGCTACATCTTCTTGAGATCCTGAGAGGGGAAGGTAGTGGAGGAACCCAGGATGTCATGGTGTCAGCGTAGGAAATGAATGTTTGGTAGGCAGTGCTTGCAGGGAGATGTAACTGCTGTATTTTAGCCCCAATGTCCATCCATGCCTATTGTTTTCTCTTTCAGCTTCGGCTTCATTAACGCCAGATTTCTTATCTCCAGGAAGTTCAAATGTCTCTTCTCCCTTACCTTGTTTTGGATCCTCATTCCACTCTACAACTTCCTTTGTCATTAGTGACATCACCGAGGAGACCGAGGTAGAGGTCCCTGAGCTTCCATCAGTCCCCCTGCTTTGTTCTGCCAGCCCTGAATGTTGCAAACCAGAACACAAGGCTACCTGCAGCTCGTCTGAAGAAGATGACTGCGTCTCTCTGTCCAAGGCCAGCAGCTTTGCAGATATGATGGGTATCCTAAAGGACTTTCACCGGGTGAAGCAGAGCCAAGATCTGTAAGTGTATTATAAGGAGCTGTGATGATCTGTTTATTGTTTAAGTTGCCTGTGGCCAATTATCTAATAGAAAGTACTTACATAGTAAGTCCTCAATAGTAGTCATTTGTTATTTCATTCACAAAGCTTGCTGCCTGCTTGCTAGTGCCTGGGTCCCCAGTTTGAGGAAAGAGCAACACTTTACATTTGGTTGGGGTGACCTAACCCAACCAAATGTTGTTAGACTAATAGGGATTTTACAAGAAACCTCATCTAATCCAGCTTCTGTCCCCCAGAGGGGCTTCACCACTTCAGTTTTCATACTGCTAGTGACAAGTGTCCCCATGCCCCACCCTTCAAAACATAATTGCGTAATAGTTATTTTAGTATCTCAAAAAAGTAGACTTATTTGGTGAAAGGAACATTTCCTTTAAACACAGTGGTCCATTATTCAAACCAGCCCTGCAAATTCAGAGATTTATGAACAAGGCTTTTGAGACTCCTAGGTAGTTCCTAAACCTGGCTGCCTATCAGAATTGCTCAGATTTATTTAAAAAAAATACACCTTAAACTTAACAAAGCAGAACCCCCAAGGAGTAGAGCTCTAGGTGTTTCTGATGTCAGTGTAAGGGGATGTGGGAAATACCTACCATGAGAAACTCATCTAGCAGAGAAGCCCTAGAGCTCCAGCCTGAAGGAGTCACCACCTTGCAGTGTTTCCCTACCGCACAGCACATACCAGAAGAGCTTATTCAAATGCAGGTTCCTGGGCATTGAAATATTTGACATCCAGACCTCAAAATCCAGAGGCCAGATGTGCAGCTGTATTTGTTAATGCAGTTAAAAAGCTGTTTTGGGGGGTGGGGAGGTGAGGGCTGTCTCCTGAGCTGACGAAGTTCCTCTTAAAGGAACAGTGACTCACCTCGCACAAGGATCCTTTTGTGGCCCCATTTTCTTCTGAAAACTAGACAAGGGTCCTGGTAGTCGATTCTGTAGGAAAGTTACTTTTACCTTCCTTCTCTGGCCATACGGACCCGCAGTTCTTTGGTCTCCTGCATTCCCAAATTCAGCTGCTGCTGCTGCCTTGGGGCCACACTGAGCCTTTTTCTTCTGGTCAATGTTTTATAGATTGGACTCTCCAACTTTCTTATACCTGCCTCTTGTACCATATTAGATCTGTGACCCCCTACTGCCAAGCCCTTCCTCTCACTTGTGTCCTGGGCCCTTTCCTCCTTTGTTGATAGGAGGAGCTGGGGGTTGATGACTAAGGAGCTGGCTTGATGACTAAGAACGGGAAAGTAGCGCCATCTTCAGGGTTCAGAAATGTGACAGACTGAAGGCAGTTCCTCTTTTTGTTTTCAAGGTTTAATAATCAATCTTGGCCTTTACATCTAGCATAATGACCAATAAAATGCTTTCATGAGGATGTATGTATGTAAGAGTTCACTAGAATTTCAAGCAACTGTTTTCCAGGAAAATACCTGATGTTATCAGGTAATTTGAACCTACCCTAATCTGAAACTGGTTTTGTTCCCACGGGTCCCTTATGATGTGAACATTTTACTATAAATTCTGGATTGCTTATAAAAAACCTCTCAGTTTCCCTGACAGGGAGACGAGGTAATAGTAAATCCTCAGCACACCTTTTCCTCAGAACGAATAAATGTCAGAAAAGCCAAGAGTCATCAGTCATTTCCCCTGCTGACCTGGGGAAATGCTACTAAGAAAAGATAGGGCCAGAAGGTGGGAGCAGAAGCTTAGCCACCACAGGCCAATACCAACAGGTTTGCCCACATTTTGTAGCCATTTTAGGAAACAGCAAAGCCATGTCTAGTTAAGAGATGAGATTTGTAACCAGCAAGCTTGGTTTTGAACTGTGGATTCACCACTTACTGAGTGACTAATGACTTTGGGTAAATTCATAACCTCAATGTGCTTCAGTTTCCTCATCTGTAAAAGGATTGTAGTAGCTCCTACCTCATAAGAGTGTTGTGAGGATTAAATGAGATTGTATTCCAACACACAAAACACTGCCCAGGGCAGAGTAAGTACTCAATAAATACAAGCTATTATTGTGTCTCTAGGAACCGGAGTTTATTGAAGGAGGAAGACCCAGCCCTCCTTATCTCTGAGGTCCTAAGGAGGAAGTTTGCGCTGAAGGAAGAAGATATCAGTAGAAAAGGAAACTGATGGCACTCAGCTCTGCAAACTCAGTCTCATGCTCCTGGAATTCTTTCAATAGCTGCCTTCCTCACTGCAGATGTTTCTGCCTCTCAATTAGAAATCTTCTGCAACAGTCTGGCCAAAAGCTAGAGCTTGGACTAAGAGAAGAGCTGCATTATATGTTTTCTGTACTTCAAACCTTAGCAGAAGCTGCCTGTTTTGAGCTGAGACACGTTACAGGTAATTGTGTAGGTTGGAATGTCCCAGTTTAAAGGGTGAGATAGAAGTTTCTGGTTTTTCCTTGCCCCTGTGTGAAAATAGGTCCTAAATGAATGACTGACTTCACTGCACTAGACCCCATAACTGGTCTCACTGAACACTTTGTGCCCAGCTGTCACTTACTCTCAGCCAGTTCCTTGCAGCAGAGCAGGGCTGAGGGGAGGGGGCTATGTTTATGTACATGTTCACAGGGCAGGGAAAATCTTATGCTGCTCCATCATGAACTGACACCAGTGCCCAGCAATCACTCTCTCCCCCTTCTCTGTCCAACACCTACATGTTGAGGTCGAGCCACTGGACCAGCTGACACTTGGGCTACTGGGAGGCCTGGGCTGTTTTTTCTTAAATATATTTTGTAATACTGTACAACCAAATCTACCCTCCAAGGCCCTGGGCCCTCATTGGTTCCACTAATTGAAAGCTCTTTCTCTTCCATGGACTTTAGTGTAAGTCCAGTAGGAAAGAGAAATGGAGATGGGAAAGAGAGTACCATCCTTCTTCCAGGCCCTTGACTGCTCCTTTGCATTGGGCCAAGGTTTGTACCTACCACACCATGCATGACTCAGATGCCCTCAGGTCCCTTTTCTCTACAGTATGTATCCTGTGTGTGTTTGGGTTGAAGCACTACCTGACATTAAAGGAAGGATTTGGAGAGATATTGCATTTGCTGTGTCCATCTCTGAGTCGTGATCACCCAGTATCTCCCACAGGTATAGAATTTCTATTAATTTTAAGGTATATGAACTTCTTTAAACAGGTTCCTGGCTTCCCCTTGCCTTTAGAAGAGAAGGCTTCCCTAGGGAGCTTCTTATCTCTTTCTTTACAGAGAGATTTTGTCCTAACCTTTCAAAGCCGGTCCCGTCTTATAACTTGCAAGCTTGCCCCCCAGAGGCTTATTTTTAAGCCTCTTAGGTACCACACCTGCAACATGGGAAACTGCCACCTAGTGGATGTCTTGAGTAGAACACAAGTCAAATTAGACGTGTTCAGACCCATGGCAATGACAGCAGAGTTGCGTTTTCAAAAATAAAATTGGTAAGTTTTAATTACCAGCAGAGCCAGCTTTGTAAACATTTATTTGGATTCATAGTTTTACAATGGGAGTTCTCTCCCACCTTGTAGTAGAAGAATGATATAGTCCCATTTAGATCGTTATATAGGTCAGCCTTTTTTAGGGAGATGTTTAAACATATAGTATATAACTTTAAAATGGTGTAAAGTTACCACCAAAATAAAATAACAAAACTACCTAATCATCTACCTCTCTCTCTATCCTCCCTGCCCCTGTACACCTGGGTCTAGGAGATTTGCCTTATCACTCAAAAAAGTGTCAAGAATAATGGTCACAGCTTAGGTCGCATGGGTAAGATTACAGCCAGAGATTAAAAGAAAGACCACACATCCATAAAAAGCAGTATCCCAGTCAGGCATCTGAAAGGGCAAAGAGGTGGCTCTGTGCAGGCTGAGTAGCAGGCTCTTCAGTGGAGAGATGAGCACCTGGCCTGCCTCCTCAGTGTTCACCATAGACTCATGCAGGGAATATACCAGCCACCTCCTCCTCAGGGAGGGGCATGATGCCAATCATACTGTTTCAACAAGCGGCCACCTGCTTTATTTACCAAAGAAAATGCTCAATAGTAACAGCATCATCCCATGCCTCCCTCCCACCCAAGATCATTCTCCTGAACGACCTTTCTAAAACAAAGATCTTACATTCCCCTACTCCAATATACTCACCCCCTGAAGATACTTTCTTACATGTCATTTCAAGGTACTTTTGGAACCAAACCCTCACAAAGACATTTAGACTTGGTGCCTGATAACTTGATTACCTTCAGAGTCCTGGGTAAAGAGCAAATCAGTCTGCAGATTTAACTGAGTGGTCCTACCCTGGCACTGAGCCCAAGGGCTGTTAGGAAGCTGTCCTAAGCCCTGATTTTGGTCATTGGTTACATCTCGGAAAGGAGCTCTAGAGTTGTGGGCAATGACCCTCTGGCCCTGAGAATCCTGGGTGAAAAGCTGACTCCAGGAGTCCTTGTCATTCTTTTCGCTGTCCCAGGAAAACACAGGAATAGGACAAGGGCTTTGTTTCACTGCTTCTTTGTTTGCTCCACTCCAGGAATCCTGGTATGTTTGAAGGAGGATGGGGGCCTGCCTGTTTCTTTTGGCAGACACCTTTTCCAAGTTAGTCTTATCCAAGAGCTGACGGCCCTTGTGCCCAGGCGTTTTACTGTGTCTCTCCACATTCTGATGATAGTTCTTTTTCTTAGATCCATAAGGCCATTCCCTTTTCCAGGAAGAATCCTCTTCTTCCTTTTGGTCCAGTAAGCAAGAACTCTCCAGGTCTTGGGTGAAGGAACAGGCCAGTGATGCTTTACTCTCTCCAGCACAGACAAAGGTATCAGGCTGGAACAAAGACAGCACAGTCACGCATGGGCTTCCTATTCCATGGTGGTAAGAAGCCTGGAAGGACTGAGGAGAAAGTCTAGCTTCCTGGATGTCTGCAGGGGTTGAAGTGGCTAAAGGGGGTGCCATGCAATCATCCCCCAAGCCCTGGATCAGATGGTCTAGCTGGGTTGCATCTTCCTTAGACTCTTTGTTGGTCTGACTTTCTATATGAGACGAAACACTCCTCTGGTCACCACCATTTGTCTTTCCTAGTAAAACAAGACGAACAAATATTATTCTGCAGGAAAACTCCACCTGAGTAGGATTTAGGTGGCTTTTTCTGAAATCAGTATCAGCTACCATAACTACTAGTGCAGGGGTCTTAGGACTCTTCACAGATCTTTGTAGCCGATCTTCCTGCTTTCAATCTCTTTTCTTTCCTGAATGATCTAAAACACAGCTCTTATATTCCCCTACTCAAATATATAGATGCTTCCCATGACCTACCTAATAAAAGTCAAACATGTTATACAGTCAGACCACAGCCTACTTTTCCAGTTGAGTGGGGTTTGTTTAACATAGGCCACATCAGTTTTGCTTTTGTTTTTTATTTAACATAGTTTCTGCTAAATAGTGATCCTGGCCAAATATCACCCCTGGATATTATCCTTTGAGAAACATGTTCAATATACACCATTTTTGTAAAGTCTCAAAGATCACATTGACCAGCCAACGCTGAGAAACCTTCTGGTGACAGTGAGAAAGAATATGGGTCTCCTGCTCCCCAAAAATTTCATGGGAAAGGGAGTAAAGACACAATTAGATGCTAAGTCCATCAGTAGAAAGGACAATTAAAAAAACTATTACTGTCCAGCCTGTCTACTTTATCAGGTGTGGAATGGATCCTGTCTGCCTTAAAAATAGATGACGTGGAATTCCTACTCCCCCCCCACCAAATTATGCTAAGATCTAATTACAAACAAGGCTGAATGACTGATTTCTTCTTTCCTTTCCAAGAAATATACTACAGAAATTGTTTTGTAAAAGCGTTCTCAACTGGCCTAAGACTTCAATACAGACTATGTAGAAAATATCAGAATTTTGAAATGGAAAGTGGTTTTGAGAAAAATCTGCCCTTGTTACTTAAAGCAAAAGAGTTTAAGTTTTTGTTTGTGGTAGGGAGAAGGCATTTTGAAGGTTTATGCAAAGCAATCCTGGGAACGGCACCAAGAGTTAGAGCTCTCTTCCCAGCACCCTTCAACTGGCAAGAACCCTGCTCTGTAAGCCCCAGCCTGGTCTGAGGCAGCTGGTTTCTGAAGAGGAACATGCAAACAAAGAACTGCCAAAGGATGATGAAACACAAGCCAACTTTATGCCAAGCTTTCTAAGAAAAAAGCTCTTTTGAATTTTGATTAATTTGAGAAGCTTCATATAGACATATCAATTATCAATTAATCTTATACAGACTGCTAATTGTGGCCAATCCAAGACGTATATCTTACTAATGGCACATCAGCTCCCCTCTGCACCCCCAACTCCCAAGTATGCCTTTCCTCACTGCTCTGTCAGGGAATACCAATATTTTTCTGGTTCTGTTTAGACTGAGATAAACAGAACCAGAAAAGTATGTTTGTAAAAGTATGTATATATTGCTTTCCAAAAGACGATGCTTTCTTGTGTTTTAAAACATCTAATAGGTCAGCTAAGTTCAACACAATGCACTAATGGCACCACTTCTCGTAGATATTCCAGCATGGAAAAATGAATGCACTCCCTTTTGGTCCCTGGTTGTTTCCAGTCCAGTCACCATACCTGGCTGCAAGGTGAAGAAGGAAGCAATGCTGGTCTGCCGGGTGCCTGCAGGTGGACGACTTCTTTGAGTAAAAGAAATGTTAGCCTTTTTCTCTCCAGGAAAGAGTGTTAGCATTTTGGTACCTGACTTGATTAAATGTGTCTGAGAAGGGGGAGAAAAAGAATAAGAGAAACCTATTAATATCAAAACAGCTGCCAAAAAAAAAAAAAAAAACCAGCTGCCAGACAGGATTCAGTAAACACCAGTTACCCTCTTGGAAACACACTAGACCTCTTGGATTCGACTCATATCCTCTAGTCTTTGCTGTACATCGCCTTCCACCAATTTCTGCCAACTGATAGTGTTTGTTTTTCCTCAAGAATCACATATTCCAACCATAGCCCATTCTTTCTGCTTCCCCATGGAAATCAGGCAGGCTGACTAAACAAACAGGAAGGGATTCCACAGGTGATATTATTCTCTCCTTTATATTTAAAGATAATTAATGAAACTAGGGACCTCTCTGGCAGTCCAGTAGTTAAGACTCTGTGTGCCCAATGCAGGGAGCCCGGGTTTGATCCCTGGTCAGGGAACTAGATCCTGCATGCTGCAACTAAAAAAAAAGATCCCGCGTGCCGCAACTGAAGATTGTGCACACAGCAACGAAGATCCCGCATGCAACTAAGACCTGGTGCAGCCAAATACATGAATAAGTAAATAACTTTTTTTAATAATAGATAATTAATGATTCTACATCAGTAGCAGTTGATACATTTTTAATAGTTTTCAAATAGTCACACAGTGGTTAACAGCATGGCTCCTGAGTCACACAGCTTCTGTTCAAACCAGTACCAATTCTGCCACTGCCAATTACTAGCTGCATGACCCTCTAGAAGTTGTCTGATCTCTGTCTCATTCTCATGTGTGAAATGGGAACAATAATAGTACCAAGCCCATAGGGCAGTTACGAGGATTTGGTGAGTTAATTCACATAAAAGGCTTACAAAGTTCTGGCACATATACAGCATTTAATAATAGTTGGCTATTATTCAGAGGAGGAGCAATGAAACAGCAACAGTCTTACTACATTTTCATCTCCCCGCCCTTTATACTTCGAGTATGAACTGGAAGATGGGCCAGAAAGGTTTGGAATGTGTCAACTTTTATACCTTATCCTTATTTAATGTAATTTGGTTTTGTTTCCATTTGCTTGTTATGGAATGCTTGAGAAGTAGGGAGAATAGGATTATATTCAATTCAATTTGGCTGTGAAAGCCACAGAAGAAATGAGATTTGCCAATATCCATGTACCAAGTTGGAAGTAGGCCTGAAACTTGAACCTAAATTATTAATTCTAGCCCAAAGTTGACTTCATTTCATTTTTACATTTGGAAACTAAAATGTACTTTAAGTGGTTAAAAGATGGAAGAAATTCTGGACGTAAAATTCATACTTTGACTTGGAGTACTGGTGTGGAACATTCTCTTCCACCATACAAAACTGGATAAAATACATGAAACAACTGATTTTAGACAATGGATAACAGGCAGTGCAGAACTGTGATCCCCAAGAGCAGGAAAACAAATGAGGTGAACCCTGGGACACCCTAGCTTTCTGCTTGGAAGCACTTGTCAGAATGCAATGCATACAGAGAGTACTCAGGCAAAGCATTGCAGTCTTGATAAACTGAGTAGACTGAGATTGGAATTTGGGGAAGATAAGGTGGCTGGGATTTGCAGTGCAGAGAAATACATCCAGAAGTCTACATAGAGATCCCTTCAGTCCATTACTGAATACTAACCTACAAGTGTGTTAGGTGAAACCCCGTGAGGCCAGACAAAGAAATGCCAGGAACTGCAAGGTGAACAATTCCCAGAGCTCACACAGGGCTGGGAGAGTTCCCACTAGGCAAAGTGGAAAGACCTTTTTAGTACCAGTGGCATTCAGCAGAATTAGCAGAAGGATCACCCCTTAGCAGTAGAGCTAAACTAGCTGCAGAGCAAAAACTTCCAAACCTGTCCTAACAAAGCTTAAAAGCAAGCTTGATTAGCAAGTAACTACCTGCCAAAACAAATTTCAGCATTCTTTAAAGACAGTAAAATCCAGATACCCAGCCATGTAGCACACAACAAAAAATTGCTAGATATGTGAAACAGCAGGAAAACAATCCATAATGGGGGCTGGGGGTGGCGTGGGGGATCGGTTAAATGGAAACAGAAATATCAGGGATGACAGAATTAGCAGACAAACTTTACAATAAATATGCTCAAGGATTTAAAGGAAAATGTGAAAATACTGAGAAAAAGAACATACAAAAAATTCACTAGATGGGCTTAACAACAGATTAGAGACTACAGGAAAAAAATAACAGTGGACCTGAAGTCACAGCAATACAAACTATCCAAAATGAAGCAGAGAGAGAAACAAACTGAAAATAAATTCTTAATGGTCTGTGGGGTATCAAGCATACATATAATGAGAATTCCAAAAAACAAGGTGAAAGTGGGCAGAAAATATACTTAAAGAAATAATGGCCCAAATTTTTCCAAATTTGATGAAAACTACAAACAACTGTGATTGTCTTTTTCAAAGACCAATTCAAAGGCAATTCAAAGACCAATACAAGATCTCCCATTTCACATGCTTTTCTTATAATTTGCCCTTGCTACTCTTCCCATCAAGTGGTGAGTCATATTCCCTTACCTTGAACTGGTGAAGAACTTTGTGACTGCCTGACCAATAAAGTATGATAGAAGCAACACTACATGATTTCCAAGACTGGGTCATAAAAATGCCATGCACTTCTCTGCCTTGCTTTCTTGAGATGCTCACTCTTGGAACCAGGCCCCCATGCTATGAGAAAACCCAAGCAGGCACATGGCTCTTTAAATTGTATGGGAGACACATCCTAGATATGGGAAATAATGTGAGTTAGTATGCCAACAAGTATCTATAGGCTAGGTACTAGGAAACAGTAATGAACAAAACAAGTGTTTCTGCCCTGATAAAGCTTACAGCTTAAGGGGGAAAACAGACAAACTAGTAATAGTTATTTAAATTACTACATGTATGCTAAATCCTATAACGACAACTTATAGAAAACTACAGATTATCGGAAAACAGTTAAGACCTCAATTAGCAAAACGTCTGGGAATAAGCTTTTTACCAAATTGGCCATACTTATCAGGATTAGACTCCATCCTTGGGTCAGAGCGATGTCAGGAGTAATACTGCCCCAGATATAGACCTCTCAGAAAATCCATGGCTTCAAGTATTTACATTTATCTCAGTAGAATGTTAAGACTGTGAGTGAGAGGAGGTAATCTGGAACTGAGGAGGGCCCAGGTACAAAGCCCTTCAGCTGATTATCCCTACCTCAAAATAAAGGCAGCCCCTGTATGTACATTACATAGTATAAGAAGGCCTATCTAATAGGCATCGGTTTCCTACAGGACCAAACCCCATGGTAAGCCACAGCCTACATATTGACAATTTTTACCCTCAAGAATGCCCTGAAGAACCTAACTTCAAGAGGCACGTTCCCTCCAAAACTAAAGAATCTCTAATCCTTTGGTATATCACATTCGTGGCCCAGTCGTTTTCTTCTTTCATAGTGGTAGAAGGAAAAACTGACTTCTTACAACTATGGAGCTCCTGCTACTCTTGCTATATTACAAGGATCCCCTATGACGTGTTCCTACAGAGAATGATGCTTTGGGGTGGGGGGGGCAAGGATTACCCCAAAAGTGATCCTTTCTTATACTCACAACTCTAGTAGCAAAGCAAATCTGGGATCATATACACCACCTCTCTTACTATTAGAAAATGTTTTCATGCCCCCATAGCATTTAAATTCTGTAGAGCCCTCATTCTATCTGCAAGTTTGTCTTAAAGCTCTACTTTTTTTTTTTTTTTTTGCGGCAGGCGGGCCCCTCACCGCCGTGGCCTCTCCCATTGCAGAGCACAGGCTCAAGGTACACCCATTGAAAACTGTGAAGATTTTCCTCCCAAAGTAATCTAACAATAGAAAATTATTGCAAGAATCTTCTCTAGAATGACCTGGCACTGTTTTTTCATCTAAACCTAATGAAAATTCAGCAATGATAAGAGAAAAGCAATTTCTTCTAAGTATCACAACTCCTAAACTAGAGACCTGATATGTCTACACCCATGAGCAACACTAAGTCTCATACAAAGGTGCTTCTTGCTAATGAGATTTTTCTCACTTAAAGGATGCCATGTATGTCAGAGTTCATTGTAGTACAATGTTTAGTACATTTATCATCAGTTTTGCCCTAATAAAGACTATTGAAAATCTGTTTAAACATCCTGCTTTAACTACTTCCAAAATAGGAATGGCCACATGTGACCCTCTCAATAGTAGAGATGACAGTCCCATGAAAGAAAGAAGAGCACTGGGCTCACTTAAATGGGAAAGTAGGTGCCTCAACTGAAACACAATGGAGGGGGCATCCCCACTCTGGGACAACTCTGCGAATCAGCCTAGATGTCAACTTTGTGAATAGAAGCATTGTGTGTGTGTGTGTGTGTGTGTGTGTGTGTGTGTGTGTGTGTGTAACACAGATGATATAGATATAGATACAGATAGAGATAGAGATATACTGAAGCAGAGCAGAATTTGTCACCCCAAAATATGCCTCCTTGGCATAAGGATTATTTTAGGCTGATTATTTTTAAGAAAAAGCAGACATAGGAAAAGCTCTGAGTATAAGTTACCCTTTTGTAAGAGACATTTATATTAAGGGAAATCTCCATTTGTAAGGCTGTCTTCCTCTCTGTACCAGGAAGAGGATGACTCTAAATCTCTTGAAATTCTCATCAATGGAGAAGGCAACAACTTACATCTGCGTAACAACCTTACCCTTGTTCACTGTGTTTTTCCTGGTAACCTCTCATAACTGACTCTCCACCCCCAACATCTTCTTTTGTCTTTAGCTGAAAATGGTGTTTAAGGTGATAGCTTTAGCCATTTCTGAGAGTTAGGTTTTCCTGCGTCTCTCTCATCTATGCAGGAGATATACGTTATTAAACTTTTGTTTGATTTTTCTTTTGTTAATCTGTCTTATATCAATTTAATTATTAGACAAGCCAAAGAACCCAGAAGGGAACAAGGGAAATTTTTTCTGCCTCTACGATACACATACACACGCACACACATACACACACACACACATACACACAAATCAGCCTATACTGTTTCTCCCAATTTCCAATCACTATTTCAAGTTATATTTTTAACTTTTTTCTCTATAATCATCCTCTACTTACTCAGGTACCAATTATTGGTTCCTAAATGTAAACAGAACCGAAGGGAAGATGCAAAGGTCCTTTAAAAGGTGAGAAACACTGAGGGCTGCAGATAACTGGACCAAAGTCACAGCTTAAAAAACATATTTAAGGGCTTCCCTGGTGGCGCAGTGTTTAAGAATCCGCCTGCCAACGCAGGGGACGCAGGTTCAAGCCCTGGTCCAGGAAGATCCCACATGCCGCGGAGCAACTAAGCCCGTGCGCCACAACTACTGAAGCCCACTCACCTAGAGCCCATGCTCCGCAACAAGAGAAGCCAATGCAATTAGAAGCCCGCGCACTACAATGAAGAGTAGCCCCCACTCGCCACAACTAGAGAAAGACCGCATGCAGCAACAAAGACCCAACACAGCCAAAGATAAATAAAAATAAAATAAATAAATTTAATTTTTTAAAAAACATATTTAAGTAACACCCCTCTCCCCTCACGAAAGCCCACATTTAGGTCCTTCTTGAGCATAGCTATATTTTAGATATATACTTAAGAAACCAAGGGTAGTCGTCAGTTAGCTCTCTTAAACTATAACTTGCTTAATGAATAATATCATGTAACCTGCCTTTACTGACCAAGCTTGCTTTAACTTTTCTTGCAAACTGCATACCCTCCAAGCTTCAAGTAGCTTAGACAACATGTCACAAGACTCCTTTAACCACTCCCTATAGATAACACCTCTGACTTATGGGTCACTCACTATACTAATGGTTGCTTAAGTTGTATTTCAGGAGCATGGAGCTAGTCTTACTCAATTCAAACCAGTCGAGACCACCAACCATTCAACTAGGCCTGCTCGAGTGTCAGATAGATGACTTTTTGATGTCAGAGGGCCAAAAATTCCACCCTCAGATCACGCTAACACTGCCATTTTCTGACCATGCGTCCCATGATAGAAGCATGTAACTCAGATATGCCTGCACAGAACACCCATTGCTCCACCTTTTTCTTGCCTCCAATCATCCTTCCCCGAGACAGGAGGGAATGGGGCAGGGCACAACCTTTAAAAGAATGGCATAGATGTTGACGATATGTCAAAAACTGGTTAGAACCTACTAGGCCCAGGACGGCGGAAGATTTGACTTGCAGTACATCTTGAGCCTCATTATATGCTCACTGTAACACATGAGCAGGCTAAGTGACACATCCACAGGCGCCATGACAGTTCTGAGGCTGACCATAATAGGCCAGAAGTGGGGGGTGGCCCAATTCCTGGAAATCCCTGCCCCTTCTCCAAAATAGTTGGAATAATCTTCCCACTTATTAGCCTATGAAATTACCCAGCCCATAAAAACTAACCAGCCCCACACCTTGGGGCCGCTTCTTGCCTTCTGAGAATGACCGCATTCTGCCTATGCAATGTGTATCTCTCTAAATAAAATGCTTTCACATCACTATGGGTCGCTCTAGAATTCTTTCCTTCGCGAAGCCAAGGACCCTCACTTGGTGGCCTATCCCAGGAACTCATCCAAGACCTGGGACATGATCACCCTCTCACGCCCCATTCTCCTGCAACATCCCCAACACCTCAGACTACCCTGCCTCTTTATCTCATAAATATCCCAAGCCCCTCACCTTCAGGGAGGCAGATATGAGATTTGTTCTCTCATCTCCTTGCTTGGCTACCTTGTAAATAAACCCTTTCTCTACTGCAAACCTCAGCATCTCAATATTCGGCTTGCTGCACATCAGGCAAACAAACCTGGTTCAATAACACTAACTTTTAGAGATCAACAATCCAACAAAACAAAACAAAACACTTCAACTTCTACTATCCTGGATTGAGCCCATGTTATTTCTTACCTTAACTTCTGCAATATATTCCTCCAGCCTACCTTTCACTGTACCACTTACTTTCCTATAACAACTATTGGGTTTATCTTCATAGAGACACCTCCCATTATGTCAAACACCTTCCATGAATTTCCAACATGGCAAGAGTTTACCCTCCTAATCTCACCTTCAACTCCTCTACGTATACCCTACACATTAGCCAAACTGAATTACTCCCATGTAGGAAAGTATCTTACCCAAAGAGAGGTCTGGCCTTTGCCCTCAGCTAATAGGAAGCAACCTCTAATGTCCTGACAGGAGTGTCTTTGTTTACCCTGAGGCCTTGGGCCACACCAGATAGTCTGTACTAACAATGTGATCTATGGCAAGAGCTCTGGGCCAAACAGTATCAGCTTGACCTGAACAGGGAACAGAAACTAAGGTCAGCCGCACAAGTATCAACCATATCTACAAGACTAAGCCCCAGTAAAAGCTCCAAGGCTCAGTGAGCTTCCATGACTGGCTATACTCTGTGTGTACTGTCACTGGTAGAGGACACTGGGAGTAATGAGTGCTGTCCAATATGCCACTGGAAGGACAGTGGAAATGTCATGCTTGCAATCCTCCTAGATTCTGTCCTATGTGCTTGAAACTCACCTAGAATCTGCCCCTTTAATCTTTAATCTGTATCTCTTTGCTGTAATAAACTGTAACCGTGAAGAGACTCCACTCTCAAAGGGTACACACACTGGGACTCAGGGCAGAAGCAGTAATTTGAAAGAAGCCTGGGTCAGACGTACCTGCTGATCTTGGAAAGTCTCCTGGAGAGGCAGGAGGCAACTAGAGATCACCCTGGGGACACAGACACTGGGGCTGGCAAGCCTATTTTGGAATCCCCCTTTTAGCTTATTATTAGCTTCAGCACCCAGCCCTACCCCTGCCCACCAGCCTATAGGCACCAGTACTGGGATGCCTCAGGCCAAGTAACTAACTGGGTGGGGACACAGCCCCACCCACAAGCAGACAGGCTGCCTTAAGACCCCCTGCTAAGCCTACAATCACCCCTGAACACGGCCCTCCCCACCAAAGGGGCCAGGACCCAGCCCCAAACACCAGTACACAGGCACTTGACCCAGGACCCCTAGGGCTCTGCAGTCAGAGAAGCTGGGACCCAACTCCACCCATCAGTGGGCAGACACCAGCCCCCAAACCCACTGCACTCCAGCCCCCTCACCAGCAAACCTGTTCTAGCCTCCAGACCAGCCTTACCCACCAGCAGGAGGACACAAGCCCCAAGACAGCCACAGCCCTGCTGCCTGCTATGACAGGACCCAACTCATCCACCAGCAGGCCAGCATCAGGCCTGGGACCCTGGGCCCTGCAGCCAGATATCAGGACCTTGTTCTGTCCGCCAGTGGGCGGGCACAAGCCCCAGGATCTGGCTTCACCAACACGGCACTATAATAGGGAAGAACAAATCTGACTCCATATTAGATCTGTTTCTTTTACTTTAACCTTTGTATTCTACTTCTTTTGCTACAAGAATGTTGCCTATAGCCGGAAATATAAGGATAGCCCATTCTCAAGGCTCTGACCTTTAAAGATATAACACTTTTCCATTTACATAAAGAAAAAAAGTTGCAGAACAGAAAATAACCTTTGTCTCAGTTGGAAGTTTATGGGAACATCATGACCTGACCTACATGGACAGCTGCAAGAACAAAGGATTCCAGCATCAAGAAGTTTGTAACAACCAACCACACCCCCTCCCCCTTTAGTATAAAAAAAGCCTGAATTCTAACTTGGGTAAAATGGTTCTTTGGGACACTAGTCCACCATCTTCTCAGTTTGCTGGCTTTCCAAATAAAGTCACTATTCCTTGCCCTAACAACTCATCTCTTGATTTATCGAGAGGGGGCCAGCCACACCTACCAAACAGCCCATAGTAGTCAGCCTGCCACAACAGAAGGACCCTCACAGGCCACACAAGGGGCACTTGGACCAGAAGGGAGTGCACTGCTGGGACACACAGAATGTCTCCTACAAAAGGCCACTTCTCCAAGGCAGGGAAACATAACCAACCTACCAGATACAAAGAAATAAAAACAGCAAGTAGGTAAAATGAGGCAACAGAGGAACATGCTCCAAATGAAGACACAAGATAAAATCTCAGAAGAACTAAGTGAAGTGGTGATAGCCAATCTACCCAAAAAAGAGTTTAAGATAATGATCATAAAGATGACCAAAGAACTCAGGAGTAGAATGGATAAACAGCATGGGAAGTTAGAAGTTTTTAACAAACAAAATATAAAGAACAGCCAAATAGAGGTGAAGAATACAATAACTGAACTTAAAAATAAACTAGAAGGAATCAACAGTAGACTAAATAATATAGAGGAATGGATGAGCAAGCTGGAAGACAGAGTAGTGGAAATCACTGAAGCTGAACAGAAAAAGAGAATAAAAAGAAATGAGGAAAGTTTAACACATTATTGACCAGAGACACATTAATAGGTCTTTGCTACCTGAATGTTATTGACCGCAGATATTTCAATATTCACTTACATAACAAATCACCAGCCATAGGCATTAGTTTCTGCCAAAATCCCCTGGTCAATAATGAGTTAAGAGACCTCTGGAATAACATCAAGCACACTAATATTCACATTACAGGGGTACCAGAAGGAGGAGAGAGAGAAAGGGGCAGAGAACATATGTGAAGACATAATAGCTGAAAAATTCCTTAACTTGGGAAAGGAAAAGTACACCTAAATCCAAGAAGCACAGAGAGTCCCAAACAGGATCAACCCAAAGAGGACCATACCAAGACACACTGCAACTAAAATGGCAAAAATTAAAGATAAAGAGAGAATATTAAAAGCAGCAAGGGGAAAGCAACAAGTTACATACAAGGGAACTCCCATAAGGATATCAGCTGACTTTTCAGTAGAAACTCTACAGGCCAGAAGGGAGTGGCATGATATATTTAAAGTGATGAAAGGGAAAAACCTACAAACAAGAATACTCTACCTGGCAAGGCTCTCATTCAGATTTGATGGCGAGATCAAAAGTTTTAAGGCAAGCCAAAGCTGAGAGTTAAGCACCACCAAACCAGCTTTACAAGAAATGTTTAAGGGATTTCTCTAAGCAAAAAAAAAAAAAAAAAAAAAGGCCATAACTAGAAACATAAAAATTTATGAAAGGAAAAAGCTTATTGATAAAGGCAAATATACAGTAAAGGTAGTAAGTCATCTACACACAAAATTAGTAGTAGGGAAATTAAAAGACAAAAGAAGTAAAATCATCTATATGCACAATAAGCAGTTAAGGGATACACAAAGCAAACAGAAAAAGACTGACAAAATTCAACATCCATTTATGATAAAACTCTCTAGAAAATGTGAATAGAGGAAACATACCTCAACATAATAAAGGCCATATATAAGTCCATAACCAACATCATACTCAATGGTGAAAAGCTGAAAGCATTTTCTCTAAGATCACGAACAAGACAAGGATGCCCACTCTAGCCACTTTTATTCAACACAGTAGTGGAAATCCTAGCCACAGCTATCAGATAAGAAAAAAAAATAAAAGGGATCCAAATTAGAAAGGAAGAAGTAAAACTGTCACTGTTCGTAGATATCATAATATTTTACATAGAAAATCCTAAAATTGCTACCAAAAATAAAAATACAAGAGGTCATCAATGAATTTGGGTAAAGTTGTAGGATACAAAATTAATAAACAGAAATCTGTTGCATTTCTATACACTAACAATGAACTATCAGAAAGAGAAATTAAGGAAACACTTACAATCACATCAAAAATAATAAAATATCCAGGATTTCCCTCGTGGCGCAGTGGTTAAGAATCCGCCTGCCAATTCAGGGAACACAGGTTCGAGTCCTGGTCCGGGAAGATCCCACATGCTGTGGAGCAACTAAGCCCATGCACCACAACTACTGAGCCTGCACTCTAGAGACCATGAGCCACAACTGCTAGAGCCCACGAGCCACAATTGCTGAAGCCCACGTGCCTAGAGCCCATGCTCTGCAACAAGAGAAGCCACAGCAATGAGAAGCCCATGCACTGCAACAAAGAGTAGCCCCTGGGCTTCCCTGGTGGCGCAGTGGTTGAGAGTCCGCCTGTCGATGCAGGGGACACAGGTTCATGTCCCGGTCCAGGAAGATCCCACATGCCGCGGAGCGGCTAGGCCCATGAGCCATGGCCGCTGAGCCTGCGCGTCCAGAGTCTGCGCTCCACAACGGGAGAGGCCACAACAGTGAGAGGCCCGCGTACTGCAAAAAAAAAAAGAGTAGCCCCTGCTTACCACAACTAGAGAAAGCCTGCGCGCAGCAACAAAGACCCAACGCAGCCAAGAATAAATAAATTGATTAATTTAAAAAACAAAAAAGACCACAAATAACAAATGTTGGCAAGGATGTGGAGAAAAGGAAACCCCTGTACACTGCTGGAGGAAATATAAATTGATGCAGCCACAATGGAAAACAGTATGGAGGCTCCTTAAGAAAACTAAAACTAGAGCTACCATATGATCCAGCAATCCCAATCCTGGGCATATATCTGGAAAAGATGAAAACTCTAATTCAAAAACATACATGCACCCAAATGTTCAGAGCAGCATTATTTACAACTGCCAAGATATGGAAGCAACTTAACTGTCCATCAACAGAGGAATGGATAAAGAAGAATGTGGGGCGTATATATATATATATATATATATATATATATATATATATATATATATATACACACACACACATATACATATAGATATACATACAATGGGGTAGTTCCCTGGCAGTCCAGTTGTTATGACTCAGCGCTTTCACTGTCATGGCCCCAGGTTCAATCCCTGGTTGGGGAACTAAGATCCCGCAAGCCACGTGGCACAGCCAAAATACACACACACACACACACAGGAATACTACTCAGCCATAAAAAAGAATGAAATTTTGCCATCTGCAACAGGAATGGACCTGGAGGGTATTATGCTTAGTGAAATAAGTAAGACAGAGAAAGACAAATACTGTCTTCCTATCACTTGTGGAATCTAAAAAGTAAAACAAACTAGTGAATATAAAAACAACAACAAAACAGATTCACAGATAAAGAGAACAAACTAGTGGTTACCAGTGGGGAGAAGGAAGGAGGGAGTGGCAAGATAGGGGTAAAGGATTAAGAAATACAAACTACTACATATAAAATAAGCTACAAGGGTATATTGTACAGTACAGGGAATATAGCAAATTTTTTTTCTTTTTTTTTTTTGCGGTACGCGGGCCTCTCACTGTTGTGGCCTCTCCTGTTGCAGAGCACAGGCTCCAGACGCGCAGGCTCAGTGGCCATGGCTCACAGGCCCAGCTGCTCCGCGACATGTGGGATCTTCCCGGACCGGGGCACGAACCCGTGTCCCCTGCATTGGCAGGCGGACTCTCAACCACTGCGCCACCAGGGAAGCCCTATAGCAAATATTTTAAAATAACTATAAATAGAGTATAATCTATAAAAATTTTGAATCACTGTTGTACACCTGAAACTAATATAATATTGTAAATCAACTACACCTCAATTAAAAATAACAATTTAAGAAACTGTAACCATGAGTATAACAGCTTTCAGTGAGTTCTGTGAGTCCTTCTAAGTATTATCAAACCTGTCAATGGTTTGCGGGACCCCTGAGGGGAAGCAAAATTTGCCACCCTAAAGTATGTCTGTTTGGCATAAGGATTATTTTAGACTGATTATTTTTTTTAATTTATTTATTTATTTTTGGCTATGTTGGGTCTTTGTTGCTGCGCGTGGGCTTTCTCTAGTTGTGGCAAGCGGGGGCCACTCTTCATTGCAGTGCATGGGCTCCTCATTGCGGTGGCTTCTCTTGTTGCAGAGCACGGGCTCTAGATGCACGGACTTCATTAGTTGTGGCTCACGGGCTCAGTAGTTGTTGCTGTGGGATCTAGAGCACAGGATCAGCAGTTGTGGCCCACAGGCTTAGTTGCTCCGCAGCATGTGGGATCTTCTTGGACCAGGGCTCGAACTCGTGTCCCCTGCATTAGCAGGCGGATTCTTAACCACTACGCCACCAGGGAAGTCCTAGGCTGATTATTTTTAAGAGCATACACAGGAGAAGCTCTGAAAACCAAGAAGTTACCCTTTTGTAAAAGAAATTTACATTTATAAGGGAAATCTCCATTTGTAAGGGTGTCCTCCTCTCTGTACCTGGAAGAGAAGGATGACTCTACATCTCTAGAAACTCTTATCAACAGAAAAGGCAAAGGCTTAAATCTGTATAACAACCTTACCCTTGTTTACTGTGCTTTTCCTAATAACCTCCCATAACTGGCCTTCCCCAACCCCCAACATCTTTTGTCTTTAGTGGGAGATGTTATTTAAAGTGATGGCTTGGGCCATTTATGGTAGCTACTCAGTTTTCCTGGGTATCTCCCAGTATAAAGGAGACATATGTTATTAAACTTGTTTGTTTTTCTCCCATTAATTTGTCTTTTATTACAGGGGTGTCTCAGCCAAGAACCTAGGAGGGCAGATGGAATATTATTTTTCCTCCCGCATGAAACAGAGGGCTAACCTGATTAGGCCTGCCAAACCTAACCTGCCTCTCTTGCTTTTAATCCCTTGCTTTTAGTTCATTTAAAAACCCATATAGCTAACAGTCAGTAGCCAAGATAGATAAATAGATAGATTCATACGCCCTCTGATGTATGAATCACTACACTAACAGTTGCTTAAGTTGTTTTTCAGGTACTTGGAGCTAGTTCTTGCCCAGTTCAGACCAGTTGAAACCACCGACCATTCAACTGGGCCTTTGTGAGTGTCCAATGGATGACCTTTTGATGCCAGAGGGCCAAAAACTCCACCCTCAGAACATGCCACAATTTTCTGAACATGCATCCTATGAAGAGCCATGAAGCTTAACTACACCTGCACAGACCACTGATTACCTCACTTCTCTTACCTCCAATCACCTTTCCCCACACCTCGAACTACCCTGCCTCTTTATCCCATAAATATCCTTAAACCCTATCTTCGGGGAGGTGGACATGAGATTTGTTCTCCCAGTCTCCTAGCTTGGCTGCCTCCTGAATAAACATTTTCTCTGCTGCAAACCTTGGTGTCTCAGTGTTTGGCTTGCTGTGCACTGGGCAAACGAACATGATTTGGTAACACCTATAACCGCAAACTTGGAGTTGGATGTCAGAAGTGAAGGTGGTCCTGGGGATTCTCTAACTTTCACCCGCTGTTTCACAAACATCTCTTATATTTCCTGCCACTATGCCACTATTCATAATGTCCCTAGAATACCTACTTCACCTCCACTGCTTTCCAACAATATCTAACCCCTGCTTTAAGGTCTACCTCAAATGCCACCTTCCACAAAGCCTTTCTATTGTAACAGCTTTATTGAGATATAATTCAGTTACCATAAAATTCACCCATTTAAGTATACAGTTAAGTGTTTTTTAGTATATTCACAGAATTATGTAAACATCACCACAATCAAATTTTAGAATATTTTTCATTACCCCCAAAAGAAACCCTGTATCCATTAGCAGTCATTCCCCATTCTCATCCTACCCCAGCCCCAAGAAACCACTGACTTACTTTCTGTCTCTTAAGGATTTAACAATTCTGGACCTTTCATATATCATACAATATTGGTCTTTTGTGACTGGCTTCTTTCACTGAGCACATTTTGGAGGTTCATCCATGTTTTAGCGTGTATAGGTAACTTCATTCCCCTTTTATTGACAAATAATATTCCACCGTATAGATACACCATTTTATCTATCCGTTCATCAATTAATGGACAATTGGGTTGTTTCTACTCTTTAGCTATTATGAGAAATGCTACTGTGAACATTCATGTACAAGTTTCTGTGTGGACATATGTTTTCATGTCCACTGGGTATATACCTAGGAGTAAAACTATTGGGTCATATGGTAACTATGTTTAACATTTTGAGGAATTGCCAAACTATTTTCCAAACTGCCTAAACCATTTTATGTGCACCAGCAGTTTATGAGAGCTCCAATTTGTCCACATGCTTGTCAACACTTGATATTATCAGTCTTTTTGATTACAGCCAACCTAGCATGTGTGAAGTGGTATCTCATTCTGGTTTCGATTTGCATTTCCCTAATGACTAAAAATGCTGAGTATCAAGTCTCTACCTGAATAGATAAAGAGACTGAACTAGTAATTTTAAAACTTCCTGCAAAAAAAAAAAAAAAGCCCACCGTTCCATTGACAGATGAATGGATAAAGACATGGTATGTACAATATATGTATACATACATACATACTGTGGAATACTACTCAGCCATAAAAAAGAATGAAATTTTGCCATTTGCAGCAACAACTTGGAGGGCATTATGCTAAGTGAAACAAGTCAGACAGAGAAAGACAAATACTGTATGATATCACTTATATGTGGAATCTAAAAAATACAACAAACTAGTGAATGTAATGAAAAAGAAGCAGACTCAGAACTAGTGGTTACCAATGGCGGGGGAGGATGGGTAATACGGGGTAGGGGCTTAAGAGGTACAAACTATTAGATATAAAATAAACTACAGAAGGCGGAGTGAAGATGGAGGTGTGGGAAGACACTGAGTTAGCATCTCCCCACAACTAGGGTGGCTGCCGGCCGTTGGTGGGACACCCTGACACCCAATGAGATGGGAGGAACCCCCAAGTGAACCAGTAGGACATGGGGGAACAGATGGGGGAGGAGAAGTGGAGGCCAGACAGGATTGGCGCCCCTGAGGCCAGGGAGATCAGGAGAGGTAGGCAAGAGGGGCCCTCTGGGAGGAGTGACAAAGGAGCAGAGGGCATTTGCCCTGCCCACTTGGGCCCAGGAGCCCGCTGAGCTCCCAGGCCGGTCCCCTGCCCTCCAAAGCCCTCTCCAGGCCACGTGGGTCCTGGGGGCATAGGAAGAAGGCCAAAGGGAAAACAGGAGAGGCAGGTAGGAGGGGCCCTCCAAGACAGGAGGAGCAGGAGGAGCAGGAGAGGAGAGGAGACCTCGAGTTTGCCCCACCCACTCGAGCCCAGGAAGCCTGCTGGGCTCCCAGGTGAGGTCCCCCGCCCTCTGAGACCAGGTTGGGGGCGAACGCCTGTGCCCCTTCTGTTCCTTGAGCCTAAGCCCACCCCACACAGCCCCCAGTGCCTTTTCCAGCCCTGTGGGTCCTAAGCATAGGCCCCGCCCACCACCCAAACCTCACCCTTGCTTAGGCCCCACCCTCCACAGCCAAGGCCTTTTCCTGGGCTTTCTTTTTTATTTGTTTTTATCTCTTTTCCCTCTTCTTTTTTACTATTGTGGTACTGTTGTACCTTCTGGTTGTTGATTCATCTATATTTTTATTTTTATATTCTTTCTAACATGCCTGTTAGTTTCCGAGTCTAATTTTATTTTTAACTTTGTTATTGTTCTCTCTTTTTTTTTTTATTTTTTTGCCACCCCACACAGTTTGCGGGATCTTGGTTCACAAGCCAGGGGTCAGGTCGAAGCTCCTGCAGTGGGAGCTTCATGTCAGAACCACTGGACAAACAGAGAACCTCAGACCCCAGAGATTATTCATCAGAGTGAGGTCTCACAGTGGTCCTCATCTCAGCACCAAGACCCAGCTCTATCCAACAGCCTACAAACTCCAGTGTTGGAAGCCTCAGGCCAAACAACCAGTAAGACAGGAACATATTCCCATTCATTAAAAAAAAAGAGAGACAGCAAAAAAATATGTCACAGATGAAGGGGCAAGGTAAAAACCTACAAGACCAAATAAATGAAGAGGAAATAGGCAATCTACCTGAAGAAGAATGCAGAGTAATGATAGTAGAGATGATCCAGAATCTCAGAAATAGAATGGAGGCATGAATTGAGAAAATACAAGAAATGTTTAACAAAGATCTAGAAGAACTAAAGAACAAACAAACAGAGATAAACAACACAATAAATGAAATAAAAAATACACCAGAAGGAATCAATAACAGAATTAACTGAGGCAGAAGAACGAATAAGTGAGCTGGAAGACAAAATGGTGGAAATAACTGCCGAGGAGCAGAATAAAGAAAAAAGAATGTAAAGAATTGAAGACAGTCTCAGAGACCTCTGGGATAACACCAAATGCACCAACATTTGAATTATAGGGGTCCCAGAAGAAGAGAAAAAGAATGGGTATGAGAAAATATTTGAAGAGATTATAGTCAAAAACTTCCCTAATGGGAAAGAAAATAGTCACTCAAGTCCAGGAATCAGAGAGTCCCATACAGGATAAACCCGAGGAAAAACACACTGAGACACATATTAATCAAACTAACAAAAATTAAATTCAAAGAAAAAATATTAAAAGCAGCAAGGGGAAAAAAACAACATATAAAAGAATCCCCATAAGGTTATCAGCTGAATTTTCAGCAGGAACTCTGCAGGCCAGAAGGGAGTGGCAGGATATACTGAAAGTGATGAAAGAGAAAAACCTACAACCAAGATTACTCTACCCAGCAAGGATCTCATTCAGATTCGATGGAGAAGTCAAAAGCTTTTCACACAAGCAAAAGCTAAGAGAATTTTAGCACCACCAAACCACCTTTACAACAAATGCTAAGGAAACTTCTCTAGGTGGGAAACAGAAGCGAAGAAAAAGACCCACAAAAACCCAAAACAATTAAGAAAACGGTAATAGGAACATACATATCAATAATAACCTTGGGGCTTCCCTGGTGGCACAGCGGTTGAGAGTCCACCTGCCAATGCAGGGGACACGGGTTCATGCCCCGGTCCGGGAAGATCCCACATGCCGTGGAGCGGCTAGGCCCGTGAGCCATGGCCGCTGAGCCTGCGCATCCAGAGCCTGTGCTCCGCCACAGGAGAGGCCACAACAGTGAGAGGCCCGCGTACCTCAAAAAAATAAAAAATAAATAAAATAACCTTGAATGTAAATGGATTAAATGCCCCAACCAAAAGACACAGACTGGCTGAATGGATACAAAAACAAGACCCATATATACACTGTCTACAAGAGACCCACTTCAGACCTAGGGACACATACAGACTGAAGGTGAAGGGATGGAAAAAGATACTCCATGCAAATGGAAATCAAAAGAAAGCTGGAGTAGCAATACTCATATCCGATAAAATAGACTCTAAAATAAAGACTATTATAAGAGACAAAAAAGGACACTACATAATGATCAAAGGATCAATCCAAGAAGAAGATATAACAATTATAAATGTTTATGGGCCCAACATAGGAGCACCTCAATACATAAGGCAAACGCTAACAACCATGAAAGGACAGTAACACAATAATAGTAGGGGATTTGGGGCTTCCCTGGTGGCGCAGTGGTTGAGAGTCCGCCTGCTGGTGCAGGGGACACAGGTTCGTGCCCCGGTCCAGGAGGATCCCACATGCCACGGAGCGGCTGGGCCCGTGAGCCATGGCCGCTGGGTCTGCGTGTCCGGAGCCTGTGCTCCGCAGCAGGAGAGGCCACAACGGTGAGAGGCCCACGTACCGCAAAAAAAAAAAAAAAGAAAAAATAGTAGGGGATTTTAACACACCGCTACACCAATGGACAGATCATCCAAACAGAAAATAAATAAGGAAACACAAGCTTTAAATGACACAATGGACCAGATAGATTTAATTGATATTTATAGAACATTCCACCCAAAAGTGGCAGAATACACTTTCTTCTCAAGTGCACATGGAACATTCTCCAGGATAGATCACATCTTGGGTCACAAATCAAGCCTCAGAAAATTTAAGAAAATTGAATCATATCAAGCATCTTTTCTGACCACAACGCTATGAGACTGGAAATCAATTACAGAAAAAACTGTAAAAAACACAAATACATGGAGGCTAAACAATGCGCTACTAAATAACGAAGAGATCACCGAAGAAATCAAAGAACAAATTAAAAAATACACAGAAACAAATGACAACGAAAACACGATGACCCAAAACCTGTGGGACGCAACAAAAGCAGTTCTAAGAGGGAAGTTTATAGCAATTCAATCTCACCTCAAGAAACAAGAGGGGGGACCTTGAAGATGGCGGAAGAGTAAGACGCGGAGATCACCTTCCTCCCCACAGATACACCAGAAATACATCTACACGTGGAACAACTCCTACAGAACACCTACTGAAGGCTGGCAGAAGACCTCAGACCTCCCAAAAGGCAAGAAACTCCCCACGTACCTGGGTAGGGCAAAAGAAAAAAAGAAAAAACAGAGACAAAAGAATAGGGACGGCACCTGCACCAGTGGGAGGGAGCTGTGAAGGAGGAAAAGTTTCTACACACTAGGAAGCCCCTTCGCGGGCGGAGACTGCGGGAGGCGGAGGGGGGAGCTTCGGAGCCACGGAGGAGTGCACAGCAACAGGGGTGCGTAGGGCAAAACGGGGAGATTCCCGCACAAAGGATCGGTGCCGACCAGCACTCACCAGCCCGAGGGGCTTGTCTGCTCACCCGCCGGGGCGGGCGGGGCTGCGAGCTGAGGCTCGGTTTCGGTCGGAGCGCAGGGAGAGGACTGGGGTTGGCAGCTTGAACATAGCCTGAAGGGATTTGTGCACCACGGCTAGCCGGGAGGGAGTCCGGGAAAAAGTCTGCACCTGCCAAAGAGGCAAGAGACTTTTTCTTCCCTCTTTGTTTCCTGGTGCGCGAGGAGAGGGGTTGAAGAGCGCTGCTTAAAGGAACTCCAGAGACGGGCGCGAGCCGCGGCTAAAAGCACGGACCCCAGGGACGGGCGGGAGACGCTAAGGCTGCTGCTGCCGCCACCAAGGGGCCTGTGTGCGAGCACAGGTCACTATCCACACCCCTCTTCCGCGGAGCCTGTGCAGCCCGCCACTGCCAAGGTCCCGGGATCCAGGGACAACTTCCCCGGGAGAACGCACGGCGGGCCTCAGGCTGGTGCAACGTCACGCCGGCCTCTGCCGCCGCAGGCCCACCCCGCACGCAGTGCCCCTCCCTCCCCCCGGCCTGAGTGCGCCAGAGCCCCCGAATCAGCGGCTCCTTTAACACTGTCCTGTCTGAGCAAAAAACAGACGCCCTCCAGCGACCTACACGCAGAGGCAGGGCCAAATCCAAAGCTGAGCCCCTGTGAGCTGTGAGAACAAAGAAGAGAAAGGGAAATCTCTCCCAGCAGCCTCAGAAACAGCGGATTAAAGCTCCACAATCAACTTGATGTACCCTGCATCTGTGGAATACATGAATAGACAACGAATCATCCCAAATTGAGGAGGTGGGCTTCGAGAGCAAGATCTGATTTTTTCCCCTTTTCCTCTTTTTGTGAATGTGTATGTGTATGCTTCTGTGTGAGATCTTGTCAGTATAGTTTTGCTTCCACCATGTGTCCTAGGGCTCTATCCGTCCACGGTTTTTTTTAAATTTTTTTCTTAATAATTAATTTTAATAACTTTATTATACTTTACCTTCTTTCTTTCTTTCTTTCTTTCTTTCTTTCTTTCTTTCTTTCTTTCTTTCCTTTCTTCCTTCCTTCCTTCCCTCCTTTAGACAACAAATCATCCCAAATTGAGGAGGTGGTCTCTGAGAGCAAGATTTATGATTTTTTTCCCCTTTACCTCTTTTTGTGAGGGTGTATGTGTATGCTTCTGTGTAAGATTTTGTCTGTATAGCTTTGCTTCCACCATTTGTCCTAAGGTTCTATCCGTCCCTTTTTTTTTCTAAATAATTATTTTTTAATTCAATAACTTTATTATACTTTATTTTATTTTACTGTATCTTCTTTCTTTCTGTCTTTTTTCTTTCCTTCCCTCCTTCCTTCCTTCCTCCCTCCCTCCCTCCCTCCTTTCTTTCCTTCTTGCCTTCTTTCCTTCTTTGCTTCTTTCTTTCTTCCTTCCCTCCTTTCTTTCTTTCTTTCTTTCTTCATACTGCTATTAATTCTCTCTACTTTTTCTCCCTTTTATTCTGAGCCGTGTGGATGAAAGGCTCTTGGTGCTCCAGCCAGGAGTCAGGGCTCTGCCTCTGAGGTGGGAGAGCCAACTTCAGGACACTGGTCAACAAGAGACCTCCCAGCTCCACATAATATCAAACGGCGAAAATCTCCCAGAGACCTCCATCTTAACACCAGCACCCAGCTTCACTCAACGACCAGCAAGCTACAGTGCTGGACAACCTATGCCAAACAACTACCAAAACAGGAACACAACCCCACCCATTAGCAGAGAGGCTGCCTAAAATCATAATAAGGCCACAGACACCCCAAAACACACCACCAGACGTGAACCTGCCCACTAGAGAGACAAGATCCAGCCTCATCCACCACAACACAGGCACTAGTCCCCTCCACCAGGAAGCCTACACAACCCACTGAACCAACCTTAGCCACTGGAGACAGACATCAAAAACAGCAGGAACTACGAACCTGCAGCCTGCAAAAAGGAGACCCCAAACACAGTAAGATAAGCAAAATGAGAAGACAGAAAAACACACAGCAGATAAAGGAGCAAGATAAAAATGCACCAGATCTAACAAATGAAGAGGATATAGGCAGTCTACCTGAAAAAGAATTCAGACTAATGATAGTAAGGATGATCCAAAATCTTGGAAATAGAATGGACAAAATGCAAGAAACAGTTAACAAGGACCTAGAAGAAATAAAGGTGAAACAAGCAACGATGAACAACACAATAAATGAAATTAAAAGTACTCTAGATGGGATCAATAGCAGAATAACTGAGGCAGAAGAACGGATAAGTGACCTGGAAGATAAAATAGTGGAAATAACTACTGCAGAGCAGAATAAAGAAAAAAGAATGAAAAGAACTGAGGACAGTCTCAGAGACCTCTGGGACAACATTAAATGCACCAACATTCGAATTATAGGGGTTCCAGAAGAAGAAGAGAAAAAGAAAGGGACTGAGAAAATATTTGAAGAGATTATAGTTGAAAACTTCCCTAATATGGGAAAGGAAATAGTTAATCAAGTCCAGGAAACACAGAGAGTCCCATACAGGATAAATCCAAGGAGAAATACGCCAAGACACATATTAATCAAACTGTCAAAAATTAAATACAAAGAAAGCATATTAAAAGCAGCAAGGAAAAAACAACAAATAACACACAAGGGAATCCCCATAAGGTTAACAGCTGATCTCTCAGCAGAAACCCTACAAGCCAGAAGGGAGTGGCAGGACATATTGAAAGTGATGAAGGAGAAAAACCTGCAACCAAGATTACTCTACCCAGCAAGGATCTCATTCAGATTTGATGGAGAAATTAAAACCTTTACAGACAAGCAAAAGCTGAGAGAGTTCAGCACCACCAAACCAGCTTTACAACAAATGCTAAAGGAACTTCTCTAGACAAGAAACACAAGAGAAGGAAAAGACCTATAATAACGAACCCAAAACAATTTAGAAAATGGGAATAGGAACATACATATTGATAATTACCTTAAATGTAAATGGATTAAATGCTCCAACCAAAAGACACAGATTGGCTGAATGGATATAAAAACAAGACCCTTATATATGCTGTCTACAAGAGACCCACTTCAGACCTAGAGACACATACAGACTGAAAGTAAGGGGATGGAAAAAGATATTCCATGCAAATGGAAACCAAAAGAAAGCTGGAGTAGCAATTCTCATATCAGACAAAATAGACTTTAAAATAAGGACTATTAAAAGAGACAAAGAAGGACACTACATAATGATCAAGGGTTTAATCCAAGAAGAAGATATAACAATTGTAAATATTTATGCACCCAACATAGGAGCACCTCAATACATAAGGCAAATACTAACAGCCATAAAAGGGGAAATCGACAGTAACACATTCATAGTAGGGGACTTTAACACCCCACTTTCACCCATGGACAGATCATCCAAAATGAAAATAAATAAGGAAACACAAGCTTTAAATGATACATTAAACAAGATGGACTTAATTGATATTTATAGGACACTTCATCCAAAAACAACAGAATACACATTTTTCTCAAGTGCTCATGGAACATTCTCCAGGATAGATCATATCTTGGGTCACAAATCAAGCCTTGGTAAATTTAAGAAAATTGAAATTGTATAAAGTATCTTTTCCGACCACACGCCATGAGACTAGGTATCAATTACAGGAAAAGATCTGTAAAAAATACAAACACATGGAGGCTAAACAATACACTACTTAATAATGAAGTGATCACTGAAGAAATCAAAGAGGAAATAAAAAAATACCTAGAAACAAATGACAATGGAGACACAACGACCCAAAACCTATGGGATGCAGCAAAAGCAGTTCTAAGGGGGAAGTTTATAGCAATACAAGCCCACCTTAAGAAGCAGGAAACATCTCGAATAAACAACTTAACCTTGCACCTCAAGCAATTAGGGAAAGAAGAACAAAAAAACCCCAAAGCTAGCAGAAGGAAAGAAATCATAAAGATCAGATCAGAAATAAATGAAAAAGAAATGAAGGAAACAATAGCAAAGATCAATAAAACAAAAAGCTGGTTCTTTGAGAAGATAAACAAAATAGATAAACCTTTAGCCAGACTCATCAAGAAAAAAAGGGAGAAGACTCAAATCAATAGAATTAGAAATGAAAAAGGAGAAGTAACAACTGACACTGCAGAAATAAAAAAGATCATGAGAGATTACTACAAGCAACTCTATGCCAATAAAATGGACAATCTGGAAGAAATGGACAAATTCTTAGAAATGCACAACCTGCCAAGACTGAATCAGGAAGAAATAGAAAATATGAACAGACCAATCACAAGCACTGAAATTGAAACTGTGATTAAAAATCTTCCAACAAACAAAAGCCCAGGACCAGATGGCTTCACAGGCAAATTCTATCAAACATTTAGAGAAGAGCTAACACCTATCCTTCTCAAACGCTTCCAAAATATAGCAGAGGGAGGAACACTCCCAAATTCCTTCTACGAGGCCACCATCACCTTGATACCAAAACCAGACAAGGATGTCACAAAGAAAGAAAACTACAGGCCAATATCACTGATGAACACAGATGCAAAAATCCTCAACAAAATACTAGCAAACAGAATCCAACAGCACATTAAAAGGATCATACACCATGATCAAGTGGGGTTTATTCCAGGAATGCAAGGATTCTTCAATATACACAAATCTAGCAATGTGATAAACCATATTAACAAATTGAAGGAGAAAAACCATATGATCATCCAATAGATGCAGAGAAAGCTTTTGACAAAATTCAACACCCATTTATGATAAAAACCCTGCAGAAAGTAGGCATAGAGGAAACTTTCCTCAACATAATAAAGGCCATATATGACAAGCCCACAGCCAACATCATCCTCAATGGTGAAAAACTGAAAGCATTTCCACTAAGATCAGGAACAAGACAAGGTTGCCCACTCTCACCACTCTTATTGAACATAGTTTTGCAAGTTTTAGCCACAGCAATCAGAGAAGAAAAGGAAATAAAAGGAATCCAAATCAGAAAAGAAGTAAAGCTGTTACTGTTTTTAGATGACATGATACTATACATAGAGAATCCTAAAGATGCTACCAGAAAACTACTAGAGCTAATCAATGAATTTGGTAAAGTAGCACGATACAAAATTAATGCACAGAAATCTCTGGCATTCCTATATACTATATACTATATATACTATATACTATATACTAATGATGAAAAATCTGAAATTGAAATCAAGAAAACACTCCCATTTACCACTGCAACAAAAAGAATAAAATATCTAGGAATAAACCTACCTAAGGTAGGTTTAGACCTGTATGCAGAAAATTATAAGACACTGATGAAAGAAATTAAAGATGATACAAATAGATGGAGAGATATACCATGTTCTTGGATTGGAAGAATCAACATTGTGAAAATGACTCTACTACCCAAAGCAATCTATAGATTCAATGCAATCCCTATCAAACTACCACTGGCATTTTTCACAGAACTAGAACAAAAAATTTCACAATTTGTATGGAAACACAAAAGACCCCGAATAGCCAAAGCAATCTTGAGAACGAAAAAAGGAGCTGGAGGAATCAGGCTCCCTGACTTCAGACTATACTACAAAGCTACAGTAATCAAGACAGTATGGTACTGGCACAAAAACAGAAATATAGATCAATGGAACAGGATAGAAAGCCCAGAGATAAACCCACGCACATATGGACACCTTATCTTTGATAAAGGTGGCAGGAAAGTACAGTGGAGAAAGGACAGCCTCTTCAATAAGTGGTGCTGGGAAAACTGGACAGATACATGTAAAAGTATGAGATTAGATCAGTCCCTAACACCATACACAAAAATAAGCTCAAAATGGATTAAAGACCTAAAGGTAAGGCCAGAAACTATCAAACTCTTAGAGGAAAACATAGGCAGAACACTCTATGACATAAATCACAGCAAGATCCTTTCTGACCCACCTCCTAGAGTAATGGAAATAAAAACAAAAATAAACAAATGGAACCTAATGAAACTTCAAAGCTTTTGCAAAGGAAACCATAAACAAGACCAAAAGACAACCCTCAGAATGGGAGAAAATATTTGCAAATGAAGCAACTGACAAAGGATTAATCTCCAAAATTTACAAGCAGCTCATGCAGCTCAATAACAAAAAAACAAACAACCCAATCCAAAAATGGGCAGAAGATCTAAATAGACATTTCTCCAAAGAAGATATACAGACTGCCAACAAACACATGAAAGAATGCTCAACATCATTAATCATTAGAGAAATGCAAATCAAAACTACAATGAAATATCATCTCACACCAGTCAGAATGGTCATCATCAAAAAATCTAGAAACAATAAATGCTGGAGAGGGTGTGGAGAAAAGGGAACACTCTTGCACTGCTGGTGGGAATGTGAGTTGGTTCAGCCACTATGGAGAACAGTATGGAGGTTCCTTAACAAACTAAAAATAGAACTACCATATGACCCAGCAATCCCACTACTGGGCATATACCCTGAGAAAACCAAAATTCAAAAACAGTCATGTACCAAAATGTTCACTGCAGCTCTATTTACAATAGCCCGGAGATGGAAACAACCTAAGTGCCCATCATCGGATGAATGGATAAAGAAGATGTGGCACATATATACAATGGAATATTACTCAGCTATAAAAAGAAACGAAATTGAGCTATTTGTTATGAGGTGGATAGACCTAGAGTCTGTCATACAGAGTGAAGTAAGTCAGAAAGAAAAAGACAAATACCGTATGCTAACACATATATATGGAATTTAAGGAAAAAAAAATGTCATGAAGAACCTAGGGGTAAGACAGGAATAAAGACACAGACCTACTGGAGAACAGACTTGAGGATATGGGGAGGGGGAAGGGTGAGCTGTGACAGGGCGAGAGAGAGTCATGGACATATACACACTAACAAACGTAAGGTAGATAGCTAGTGGGAAGCAGCCGCACGGCACAGGGATTTTGGCTTGGTGCTTTGTGACAGCCTGGAGGGGTGGGATAGGAAGGGTGGGAGGGAGGGAGACGCAAGAGGGAAGAGATATGGGAACATATGTATATGTATAACTGATCACTTTGTTATAAAGCAGAAACTAACACACCATTGTAAAGCAATTATACCCCAATAAAGATGTTTAAAAAAAATCCTTAAAAAAGAAAAAGAAAAGAAACAAGAAAAATCTCAAATAAACTATCTAACCCAACACTTAAAACAACTAGAGAGGGCTTCCCTGGTGGCACAGTGGTTGAGAGTCCACCTGCTGATGCAGGGGACGCGGGTTCGTGCCCTGGTCCAGGAGGATCCCACATGCCACAGAGCAGCTGGGCCCGTGAGCCATGGCCACTGAGCCTGCACGTCCAGAGCCTGTGCTCCGCAACAGGAGAGGCCACAGCAGTGAGAGGCCCATGTACCACAAAAAAAAAAAAAAAAAAACTAGAGAAAGAAGAACAAAGAAAACCCAAAGTCAGTAGAAGGAAAGAAATCATAAAAATCAGAGCAGAAATAAATGAAATAGAAACAAAGAAAACAATAGCAAAGACCAATAAAACTAAAAGCTGGTTCCTTGAGAAGATAAACAAAATAGATAAACCCTTACCCAGACTCATCAAGAAAAAAAGGGAGAGGACTCAAATCAATAAAATTAGAAATGAAAAAGGAGAAATCACAACTGACACTGTAGAAATACAAAGGATTATAAGAGACTACTACAAACAACTATATGCCAATAAAATGGACAACCACAAAGAAACGGACAAATTCTTGGAGAGGTACAATTTTCCAAGACTGAACCACGAAGAATTAGAAAATATAAACAGACCTATCACAAGTAACGAAACTGAAACCGTAATTAAAAATCTTCCAACAAACGGAAGTCCAGGACTAGATGGCTTCACAGGAGAATTCTACCAAACATTCAAAGAGCAAACACCAGTCCTTCTCAAACTCTTCCAAAAAATTGCAGAGGTAGAAACACTCCCAAAATCATTCTACGAAGCCACCATCACCCTGATAACAAAACCAGAAAAAGATATCACAAAAAAATAAAATTAATGACCAATATCACTGATGAACACATATGCAAAAATCCTGAACAAAATACTAGCAAAAGAAATTGAACAACACATTAAAAGGATCATACACCATGATCAAGTGGGATTTATCCCAGGTGTGCAAGGATTCTTCAATATACACAAATCAATCAATGTGATACACCACATTAACAAATTGAATAAAAACCGTATGATCCTCTCAGATGCAGAAAAAGCTTTTGACAAAATTCAACACCCATTTATGATAAAAACTCTCCAGAAAATGGGCACAGAGGGAACCTACGTCAACATAATAAAGGCCATATACGACAAACCCACAGCTAGCATCATACTCAATGGTGACAAACTGAAAGCATCTCCACTAAGATCAGGAACAAGACAAGAATGTCCACTCTCGCCACTCTTATTCAACATAGTTTTGGAAGTCCTAGCCACAGCAATCAGAGAAGAAAAAGAAATGAAAGGAATACAAATTGGAAAAGAAGAAGTAAAACTGTCACTGTTTGCATCACTGTATACACAGAAAATCCTAAATATGCCACCAGAAAACTACTAGAACTAATCAATGCATTTGGTAAGGCTGCGGGATACAAAATTAATGCACAGAAATCACCAGCATTCCTATACACCAACAATGAAAAATCAGAAAGAGAAATTAAGGAAACAATCCCATTTACCATCACAACAAAAAGAATAAAATACCTAGGAATAAACCTGCCTCAGGAGGCAAAAGACCTGTACTCAGAAAACTATAAAACACTGATGAAAGAAATCAAAGATGACGTAAACAGATGGAGAAATATACCATGTTCTTGGATTGGAAGAATCAATATTGTGAAAATGACTATGCTACCCAAAGCAATCTACAGATTCAATGCAATCCCCATCAAACTACCAATGGCATTCTTCACAGAATTAGAACAAAAAATTTTACAATTCGTATGGAAACATAAAAGACCCCAAATATCCAAAGCAATCTTGAGAAAGAAAAACATGGTTGGAGGAATCAGGCTCCCTGACTTCAAACTATACCACAAAGTTACTGTAATCAAGACAGTATGGTACTGGCACAAAAACAGAAATATAGATCAATGGTACAGGATAGAATGCCCAGAGATAAACCCACGCACATATGGTCACCTAATTTATGACAAAGGAGGCAAGAACATACAATGGAGAAAGGACAGCCTCTTCAATAAGTGGTGCTGGGAAAACTGGACAGCTACATGTAAAAGAATGATATTAGAACACCATCTAACACCATACACAAAAATAAACTCCGAATGGATTAAAGACCTAAATGTAAGACCAGACACTCTAAAACTCTTAGAGGAAAACACAGGAAAAACACTCTTTGACATAAACCACAGCAAGAGCTTTTTTGACCCACCTTCTAGAGTAACGGAAATAAAACCCAAAATAAACAAATGGGACTTAATCAAACTTAAAACCTTTTGCACAGCAAAGGAAACCATAAACAAGACAAAAAGACAACTCTCAGAATGGGAGAAAATATTTGCAAATGAAACAATGGACAAAGGATTAATTTCCAAAATATACAAACAGCTCATGGAGCTCAATATCAAAAAAACAAAACAATCCAATTAAAAAATGGGCAGAAGACCTAAATAGACATTTCACCAAGGAAGACATACAGATGGCCAAGAGGCACATGAAAAGATGCTCAACATCACTAATTATTAGAGAAATGCATATCAAAACTACAATGAGGTATCACCTCACGCCAGTCATGATGGCTATTATCAAAAATCTAGAAACAGGGCTTCTCTGGTGGCGCAGTGGTTGAGAGTCTGCCTGTCGATGCAGGGGATGCAGGTTTGTGCCCCAGTCCAGGAAGATCCCACATGTCGCGGAGCAACTAAATCAGTGTGCCACAACTACTGAGCCTGTGCTCTTGAGCCCGTGAGCCACAACTACTGAGCCCACATGCCACAGCTACTGAAGCCTACACGCCTAAAGCTCGTGCTCCACAACAAAGAGAAGCCACCGCAATGAGAAGCCCACACACCGCAATAAAGAGTAGCCCCCGCTCACTGCAACTAGAGAAAGCTCACGCACAGCAACAAAGACCCAAAGCAGCCAAAAATAAATAAATTTTAAAAAGAGAGACATGTACCACAATGTTCACTGCAGCACTACTTACAACAGCCAGGACATGGCACCAACCTAAGTGTCCATCGACAGATGAATGGATAAAGAAGATGTGGCACATATATATAATGAAATATTACTCAGCCATAAAAAGAAACAAAATTGAGTTATTTGTAGTGAGGTGGATGGACCTAGAGTCTGTCATACAGAGTGAAGTAAGTCAGAAAGAGAAAAATACCGTATTCTTACACATATATATGGAATCTAAAAAAAAAAAAGAAAAAAATGGGACTGATGAACCTAGTTGCAGAGCAGGAATAAAGATGTAGACACAGAGAATAGACCTGAGGACATGGGGTGGGAGGGGGAAGCTGGAGCAAAGTGAGAGTAGCATTGACATATATACACTACTGAATGTAAAATAGTTAGCTAGTGGGAATAGCAGCATAGCACAGGGAGATCAACTGTGCTTTGCAATGACCTAGATGGGTGGGGTAGGGAGGATGGGAGGGAGGCTCAAGAGGGAGGGGATATGGGGACATATGTATGCATATGGCTGATTCACTTTGGTGTACAACAGAAACAAACACAGTATTGTGAAGCAATTATACTCCAATAAAGATCTATTAAAAAATAAATAAACAAAATAAAATAAGCTACAAGGATATATTGTACAACAAAGGGAATATAGCCAGTATTTTATAACTATAAATGAAGTATAACCTTTAAAAACTGTGAATCACTATATTGTACACCTTTAACTTATATAATATTGTACAGCAACTACAATTTTTTTTAGTTTAATATAAGTAACTAAATAAATAAATGCCACTGTGTGCTGCCTGGAGAGGCTGGGAATTTTCAAAAACCAGCTAGGCTATGCTTCTTTTTAACAGACCTTCCTTCAGCTTCTCTCTCTCCTCTAGCTTTCTGCTATAACCAGCCAAAAAAAAAAACCCAGCTAGCACATTTAACACTCTGCCTGGAAATCTCCTTGGCTACATCATCCAGTTCATTAGGTACATTTTCTACCTTCCACTTTACTACAGCCAACAATGTTGCTAAACTTTGTCAACACGTAACCAGTTTCCAAGATTTTTCTCACTTTCCTTTAAACCCTCACCCACAGCCTCCTCAAAGGTCATCAGACTTCTAGAAACAGTTCTTTAAAAGCTCTTCAAGCTTTCACTAGCATTCCCTTCAAAGTCCTTCCAGCTGCCACCCACTGCTCCATTCCATTTGCATTTCTGAAAGCCAAGCCCACCAGATAGATTAACCCATTCACTCATTTGCTCATTCAATAAATATTTACTGAGCACCTATTACATGCCAGAAAGTTTCTGAAGGACTGCCTAATGGAACTTTCATTCTAGTAGGGGAAGAAAGACAATAAATGAAAAAGTAAATATGCAGCATATAATATGTCTGATGGTGAAAAGTGCTATGGAGAAAAACAAAGCAAGATTAAGGTAGTTAGAAGTATGGAGAGTAGAGGATAAGGGAAAGGATGGTTAAGAAAAAACTCAGTTAAGTTCACATTTGAACAAATGAAGGAGCAGAGAAATGTGGCTCTCTAATCCCTTTGCACTTCAGGCACAAGTATATAAAAGTCCCAAGCACAGATGTACTTGCCTTGAAAGACAGCAAGGCCAGTATGGTTGGAGCAGAGGCAGAGCGAAGAGTAGATGAGGTCTAAAAGGCATAAGAGGGCACACGAGACCAGATGGTGTCTTATGGGTATTAAAAAGATTTTGGTTTTTACTAGAAGGTAAGAAACCACTAGATGGTTTTAAACTTAACAGTGAGCAAAGGGTCATTCTGGCTCAGGTGGCAGCAGTAGAAACAGTAGGAAAGAATGACATTCTAAATACATTTGAAGGCACAGTCCATAGCATTTGCTGATGGACTGAAAGTTAATAAAGTTGCAGAATGTCAGAGTGGCATTCAGTGCTCCTCCAAGGCTGGCGGAGAAACCACTGATGACTCGGCCAAGATTTCTGATATCTTTGCACTTCCGTCTCCCTCTTAGTTATGTCCACTTCTCCTTCTCTGCTACATATCTCAAGGGTAGGGAACTAAACTGCATCATAGATGAAGAAGAAACAGAAATTATTTTCTAAGTCATAATGACATTTTAAATATAATACACTTAAGAGACAGCAAATATACAAATCAAATGCTAAATCTTTTTTTTTTTTGCGGTACACGGGCCTCTCACTGTTGTGGCCTCTCCCGTTGCAGAGCACAGGCTCCGGACAGCAGCCATGGCTCACGGGCCCAGCCACTCCACGGCATGTGGGATCCTCCCGGACCGGGGCACGAACCCGTGTCCCCTGCATTGGCAGGTGGACTCTCAACCACTGCGCCACCAGGGAAGCCCTAAATCTTTTTACCTCCAGGCCCTCTGCATTGGGAGCGCTGAGCCTTAGCCACTGGACCACCTGGGACGTCCCAAAATGGTCTTTTTAAAAACCCATACTAAAACCCGTATGTCTCACATGGAAAGTGCTCCATCATATATTTAGTGAAAGGTCAGTAGCAGAACAAACTGTCTGATATAATCTCATTTGTGGGGGAAATACATCCATATTTTTATTTATCTATCTATCTATCTATTATCTGTGCTTCTGACCAATTGGCTATAGATTCGGGGTTCCAACAACCCCCTCCTACTCAGGATGCCAATCCCAAATCCAGGTTATTAACTATACTTCTGACCAGCTGGCTATAGATCAGAGGTCCCCACAACCCCCTCCTTAGGTTCAACTGCTAGAGTGGCTCACAGGAACATATTACTTGCTAGATCACCGGTTTATTATAAAAGGATATAACTCAGGAACAGCCAGATAGAAGAGACGCATAGGGCAAGGTATGTGGGAAGGGGTACGGGGCTTCCATGCCCTCTCCAGGCGCGCCACTCTCCCTGCACCTCCACATGTTCACCAACCTGGAAACTCTCTGAACCCTGTCCATTTGGGTTTTTAATGGAGGCTTTATTACATAGACATGATTGATTTAGGCAATGGCCATTGGCAACTGAATTCAATCTCCAGCCCTTCTCTCCTTAGAGGTAGGGGAATGGAGGGAGTGAAAGTTCCAACCCTCTAATCACGTGGATGGCTTTCCTGGCAACCAGCCCATCCTTAGGTTACCTAAGGGCTTTCCAAAAGTCACCTCATTAAATATAAAAGACACCATTATCACTCATAACACAGGAAATTCCAAGGGTTTTAGGAGCTGTGAGCCAAGAACCAAAGACAAAGACCAAATATATATGAAAAATATAAAACAGAGATAATGACAGTACCTACTTCATTGAATTTTGAGTACCTGCCACTGATAAGGCATGTAACGTCCCAGCAAAGTGCCTGACACATAGAAAGTAATCAATAAATTACATATTGCTATTATCTGTACATCTTTTCTTCCCCACAAGACTGTAAGCAACTTAAGAGCAAGAACTCTGCCGTTACTGTCTGCTTTGAGCCTGTTTTTCATGTGTAAAATGGGTATCACTATATTACTACTACATAGAATTCCACCAAATAAGATAACTCAACAAATTCCAGCACAGTGTCCAGCTTAAAATGCTCAATAAACATTAACTATTATCATCCCATACTTTTGTTTCTTTGTAATGACTAACAGAGAATCTTGCGCATGTGCCAAACCTGGGTGGGCTTTCCAGTTCTCCTAGTTGGGTGAACCCGGGTTCACTACCTCACCTCAGTTTCCACATATTAAATACTTAATACAGTATGTGGCACCCAGCGGATGCTTAATAAATATTAGGCCAGCTCCCCTCCCCGTCTCTTCTTCTTTTTCCCCTAAAGTTACATGCTCTGGGCAGGTAGATGGCCGGCAACCTGACAAGTAGGGAAGAAACGGACCTCGGGGCGAGAACTTCCGAAGTTTGCACATGCACCCACCCCTCCGTATTTCAGCCTCTGCTACCGTCTTGAAGGGACTCCGAGTTAAGGGGTCTGCTGCATTACGCTCCTCGGAGCAAATTTTCTCTCCACCCTCTTCCCTCACCTCGAAACCTCGCTGCCCCGGTCTCTCCACACACACCCCACCCCACCCCCCCGCCAGCCTGCCTGCCTTCCGCCCCCATTTTCTCTCCACCCTTCCCAAACCCCATTTTTCAACCTTCTTCAGACTCCAGCCCCTCTCTCCCATGAATAGCCAAAGCTATTCGCTCTCGGTCCCCGAGTCTATCTCCACATCACATCTAGGTCCTCCCAAACTCCTCACTTCTCACACCTCCGGGCCTCTAACCCCTCCCCCAACACCCTCTCTCGCCTCAACGCCCTACCTGCGTTTTCCGCCTCTTCAGCGCCGCCGCGTCCAGCCACACGCCGCAGGCCTCCTCCTCCTTCGGGCCTCTGCGCCTCATGGCCGCTGAGGAGACTAAGACTACGGGATAACGGAGTGAGGGTCCGGCCGCCTCAGGGAACCGCCATAACTGACTCCGCCGACGTTCGAATCTCGCGCCAACGCTGGGAGCGGAGCTACGCCGCGGCCGCCCCCGCTCAGGCACCGCCCCCAGCGTCAGCCCCGCCCCTTCCCTAAACCCTGCCAGCCTGACCCCTTAATGTTACCAAGGCCACGTTCTTGCTGGTTTTCTCATTCAGAAGTTGTATTCCAGAACTGTGCTGTGTGAACGCGTTCGCGACACTGCACAAGGAATGCACATTTTCTTTTTGCTGAGTTAGTTGCACTTTCTTACTGATAACTATCAGGGCTCAGGGTTTTCCTTGTCTTATCGCTGAATCCTCAGGAACATCTCAAAAGGAAGAGGAGAGGAGGCGCTGATCCGCCAACTGCCAAGCTGGGGTCCTCAGTGCTACCTTAAATGGATTACTTTTGTAATTCAAAACAAGAAACAAAAAGCTAAGTATAACTATGAAACCTCATGGGAGAAGATTTAGAAAACATTAAGTAGAATAAAACTAAAAATTTGCAGTCAAGAATTAGCTTTCAGTATTGCTTTTCTCGCTTACTGTGTGGCCTTGGATTTTAAAGAGGATCAAATAAGGTTTGTGAAAGTACTTTGTAAATTCTGAGAGCCCCTCAGAGATGCAGAAATGCTGGCAACCATAACCACAATCTCCATAGATGTACTATATGTATAACAGGATATTTTAGCAGTGGAGTGACACTTCTTATTCATTCAGGGGTTTTTTTGCTTTTCTTACCTGTACTTCCTAATTTTCCTTCACTGTACATATATTACCATACATTGCTTATGTACTGTGGAAAAGGCAACACTGTAAACATTAACATATAACAATATCATAAAAGTTAACATATAAGATCTTCCTTGATTGAAAAACCAAAAAGTGAAATCTTTGTCAAATCATGTATTTTAAAACACATTCTTTTAACTTCTAAAACTTATTTAGTAATAAAACTGCCCCACCTTTCCTACCAAAAAAAAAAGTTCACATATATAGTGAATAAGACCCCAACCCCACCCCCAGGCAAAGATAAGACAGGATCTGTCCCCTCCTCCCTATGCCCACCTCCAGCCTCCCCATGAAAACCTCCTCCAACACAGTGAACAGATTCAAGGGGCACCAGGGCTCCCTCTCTAGGATAGGAGACAAAAAGCAAAGAGGCAGCTCTTATCACAGTCACTTTATTGTATCCAGGACACGAGAGTCCAGACCACTCCTAATTCCAGCCGCAGTGAGCTCCTTCTTCCATACCTCTTGGCCTTTGGACAGGTTCTTCCCTCTACCTGGAATGCCCTTCCTCTTCTCCATCTGTAAACTCCTATTCACCCTCCCCAACCCAAGACCCTGAGGATCCCAGGCAACACTAATTATTCCCTCCTCAGTGCTTCCCCTGACAGTTCATTCCGATATTAAAGCCTTTACCATCCTGCATTGATCCACGGAGCCCAGTCAGTGGCCTGCCTCTGAGCAGAGGCCCAAGAAACACTGAATGGATAAACACTGAATCATGAACAAGGGAACCAGGAAAGACACTGGGAACAGGATGTGTGGGACGTAGAGGCCAGAGGTAGGAGGGTCAGGGCTCACTGTCTGGGATAGTGGCTGAAGAGGCATGGGGCACTGGATGGGATCCATTTCTGCCTGGCACAATCTTCTATCTTTGGGGGCTCTCTGCAGCACCAAAACTTCAGGCTGGGGTTCAAGAATGGTAAGATCCTGCACATATTTTGGGCCTGCCCTTTCCCTATCCACCAGTGAAATCTGGGTAGAGGGCAGTTGCTGACGCTTCCTCTGTCTCTCAGCTCAGATTTGACTCTGACCTAAATCCCAACTTCAACCCCTCAGAGATAATCTGGAAGGCCCAGGCCAGGGTCTTGGCCCCAGCTGATCCTCCATCCTCACCCCTGAGAGGCAATGGGGGGAGGCAAACCAGGGTGCCCCACATCTCTCTCTTTCCCTCTCGCAGGGCAGGGAGCTGGGGCAGGCCCTGAAGTGGACCCCAGCAGCTCCAGCCAATCCTCAAATCCAAGGACTGGCCAGTGCCCCCGCTTGGCAGCTGAGGCGTGCACAGAGAAGTCACTGCGGGCCAGACACAAGCAATTTTATCAGGCCTTGTTCCCATCTGGAGCCAAGCCCAGACCCTTGGGCCCCCACTATACCTCCCTCCCTAAAAGCTGCCACCCCCCTTCACTGGGTCTTCCGATCGAGACTGAGTTTGCGCCGTACCAGCTGGCTCAGAAGGAATGCAGTGAGGATGCTGCTGCCTACAGTAAGCAAGAAGAGGCCGGAGAAGTTGTGGGGCCAGCGGGTGTGCAAAGGCTCATAGATGGGCCGCCGGGCCTCGTAGTCCAGCGCCACGGCCTCCAGCTGAGCCAGCGTGCACAGTACCAAGAAGACATGGAAGAGCTGGTGGCCCTGCCCAAAGACATGGCAGCTGCCAGGGAACCAGCGCTCAGGCACGAAGGCAGAGAAGAAAGTGGCCGCCAGCAGAAAGAAGACCACCTGGCATTTGTGGTAGAGAAGAGCCGGGTCGTCCGTGGCAGGGTTGGGGGACACGAGGATGCGGTGCACCACGGGGCTGATGTCCAGTGCGTAGGCCAGTGCCGAAGGCACCTCCTGGCAAGTGCGGCCCAGCAGGCCGGGCTTCTGGATGTACTTGTTGTAGCAGGAGCCAGCGCAGGAAAGCCAGGCGAGAAAGGCAGCCATGGGCAGGTAAAAGGTCTGCACCTGGGCATGCCAGGCGGGCTCAATGGCATAGTAGAAGTGTGCCAGGGCACTGCCAAACTGGTACACAGCCACACCCACGTAGTCCAGGAAGAAGAAGCTGTAATGCCAGAACTCGGACTTGGCCTGCAGGAGGTGAGCCAAGGCACTGAGGGAGAGGTAGGTGACGGAGGCAAGAACAATGATGAAGAGGGGCAGGGCGTGCAGGTCTCCCCGGAAGTCCACGGTCCCCACAAAGATGGCCAGCCGCAGCAGCAGCACCAGGGCCGCCAGCAGGTGGGTCCAGACGTTCACCGCCTCGTTGTGCTGCTGGAACAGTGTGCGGAAGTAGAAGCGCCAGGTCCTATGCAGCGGCCGGTAGCCCACATAGATGTATGGCTTCCAGAAGATGGGCGGCACCTCGGCTCGGTCCACCGTGAACACAGGCTCTGGCTGCACAGACGGCCGAGGCATCTGGTGGACCTGCCGCAAACTGGGCAGGAGGTGGCTGAGCTTCTGGGCCACCATTGTGGCCATGGCTGTGGGCGTGGCGAGGAGCTGGGAGAGAGGCCCGAGCAAGGTTAGGGGGCTGGTGTCCTCACCCTCCTGCCCCATGAGCAGCAGCTGGGGGGCTGTGCTCTTCCCCACCCCGTTATCCCTACACTGAGTTTAAGAGGAGGGGAGTTGTCCTAAGGGAGAGCTCAGCTCTGACTCATGATTGTTCTTCTCCCTATTGTATCTCGAGTGTCTAGAACAGTGCCTGGCACATAGTAGGTGTTCAGTAAATGTTTGAGGCATGTGTTAAAGAGGCTCACTATGTCATCCTACCTCTTTCCAGTCCAGGCTCTATACAGCAACCCTCATTGTTTTCTCCTGTGTTCATGTTGCCATCAGCGTTTACCTGACAATGACCTTGCTAACAGACCTGCTGCCTCTACCTTTAACTCCTTCGGAGTGGCCAGGGTCTGCCATTGACCCTCCATCACCCTACATGATCTGGTCCCTACTACCTTTCCTAGCCTTATTACTCAACCACAGTGCATTTCACATCCAGCGACAGCCTCATCAAAACCGTGGGCCTGCTGTTTCACATGTCTATAGCTCTGCACAAGCTGTTCCCTCCATCTGAGCCATTTACCTCATCTTGCCCATCTGGCAAACTCTTATTCATCCCTCAAAACCCATTTCTTCTGTGACACTTTCCCTGGAGGTCCTCCGATGATGATCCCTCTAACTTGAGTGCCTACAATCCTTTGACCATTATAATACTTCTCACGGGCATTAAATTGTTAATGTGAGCTCCTCCAGGGTAGGCAGTTTGTCTTATTATTTTGTGAACCCCTGGTGCTTAGCAGGTAGCTGGTGCTCAATGTTTGTTGAATGAAAAAACAACATAATAGCATCCTGATAATACTTCATAGCCTTCAAGGCCCAACTCGAAAAGCCACTTTTTTCCCAAAAGACCCTAGTAACAACTGATCCTATAAAAACAGCCCTTACCCTCAGCCACACCCTCACTCAAAAGTTCCCCCCTCCAGCCCTTCCACCATTGCTAATTGCAAATAAATCCAATCTAACCCCTCACCTGGCATTCAAGACCCCATGACCTGCTCCCACCCTCATTTCCCACCTAACCCAAATGTCAGACCCTGTGCCAACTTCCTTTCCCTCTACTGAAATCCTTTAAAACCAGTACAAGCTGTCACCTCCGGGGGACTTCCTTAATGCCCCCTTACTTCTCCCTGTGGGAGATCTATAATGGGTTATACAATTTAGCATTTAAAACACATTCATTCATTTAGCAAACACTTACTGAGCCCCTTCTCTGCTTCATGTCCTGTGCTGGATCCCAAAGGTGGGGGTGGGCAGGAGAGTGGAAAAGAATTTGATCCCTGCCTTCAGGAACTTCATGATATGGTAGAGGTAACAGAGAGGAAAACAAAGCATAGCAAATGCTTACACAGCATGTGCTATGTGTCCGTGTCTTAAGCACTTTATGCATATTTGACTCATTTAAGCATCATAGCACCCTATCAGATAGGTATTATCATTATGCTCATTTTTCATATAAGGAAACTGAGGCACAGAGAAGTTAAGTACCCTGCCTAGGAAGTGGCAGAGGCATGATATAAACTCAGTTTGCAATCTTAACCACTTCCTTAAACTGCCCTTTGCAAAACAAGGTGGCAAGTACTATTAATCATTTCATAATTATATACTGCTTTTGCCTGGTACCAGTTGCTTAATTCAGGCTTATCATTATCCACTGTTTCATTCATTAAATCAAATATCTGTTGAAAAACTAGCCAGACAACTAGCTAGACAGACAACTCCCCTCCCTCATATTCTCCCCCAAGAAGCTTATTGGACTCAGCAGCCAGATGTACTCTGTCCATCATTCATCAGATATTTATTGCAACTTCCTTTGCACCAGTCATTCTAAGAGGCAAGAAGATCTGCACTCAAGTTCCCCGCCACCAGCAGCACCGTGATCACCCCCAAAGCCACCCAATAATTCGCACATGGTCCAAGTAAATGCAATGTGCTTGCTATGCAAAGACAACATCAAGACAAGCCCCCAGCCCACACACCTCCACACCCCGAGCCTGATTTGCACCCCTGAGCTCCTCCTGCATTACATTCTGGAGTCAGCTCTGCTCTCTGGCCTTTCCTCATCTGGTAGGGAGGAAAGAATTAAATGTCATTACACCACTACTTTCTATTCCCAGACAGCCTGGCAGGTTTAGGAAGAAGACCTTGCTGATGAACTAATTAGTGGGGCCACTTCTGTCCAGAGCATAAGAACTCCCCTGGTTGAGGAGCCAGCACTGGATTTCTTCTCCTCCCCAAGAGACAGGGCTTTAGCCTCAACAGTCTGGCCTTTACCCTTGTCTACAACTTTGTCTTCCCAACTCAGAACTTCAGGGGACCAGAAAAGGCCTCTGAAAGCATCTCGCAGCTCTTTTGTTTTACATTGAGAAAACAAGAGCCCAGAGACAGCAAGCCCTTCCCCAGAGTTGCCCAATCCAGCCACGTTTCCATTCCACCATGAGGGCAAAGACCAGGGAATGATGACATTCGATGGTGCCTTAGTTCCTGAGTCCCTGTGATCTGTCAAGTCCAGTCCGATGCTCCACATCCCACTCTTAGAACTTCCCAAGTAATAACAGCATATTAAAGGCTCGGAGAAGGTCTGACCAAAGAAGGCTGCTTCACTTTGTTGAACCTACATTTGCCAAGCTTACATGACCAAGGATTCCTTTCCCAGTAATGATTATATTATAAAGCTAGCTGAAATGTAGTAAGTGTTTACTATATGCTCACTCTTCATAGCCTTGTTGCAATTAATTCTCATAACTAGCCTGTAAGGTAGGTATTACTATGCCCATTTTGTTGTTGAGTGAAATTCAGAGAGGTTGGGAGCTCCTTAGCCAAGGCCATACAGAGAGAAGGAGAGGGAGAGAGAGAGATGGAGCCAGGATCCGGACCCAGCTCCCCGAATGCAAAGCACAGATACTCTCAGCCACTCCTGCTGCCCTGCTTCTTGTCACACCTAACTGCATCCCAAAGAACTACTTTGGAAAACACTGGTCTAAAGCAGGCAACCAGGTCCTTTCCCATAAATTATTTCCTTAGGCTTCTAGCAACTGACTTGCATCCAGGGACATCAGACTCACCCAGTTGCCAGCTACCCACTCTCTCTGCACCAATGAAGCCCTGGCTCACAGCTACCTCCTCAGGTGGGCGATAGCTCACTCGCAGCCCTTCCCCTCCCCCAGACACAGTGGGCCCTAAGCACAGAACCCAGAGGCTGCATACTGGGATGACAGAGGTCAAGTTGCCCTATTTCCTTTAGACCTTTAGACCAGTGGCCCCATTCCATTTGAATAGCTCTATTTTCAGAGTTAGTTCCCATCTCCTGACTCCATGGAAAGGGGCACTGGATCCAGGGGAAAGAAGCAGGGGCAGGAGTCTAGCAAGAGCCAGAAGGATGAGGGTGAGTATTCAGAGGGCACCCTCAGGGCATCCTTTGAGTAGTCTGCCCACCAGGCTGCCAGAACCTGGCTGTTCCAGGCATCCCACCCCAATCCAGTACACCTCCATGGCCCCCCTCCAAGTCTCCCTAATTGCACTGGTTACCTAAGGATTTCTCTTGAACCCAGGGGCTGATGACTTCTGCTGTGGAACAGGGCAAATTCGCCAGATGCCAAGCACTGGGTGGCACTTCCACAGGTGAGGGTCTACAGGGGTGGGGCTTCCAGGGACTATAGGGGTCTTGTGTGATGTCACCAGAGGGTGGGGCTAAAGACAACCTCCACCCTCTCCCCTCCCCCGATCACCACTCCCACGTTGGTCAAATCCAGGCTAAACTCTGCATCCCTAGCCAGGCCTCAGCTGCAGAAGGAAGCTCGTGGTTAACCTTGGCATGAAACATTTGGGGAAACCGAGGGCTAGCTGAAATGTTGTGACTTACCCAAGATCACACAGCAAGGCGGGCAAAGCTAGGCTGAGACCAGGTGTCCAGGGCCTGGTTCATGGATGTGAGGCAAACTTGACTGGCTTCTGTCCTCTACTCACTGGGAATCACAATGAAAGGAAGTTAGGAACCAAGGAGAAAAGAGACACTATAAAGGCTCGTGAAGGAGATGGACTTCAGATTTGGACAAACCAGGTTTGACTCCTGATTCCATAATATACTAGCTGTGTGACCTAAGACAAGTGTCTCACCTTCTCTGATCCTCAGCTCCCACATAAGAATTATATTATCTACCTCATAGATTGCTACAAAGATTAAATTTATGAGAACAGTTTTAGCACTGTTTAGGGATTCAATAAATGATTCCTATTATTAGTATTAATTACTAATAGTAGTAGTAATTATTATTATTAAGAGTAGTAGTATTTGAAATATCCCCAGCCTGAGTATTAGTATTTAAAATATTCCCAGCTTGAAAAATTTACTTGGGGTTCTCTTAAAAAACTCGGTCCTCTTTTAGCCCTTGATAGCTGGTTCCACTGGGTTTGGAGGCCTTAGAAAGTTAACTGTCTCTTTAAATCTTTACCCTTCTCTGAGGATGCATTTAGGGACCAAGGGAATTTGGTTGGAGTTTAATAATTAAAGTGTTCTCAGCAAAGACCATTCAGAGTAACCTCCCTGGATTCACAGGGCTCTGAAGATTTGCACTTGCCCACTGACCCAAGAGAAGTGGCTGGGAAGTGAAATCCCCAGAGAAAAGGGCCTCAAGCTCAGCAGCCCCAGGAGCCCCATCCCAGAGCAGGAGGGTAGAGGGGGTAGACTGTGCTAGCAGGTAATGCAAAAGGCCTGTGGCCTGGTTGGGGCATGTCTTGCAGGTTTGGGAGGCTCCTGGGTTGGCTGAACTTCAGAACTGGGATCTCCAGGGCCCAGGTGGGAATTCTGTCAATCTGAGCAGCACCTTCCTCCTCTCTTCTCCTAACTCCCCAGCCCTCCCAATTCACATTCCCCTTTTCTAAACTCAAGGTCAACCCCCTCACCTCCTTCCTCAACCAAGGCTTGCCACCCCTAGTTCCTCCTGGTCTCCCCCTGATACCTCTGGGGGCAAAACAGCAGACCAAGTTGTGGGGATGGGGTAATGAATAGGCTTTGGAGTGGGAGAGCCCTGGGTTATACCCATCCCACAGATTTTACTCAGTGTTTACTATATGCCAGGCACAAGGCAGGGGCACATGGTGAACGAGGCAGACAGGCTCCCTGCCCTGACAGGGCTCACCCACACAAATGAAATGCCCTTGGGCCCTGGAAAATCCAGCGCAGAGAGAAGCCACCCAGGTGGTAATCATGCAGAACTGGAGAGAGCTGCTCCCCCCAGGGAGGGCACCTACCTCTCACCTCGGGCAGATATTTCAAGAGAACCCAGGTCCCCATTTTTATGTGAGGATGGGATTTCAGGTCTGGAACTTACCAGCTGTGTGACTTTGCTAAAGTCCCTTTACCTCTCTGGGCCTGTTTCTTCATTTGAAATCGGAGGATAATAATAGCTACCTCAAGCAAAACAAAGTCACAGATGCTAGCTAGGTGTTGGCTCTGGCACAGCATGGGCTCCACTATCTTTGTTGGATTCTAGTCCTGACTCAGCCACTCAATCCCAGTGTGACCCTGGACAAGTCCCTTCCGCGCTTGGCCCTGTTTCTCCAAATGTCAAAGGACAGAGTAAATTCACCAATGACTTCAAAGGTCCCTTCAGCGCCTGAGACATTCCAGCAATATTTGTTTTAGGCTTACTGTGTGTCAAGAGCTGAAGCTTCTGCAGTGAAAAAAGCAGTTAAAACACCGCCCTCATAGAACTAATAGTCCAGCTAATTAACAGCTAAGGGTAACCCCTAAGGGTATTAATACTCTGCCCATTTGGAGCTTAACAACCTAACTAAATAGCACCTAACTCTTTTAAGTATCATTTGATTATAATTCTACTTCCTCTTTTGCCTCCTTCCTGGCATGCAAAATATTCATTGTTGCTTCTCTGGGCCCTGATGTTTCAGGAACTCCCTTAAAAACAACTTTATCTTGCCATGAAAGGCAAAGTTTAACCTCATTAGATAAAAATAACAAAAAAGCCAGACCAGTGTTAACAATGGGGCTGTCAGAGGTAAACCCTCTTGAGGGGTCCTGACAAGGATGACACAATATGGCAGAGCCTGAAATATTATTAATAAGACTAGGCACTGGGCTTCCCTGGTGGCGCAGTGGTTGAGAGTCCACCTGCCGATGCAGGGGACGCGGGTTCGTGCCCCGGTCCGGGAAGATCCCACATGCCGCGGAGCGGCTAGGCCCGTGAGCCATGGCCGCTGAGCCTGCGCGTCCGGAGCCTGTGCTCTGCAACGGGAGCGGCCACAACAGTGAGAGGCCCGCGTACCGCAAAAATTAAAAAAAATAAAAAATAAGACTAGGCACTAACATTAATAATTTACAGTAGCTTGCTGTTTACAAAGAACTTTTACACACGTCACCTCTCCCTCTCAGCAACTCTTTGAACCTGTGGCTAAGCTGTTGTCACTGCCCCAGAGCGAGGCAGGATGGCAGAGCACATCTTACTCCAAAACCAGTGCTCTTGCCCTTCAACTGCTGTGGTCAACTCCCAGGCACCCAGTGGGTGGCCACAGATTGTACAAGCAAAGTTTTCATCCCTAGCTGGCTTCTTGATATCTCAGCAACTGGGTCACCTCCCTCAATGCAAACCAATTCCCCAGTTCTACCCAACGTGTTTAAAGAAAAGTTTCCTCCATGTCTTCCAAAACTGAACAGAAAACGCTTTTGTTTTTGTAACTGCACTTTGGGCTTCCATTTGTACTGGAAAGTGTGATCAGCATGAAATAAATCACTCTTAAAAGAATTCCTAGGCTCTCAGACTCAGAACTGTTCTGAGGAAAAGGAAGCACCTGGTGGAGGAAAGCAGGCCCAGAGAGGTTGGGTGAACTAGCTAGTTTCCAGCCCAGGGGGACAGAAAAGGGACCTGGGTTTTACCACTGACCAGTTTCACCACTGACCTCTTGGCAGGGAAACTGAGGCTGGGGAAAAGCAGCCTCTCACTAAGAGGCTCATCGGTGGCACAAACCACATGATGGGAGGCTGAGTCCGTCTCTAATGGGACATCCACCTAGGAGCAGCCAGCCAGGCCCTGAGAATACATCTAACTCTTAAACTCCCCAGCCTTGGCCTGACCTGACCTCTCACTCCCACCAGGCTTGGGGCGGAGTGGAGGGGGAGGGGGGGGCCGGTGGCATGCCCCAGGGAAACCTCTAGAGGTCCTCAAAGCCTATAGTCTTGAGGCAAGTGCTTCCCTCACTGAGTGGGAGGAAACCTCATGCTCTCCCGACACCAAAGGAGGCTTCCTCCTCCCACGGGACCTAAGCTGCTTTGGAGCAAGAGCCCCTCTGAGCCCCAGCAGCGCTCTTACCACTGTTTCCGGTTTCCCAACTGGGAGCCCATCACATCACCCAGTTCCAGGTACTCACGCCCCTTTTTGCCCCCAGAATCTCACTAGATTCCTCCTTCAGTGGAAGGAGCATGCTCCGTGCCTATTCTCTTCCAAGACACCACGGCCCTCCCAGGCCAGCTCTCGCCTCTGCTCACTCCCTCACAGATGCGCTTCCCTCCGGCTCTGATGGCCCCTCTCCTCCAGTCTCCTCCCACTCCTCCCTGAGACTGTCGGCCTCCAGCTCCGCTCCTCCTTCCTGCTCCAGTCCCTCCTCAGTGGCGCCCCCACTCTAGCTGATCCCCGCTGTCAGCCTCCCACTCCCTCCCCACGTGCCCCCACCTCACCTAGCCCCGAATTTCGGCTGCACACAGCTCCCCGCGCTCCGCCCCGCGGGGAGAGCCCCCTCTGCCCGCCGCCCGCCCCCCCCACTTTTCCCCCAGCCCGGTACCGAGTTGCAAAAGGAGGCCCGACTGCGACCCGGCGGCCCTCGGCGGCCCTCTGCATCCCGGCTACAAGCGGGCAGATAAAGGGGCGGACAGGCGGAGGCTCCGCCCCGAGCCGGGGGAGGGCGGGGCGGCGGCGGGCGGCAGTGGGCCTTCGCTTGGGGCTCCGGGCCCAGGACTAGGCCGCCGCCCGCTCATCGCGCCCGCCTGGCCGGGCGCCAGCAGCCTCTACCCAATGGCGTACACGTGTTGCACGTGGAGGCGAGAGTGGTCACCCACACCGGTGACGACAGTCTTGGGAGTTCCTGTGGTTTTCGTGCTGATGGGAACTCGGAGGCCCAGAGAGCAGACGTCGTTGCTCAGCAAGCGCTCCAGCTGAGCAGTTTCCACTTCCGGCTGCCTTGGGCCACAAGCTTCCCAGTCTGGAACTGGCTGACCTGAGAGGGAGGGGGCAAGTTGTAGCAGGAGCACCCGAGTTTCCCAGCGAGAGCGTGCGGCCCAACCCTGAAGCCACTTAAACCCACACAGCCCACCTCTCCAGGATGCTTCTGGTCGGGACACACCTGACCTTCCCCATCTTCATCTCTCTGCCTGGGGAGCTCCACACCACCTCTGCTTCCCTAACTTATTTAAGTTCCCACCGAAAGCCCTTTCTTTGGGCAGCTTCGCCTGATATGCCCAGCCTAAGGCACAGAGTTAGGACTTCCGTTGAAACACCTTTCTACTCCTAGTGTAACATCTCCCTGCAGGAGTGGAAGCACCTGAAGGGCGAGGAATCCCTGCACATAGTAGGCCCTCAGTAAATATTGGACCAACAATGACAGGGCGTGTCAGCTCCTCAGGTGTACAAAGACCTGGACCAGGCAGAGTGGGGAGACACCCCAACCCTTCTTGGAAGCATCAGCCTGATGGATGGACCGCTGAGAGAAGACAGTCTAGGAGGGACACCCCTTTGCCCTCAGGGAGCTCTGAGCCCATTCAGAGAGACAGCTGTGGGGCACAGGCCTGATGACAGGATCCAAGTCCTGGTGGTGTTACCCCAACTCACCGTGTGACTTTGGGCAAGGCTCCTCCTTGTTCTCTCTGGGCTCAGTTTTGGGGGTTTTTTCCTTTTTATTTTTATTTTATTTTTTAATTTAATTTAATTTTTTTTTATACAGCAGGTTCTTATTAGCTATCTTTTTTATACATACTAGTGTATATATGTCAATCCCAATCTCCCAATTCATCACACCACCCCCCACCACTTTCCCGCCTTGGTGTCCATAAGTTTGTTCTCTACATCTGTATCTCTATTTCTGCCCTGCAAACCAGTTCATCTGTACCATTTTTCTAGGTTCCACATATATGCGTTAATATACGATATTTGTTTTTCTCTTTCTGACTTACTTCACTCTGTATGACAGTCTCTAGATCCATCCATGTCTCTACAAATGATCCAATTTCGTTCCTTTTTATGGCTGAGTAATATTCCATTGTATATATGTACCACATCTTCTTTATCCATTCATCTGTCGACAGGCATTTAGGTTGCTTCCATGACCTGAATATTGTAAATAGTGCTGCAATGAACATTTGGGGTGCATGTGTCTTTTTGAATTATGGTTTTCTCTGGGTATATGCCCAGTAGTGGGATTGCTGGGTCATATGGTAATTCTATTTTTAGTTTTTTAAGAAATCTCCATACTGTTCTCCATAGTGGCTGTATCAATTTACATTCCCACCAACAGTGCAAGAGGGTTCCCTTTTCTCCACACCCACTCCAGCATTTGTTGTTTGTACATTTTCTGATGATGCCCATTCTAACTGGTGTGAGGTGATACCTCATTGTAGTTTTGATTTACATTTCTCTAATGATTAGTGATGTTGAGCAGCTTTTCATGTGTTTCTTGGCTATCTGTAAGTCTCCTTTGGAGAAATGTCTATTTAGGTCTTCTGCCCATTTTTGGATTGGATTGTTTGTTTTTTTAATATTGAGCTGCATAAGCTGTTTATATATTTTGGATATTAATCCTTTGTCTGTTGATTTGTTTGCAAATATTTTCTCCCATTCTGAGGGTTGTCATTTCATCTTGTAGTTTCCTTTGCTTTGCAAAAGCTTTTAAGTTTCATTAAGTCCCATTTGTTTATTTTTGTTTTTATTTCCATTACTCTAGGAGGTGGATCAAAAAAGATCTTGCTGTGATTTATGTCAAAGAGTGTTCTTCCTATGTTTTCCTCTAAGAGTTTTATAGTGTCCAGTCTTACATTTAGGTCTCTAATCCATTTTGAGTTTATTTTTATGTATGGTGTTAGGGAGTGTTCTTTTACATGTAGCTGTCCAGTTTTCCCAGCACCACTTATTGAAGAGACTCTCTTTGCTCCATTGTATATCCTTGCCTCCTTTGTCATAGGTTAGTTGACCATAGGTGCATGGGTTTATCTCTGGGCTTTCTATCCTATTCCATTGATCTATATTTCTGTTTTGTGCCAGTAATATATTGTTTTGATTACTGTAGCTTTGTAGTATAGTCTGAAGTCAGGGAGTCTGATTCCTCAGGCTCCATTTTTTTCCTTTAAGACTGCTTTGGCTATTCGGGGTCTTTTGTGTTTCCATACGAATTTTAAGATTTTTTGTTCTAGTTCTGTAAAAAATGGCACTGGTAATTTGATAGGGATTGCATTGAATCTGTAGATTGCTTTGGGTAGTGTAGTCATTTTCACAATATTGATTCTTCCAATCCAAGAACATGGTATATCTCTCCATCTGTTTGTATCATCTTTGATTTCTTTCATCAGTGTCTTATAGTTTTCTGAGTACAGGTCTTTTACCTCCTGAGGCAGGTTTATTCCTAGGTATTTTATTCTTTTTGTTGCAATGGTGAATGGGAGTGTTTCCTTAATTTCTCTTTCTGATCTTTTGTTGTTAGTGTATAGGAATGCAAGAGATTTCTGTGTGTTAATTTTGTATCCTGCAACTTCACCAAATTCATTGATTAGCTCTAGAAATTTTCTGGTGGCACCTTTAGGTTTCACTATGTATAGTATCATGTCATCTGCAAACAGTGACAGTTTTCCTTCTTCTTTTCCAATTTGTATTCCTTTTAGTTCTTTTTCTTCTCTGATTGCTGTGGCTAGGACTTCCAAAACTGTGTTGAATAATAGTGGTGAGAGTGGACATCCTAGTCATGTTCCTTATCTTAGAGGAAATGGTTTCAATTTTTCACCATTGAGAATGATGTTTGCTGTGGGTTTGTCGTATATGGCTTTTATTATGTTGAGGTAGGTTCCCTCTATGCCCACTTTCTGGAGAGTTGTTATCATAAATGGGTGTTGAATTTTGTCAAAAGCTTTTTCTGCATCTATTGAGATGATCATATGGTTTTTATTCTTCAATTTGTTTATATGGTATATCACATTGATTGATTTGCGTATATTGAAAAATCCTTGCATCCCTGGGATAAATCCCACTTGATCATGGTGTATGACCCTTGTAATGTGTTGTTGGATTCTGTTTGCTAGTACTTTGTTGAGGATTTTTTGCATCTATATTCATGAGTGATATTGATCTGTAATTTTTCTTTTTTTGTAGTATCTGTCTGGTTTTGATATCAGGGTGATGGTGGCCTCATAGAATGAGTTTGGGAGTGTTTCTTCCTCTGCAATATTTTGGAAGAGTTTGAGAAGGATGGATGTTAGCTCTTCTCTAAATGTTTGATGGAATTCACCTGTGAAGCCATCTGGTCCTGGACTTTTGTTTGTTGGAAGATTTTTAATCACAGTTTCAATTTCATTACTTGTGATTGGTCTGTTCATATTTTCTATTTCTTCCTGGTTCAGTCTTGGAAGGTTATACCTTTCTAAGAATTTGTCCATTTCTTCCAGGTTGTCCATTTTGTTGACATAGAGTTGCTTGTAGTAGTCTCTTAGGATGCTTTGTATTTCTGCAGTGTCCATTGTAACTTCTCCTTTTTCATTTCTAATTTTATTGATTTGAGTCCTCTCCCTCTTTTTCTTGATGAGTCTGGCTAAAGGTTTATCAATTTTGTTTATCTTCTCAAAGAACCAGCTTTTAGTTTTATTGATCTTTGCTATTGTTTTCTTTGTTTCTATTTCATTTATTTCTGCTCAGATCTTTATGATTTCTTTCCTTCTACTAACTTTGGGTTTTGTTTGTTCTTCTTTCTCTAGTTCCTTTAGGTGTAAGTGTAGATTGTTTATTTGAGATTTTTCTTGTCTCTTGAGGTAGGCTTGTATTGCTATAAACAAGCAATACATCGTGTTTTCATTGTAATTTGTCTCTAGGTATTTTTTGATTTCCTCTTTGATTTCTTCAGTGATCTCTTGGTTATTTAGTAACATATTGTTTAGCCTCCATGTGTTTGTGGTTTCATGTTTTTTTCCCCTGTAATTGATTTCTAATCTCATAGCGTTGTGGTCGGAAAAGATGCTTGATATGATTTCAATTTTCTTAAATTTACCGAGGCTTGATTTGTGACCCAAGATGTGATCTATCCTGGAGAATGTTCTGTGTGCACTTGAGAAGAAAGTATAATCTGCTCTTTTTGGATGGAATGTCCTATAAATATCAATTAAATCTATCTGGTCTATTGTGTCATTTAAAGCTGTTTTTCCTTATTAATTTTCTGTTTGGATGATCCGTCCATTGGTGTAAGTGAGGTGTTAAAGTCCCCCACTATTATTGTGTTACTGTCAATTTCCTCTTTTATAGCTGTTAGCAGTTGCCTTATGTATTGAGGTGCTCCTATGTTGGGTGCATATATATTTATAATTGTTATATCTTCTTGGATTAATCCCTTGATCATTATGTAGTGTCCTTCCTTGTCTCTTGTAACATTCTTTATTTTAAAGTCTATTTTATCTGATATGAATATTGCTACTCCAGCTTTCTTTTGATTTCCATTTGCGTGGAATATCTTTTTCCATCCCCTCACTTCCAGTCTGTATGTGTCTCTAGGTCTGAAGTGGGTCTCTTGTAGACAGCATATATATGGGTCTTGTTTTTGTATCCATTCAGCGAGCCTGTGTCTTTTGATTGGAGTATTTAATCCATTCACGTTTAAGGTAATTATCGATATGTATGTTCCTAGTACCATTTTCTTAATTGTTATGGGTTTGTTTTTGTAGGTCCTTTTCTTCTCTTGTGTTTCCCACTTAGAGAAGTTCCTTTAGCATTTGTTGTAGAGCTGGTTTGGTGGTGCCGAATTCGCTTAGCTTTTTTTTTTTTTTTTTTTTTTTGCGGTACGTGGGCCTCTCACTGTTGTGGCCTCTCCCATTGCTGAGCACAGGCTCCGGATGCTCAGGCTCAGCGGCCATGGCTCACAGGCCCAGCTGCTCCGCAGCATGTGGGATCTTCCCGGACTGGGGCACGAACCCGTGTCCCCTGCATTGGCAGGTGGACTCTCAACCACTGAGCCACCAGGGGAGCCCTCTTAGCTTTTGCTTGTCTGTAAATCTTTTGATTTCTCCATCGAATCTGAATGAGATCCTTGCCAGGTAGAGAAATCTTGGTTGTAGGTTCTGCCCTTTCATCACTTTAAATATATTGTGTCACTCCCTTCTGGCTTGTAGAGTTTCTGCTGAGAAATCAGCTGTTAACCTTATGTGAGTTCCCTTGTATATTATTTGTCATTTATCCCTGTTGCTTTCAATAATTTTTCTTTGTCTTTAATTTTGTCACTTTGATTACTATGTGTCTCGGCATGTTTCTCCTTGGGTTTATCCTGCCTGGGACTCTCTGTGCTTCCTGGACTTGGGTGGCTATTTCCTTTCCCATGTTAGGGAAGTTTTCGACTATAATCTCTTCAAATATTTTCTCGGGTCCTTCTCTCTCTCTTCTCCTTCTGCAACGCCTATAATGCGAATGTTGGTGCATTTAATGTTGTCCCAGAGGTCTCTTAGGCTGTCTTCATTTATTTTCATTCTTTTTTCTTTATTCTGTTCCATGGCAGTGAATGCCACCATTCTGTCTTCTAGGTCACTTATCTGTCTTCTGCCTTGGTTATTCTGCTATTGATTTCTTCTAGTGTATTTTTCATTTCAATTATTGTATTGTTCATCTCTGTTTGTTTGTTCTTTATTTCTTCTAGGTCTTTTTTAAACATTTCTTGCATCTTCTTTTTTTGTTGTTGTTGTTAATTAATTAATTATGTTTGGCTGTGTTGGGTCTTCGTTTCTGTGCAAGGGCTTTCTCTAGTTGCGGCAAACGGGGGCCACTCTTCATCGCGGTGCACGGGCCTCTCACTATCGCAGCTTCTCTTGTTGCAGAGCACAGGCTTCAGACTCACAGGCTCAGTAGTTGTGGCTCACGGGCCCAGTTGCTCCACGGCATGTGGGATCCTCCCAGACCAGGGCTTAAACCCATGTCCCCTGCATTGGCAGGCATATTCTCAACCATGCACCACCAGGGAAGCCCTCTTGCATCTTCTTGATCTTTGCCTCCATTCTTTTTCCAAGGTCCTGGATCATCTTCACTATCATTATTCTGAATTCTTTTTCTGGAAGGTTGCCTATCTCTACTTCATTTAGTTGGTTTTCTGAGGTTTTATCTTGTTCCTTCATCTGGTACAAAGTCCTCTGCCTTTTCATTTTGTCTATCTTTCTGTGAATGTGGTTTTCCTTCCACAGGTTCCAGAATTGTAGTTCTTCTTGCTTCTGCTGTCTGGGCCTGAGTTTTTTTACCTGTAAGATGGAGATAATAATACCACCTGACAGAGGTGTTAGGAGAAGTAAATAAAACAGTGGATGTGAAGGTTGTTTGTCAACTGCAATGTACTAGAGGAACATACATTTCTTTATTATATTATAACAAAATGTATATAGTCATAATGTAATAGGATGAAACAGGTCTTTACTTCAACATATTCAGACAAACATACAAGAATTACTTAAATCCCCATTACCCTTATGCTTAGGAAAAGTGGCATAGGAAATCCAATCATTTAGAACAGGTAGGCTGTAGGAAATGAAAAAAGTAAGGACAATATGGAGATTATATTCTACGTAATGAAATATATCCTATCATAGTGAATAAAAACTTGAAAGGTGTCTTGGATTCAGCTTCCATTTTTGAAACACCTGCTCTGTCCTCGACTTGTTTTTTTTGTTTGTTTGTTTTGCGGTATGCGGGCCTCTCACTGTCGTGGCCTCTCCTGTTGCAGAGCACAGGCTCCGGACGCGCAGGCTCAGCGGCCATGGCTCACGGGCCCAGCTGCTCTGCGGCATGTGGGATCCTCCCGGACCAAGGCACGAACCCGCGTCCACTGCATCGGCAGGCGGACCCCCAACCACTGCGCCACCAGGGAAGCCCCTAGACTTGTTTTTAAAGCTCTAGTTTATTAAGCTCTTGCAGAGCCATGTGCTAAACAGTTGCCATGACTACCTCCTTTGATCCAGATAACCCTATTAACCCTTTACAAATTGGGAAACTGAGGCTCAGCAAGGGGACACAGGACTGTTAAATTATCTCATTTGGGACTTCCCTGGTGGGCCAGTGGGTCAGATTTTGCACTCCCAATGCAGGGAGCCTGGGTTCAATCCCTGGTCAGGGAACTAAATCCCGCATGCATGCCACAACTGAGTCTGCATGCCACAGCTAAGAAGCCCACATGCCACAAGGAAGATCCCACGTGCGGCAACTAAGACACGGCGCAGCCTAGATAAATAAAATATATATATATTTTTTTTAATCGCAAAAAATCTCACTTGGCCTCATGCATTCCTGCATGTTGAATGTGTTGGTCCCCATTTTATGGATAGAAAACCTGAAGCCGAGTGAAGAGAAATGACATATTCCCGGTCATGGAGCTCCCAATGTATCCAGGCTCTGGGAAATGAACCTGGAGGTGTGCTTGGGGGAGAAAAGCCACTTAACCATGAAACTTGGTTGTGGATACTTGAGAGCTGAATGATAAAAATAATAAAAGTAAGAAGAGTGATCCGTCATGGAGCACTTGCCGTGTGCAAAGTCCATTAGATACACTGTACGCCATAATAGGGTTCTGTCATTATCTCTGTTTGTGGATGAGGAAACAGGCTCAGGAGGATCCTACTTGTCCAAGGCCACCCAGCTGGCTAGTGTCAGACCTTAATCAAAGGCCAGTTCTTATCTCCTACACAGTACTGGTATCAAAGAATGAAGCTATGGGGCTAGGACACTTCATTCCCTGCCCTGCTCTGCTGCTCCAACTCCTTCCAGCCCAGGGAGGGTGAGAGCAGCCCCAGGGCAGCCAAGGGCACCTTCCTTCCCTGCCCTCCTGCAGCTCAGCCCACCTGGTTGAGGCCCAATGACTCCACGGTTCCAGGATCCCAGAGCCTTATAAGACTTCGAGTCCAGTCTCTGGAAAGGGGAACCTATCCGGTAAACTGTGCATCATCCATCTGCCCTCCCAGGTGCCAGGCTCAGCCCTTGAAGGAACAGGGAGACTAGATCCCTGGGCAGGCCTAAGGAGTCAAAGGCCTCAGAAGTCAGGCTCTGAGCTGGGAGACCATCAGGAAGGGCTTCAGCAGACTCAAAGTAAGAGAAAGAATGAATGGGGGTGCCTGAGCTGTCTGGAACACATTCTTGTCTTTTCCCCAAAACAAGTGCTTCCATTCACTGGAGGCAGCAAAGCAGTGAGACACATGAGTGTATTTTGCCTGGGTTCACATCTTAGTTCTACCACTTACCAGCAAGTTATGTAACCTCTCTGGACATCTATCTCCTCCACTCTAAAACAGGTTAATAATACCCATCATATAGGGTTGGCATAAGGAGTAAATGAAGTAATACATGTGACATGCTCACAGAGCCTGGCATAGAGTGACTGCTTGATAAATGCCAACTATCACTCTATTTCAACTCTTTACTCCCTCCCTTTGCCAATAGGTGAGGAAAATAAAGGCTTGTGGTAAGCCCCCAAATTTTGAGATGGTTTGTTACACAGCATCATTGAAGCAATTCCTGACTCATACACATAGTGAAGCCAGAATTCAAACCCAGGGAATCTGACTCAAGACCACAATCTCAACCACACCTGGTGCATTGGGAGTGCAATGCAGGAGGGACTGATTTCCTACAGAGATTCATTTTCACTTGGGTTGAGTCTTAGAGGATGAGGAGGAGTTCACCAAGCCATGAGGAGGGGAGAGAACTTTCCAGGCAGAGGGAATAGCATGTGCAAAGATGCAGAAGTGTGAGTGGTGGGGTAAGTTTAAAGAATCAGGCTCTGGGCCTGAAATATAGGAGACCTGGTGGCAACAATTGACATTAGAAAGGTAGGGAGAGGCTAGAATGCAGACAGCCTAACCAAGATGGGAGGGCTTTACTGTGAAGGCAATGTGGAGACTGGAGTTAGAGATTAGAGAGAGCGTTTTTTTTCTGGAGAGTTGGGTAGGACGGGGTGGCCTTCCTCTCACTTCAAGCCTGGTGAGGGGGCTTCAGGGAGACCAGTCAGAGAGGTGGTGGGCACCCCCTGGGACTCCGTGGCCTGATATCTGACTCTTGCCCAAGAATCCCAAAGGGATTAGTAGTAGCAGAAAATAGCGCAGTGGTGGGAAGGAACTTCACTCCTGCGTGCTCAGGCCATGGGTCGGTGCTGTCCCCAGACCAGAACTGGGCAACAAGGGAGAGTCAGCCTGGGGCGACCTTAGATCCAGCCCAGAGAGGTCTCCAGAAGTGGCCATGAGGCCTCAGCAGAAACAGGCTGCAGGTGTCCTGGGATGTCTTGGGATTCGGGGAGGTGCATCGTAAGCAACTGGCTGGTGGATACACTTTGTTCTCAGCAAGGGAAGCAAGGGATAGGCAGGTGGGAGACCCTGCAGTGGCCATCCGTGTGTGGCAAACACAATGGCCCAGGTCACACCTTCTTGGCCCCAGTCATTTTGATTTGCCTGGCTCTGAGTCCGTATTTGGTATATCTCAGGATCCTTCCATGTGTGCACTCGCATCTCTCAGCCAAGATGGATTCCAGTGAAGAGGTCTATGGGTAGCCTTGACATCATTCCCCTTTTAACCTCCAAAGAGCTTTCTAGCTGGGAAGGTCCCCTTGGCTTCAAGAATGAGAAATGCGTGGCCTCTTATCTTTTATCTGGGCAGCCCCGCCTCCTCTCTCTGTTGTCCTGCTAGTTTCATCGGTCCATCGTGGAGTATCGGTCCATCGTGGAGTATCGGTCCATCGTGGAGTATCGGTCCATCGTGGAGTATCGGTCCACAGGGAACAAACGCCAGCTGTTTACCCTAGGGGACCCATCTATCTCCTGCCCCAGGAGCAGTCCTCACCCACTGGTGTGTCAAAGCTGCTGGAGAAAGCCCCAGCCTCCTGTCCAAGCGAGGACAACTCTGGAGGCATTCTGTCTGCAGGGCAGGCTGGCAGACACCTCCGCCTTTGTACTCTACTTCCTTCCTTGTCTCACTGTGCCTACTCCCTCCCTTCTGCTTCCTGGGATCACCTCCCAAATAAACTGTGTGTACCTAAGTCTCTGTCTCAGGCTCTGATTTTGGAGAGCACTAGACCAAGACTTCCAGGAAAGAGGCCCCACCCCCAAGAAGAAAGGGTCAGCTTTAAACCCCTGCCAAACCCGGAGAGCGAGAAAACTAGCTCAAGACAGGGCAGTTAAGTCACACCCTTCCTGACCCTATAACCTTCCCTGCTCCCTCCCTCCTGTGGGGGAGGGGCGTCAGAACCACTGTGGGCAGTGGGGGGAGGGGTGCAGGCTCAAAAGGCAGAAATAAAGAAGCCAGGCCTGGCCCCACCATGGCTCCTTTCCTACTCCAAACTCTAGCTGCCAACTCATTCCCACCTCTTCACCTTTGCACTTGATGTTCCTTCTGCCTGGAGCTCAGTTTGCCCCAGACAGGACCTACTACATAATTTCTGGGGTCCTGTACAAAATGAAAATGCAGGGCTTTGTTCAAAAAATAAGAATGTCAAGATAGCAACAGTAGAGCGTTAAACCAAGCGTGGGACCCTTCTGAGCGCAGGGCCCTGTGGAACTGCATAGGTCCCAAGGCCACGAAACTGGGCCTGGCTCCAAACAGCTGAACTTCTGACCACCCCTTCCTTCACATCTCTGTTTAAATGTCACCTTAGCAGAGAGGCTTTCCCTGACCACCTATATAAACTGGTATCCGGCACCCACTGGCACCCGCATCCTACCAGGTACCTCTGATAGCCCTTTCCAGCCTCATTTTCCTTCTGGGCACTCAGCACCCCTGCCATACCGATGATCCCAGAGGTCATCAGTCCTTCCTGGACACCGCTCTTTCCCCAGGACTGGAGCAGTTCCTGACACACAGTAGGTGCTCAACAGAGATGAAGGGAATGGAGGGAGGGAGGAAAAGAGGGAGGAAGGGGAGAAGGAAAGAAGATGTCTTCACCCATGGAGCAAGCCTGGGCTGGGGGAGAGGAAATCTTTGAATGGTCTGAAGTTGCGACTCTTCACTCTTTCAAATTACTGAAACTGTTTCGTGACTTACAGTGATTGGAAACTTTTGAAATCTGAGAGCGTCCAGTGAAGTCATGGAATCTGCTCTCAGTTTCAACCAAGGGACAGCTGCAGAAAGTGTCTAAACAGGAAGTGGGGTAAAAGACAAAGCTGTTTTCTTTTTTTTTTTTTTGGCCACACCGCACGGCATGTGGGATCTTAGTTCCCCCACCAGGGATCAAACCCACGGGCCCTGCGGTGGAAGCAGCACACAGTCTTAACCACTGGACCGCCAGGGAAGTCCCCCAAAGCTGTTTTCTTTGGTACATCATTTGCCTGTGTGCAAGGATTTTCGAAGGATGAAGTTCTAGAAGCAGAATTATCAGGTCAAAGGGGATTCTGATAGATATCACTGGAGTGCGCTTCTTCACATTGTATTAATTTACACTCCTGCCAACAGAGTGTGCTATCAAACCTTTTCCTCTTTGCCATCCTGCTACGTGAAACATGGAAACTTGGTTTTCTTTTACTTCACATTTCTCCAATTACAAGTGAGGCTGAATATCCATTAAAACACACTGTGATATCGTGATTTATTATAAGAAATATATGTCTGGTCTTTGGCCCCGTTTCTGGCACCGAGCTCCTGAAACCCTTGTAATTTCCTATGTTATAAGAACACTAAGAGCATCTCTTGTTCTAATATTTGTCTTTGACCCTGTTCCTGACACAGGGCCCCTAAAACCCTCATAAATTCCTAAGTGATAAGAGCACCAGGAGCATATTTTGTTCGATTAAGGTGACTCTGGGTGGGCTCCTGGATGGCTCCTGGATGGGGGCTTGTAGCCAGAAAAACCATGATTAGAAGCTTAGAATTTTCAATTTTCACTCTGTGTATCTCTTCATCTAGCTGTTCATCTGTATCCTTTATCATATCCTTTAATAAACTGGTAAATGTCAGTATTTCCCTGAGTTCTGTGATCCACCCTAGCAAATTAATCAGATCCAAGGAGGGGGTCGTTGGAACCTCCGATCTATAGCTGGTTGGTCAGAAGCACAGGTGATAACCTGAGCTGGCAACTGGCATCTGAAGTGGGGGAAGGGGTTAGTCTTGTGGGACTGAGCTCTTAAACCTGTGGAATCTGACACTGTCTCTGGGTAGAAAGTGTCAAAATTGAGTTGAATTCTCAGAAGCCCTGCTGGGTATGAGAATTGCTCAGTGTTGTGTGAGAAGTTCCCCCCACCCCCAACTCAGACATTGGAATCAGGTCCAGGAATCCAAAAAACACATTTAAAAGAGAAACAGTTCACCCCAAATCCCCTCCTCTAACACTCTAGCTGACTTTAATTTCCTTAAGTTTACAGCCCATTTTCAGACATTGTTTTTCATAGTTTTAGAGAAGACAGAATTTAATGTTCTGCCCTTGAGTTTCATTCATCTTTTTCAACAAACATTTATCCATATACTAGTCAGGATGAGCTAGGCTATGCCACAGTAACAACAACAATATCTCAGCAGTGTAAAGCAGGTTGTATTGCTTGTTTACTCTACATGTCCATTGGCAGAGTCTCTACTCCTTATCCTCATTCCAGGGCCAGGCTGATGGAGCAGCCTTGAGGTGCATCGGCCACTTCTGCAGAGGTTAAAGTATAGTAAGTTGCACACTGGCTCTTAAAGTGTCTGCTCAGGAGTGACGTATAGCACATCTTTTCCCATTTCATTGGTTAAAGCAAGTCACAGGGTCACAATTAACTTCAAGGGGTGGGGAAGTGCAACAGGAGAAGAAACAAATATTTGGTGGCCGGCATGAGTGGCTACCACACGGAGTGTCTAGTCTGTGTCTGGCTGTCTGCTCAGTCCCAGGAAAAGGGAGATGAATTCAGTGTTGTCCCTACCCTCTACATTCTCCATGGTCAGAATGATCCTTCTGGGGGAAACACATAACAACCACTTTTAATAATCCCAGAATATCCCATCAGTAGAACAGACAATCATTTGCTCAATCATTTATCAAAAGCCTACTCAGGATATTTTTATTTTCCTTGCTTTCTCTTTTTCTTTCAGCATTAAAATAACATTGCACATGGAAACAACCTAAGTATTTATCAGTGGATGAATAGATAAAGAAAATGTGGCATATATATACACACACACACACATACACACACACACATATATACAATGGAATATTATTTAACCATAAAAAAGAATGAAATCTTGCCATTTGCAACAACATGGATGGACCTCGAGGGTGTTATGCTAAGTAAAATAAGTCAGACAGAGAAAGACACATACCGTATGACCTCACTTATGTGGAATCTAAAACAACAACAACAACCAAAAAAACCGAGCTCATTGATACAGAGGACAGATTGGTGGTTGCCAGAGGTGGAGGGTAGAGGATGGTGCTCCAGGGTTGGAGGATGCCCAAGGCCCCAGTAGGTTGGGCCTAGTGTGAGATAAGCCCAGATGGAGTTCCAGATCTGCAGATCTGCAAAGGATGCTGCACACCAGTCTGGGCTGGGGCAGGTTTAGAGGTCCATGAGATTGGTCCTCCCCTGGCCCTTCCTTGGGCTCCTGGGCCACTCTGTCAGGCTGCCAGACATGGTTCATGGAAATTTCCTCTCAGCCCCTCTAGCCAAGCTCAGGGAATGTGGCTATTGTTCCAGTTTCTAATGGAAATTTCCACTATCCCTCTGACAGCTGGTGGGAGACACAGTGCCTTGGAGCTGGAGAGAGGTCACAGCAGTGGTGGTGGGGGACAAACACCTGGTTATAGGCCACACAGGCTTTGTCAGTGGCCCAGCCATCTTCCTTCAACAAGTAGTTATGAAGCACCTCGCCTACTCTGTGCTGGGCCCTATTCCAGGTGCCAGGGACTCAGGACAGGACAGACTCAGGACTGGACAGACACCTGTCTCCTAATGGGGGAAAGAGAATATACATAGATACTGTGAATACAACAAGGCAGGGTAAGGAAAAGGCTGTGATGCTGGGGGCAGGGTCGGGAGGGTGACCAAAGAAGGCCTTGCTGTGAATAAGGCGACATTTGTGTGATTATCAGGGGAACAGCAAGTACTATAGTTTCCGGTTTTCCGCGGTTTCCCTTACCTCAGTTTCAGTTACCCACCACAACCACAGCCAGAAAATATTAATGGGAAATTTACAGAAGTAAACAATTCTGAGTCACATGATGAAACCTCGTGTGGTCCAGCCCCGTCCTGCCCAGGCCGAGAATCATCCCTTTGTCCAGTGCATCCCACCCGCTACTCACTCAGTAACCAGCTGGGTTATCAGGACGCCTGTCAGGAGTCGCAGTGTTTGTGTTCAAGCAACCGTTATTTTACTAAATAATGGCTTCAAAGCACAAGAGCAGTGATGCTGGCAATTCGGATGCGCCAAAGAGAAAAGTTTTTCTTTAAGTGAAAGGGTGAAAGTTGTGGACTTAACAAGGAAAGAAAAAAAATTCTATGCTGAGGTTGACTGAATCGTCTATCCATGAAATTGTCAAGAAGGTAAAGAAATTCGAGCTAGTTTTGCCGTCACGCTTCAAATTACAAAAGTTATGGCCACTGTGCACAGCGAATGCTTAGATGGAAAAGGCATTAAATTTGTACAATAAGAAATTTTGAGAGAGAGCCACAGAGAGACCACGTTCACATAACTTATTACAGTATATTGTTATAATTGTTCTATTTTATTATTGTTGTTAATCTCTTACTGCGCCTAACTTATAAATTAAACTTTATCATAGGTATGTATGTATACATAGGATAAAGGGGAAAACATCACATATGTAGATAGGGTTCGGTACTATTTGCGGCTTCAGGCATCCACCGGGGGTTTTGAAACATATCCCCCACGGATAAGGGGGGACTGCTGTACAAAAGCCCTGAAGCAGGGCCTTGGCTGGCCTGCTGAGGACAGCAAGGGAAGAGAAGAAGGTGATGGGATCAGAGAGCTTCCTGCCAGGCATCAGGTCCTCTCTTTGCCAGGGGCGACCTCCTGGCCATCAGAAGCTCATGGCCCTTCTAGGGGAAGGAGGAGGAGGACACAGCAGGGCCGTCTCCTGCTCCAGGTCCAGGGTGACGTAGCACTGCGTCCCCCCAACGTCAAGCACCAGTTCCCTTCCAGCTGTGGTAGTGAAGCCATAACCTCTTTCTGTCAGGATCTCTATGAGGTCATCTCTCAAGTCACTGTTGGCCAAGCCCAGATGCTGGTGGGGGGCAGGGCTAGCCCTCACTGTTGGGCACCGTGTAGGTGGCACTGCTCCCGAGTCCACAACCATCCCGGTGGCATGAACAGAGGCTGGGCAGCAGCACACGTGGGGCGGGGGGCAGGGGGGACTGGACGTCTCACACCCCACCTGGGTCATCCTCTCTCTTGGTCTTAGAGTTTGGTGAAGCTTTGGTGAAGGGAACAGGGTATTCCTCGGGGCAACGTGAAGCCGTGGAACAGGGCGTGATGCCGGGTCTTCCTCCATGTCAGCCCAGGTCAAGGGGGGGCCCTTCAGGGTCAGGACGCCATTCTTGTTCTGAGTTCATCACTCACATATCTGTCCTGTCCCATGGAACGCTCTGGGGGCATCATTCCCGCTAAAGCCAGCTTTGCACGTGCCCGAGTCGTTGAGGGTGAAGGGCTGCATGAACGTGGCAGTTGCTGCTTCCATGTTGATGTAGCCGAGGTAGCAAAGGCCTCGAGCAGAGCGCTGGGGTGGAGAACTTGACTCCAGAGGGTCATGGGGCTGCCTTCGAGAACACACTGTAGAGGGGCCGGGGCAGCATTTGGGGGGGGGGGCTAGTGTGGAGGCTCCCGTAAAGATTCCAGACAGTGATGGTGCTGGTCCAGTCATGGGAGTCATGGAGGAGGAGGTGACAGAAGTGGTGTCCAGCATCCAGGTGGCTGCCTGACGTGTCCTTCCACTGTTAGCTCATTCAACCGTCCCCTCCCTGCACGGAGCCCCATAGTTTTCATTACTTCTTCCATGGGTTCATTCCAGCAACAAGTGTTTATGGATTGCCCAGACAAATCTGACCTGGACCCACCCTGCTCACCACCCATCGGTGGCTGCCCAGTGGCTACCAAATCAAGTCCAAATCAAGTCCAAACTCCTTGTCCTGGCTGACAACGCCTTGCGTGGTCTCCCAGCCTCGTGCCTCCCTACTGCCCCTCCATCCACAGTCCAGTCACCCCCACGTGTTGCCACCTCGCCTCTCTCAGCCCTCCATGTAATGCTCCCTTTGTCTGAAACACCCACCACTGTTTTTTTTCACCTGCTCAACTCCTGCTTCTCCTCTGGGACTCAGCTCAGGTGTGAACTCCTCCAAGAAGTCCTCCCCGACTGGTCGCCACTATTTCGATCTGAGTTGGTTGTCCTTTTCTGTGCTTCTGTTGACTCTTCTGATACCAACACCCAGTACACTGACTCCTATTAATTGCCTGTCCTCCTCCTGGGCTGAGTGTGTTGTTCTGTGACTTGTCCTGCATTCCTAGCACTCACTGCAAAGAAATCCTCTTGAAAAATGGGACGAATGAATGAAGGGTGCCCGGACTAGGCAGACGAAAGAGAGACACAGTCCCCGCCCAAAGCAAGGAGAAAGGGGAAATCAGGAAATGGTTTGCCAAACAATGACCAAAAGGGGTGTAGGGAAAAGGGGCCATGAGGTTGCCCAGGGGGGCAGTGAGTACAGTGGAGTTTCTGAAGTCAGAAGGTCCTGGGTTCAAATCCCAGCACAGCCACTTATCAGCTGTGTGACTGGGGCTGATTTCTTTTTTTTTTAATTTATTTTTGGCTGCGTTGGGTCTTTGTTGCTGCGCGCGGGCTTTCTCGAGTTGCCGGGAGCGGGGGCTACTCTTCAGTGCGGTACACGGGCTTCTCACTGAGGTGGCTTCTCGTTGCGCAGGCTTCTCTCGTGCTTGCGGGCTTCAGTAGTTGTGGCGCACGGGCTTAGATGCTCCACGACATGTGGGATCTTCCCGGGCCAGGGATAGAACCCATGTGCCCTGCGTTGGCAGGCGGATTCTCAACCACTGCGCCACCAGGGAAGTCCCAGGGGGCTGATTTCTTGAACTTCCTGCAAGATGGGGGTGATAATAAAACACCTGCCTCATAGAGAATGCAGCCCCGTGTTCGGCTCATAGAAAACACTAGAGAAATACATTGACCATTTTGATTTACAAACATAGTGGGTGGGTGAGGAAGGTTGTGAGAACAGATGTGCCACACTCTAGCCCCGTCACCTGTCTGTACTTCAAACCTTACTACCTTTGGATCAAGTGAGAATGTACAGCCCAGAACTCAGGTCTGGCTTCCAGATTACACCAGAGTGTAAACTCCTTGAGGGCACGTATTTTTGCCTGTTTTATTCACTGCTGAATTCTCAGCAACTAGAAGGGTGTCTGGTACATAATAGGTCCTCAATAAACATTTCTTGAATGAATGACTGAATTCTGGCTCCCCCCCACCCAAATCTCAAACTCAGCATGATTCCATTAGCTATAATTGCATTCAGCAGCATACAATGAAAAGCCACAAAACGGTGGCTTAAAGAAGTAAAAGGAAAAACTTGCTCCCCATAACAGGAACTTGGGGGCAGGCAGTCCAGGTATGTCAGCTCACTGGTATAACCAAGGACTCAGGCTCCATCTACCTTCCTGCTCCAGCCATCTTATCATGTGGCTTTTATCCTCATGGTCACAAGGTGGATGCTGTACCTCTAGTATCATGGCTCCATTCCAGGAAGGAAGGAGGAGGATGGGAAAAGGGCAAAAGGTCAATACTTAAAGAAAAGCCTGTCAGGCTTCTGTTACAAGGAAGGAGAGAGTTGATATGGGGAGGGCAGCCAGCAACGTCTGCCATGATGGCTAAATGGAGTCATTGCTTCTCCCCAGCCTGCAGCCGCCACATCTGTTCCATCCCCAGACTTCTTCATAGGAGTAGATGACCCCTCCACTCAGTCGCCCACGTGAAAAACCCAGGGGTCAGCCCTCACCCCACAGCCCACAGCCGGCCCATCAGCATCCTGGGCTCCACTGTGACATAGATCCTGAATCCGACCCTGTCTCTCCATCCTGTTGACCCCACCTTAGTCCAAACTACCCTCATCTCTCCCTCCTGCACTCCTGCTCACTTTACATCCATCCTCCTCACAGTGGCTGAAGGATCCCTTACAAACGTAACCCCATCACGTCACTCCCTAGAGCCCCTAGAGGCTTCATATCACACAGAATATAATGCAACCCCGCCCGGCCCACAGGCCTGCATGGCTGGGCCCTAACAGCCTCCCTTGCCCCAGACCTCCTTGCTCACCTCATCCAGCTAAGTAGGCTTTGTATGTACCCCTTCCTCACACCTGCTGGCTCCTGCCTTTGGGTCTTTGCACTAGCTCTTTCCTCTGCTGGGAACACACTGCCCCCTGCCCATCTATCTGTGGAGACCCCTCACTCCCTGCCATGGTCACTGCCTATTATTGCAACACATCACCCCTTTCGTGTTCTCCATGCACTCCTCATAAGCTTTTCTACTGTCTTTCTCCTCCACCAGGATGTAAGCTCATGAGGGCAGAGACCATGTCTGCCTTGTGCACAGCGGTATCCCCAGGGTCTAAACTGTGCCGGACATGTAGGAGGATTCAGTATTTATTCAGTGAATAAATGAATGAGTGGAGAGGGTTGTTTTGGGTGTTCCCTTAAGGAAATTTCCAGCTCTTGGACATCTAAATAGAAAGGAGAGGAAGGAGATTGGGGGTAGGGAACGTGATACCTGAGATATAAGTCAGAAACTGAAACCAACAAGTGACCAACTTTCCACCGACATCCAAACCCTCCTCCCTCACTGCCCAAGTGATCCTGCCAGGCAGAGTGCCCCTGGGGTGGAAGTGAGAGCCCATTTGGGGAAACCGGGAGGGAGGAGGTGAGCACAGGCAGGCACCACATGGAGTCCGCTCTACTCCGACCATCTGGGGAATAATGTTGAGAGCGCCCCCTGCTGGCTTGGCCACTGACAAGCTATGGGGTCAGTACTGTAACCTCTCTGAACCTCAGTTTCCTCTCATGGAATAAGAATAATATTTAATTCACAAGAAAGTTTTAAGGATTCATTAAGATGGAATATGTAAAACACTTATATGGTGTGTGGCAAATAGTAAGTGCTCAAAACACCTTAGCCATAAAAGGAGGAGGAAAGGGAGACAGCAGAGAGTCAGAAAGTGCAAAGAGGCAACGACAGAGAGAGGCAGGTGGCTGGTAACCCAGGGGCAGCCCAGTCTGACCCGCTGGAAGTCTGACTCTCCCACAAAAGATACAGAAAGGTAAAGCACCCAAACTTTAGCACCCACTCCCCAAAATGGACTTGAGTTCTTCTGGTTCAACACCCTCATTTTACAAAGGTTCTGAGTCCCAGAAAGAACAAAAATGTCTCTGAGATGCTCAGAGGGCTGGCAGAGGAGCCAAGTGTGGAGGGATGACGGCCAGCTGGGGAGGGAGCCGCAAAGACGGGCCGGTGCCCTGGCTTACGTTTCCTGTTCTCCACAGTCCAGAGGGAGAGGGTCTGCCTTCCTGTCCCCTCAGCCACAGTGATCCCTCAGAGCACAGCAGACTGAGAAGAGGATCACTGGGCAGGAAGGGACAGGGAGGGGCAGGGAGGGGCAGGGGACCGACTTGTCCTGCCCAGGCCCTGTGCTAGGAGGTACTTCCTTGAACCCAGCACAGACCCAATACTCATCCAGCCTGAGAGGGATTATGCCCATTTCACAGGTGAGGGCACAGATGCCCAACGCCCCTGAAGAGCTAACAGAACTAGAACTTCAACCTCAGTCTGTGTGACTCCACAAAGCCCTGCCCCGCTTCTGCCTGGGAATTGAAAGGCCTGGATTTGGGACCAACACTAACTGGCTGTAACCTTGGGCCATCCTTTCTCTCTGGCCTCAAGCTCTTCCTCTAAACAAGGAGGGTAGACACTGGTCACTGAGGGCCCTTCCAGCTGGAGCTGACATTCTTAGAATTCTAAACAAAAGCCTCCCCCAGCTGAGTCAGGAGGAAGGCCTGCCAGATACCCCCACAGCCTATCATGCGGGCTTCTTGCCCCGGGAGCACAGGGCAGCCCTGCCCAGGGAGAGCCCCTTGTCCTGCCCCAGCCCCGGGCAGCACGATGCCTCCTCCCCTCCCTTGCAGGGTGGTGCCCATCCTTCCATGCCTCTAGCCCAGGGAGCCTGGGCCTCAGCACCCCCCACTCTCTGGGGCAAATCTCAGCTCAGCAGTCTGGGGAAATGAAACTAAAACAATGAATCAATCAGGAGCATATTCCCCCCTAAATCTTCAAGGCTTTGGGGAGCCCACAGGTCAAGATTTAGGTCAGTGCTTCTCAAACTAAAAAAAAAAAAATTGGTTTTTAATCTGCTAAGAACTTAGACTTTTGTAAAATTAAATACACTAGATAGTGGTAACGGTTACACGTTATGAATGTTCTTAATGCCACCGCATCGTACACTTAGAAATGATTAATACAGTACATTTTATGCTATGTATATTTTACAATAAAAAAATTTTTGATGAAATGAAAAAAAAAGATGCAAAATGCTAGCCTCAACTTTAATAGTCTTCAACAGACCTTGTAAGATTGTTATGAGAGTTTCTATATGCTTACTTTCCATTTCTGTACTTATCTCATTGCAGACCAGTAACATTTTGTGGACTGACAGCAGTCCCAGGACTGCTCTTTTTTTTTTTGTGGGCCTCTCACTGTTGTGGCCCCTCCCGTTGCAGAGCACAGGCTCCAGACGCGCAGGCCCAGCGGCCATGGCTCATGGGCCCAGCTGCTCCGCGGCATGTGGGATCCTCCCGGACCGGGGCACGAACCCGCGTCCCCTGCATCGGCAGGCGGACTCTCAACCACCGCACCACCAGGGAAGCCCCAGGTCTGCTCTTTGATAGTACTGATTCAGGCTGCTGAGAGGTGGACTCTGGCTTTGCAGAGCCTCTCAGGAGACCTTCCAGAAGGAACAAGGTTTCTGCTCCCCAAGCAGGTACTTCTGGATACCAAGCCAGTCACCCCAAGCAGCCCCAGGCCAGGCACACTGATCTGAATTATGTCTGGACCCCTTCTTCCACCCTCGTGTCTCTCCCAGGGTCTTCTTGATGTGCATTATTAATAATGTGTCCCCGTTTGTGGCCCCTGATAAGTATAGGGAATTGTGAGGTAGGGGATGGAGTGGGGTGAACTGGGAGAGAGAGAAGTACAGGGTAGAACTGTGATCTTCTTTGTGATCTAACCTCTATAGCAAACTTGGCCCAAGCATCACCTCCTACAGGAAGTCATCCTAGGCCCACAGTGGAACTGAGGCGCCCCCAGCCCCCACTGCACACTTCTCCCTGTATTCTCATTGAATGGCTGACGTGGAAAATTTGAAAGTGGTGCCTACTCTTCTGGGGTATGGTAGGCCTTGGTTTGCGGGTCTGGCCAGATTTCAGGCGTTGGCTAGGCGCTCTTGCGCAGGGTATTATCTGCACAACTCTGAGCAGCTGCGCTGATGACTGGGGTTCCGGGCCCATCTCCACCAGACTGTGGGGTACTCCAGAGAGGCGCCCGTGTTTGGGATGTTGCATCTGAGTACAGTGGTCTCTGCTTGGCTGAGCAACAGAAAATACTGTGGGCTTTTGAGAGATCTAGACACCTGGGCTCCAATTTTAGAAAGTCTACCTCCAAAGGTCTGATGAGGGTCCTGAATCTCTGTATTTTGAAAAAGTGCCATGTGACTCTGATGCCCAGCTGGTGTCTGGCCCATAAGAGGTGCCCTCGAGTGTTCGGTGACTGTGGTCATAGTGGTGCAGCATGTCTGTGGAAGGAGACTCGGGGACCTCCAGGAGGGGAGCTGGGGGACGTTGGGAAGGAGTGGCACTTTTATATATCCTTTTGTACTGATTGGACTTTGACCTAAAAAAAAAACGTGTGGCTGACTGATGAAGTGGCTGTCGTCCATGTCAGGAACTGCAAACTCTAGGCCTGTATTTATACCTGGGGCTGCGGTCCTTACGGACAGAAGTGGGTGGATCAGAGGAATGGAGAGCTAGAGAGCACACATCCCACCTCAAGGGGGCAGCAGCTGCCCAGAGCTTGCTCCGTGGGACTGTGAGCCCAGGGTGGCCAGATCTGGTTTTTCAAGATAAGCCTGAAATCATATTTCCAAGTGTAATTAATTGTCACCTAATTCAAAATTTAAAGCACAGCATGGAGTGAAGACAACACGCCTGCTGACCGACTCTGGCTGCAGGCCACCAGTTGGCGCCTTTGGATCTAGGAAGATGCTGTTTAGGATTGGGCACCTCCAAGGCCAGTCTGCAAAGCCAGGACACAGCCAGTCTTTGCTTCTAGAAAATTGGATTGACTCCCCACGGGGTCTACACAGGACAAGAACAAAGCGGGTGCCCAGAGGAGTCACCACCCACTCATAATTCAGCACCTAATAACCTCCCACCCTGTGCCAGGCTCAGTGCTGGAGATCCAGTGATGTGACAGCCACAGCTCCTGCTCTGGGGGACGCTTCCTTTTAACTAGAGAGACACACTTGAAATAAATAATTGCATGATAATGAATTCATTTGTGAAACATGAGGAGCTGCAGCATAGCATGGGGGTTAAAAGTTCGGGTTAGGGCTTCCCTGGTGGAGCAGTGGTTGGGGGTCCGCCTGCAGATGCAGCGGGCGCGGGTTCGTGCCCCGGTCCGGGAGGATCCCGCGTGCCGCAGAGCGGCTGGGCCCGTGAGCCATGGCTGCTGGGCCTGCGCGTCCAAAGCCTGTGCTCCGCAGCGGGGAAGGCCGCGGCAGTGCGAGGCCCGCGGCAGTGAGAGGCCCGCGTACCGCAAAAAAAAAAAAAGTTTGGGTTAGATTCCTGACTCCACACCTAGCCGTTTATGTCACTTTGGGCAAATATCTTAACCTGTCTCACTTGTCTCGTTTCTTGCCTGTGAAACGGGCATGATAATGTCATAGGGTTGCTCTGGGAATCCATTGAGATGATGCAAATAATGATTAGCCGCTGCCATGAAGTACAGAGAGCTGTGAGACCACGTAAGAGGGAGCCTAGGCTTCGCAGAGAACCCCACCAAGGCCCCCCCAATCCCAGCGATACTGGAGCTTCTCCCCAGAGAGGGGAGTGGGAGGCCACAGGCCTCCAGCCTCCCCTCCAGAGGGGGAATCTCCTCCGTAAGGAGCCTGGCCTTATCTTCTTGTTGTTCCCAGCAAGGCCCAGGGACTGCTGCACCCCCAGAGCTCAGTCCTCCTTGTACCCACCATTCTGCTGTAGCGGCCACTGGCATCTGGCCAATCTCCCGCCTATTTCTTCTCCCCTTGGATCAATTTCACAGCCCACTGGCCCCTAGTAGGATTGGTGCCCAAGGACAGGGAAGGTACTGCTCTTGACCACGCTGGGAGAAAGCTGGGCATTTCCCACTATGGGCCAGAGCCCCTCCACTGAGGTTGCTGCATTTCAGAACTTATCAAACCCTGCAACTGTTTTACAAATCTGAGTGCCTGTGTAAAACAAGTCAGAAAACCTTCCTGGTGCTGCTGAAGTGCAGAACACCTGCTTCCACTGGCAGGGGCCTGAGCCATGGGGACCTTCTATTTGACCTGGGCAATGAGGGAGGAGGCAGACGGCAAGAGGCTTAAGTGCCAGCGATGTTTCTGGGGCCTTGAAGTTCAGCTCAGTGGAGGGATCCTCAATGGCCAAGATATGGTTGGTCCCTGATCTAACCAGGTAGCGAAGACCTGCAACTAGTCTTGAATGTGGAAGGGAATTTCCAGGGCACCTAATCCAGCCTCCCGTCCAAAGGGGGAATCTCCTCTATAAGGAGCCTGGCCTTATCTTCTTGTTGTTCCCAAACAAATCACTTTCAACAGTGATTCAGAAGTCAAACTAACAGTAAGGTGGTCAAACCATTACCTGGGAGGACAGAGTTATATGGGGTGGCCCCCTCCAGCTCAGACGCTCATCATTTCATCCCCGTGCTGCTGAGACAGCCTCCTGCTGTGGTCTCCATCGCCTTCTCTCCAATTCATCCTGCCCCTGCCTCCATTTTCTCTCCCTCAAAACGGCTCTGTTCACTGAACACTACCATTCCTGTGTTCTAAAGCCCCACTGCTTAGGATAAAGGGAATGAGAGCCTGCCATGAGTCAGTAATCATGGCAGGTTCTCAAAAAGTGCGTGCTCGTCAGTGCATGCTTGGGTCAACATCTGACTTCTCAAAGGACTGGCTCAAGTCTTCCCTCCTCTATTAAGCTTTCCAGACCACCGACGCCTGTGGTTACACTCTCCACCAAACCACCAAAACACACTTGGCCAAGTACAAGCATGTGGTCGAGACCGTATTCTCAGCAAAGTGTTCCACAACCCTCCTGCCCGCTTCATCCATAAGCACAAGGTGCGCTGGGACCCCATCTCATCTTTTCATCGCTAGCACATAGCTCAATGTGGGGCACACTCTAGCAGCTTGTTAAACGTGGATTTAAGGGCTTTCTTCATCCCTCAAACCTCTCTCTTCTGCTGAGGGCACTCAATCACCATGTCCAAGCACAAAAGCCTCAGGAAGAAGGGACGCACCTCATTTTCCACTCAAGTCAAAGGAAACAGAGTGTGCTCCGTGGTGACAGTCAAACCACTCTGGCCTTACAAGCCCAACCTATGACATAAGTCCTGCCAGGAGAGGCTGGCCCTGCTCACTCTAAGTACAGGACAGAGAGTCCCCGGGCCCAGGAAAGCACAGAAAGACATTCCCCAGAAGCTCCTGAACACCCACTCCTCCTTCTCTCCAAATTATAGGCAAAGACTTTGCGTGGAAATTACTTAACCTAGTTCAACCCTCTCATTCTATCTTGGAGAAAACTGAGGCCCAGGACTAGTATGTCTCCAAAAGTCAGAGGTAAAATAGAAAAGCCAGGGCTTCTGATTTTGTTGGTAAGATGCATCCTCTTCAGTTCCCTGTGACAATTGTTGTCGCACGGTGGGAGCTCAGAAACACTTTTTGATACTAAGTCAGGGCCACTGTGGGGTTGGCTGTAACTAACTGGGGGATCTCTCAAGCCCATCTTGACCCTCTTCTTGCTTTTTCCTGATCTCTGTTACCTAGCCTACATGTCCCACATAAACAAAAACTTACTGCTAACCGTAGGACACCTAGGATCATTACTCCAAATTTCTATCTTCACGCCATCTTTATATCCCAACTACTCAGAACTGGTGCTTTAAAGACTCCCAGAGGCACCATCTCACCCATGCAAACGCCTAATACGTACTATATGCACACAAGCCTCACCTTTGCCTATGTGTTCAGGTATTGCCATCATTAACCGAACTACACTTGATCCTTTTCCTGTTTGCCCTACATGGTCATGACTCTTTAAATTCAGCCTTCTTTCAGAACCCCTACAATTGATCACCTTGTAAATTTATAAGTCAATTCAAGGCATACAAAAGCTTCATAGTCATTTCTACCTCAAGAGTATATACTTAGCTCACTCACTAGCCTCTGGTTAAAAAGTTATTTATATATAGTGCTAAATATATACTAAATACAGTTCTAAGTGTGCTCTACACACACACACACACACACACACACACACACACACTCACTTAATCCTAACAACATAGAAGAAAGGTTGGTAGGCTATTATTCTAAGTTTGGTGAAACCCAAATCAAGAGCTGCAGAGGCATAAGCATGGCAACATGCAGACCCCACTGCAGTATTAGCAGTCATCCTGGAAACTTTCAAGGAGCGTGGCTTCCAAGAGCTTTTCCACAGATGTCTGAGAAGCAAATAATCATATGTAATTAAGGCTATTTCCCAAATAGCCTAGGAAAGCTGCCAAAGGCTTTCCCGGAATTGAGAGGCAATCCTTGACAACTGTGAACACTGTAACCTCTGGATACAAGATGAAGCAACTGCCAACCTTCACCACCCAAGTCAATGCTGCTCCAGAAAATAAGGTTCCCTTTCTCAGTGCATAAGGGCTGCTATAGTGGTCCACAAGGTTTTACTACTCTTTTGATTCTTGAGAAATGGCTCCTATGGCAGGAAAGCATTAGGATTCACGCCACCCCCAGCTGTAACATAAAGCAAATAAATCATCAAATATATCTAACTAGGATCTTAAGATTTCTCTGAACTATTCTCTAGAAACACCATTTGCCTTTTTAATGGGGGCACAGAAACAAAAAATGCTTGTTTGCCAATAAACATCTGAAACACTATCGTAACAGCTGATCGGAGCCGAGGCATCACAACAAAGTGACGATTGTGGAAGAAGACAATGCATCCGACTCTGGAGCGAGAAACTCCAGGGCAGAGACCTCGCAGTAATGTGTGTGCTGGGTATTTCCGCCAGCCTAAAGGCCCCATCTGGAACAAATATAAACTAGGAGGGTCTCTATCACTGGACAATTTATTACCTGGACAGAAAGAAGTCACTGCCACCAACAGCACTGTGCAGTTTTATTAACCATTCAAGTACAGTAGCATCTGTTAAGATCGGGACAGAATTGGGATTTAAAAGTGAACAGATATTCAGCATCTAACAGTTTGAAAGAAGCCACTACATACTCTTTTCACAAACATGTTTTCACAGAGCCAATACAGTACTAGCCATTAACCCAGCACACCAAGTGTACTGAGGTAGAAAAGATGCAACAAGAAAAATAGCTACATTAGAAAGACTTCAACACTTTAGAAAAAGAGTAAAACACTTTTAGTTTCTCCCCTTTAGCCCCTAAAACAACATCATACAATCTGGATCTACCTATACAGTCCTACATCAGCTTCTAGAATATTTGTCAGGAGGGCAAAAATAAAATGACACTGGCCAGTACAGTCTTTGGATATTTAGGAAGGGGAGGGGGAGAAAGTCAGTTCTCAGAACAAATTAGTCAGCTTCAGTCTCATCAGCAGGATCTTTGGATTCTTTGTTCTTCCGCACTTCTTCAATGTGCTTGTCCTGTAAAGAAACAGTATATACCATCAGTCAAGTAAAAAAAGCCTGCCAGGTCACACCCCCAAGAGGCCCAAATCAGCATCAGTAAGTATGTTATATAACATATATAATAATATACTATTATTATATAATTATATATTATGGGAATCACATAACTAGAGTTCTAAGACATCATCTTTGAACTTCCTGGGTCACTCATGGAACCTAATGATTCAGCCTTCTACTGCTCTTCCAAAGAATGTGCAATTATGCTGGGAATTGGTGAATATTCCTTCTTATTTAATATAAGATGCCTCTGATTTAACATGTTAACCCCAAAATTGATGACAAAGACACCAAGCACATGTGATCAAGGCAGAGAGTCCAAGCCACTTCGTTGGTGTATCAAACCTCAAGCTCTTAAGCCCCTCAAAGCCAGGAAGAGACACCAACCTTCTCTCGCAAACGCTCCAGTTTGGCAGCCATTTGCGCCTCTCGGTTCTCTTTGTTGGCTTCCATTTTGTGGGTCAGCTTCTCTTCTGCCATTTTACTGAAGTTGTTGTTCTCCTCTATCGCTTTTTGAAGCACTTCCTTCTCATGCTCTCGTTTCTCAGCAAGCTGCTTCAAGACCTCAGCTTCATGGGACTGGAAAAGATTTAACAGGCTAGGCGCTCTGAAATGTTACTTAGCGTAGTTAAAAATCACAAAAGAAATTATTAATTGAGGATTGAAGATAGAAAATTAGATCTCTAAATAATACTGAAGTCAGGACCTGAATTATCCATATCAAAATATCGTGAAAATTATATTCTTTTTCTAGTGTTTGTATTTACTTTGGAAGACTGCCCGTATTTGTTCCGAGATTCTTGCCCAATTATTCCTTAAGGAAATATTCGTATGATTTACTGCTTAATGGTATCAAGATGACTTGAGTGACATGCACTTAGGAATGACACTTTATTGTAAAGAATTTTGGTTTTTTAACTTCAAAGGCTACCTAAAGAAAATTAGGTCATTATAAAAAATGTAACCATATTGATAAAAAGAAAATACATGGCAATGATAGAAAATTTAAGACTAAGCCTCCAGATTACTATTTAAGTCAGAGGATTTGTTTCAAGGAAAGGCTTATTAGCTTTTTTCTGTGGAAGCTGCATTAAATTCCAGACCACTGGAGCTCTGTTACCACGGTGTGCCTCCTTCAACAGACTCAGAATAGCTTATTGCCAAACAGATTCCAATGTGTTTGGAAGCATCAACTTGCATGAAAACTTCAGAGCATCTGCCACTAGTTCTGTTAATTCTCTTCTTCAAAATCCCAGTCGTGATAAGAGTTTCACTATATTTAGCCAGTTACTATGTAAAGCGCAGACTAATGACTACAGGGCCAGCACTGATTCCTAAAAAAAGTCTCTGTCCAGCCTTTGGCTACATCTCTTCCATGAACTCAAACTAAGTGAACTCCATCAAACTCCATCAACTCAGACTAAAAAGAAGAGCAGGTGGGAGATGAAACACCATTGCAAACACAGCCACTCTTCCTGGGGAAATAATTCCATGTTGACAGTGGGTCAGCACACATACATAAAACATGCGGCACCAAAAGGTGCACAGCACATGCTACAGCAGCTTAAAAAGGGGCCGAAAGTGTATGTGTGTGGTTACATGTACCAGACTTCAAAACACTAACTGTGCTGGTCGTAGGCAGGTTACTACTTCACCTTTTTGTGCCTTCATTCCTCTAATTTTAAAATTAAACCCACTTACCCCAAACAAGGTTGTTGGAAAGGGGGACTAAATGAGAATTTCTGTAAAATTCTTAATGAAACGTTTAATAGAGGGAAATACACCAAAATGTTAACAATAGTTATTTCTGCGAAGTAAGATAATGGACACTTTTAATTTCCTACTTATAAACTTCTGCGGTTCTCAATTTTTCTATAACAAGCATATTAATATTTGTTGACTTTTCTGACTAGTTCTTTTTAAAGATAGCTACTTTATAACAGAAGTACTTAGATAATAGCTGCCACAATACCAGTATGCCAGCTGAGCAACACAATCACATAACTAGCAATTTAAAATGTTTTTATTGTACAGCTCTCAAAAAACAAAACAAAACAAAAAAACCACAGACATACACAGAAACCCAAAAAACAAAACAAAAAAACCCCAAACCTTAAGAGACAAAAAAAGAATCATCTACCAACAAATCTATTTTTCAAAAAGAAAGCATGAGAAGCATGAACTTTGGTTTCAGCCAGACCTGGGCTTGAATTCTGGCTCCAATACTCACTAGCTATGTGACTCAGAAAAATGACAACATTCCTGAGACCATTTTCTAACCTAGTATCTCAGACCACACCTACCCTCTAGGGTCACTGTAGAAAAGGAGAATGTAAGTAAAGGAGATGGTACACAATAGGAGCTCAATAAATGATGGCTGGTATTTTGTTCCCACCACTGGCATATGTAATTTTCACAGTTATAATCACCATCTGGCTACAATTCTGTTTTCCTCCTCTTATAAAAATAACACAGATTTGCCATATTACATTAATAAATATCCTGTTTTCTGTGAATTGATGTTTACCTTGCGTCTTTCTTCTGCAGCTTCTAGTTTCTTCTGAATTTCCTCCAGGGAAAGATCCTTCTTCTTTGGAGGGGAAAGGGGGAATTCTGGGACAGATTCTTTTGATCGAGGGCTGAGAATCAGCTCAAAAGCCTGGCCTGAGGCACGCTTCTCCAGTTCCTTCACCTGGATATCTGGATTTGATCATATTTATAATATATTCAGAAAAATGGAGTTTTCCTATTCTAATAAACTGTTCTACCGTTTTCTAAAAACCAAATCAATTTAATGAATAGAATTAGGGCTGATGAAGCAGCTGTGTTTACAGGCAAGAAATTATTATCTAAATACCACCTCCCAGAAAAACAAAGCTCAACATTTTTGGATTAATAAATACCATTCTAAGATATCAGTATTTGACAATCATTTCCCTGAACAAAACAAAGACTTATGCAAAACTCCACATTTTGCTTTACACCAAGCCAAATCATCTAATAATGAAACAATAATTATGAGCTCTCAGTACCTTCAAGTAATAATATTTTTTTCTTTTTTAATTATTCTCTGATTTATAAAATAGATTTTTTTTTGGTAAGACCAAAACACAAGTGCCAAATTATAAGCTTAAGACTTGAGCCATCTCCTAAAATTAGAAGCCCATCACAATTTCGGATTTTCCAAATAGATTACCTACCAGAAGAAGCCATGGTGAACAGAAGACAAGAGACTGGCAGTGTATTCTACACAATCCACTAGCAAGGAAAACCCTGGAAACGATTTTCAAAAGCATGCGATCAATTTCTTTGCATTTCCATGCCATCGATTCAAAGGGACCTCAAATCACATCCATATAAATCAATGTCAGAAAAATCACTACTGTGGAATTAAATAAGACATCATTAACTAGAAAATTATAAAAATCCATAAAATACTCCAACACTGGAAAATGTGAATTGAATAGAACGCTGGTTGCAGAAGATGAAGTTAACTGAGCTTGCCTGTTCAAAAAATACTTATATTTTTTAAATTAGACGGAGTTTAAGTCACAAGATTTTTTCCTCCCCTATATTTTCCCCCTGGTGAGAAGATATTCCAGGTTCAACGCCTACCGAGACCGGAGCCATCTTAACACTGCCTACAACTCATTGTGCAAATGAAATACCCAACCCTGCTTTGTCTGTGTCTGCCATGTGGAAAACAAAACGCCCAAGCTAATATTAACCAATAATGTCGAACTCCCATTGTTCCTGCGGTTTAAGCTCCTTGTCCAACAGCTGGTAACATTAATTAGTTTTTATGAACCTCTAGGTTTTAGGTTACAATAGTGGCTGCCTTGTGTAGAATTTTTCATGAAAAATTCTACATCCCTTGATTTTTTTTAAAGGTCATGATTCTTGAAGACCCCAGACTAGTACCAAAACCGTAGAAATACAGGGTCTCAACACCTGGAACTTAAACTCCGAGTCAGCAACACGCTCTAACCCCGGCGGAGCATTAGACTCAGCACCAGATCCAGGGTGGGCGTGGCCCCGGCCCAAGCGAGGAAGAGCGGCAGGCCGCCCCCGACCAATCAGAGCATGCCCTACACTCCGGCCTCTGGCCCCGCCCCCTTCCTCCCCGCGCCTTTTCGAATCTCCCCGAACTCATAACACCCCGGAGCCCGCGCGCGTGGGAAGGGGTGGGATAGGCGGGGCCAACGGTCCTATCCGGGTAACTCCGCCCTTCCCGGGCTCGCCCCGTGCGGACGCCCCCACCAACTCCCGCCAAAAACACCTTGCGGCGGCCCCCACCCTCGCCGCAGCTGGGCGGGTGGGGCAGTCCCCGGAAAAAAAACGTGGGGTACCCCACCATCGGCTCACCACCTCTTTCCTTCACTCCCAATCTGCCGCCACCCAAGCGGTCCGCGCCCCACGCCATGAGGACTGGAGCGCTCTCATGGGGTGTCAAGCTCTCGGGCGCTGCTCCCTGGGGGCGCCGCCCCGCCCCTTCAGACAATGGGGACCCCAGCGGGGCCGCGCCTGCAGGAGTAAGGTGGGGGCCAAACGAGGGCCTACGCCCCCTATTGTCTCCTCGACGACCTCCCGGGGCTAACGCACCGAGCTCGCCCAGCAGGCCGCGCCCCCTCCCCACCACGGCCGCGCCCCCGGGGAGCAGGGACAAAGCCGAGGCTCCGCCCGAGCCACACACAAAGCGGAGCGATCCCCGCCCGACAGCCCCTCTGGGGCCGCGGCCCCGCCCGCCGCCCTCCAGCAAGGGGTCGCTGCCAAGACCCTGCCCCTCCCTCCGGCCGCGTCCCTCTCGCTGCCCCCAGCCTGCAGCCGCCGCCGCCACCTCCTCCTGGAACCCCGCACCCACCTGCTCGGTCCGAGCCGCCTGGCCACACTCTGAGCACCCACAGACCCGGGCGCGCACAAAAGCGCCAAACAGCGGCACGTGACCTCCCCGCAGGGCTCCGCATTGGCTGAGAGAGGCGGCACGTGCCGACCCCTCCCCACCCCCGACAGCCCAAGTGAGCCCCGCCCCTGGGGACCCCGGAGCACCTCGGGAAGTGTAGTTCAGGCTGGCGGGACAGAAGGACAATGCGAGGGGTGAGGGCTTCTTGGCGGTGTCTCCAGGTGTGAGCCGGGGGCTTGGACGGTCGTCTGGCCGCGGAACAGGGTGATGCGGTGACCCTGCCTGGGTCTGAACCAGTTCTCCCATCCTTAGGAAAAGGGCGGGGCAGGGTCCCTTTCTACCTCTCAGACGGTGGCCGCCTGGACTCCGTGTCTGTTGAGCCACTTGCCCCACGTCGCCCCAAGGGCAGCACTCGGACAGCGCATTGCCCCTTCGGTGCCCCACCCTGTAACGCCACCTAAGACGCTCAAGCCCTTGTGACAGGACATTGCCACTCGACGCCCCCATCTGTCACCTGTATTGTGACATCATCATAATTTCTAACCCACTCAGCCCTAACAGGGCACGGGCGTGGCCCTTAACTCACTGTGTGAGTTCTCGCTACCATATTAGGGTCCCTGAGCTGGTGACCAGAGACCTGTGGGGGGAAAGCAAGAGGCTCTGGAATTTGATCTCCTTTGGTCTAACAAAGTCACTCGGCTTAAATGCAGGCTCCCATCTGTTCTGCCAAGCCTTTTGCCGGATGATAGGGAAGGAAGCGCAGTAGCAGTTCTAGACTACTACACAGACTGCAGTTAAGTGTTGCTTTTGTTCTTGAAGCACGTGCTCCCTGATCGGTGGGGTCCCTTTTAAAGAATCAAAACAAAAGAAGCCACAAGGTCACGGTTCCCCCTGCCCTGGATAGATCAGAAGCACAGCAGATACACAAAGGAAATTGGTCTGACCCTGGCTATCTTAGAACGACTAGCCTCATTCTTACCACAGAAAAGCCAGAGGAAAAATAAATAAAATGAACATGGTTCCCAAGCCCCTTCTCCCATTCCCCCGACCAAGGCTCTGTCCTCGGTAGTGGTCATTCCACCAAAGCACCTGCTTTGAGGTCCTGACTAGGCGTAAGGACACCTTCATTTTATTGCTCCGCCTCCCCAAACCAAGAAACAAACACGACCCAGTTTGCTGAAACAGGAGTCCTAATTTAAAGACTCCCCATGTCCAGCTAGTCACTAGGGATATGCTGGAGTTAAATACAATTCAGAGTGCCTGAGACAAGGAAAACTGGATCATACAGGCAGCAGACACACCACACAAAGCAAACAATTAGCAATGCACTGATGCCTGAAATATGCTTGTTGCAGCATTTCTCCAACAATCGTCCTTGTGTGGGGTCGGCCTCTCCCCCGCCCCCAGTCTAAGTGGTTTTCCCTTAGCATGTGAGCAGGACCAGGAATAATTCAGATTCTGAACCCTGAGAGCCTTCTCCCTCTCAGACCAAACTTAGCCACCAAACAGCCAGGTGTTTCCATCTTTCAGATTTTCTGAGCAAAATCTCAGAAATCGTTAGGAAGAGGAGTGGGGATAAGAGCTCACTGAAAAGTGACAGATTGGCAGGCAACACACACAAGCAAGAAACCCAAGGCCAAGAGGTCTGCTATCCCCTGAACCAGCCTTTATCTTGAATTCTTTGTACTTGATCTGTAGGTTTGCAGAGGAAGGTCCCACCCATTTGATACACTTTTTTTTAATACAAGAAATTGCCACAAAAATCTCACATTTCTGACTATTAATGTTATGACAGAAAAAAAAATAAATCTTTCAAAACACTGATTATTTTAAAGCACTTATACCGCTTCCCCCCACCTTTTCTTTCTCCCTGGAGCAGATGTCTATTTCCATGGAAACCACAGCTAGGAATGAAGATGTTAGAACTCATGTAGATTTTTAATCTTTTTTTAACGATGCCATTTGGCTCCTGGGTTTGTTGATAGAAGCCTGGCCCTGCCAGCCTCTATGACAAGGATTTCCTGAGATCCCCACTGCTGCTTGATGACTTGAGGGGGCTGGAGTAAGGTTTCCCCCAGAATGATCCTGTGAATAAAAATGTGTCCGGTGGGATGATCCTATTCTTTAGGATGGGGCTGCTTTTCTAAGAACTAGACCACAGCTATCTATTGTCAACTCTTCTTTTTTTTTTTTTGGCCACATCGCATTGCAGGCGGGATCTCAGTTCCCCCACCAGGGATCAAACCCATGCCCCCTGAAACAGGAGTCACAAGCTTGGAGTCTTAACCACTGGACCACCAGGGAAGTCCCAATTGTCAACTCTTATGAGTGTTCATGTATGAGCCTTGGAATAGGAAGGACTTCAGACTGTAAGGAGAGGAAACAGCTTTGCCATTTCACTTTGGAGAGGGGCAGAAGCCCCCTTCTTGGAAGCTTCCTAAAACTAACTTCAAAATCCACTCCCTCCTGAAGTGGCAGCAAGGAGTTAATGTTCACATCTTGGACTTGTCTGTCTTTGCCCATGAGAATTATTTTTGCCTCTGCTCAGATGGTTTGGTCGAATTGCTGTGGAGCTGGCTGCGACTATGGCTTAACACAAAGTGAAGTAGAGATATGGCAGCCATCCAGCTTATTTGATCTGTGTAGACAGCTAAAGGAGAGCGCTTCAGGCTTCAAAGTGCAGAAGGGATGTCTACACTGATCAAACAAGCTGGGCTGTTGTCAGATCTGCTCTGTTCTTACAGAGCACCGGCAGCCTTTGTTCATTGTTGGTTCTGAGGCTGCAGGGTTGTCTGCCACAGAGGCGCCTCCAGGTTCCACTGCTGCTTGCAGGGCCTGTCCTCGGCAAAAGGGTGTCGTGGGAGAGGTTTTCTCCTTGTCCCCAGCCTCACTGTTTCCTTTGTCCCCTAATCCTTAGGCATCGTGCTCTAACACTCCTTTTCCTGTTCAAAACCTGTCTGTGAATCGGCTATTTTACTTGTCTGTCTCCCTCACTAGACAACTAAGTCCACGAGGGCAGGGGTTGTGTCCTTGTCTCGGTATCCTTAGTGCCTGCCCAGAACTGAGCCTGGCCCTGGATGGTGGGGCCTGGATGTTTGCAGTTGACTTTAGGCAAGAACCTCTTCTCTCATCCTCAGCTTCCTCTTCTGGTGCTGGACACCTCCACCAGGTAGAGGTGGTGAGGATTAAATGAGATAATGTATGTGAAAGTGCTTAGCACAATGCCTGGCACATCTCAGTGCTGAGACTTGTTAACCATTATTGCTAGAGAAGTTTCTTGATTACTATAGGTTACTGAATAAATGAATGAATGATGACTAGTAGACTTTCTCCTTTCGGTGGGAATCATTGTCACTGGCTTAACTCTTCCTATGGGGTATTTTTAAAAATTCAATTAATGCGACATTTTGAATAGATCAACACATTCACATAGTTTAGAAATAAAGTATAGGAAGTCCTCCTCCCTTCTCTAACCCCATCTGCCAAATTCTCTACTTACACCTCCCCAACCTTAACCATTGTTATCAGTTTCCTATGTATCCTAGGGTTTCTCCATGCGTACATAAGCAAATTTTAGCTATGTATACTTATTCCCCACTTCGTAATAAAATGGTAGTCTGCTGTAACTGCTCTGCACTTAGCATTCTTTCAGTTAACAGTACATATCAGTGATCTTTTCCCTGGTCATACATCAAGCATTTCCTGGATCTGGGATCCAATGTATGAATGTTCCATAACCTAGTTAACCAGTGCCCCATCCATGGCTCTTAGGTTATTCCCAACTATTTGCTATTTCAAACAATGCTGTAATAAACAAGCTAGTATATACGGCATTTTCCATGTGGGTAAGTATATCTGAAAGTGTGGTATTGCTAGGTCAAAGGTCAAATACATTTGTAATTTGGATAGTTCCAAATTGCCTTTTATAGGAGTTGTACCAATTCAACACCCACCACAAAACAATGGTGTTTTAATTCATTATCTCAGTTCATTAAAAAATGGATGGGGCTTCCCTGGTGGCGCAGTGGTTGAGAGTCCGCCTGCCGATGCAGGGGACACGGGTTCGTGCCCCGGTCCGGGAAGATCCCACATGCCGCGGGGCGGCTGGGCCCGTGAGCCATGGCCGCTGAGCCTGCGCGTCGGGAGCCTGTGCTCCGCAACGGGAGAGGCCACAACAGTGAGAGGCCCGTGTACTGCAAAAAAAAAAAAAAAAGGATGGAAAGGCTTTGTTCCTAGAAATTTCAGGCATTAGGGAAAAGGAGGGGGAGGACTAGAAATCCCAGGAAAGACATGGCTGTCAGTTCTGTCTATATTAATAACTCCTCTCAATACTTGAAAAGCAGCAGCTGATCTCAGAACAGCTCTGGTGCCTGCACTGTATCACTGTCTCAATCAGTCTTGTGGTAGAAGTATCTGCAGGTGTCACCATGAGATTGGAAGGTTATTGAAGGCAGGGTCTTCTTCATAGCTGTATCCCACTCCCCTCTCCATGATGCCTGACACAGTGGCTGGCATATATTTTATTTAATCCATTCTAAGATGTATTTTCCCCCACATTTGTGTATCTTTGAAATCAGTGTGCTCATAGTCCATAAGTACCAGGTCATAATTGCTGACAGCATATTTTCTTAGTGGCATATAAAATAATGCTATCTTAAAAATAGATGGCATATGTGAGTCAACAAAATATGGTAAAATGCATACACATTAAATGTGTGAGTGGAACGGGGCCTAGATGTCACTGCCCCTGCCATCTTCTCACTCTATGTTCTAACCTTCATCCCTCTTATCTACCTCCATGCCTTCCTCCAACAATTCCTTTTATGGGGATGACTCCCTATTTGCCTTCTTGAGCTTCCATCTCTCCCCTGAACTTTAAAAAACATTTCCAGCTGCCTAAAGGACATCTCCTCATGTATGCCCCATAAGGTCCTCAAATTCTATAAGACCCACATTGAACTAACATCTTCCCACCAACCATACCTCACTTCCCCATTCTGCTAGAGGCTTTGCTAGACTCTTGCCCTCCAGATCTAAAACCTCAGTCAAACTCAACTCTTCCCTCTTTCTCACTCAAGCTTCCACTTATAGAAACTTAGCATTTTCTAATAGAATGGAACCTTTAAAATGATAGTAGCTACAAGAACAAAGCTGGAGGACTCACACTTCTTGATTTAGAAACTTGCTACAAAGTTACAGGAGTCAAAACAGTGTGGTACTGGCATAAAGGCAGATATACAGACTAATGGAATAGAATAAAGAGCCTAGAAATAAACTCTTGCATATACGGTTGAATGATTTTTGACAAGGGTGCTAAGACCCATTCAATGGGGGAAAGGATAGTCTTTTCAATAAGTAGTGCTGGGACAACTGGATAGCCACATGCAAAGAAATGAAGTTGGACTCTTACCTCACACCATATACAAAAATTAACTCAAAATGAATCAAAGATCTAATTATAAGACCTAAAACTATAAAACCCTTAGAAGAAAACATAGGGCAAAAGCTTCATGATGTTGGATTTGGCAATGATTTCTTAGTGTGACACCAGGCAACAAAAGAAAAATTGGACTTCAGGAAAATTAAAAATTTTGTGCCTCAAAAGACAATATCAACAGAGTAAAAAGGCAACCCACAGAAAGTGAGAAAATATTTGCAAATTATATATCTTACAAGGGATTAATATCCTGTAACTCAAAACAAAACAACCTGATTTGAAATGGGTCAAGGGATGGACCTTGAGGGCATTATGCTAAGTGAAATGAGTCAGACAAATTCTGTATGATCTCACTTATCTGTAGAATCTAAAACAAAACAAAACAAAACCAAAAAACAAGCTCACAGATACAGAGAAAAGCTTGGTGATTGCCAGAGTGGAGGGTGAAATGGGTGAAGGAGGTCAAAAGGTATAAACTTCCAGTTATAAAATAAATAAGTCATGGGGATGTAATGTACAACATGGTGCCTATAGTTAATAATACTGCATCGCATATTTGAAAGTTGCTAAGAAAGTATATCTTAAAAAGTCCTCATCACAAGAAGAAAAATTTTTGTAACATGTATGGTGACAGATGTTAATTAGATGTTATTATGGTAACAATTTTGCTGCTACAAATATCGAATCATGATGTTGTATACCTGAAATTAACATAATGTCATATGTCAATTATACCTCAATGAAAAGTTTTTTTAAAAAAGAAAGAAAATGGGCAAAGTACTTGAATAGACATTCCTCCAAAAAAGCTGTACAAATGGTAAATAAGCAACATCACTAATCATGAGGTAAATGCAAGTCAAAACCACAATGAGACATCACCTCATACCCATTAGGATGGCTACTATCAAAAAAACAGAAAATAATAAATGTTGATGAGGATGTGGAGAAACTGGAAACCTGTGCACTGTTGGTGAGAATGTAAGATGGTACAGTCACTGTGGAAAACAGTATGGAGGTTCATCATAATATTGAAAATAGAACTGTCATATGATCCAGCAAGTACAGTTCTGGGTATACACACCAAATAATTGAAAGCAGGGTCTTGAAGAGATATTTGTACATCCATGTTCATAGAAGCATTATTCACAGTAGCTAAAACATGGAAGCAATTCAAATAACCATTGACAGATGAATAGATAAACAAAATGTGGTGTAGACATACAATGGAACATGAATTCAGCCTTAAAAGGAAGGAAATTTTAACATATGCTACAACACGGATGATCCTTGAGGATATTATGCTAAGTGAAATAAGACAGTCAAAAAAAGATAAATACTGTTTGATTCCACTTTCTTTTTATTCTTTTTTTTTTTTTTGGCCACATTTTGTGGCGGCGAGATCTTAGTTCCCCGACCAGGGATCGAACCCGTGACCCCTGCAGTGGAAGTGCGGAGGCTTAACCACTGGTGTGCCAGGGAAGTCCCTAATTCCACTTTTATGAAATACTTAGAGTAGGCAAAATCTTAGAGCTAGAAAGTAGAAGTGTGGTTGCCAGGGGCTGGTGGGGGGAGGGGGAATAGGGAGCTATTGTTTAGTGGGGATAGAGTTTCAGTTTTATAAGATGAAAGGAGTTATGGAGATAGATGGTGGTGTTGGTTGCATAACATTATGAATGTACTTAATATCACTGAACTGTATACTTTAAAATGGTTATGATGGTACATTTTATGTTATATATATTTTACTACAATAAAGAAATTTGAAAAAAATGATAATAGCCAACATACTTATAGACTGCTTACCACATGGCAGGCACTGGTCTAAACACTCCATGTTTGTTAACTCATGTTAATCCCCAGAACAATCTTATGAGATTTATTAACCCAATTGTAAAGATGAGGAAGTGAGGGTGGCCAACTGTCCCGGTTTGCCTGGGACTAAGGGTTTTTCCTGGGATTCAGGACTTTCAGTGCTACAACCGTGAAAGCCCGAGGCAAACCCTAAAGGAAACTAAGGCACAAAGAGACAGTATCTTCCTAGACTTGTCAACAGGGTCCTTGTCCTAGGGTCCTAGCCCTGCACTTTAAAGGGCTTCACTCTGACCCTCCTCCAGCTGTGCCCATTTTCATAGGCGAGGAGTCCCCTGGGGCCAAGGAGCCATGCCCACCCTGAGCCTGGGCACCCTTCTAGACCATACTCTGGGAACCGGGACTCCAGAATTCCCTGTCCAAATGGCCAGAGTCCACTTTCAGCGACTGCACCAGCCCCTTCCCTGGGTCTATCCTCCCAAGGGCAAAACTTCCCTGCCAATGAGTACACCCCTGTAGGCTGGCTGCTCGTAAGGGGTGTGGATAAATCCTGCACATGGGGGCTGGGGGGTAGGGAGTGCACACAGGAGCCAGAAATAGGAAGAGAAGGGATCTAGCTCAGCCACAGTCTGACCTGGAACTCCCAGGAACCCAAGAATTCTCAACTCAAAACCTGGCTTTCTAAGTTACTTTGGAGGTATACTTGTCAAAGTACAAGGATAAAGCATATATTTTTAGAAAATGGTTTGTTAGCTTGATTTATAACTCTTAAATGCTTAGACGTAAGGTATATGGGCTTCCCTTTTATACTCCTGACTTGGGTCTGGCAAATGTTAGCAGCAGGCCTGCAAAGAGATTGTCACTTAACCAACTAGTCCACACACAGAGAAGCACAGACATTTTGCAGTCAGGTTCCAAGTCTGTGTTTTTAGCTCTCACTGTAAACTGTTTTATCAGCCTAACCCTATTATTTTACGAATGGGGGGAGGAAAGCCCAGAGAACTTTAGACATTTGTCCAAGGTTACACAAGCAGGAATTTGAATCTGTGCTTTAAATGATGCTGTAGGTACTGTTCAGTTACTACTGTGTGAGCTTGGGCACGTGACTTCCTCTTTGGGGGCCTGCGTTTCTTCATCTGTGAAATGGGGAGAATTCCCCTACTTCATAGGGTTGTTGTCAGGACTAAATAAAATAATATGTGTAAAGTATCTAGCATTATGTCTCATGCCTAATAAACCTTCAATAAGTGACAGCTATCATCAAGCAAAGCTCTGATCACACGACTTTTCTGCTTGAAAACATTTTATGAATTAAACTTTGGGGCACATTACATGAGAAAAATAAAAATTCCTGAAACCTAAAAAAAAAATTGATGACTCCCTTGGATTATAGTCCAAGGGTCCTTGGCATGGCATTTGAGGTAACTGCAACCTACCTCAAGATCAGTTAAACCCTGAAATTCTTTGATTCTTGATGTATTTGAAGATCTGTCATCTTCAAAAAGGGATAGTTGGAGGGAAGCACAATTAAGATGCATGGAAGAACTCTGTGGTCACTGGACTTAGCTAACAATAGAATGGATGTCTCAAAGAATGAATGAGATCCTGGCTAGGAGAGATGTCCAGACAAAGATCTGTCAGCCAGCCACCAAGATGGTGAAGAAGGATTCTTGCATTAAGAGGAAAGTGACCTCCCTTCGTGCTTTAAGATTCTTTTTAAATGAGATGGGGAAAGGCTCGTGATATTAAGCTAAATGAAACAAATGAACAAAGGCTACCCAACTGTGTGTATAGTATGAGCTCAACTACAAGGAACAAAATATAATGAAGGAAATGCACCAAAATATTTGTTCTGGGGGCAAAATAGTCTGGATTTTCCAACATATATTCCTTTTATTAATGATAAAACAATTATATATTAAAAATAGAAAGGAGTTTTGTCCTCCTCACTGAGCTTAGGTCCTTCTATGTCTCTAAGACCTCTGTCCCCACTTCCCCCCACCCCTCCGAGTTTCAGCTTTATTGGACTCTTCCCATCTCCCTGGAAAGTCACACACCTATACGTTTTGCTGACACCAACCCCCAGCCTTGAGTCCTTGGCCTTTGTCTCTATTGAAATTCTCTCCACCTTCAAGGTCTTGATCAATCTCTCTGATCCCCACACTCTCTCCAGGTATTGTAGCTATTTATACATATGTTTGTCCCCCTCACTAGAGAGTAAACTCCTTCAGGGCAGGGTTCTATATGGTTTTGCCTTGGTATCCTTACAGTGCCATGAATAGACTGTCGGCAAATGCCAAATCATCTGGCTGATGTCTTTTTGGCCATTAACACTTAGGGCTGAGGGTCAGACAGCATAACTAAGGGTATATTCTGGACCAGTATTATCGCAGAGACATTTAAATATATATATATTTAACTTGTTTTTAAACTTTTAATTTTGAAATCATTTTAGATTTCCAGAGAGTTGCAAAGGTAGTACACAGAGTTCCCATAGACCCTTCAGCCAGCTCCCCGCTACGTTAACATCTTACATAATCATGGTCCATTTATCCAAACTAAAACATTAACACTGGTACAACACTATTAACCAAATGGCCAGCTTTAACTGGATTCCCCATTTTTCCACTGGGGTCCTTTCTGTGTTCCAGGATCCTATTCATGATACCGCCTCGCAGGTAGCATCCTGTTTCCTTAGCCAGTGACATTTCTTTTAGTGGGGAGGCTTGGCGGGGGGTGGGGGGGTGGAGTGGTGGGCAGGTCGCTTTCTATTGTTCCTTCCAATCAACCTTTTCCAAATAATCAAAATATGACACGAAAGGTGGCGATGGCATGGGGATGGTGAGGTAGAAGCACTCACCCTCTGCTGGGCTGTTGGGACTTTGAACAGGGAAATGAACCGTTCTTCCCACATGGGGCTGGGAGGACGATTTTCATCTTAGATCTAGTCTTTTTCTTAAACGGACACATATGGGCCTAAAAACAGCAGGGAGTTACTTTTTTTTTTGGCCGCTCTGCGCAGCTTGTGCGGGATCTTGGTTCTCTGACCAGGGATGGAATCTGGGCCTCCCACAGTGGAAGCCCCGAGTCCTAACCACTGGACTGTCAAGGAATTCCTGACTCGTTACTTTTAATTCATTAAATTTCTGGGCCATTCCATAGCCCATTTTCCCACGGCCTGGCACAAAACACGTTCCTAGTTACTTATAAAAACTTCCAAGCAGTTGGCATTTATCAGCAGTCTTAGTAATTCAGTGAGAACTGAGGTTACAGCTGTCACAGGAAGTTGAAACGAAGGCTGCTGAAATCACACCCATTCCGAGGCAGGGTGAAAGTTATACACTGAGTAGAATTCAAGCCCGGAAGGTGGAGGTGGCTGAGGCGTCAGGTGGAGAAGGGTGGGATGCTGTGGAAGAGAAAATACACGAGGGAAAGAAAAGCAGATGATGCGGCTCTGGAACTCAGAGCTGGTTTACAGACCTTCTGGGATTACTGCTAAGCCCTACATCCATCAGTAAGCACTAGCGCTGCGGAGCTCTCACCGACCGCTCCCCCTTCCCCACCACTTTACTGGATCACCACAGACCACCTACTAAATGGTCTTCAGTCCGTCCCCTTCCTCGAATCCATTCCCAGCATAGGTATTTACCAACTCAAATCACTGGAGAGTGCGGGCCCCGTCTAAGCGAGAGCATTGCTTTTCTGGGGCTGCCTTAACAAAGTGCCAAAAACTGGGTGGCTTAAACAACAGAAATTTATCATCTCACGGTTCTGGGGGCCAGAAGTCCAAAATCAAGATGACAGCAGGTTCCTCCTGAGGGCTGGGAGGGAGAATGCGCTGTGCTCTCCTCTAGCTTCTAGTAGTCCCAGCTGTTCCTTGACTTATAGATGGCATTCTCCCCACGTCCTCACATTGTCTCCCTCTACGTGCATCTGTCTGTGTCCAAATTTCCCCTTTATATAAGGACACCAGTTATACTGGATTAAGGCCTGTCCTGGTGACCTCATCTTCACTTGATCATCTATCTGCACAGACCCAATTTACAAATAAGGTCACTTTCAAGGTTACAGGTAGGACTTCAACATCTTCGGGGGGGCACAGTTCAATCCGTAACAGAAGGTTCCCACCTAGCTTTGGCTGATGGCTATCATAGAACAATGTGTGGCTAGAGAAGCTGGAATTTAGGATTTCTTGTGAAACCACCTGATTTTTAAATATCGGCATCTAATTAAATATAAGTAAACTGTTTCTAATACCATGACTGCCAAAAGTAAGTCAACCTCTACTCCACAGTCACCATGGGGTTCTCTCTAAAAGTCTGATCCCATCCTTCCCTTTTATGGGATTAAGGCCAAGTTCCTTAGCCTGGCACACACAGCCCTCCACAATCCAATTCTTTTCTGTCTCTCCAGGATCCTTTCCCACCACTGTTCCTGCAGTGCCCCTCCCCACTGTACCATCATATCAAAAGACCTGTCCTTTTCCAAACATGCCGTGCTGTTCTACACCTCCGTGACTTTGCACTCTCCCTCTGCCTGATACCCTCTCTCCTCCAGTTGATCAGGAAACTCCTGGCCATCTTTCAAGTACTTTCTCATTGCCACCCCCAGGGAAGACCCCCTGAAGTCTTCCCTGTCCATCCCCCATGTAGCTAACCTCTTCCTTCTCTAAGCCTCCACTGCACCCTACATTTCCCTAGTACAGCACTCAACATTTTATTTGCTATTATTTGATGACACGTCTGCCTCCTGTCTGGACCACAAGCTCTTTGAGGATAGGGACTGTTGATCTGGATCACCTAGCACAGATCCCAGCACACGGCAGGTACTCAATAAATGTTGAGTAAATGAATACTCTGCACAACACCCAATTAGGTATCGTGAGGGACCCAAAGAAGCATCATGTGGAGTCCCTGTCCTTAAGGTCCTTACAGTTCAGCTGGGTTCACAAGATACACACCAAAGAAAAGGCAAACCATACCGGTGGTATATGACAACAGGCAGAAGGAGAGGCTCCTGGGGCCTCTGGTGGTCATCCTCATGTGGGACAGAAAAGATCCTGTTTTAGTGGCCTGATGGAGTACTGCTTTGTAGAAAGAAAGGTCAAGATAAAACCTGGCTAACTTTCCGGAAAGAGTGAATTGCTGCACTGCATGCTCGCAGAGATAAAGTTGACTGTGGTGGCTCATGACAAGAAGAGAGAGTGGGGCAAGGAGAAGAAAGCAGGAGAAAGCCCAGGGAAACAAAGCTGGAGAAAGAGGAGGGGTAGAAGTATGAAGAGGAGGACCTAGGACCCATACTTGTCTCACATCCCTCTCCTGCATCCGTCTTCCCTGCATCAGCGTATTTCCAGGCTGCTACTCATTCTGCCTTAAACCTACCGATAATTCCTTCCAGAGTCCCCCATTTCCCTGCTCAGCCTTTATAACGACATGCTCCAAAAGGGCCGTCTTCGTTGCTGTCTCCGACTCCTCTCTGCCTTTTCTCTTTAAACCCTCCTCATGCAGGTGCGTGCTCCACCTCTGTCTACAGACACTGCTTGCCGAGATCACCAATGACATCTACATTACCACACCCAACGGCCGACTCCACGTCTCGTCATCCTTGCCGCTGTTGATCTTGAGTCACTTTATTCCCTGGCTTACAGGGTACTACACTCTTTTAGTTTTCCTCTTACCTCCCTGGCTGTTCCCTGTTAGTCTCCTTTGCTAATTCTCTTCATTTCTTTCACCTCTAAGTATGGTAGGACTGAGTACTTGGACCTCTTCTCTATACACAATCACATCCCTAGCAATCTCAGCCAGTCCTATGGTTTTATTTTCATTTATTTATTTTTTTAATTGTTTATTTATTTACTTATCTGGCTGTGGCGGGTCTTAGTTGCAGCACATGGGATAATAAGTTGCGGCATGTGGGATCTAGTTCCCCGACCAGGGATTGAACCTGGGCCCCCTGCATTGGCAATGCAGAGTCTTAGCCGCTGGACCACCAGGGAAGTCCCAGTCCTATGGTTTTAAATACCATCTATGCTGCTGATTTCCAAATTTGTATTATCTAGCCTAGGCTTACACCCTGGGCTCTAGACATTTATCCAACTCCTACTCTGTATCTTCACTTGGTTGTCTCTTAGGTGTTTCAAACCAAGTGTGTCCAGAACTGAACTCCTGATCTTCCCCCACCCTCCAACCTGTTCCTCCCATTGTCCTGTATATTCCCTCCCTCTTATCACAAATAGGCAAATTATACACGTATTTATTTCTGTCTCTCCTTCACCACCAACTTGAATGTGAGATCCGTGAGAATCGGGGCTGTGTCCGTTTTCGTTATTACTATAGAACAGTGCCTGACACATAGTAGGCTCTCTGTACACATTTTGTTCATGAACAAATTGAGGCATTAGGGGCTTAAAGCATAGTGGTTAAGAGTGTGGGCTCTGGGGCCATAGTCTGGGTTCAAATCCTGGTTCTGTCCTTTACCTTATGCAAGTGGAACCCCCAGAGTTTCAGAGTCTCTAGAATGAATACCAGGAAACAGCCTGAGAAGAGTTTGCTGCTTTTGATCCTAATTGGACATTCATTTACCAGATAGTCACTAAGGAACTCTGAGATGGCAGCCCTGCGCTAGGCCCTGGGAGTACAGTAATGAGGAAGGCAAGTCCCTGGTCCCAAGAGCTCACAGTAAATGGCAATCAGCTGAGTACTGAGAGGGTACAGGGAGCAGCGGCTAACCTAGGCAGGGGAGGGACAGCAGGGAAGGCCTGCTAGGGATAGGGGCAGCTGAGCTAGGGAGACCTGAAGGAAGTCTGCAGGCTGAGAGGAAGGGAACGTGGTGCCAGGAAGAGGAAAGAGCACAAATAAGTGCCCAGAAGAGAGAGTGAGCCTAGCACAGTTGTGAACTGCAAGTGGCCTGCCCTGGCTGGAGCCCTCCGGCTTCTACTGGTGAGACTGCACCCAAGACTGCGGAGTGGGTGGAGGCTGGAGCGCCAGGGCCCGTGAAAGCCCTTCAGGGTAGGGCGAGGACTTTAAGGATGATGACTAGAATCGCAGGATCGCAGGCTCTTGAGCTGAGGGATTTGATGGGTCACACAGTCACTCCTGAACCCCTTCCCTGCCTTTTTTTTTTTTTAGGTAGACAAGTCACCATTTATTTTTCTGAGATGGTTTGCAAACACAGTCTGTTCAAAAAACAAAGGACAGGTGTGCTACAGTTAAAAACCAATCTGAACTTTGCAGGTGGATTTTAAAAGGTGAGCATTTAGTGTATAAACTGCTTACTATATTCTACTGAATCTAAGATGCACTTTAAAAATTACCATCTTTGGAATGGGATGTCTTTTAATCGGTTGATATCAGAGTTTAACTGGTACCAGTTTTTCTTTCTTGGTATTACATGAAATAATGGTGCATTCTACAGTTGACAACGTCTTAAATTTGATGATGTATTCTACTAGATTGATAGAATGGCTGATAGCAGGATTTTGTTAAATAGCTATGTCTTCTACTGAATTTTTTTTTACAAAAATTTTTTTTTTTAATTCTGTTAAAGTACACATAGGGACTTCCCTGGTGGTCCAGTGGTTAAGACCCCACGCTCCCAATGCAGGGAGCATGGGTTCGATCCCTGGCCTGGGAACTAAGATCCCTCAAGCCACGCGGCACAGCCAAAACTAAATAAATAAATAAATACACGTACGTTGTCGTGCAGCCATCGCCACCATCCATTCCCATAACTCTTGTAGATCTGAAACTCTATCCCTAGTAAACAATAACTCCCCCTCTCCTCTCCCTCCAACCCCTGGCAACCATCTTTCTACTTTCTGTCTCTATGATTTTGACTACTCAGTACCTCATATAAGCAAAATCATACAGTATTTGTTTTTTGGTGGCTGGATGATTTCACTTAGCATAATGCCCTCAAAGTTCATCCATGTTGTAGCACATGTTGGAGTTTACCTCCTTTTTAAGGCTAATATTCTATCACAACATTTTGTTTATCCATTAGTCCTTAGATGGACATTTGGGTTGTTTCCTCCTTTTGGCTATTGTGAATAATGATGTTA